>NW_023416390.1:38536076-39136076 GCF_014108235.1 Myotis myotis | reverse complement strand
CCCTGGCCTTCCTGCTGCAGTTTGACAATCTGTTTGAGGCAGCTCTGCCTCTGTATCTATTATTGTTCAAAAGTTTATAATGGTCTCTATTATCCATGAATGAGTGAGATCATGTGGTATTTTTCCTTCATTGACTGGCTTATTTCACTTAGCATAATGCTCTCCAGTTCCATCCATGACGTTGCAAATGGTAAGAGTTCCTTCCTTTTTAGAGCAGCATAGTATTCCATCGTGTAGATGTACCACAGTTTTCTAATCCATTCATCTACTGATGGGCACTTAGGCTGTTTCCAGATCTTAGCTATGGTGAATTGTGCTGCTATGAACATAGGGGTGCATATATCCTTTCTGATTGGTGTTTCTGGTTTCTTGGGATATATTCCTAGAAGTGGGATCACAGGGTCAAATGGGAGTTCCATTTTCAGTTTTTTAAGGAAACTCCATACTGTCTTCCATAGTGGCTGCACCAGTCTGCATTCCCACCAGCAGTGCACAAGTGTTCCTTTTTCTCCACATCCTCTCCAGCACTTGTCGTTTGTTGATTTGTTGATGATAGCCAGTCTGACAGGTGTGAGATGGTACCTCATTGTTGTTTTGATTTGCATCTCTCGGATGATTAGTGACTTTGAGCATGTTTTCATATGTCTCTTGGCTTTCTGAATGTCCTCTTTTGAAAGGTGTCTATTTAGGTCCTTTGCCCATTTTTTGATTGGATTGTTTATCTTCCTTTTGTTAAGTTGTATGAGTTCCCTATAAATTTTGGAGATTAGGCCCTTATCAGATATGACATTGGCAAATATGTTTTCCCACACAGTGGGTTTTCTCGTTGTTTTGTTGATGGTGTCTTTTGCTGTGCAGAAGCTTTTTATTTTGATGTAGTCCCATTTGTTCATTTTCTCTTTCGTTTCAAGTGCCCTAGGAGCTGTATCAGTGAAGAAATTGCTTCGGCATATGTCTGAGATTTTGTTGCCTTTGGATTCTTCTAGAATTTTTATGGTTTCCTGTCGTACATTTAAGTCCTTTATCCATTTTGAGTTTATTTTTGTGTATGGTGTAAGTTGGTGGTCTAGTTTCATTTTCTTGCATATATCTGTCCAATTTTCCCAACACCATTTATTGAAGAGACTATCTTGGCTCCATTGTATGTTCTTGCCTCCTTTGTCAAATATTAATTAAGCATATTGGTTCGGGCCGATTTCTGGGCTCTCTATTCTATTCCATTGATCTATATGCCTATTCTTGTGCCAGTACCAGGCAGTTTTGAGAACAGTGGCTTTGTAATACAACTTGATATCTGGTATTGAGATCCCACCTACTTTGGTCTTTTTCAGTATTGCTGCAGCTATTCGGGGTCTTTTTTTATTCCAGATGAATTTTTGGAGAGTTCGTTCTAGATCTCTGAAGTATGCCGTTGGTATTTTAATGGGAAGTGCGTTGAATTTATAGATTGCTTTGGGTAGTATGGACATTTTAATGATGTTGATTCTACCAATCCATGAACACGGTATGTTCTTCCATCTGTTTATGTCTTCCTCTATATCTTTTTTCAACGTCCTGTAGTTTTCTGAGTAGAGGTCTTTTACCTCTTTAGTTAAGTTTATTCCTAGGTAGCTTAATTTTTTTGGTGCGATGGTAAACGGGATTGTTTTTATAATCTCTCTTTCTGAAAGTTCACTATTGGTGTATAGAAATGCCTCGGATTTCTTGGGGTTAATTTTGTATCCTGCTACATTGCCAAATTCGTGTATTAAGTCCAGTAGCTTTTTGATGGAGTCTCTAGGGTTTTGTATGTATAATATCATGTCGTCTGCAAATAAGGACAGTTTTACTTCCTCTTTTCCAATTTGGATGCCTTTTATTTCTTCTTCTTGCTGAATTCTAAGCAATAACTCTTTAATAATTCCCCATTTCTCCTGATTTCCCTGGAAATAGAGCAATAGACCACAAATTAGAAATTGGAGCAATAGTTCAGGACCCTGAATACTTTTCAGTATTAGATGAGGACTAAGATAGGTGACAGGACTACTGGTAGCTGAGTAACCGTGAGCTGTGTCTCTATGCTTCCTCATTAGTATGACCTGCACTTCACATTCCAAAGGTTTTATGTCAACCTTCTTGGAGCCTGTCTTCTTTTTGTTAAAACTGGTCTTGGATGTTTATCTTAGTTTGCTCCCACCTACAAATGCTGAGAAGGAGAAAGCCACGTGTTATCAGTCACAGACTCCCAATCTTAAAGGACTGAATTAGAAAGACAACTGTTTTATTTGTGTCAATAACCCTCTGTGCTCTGCCCTGCAGATGTAAATGTGGGATATGTGGGTAAGGGGAGATACTACAGTTTAGAAGAGCCCTGTTGAAAGCATATATAAACATATTTGTTAACCAAATGGACTCTAAAGTGATTGCGTCTCTTTAGGATTATAAGGTTAATTCAGCACTTGCCTGGAGCCAGATTTCTGGCTAATCCTGTCTTCTGGAGAGATAAAAACCAAAAGACCCTACCAGCTTTTAAAGCGGCAAAGTAAGAAGACAGGTAGGTAGAGACTGTTAGCAACACAACCTAATTTCTAGAAAGAGGGTTTCATTCCCCCAGAGAGGAAGATCTTGCATGAGAAAAGAGCATCATGCATTCCTGAGGCGTCCACGTGGGACCACCAATCTAGTCTATGGATGGAGAGAAGACACTTCCCTTCTGCCTGTCCTGTTTGGTTATGGGTCTTTTCTCTGGATGGTCTCCCAGGTGTGTATAGACAGATCTGGGTAATCTCCTGCTTGTGAAAGTCTCCTCACTAACTCTCGCCTTGCCATTTCTTGGGAGGTCTTTCAAGGAGATGACAGGGTGCCTCGCGTGTGTCTGTAGTTGGGCCCTCAGGGTGTCGGCTTGCACAGCATATTTCGAAACTTTAAGTTATTTGTTAGTGTTTAAAATTCAGGAGATTTCATATAAGATTAATGACGCTTGATTACTCTGGTAATATTGGGACTGCATTCTCCTTTGGCAGCTTTTGGCTGGATCTGTCAGCAGCTGCTTCCTTTAAAGAAGACAAGAGCTCCCAAATCCTCCCGTTTCTCTACTCCTGTGGTCTTGTTAACAGTGAGGCTGGGCATTTAATGTCAGAGTTGCCTTGATGTTTTCCTTGGATGCCCAACCTGTTTTACTTAATCATTTTTCCTGCCTGGCCCCTTGGATATTTGACTTGGTGCCTCTGGCTAATAGAACCAAATTTTAATCAAAGCATCAAAGTTAGCAGGGTATTCTTGTATGTCTTTTGCATGCCCTACAGGGCCCAGATCGGGTATCAGTTTACAGCAGAGAAGTCTAGGAGGCCACTTGCCTTGCCTAAGCCTAAACAAAAAGCACCCTGATGGTCTACATGTGGTCCAACCCAGTGTGGAGTTAAGGCCTAGCAAGTGTTCATTTGACAAAAAAAAAAAAAGTATAAATATGTTATCTGATTTAATAAGGCCTTTGGTGGTTTGTAACAAAAATAAACATGATTCCAAGATGATCTAACCAAAAAGGGATTCTGTTGGCTCTATAAGTGAAAAGTGTAGGAGGCAGTCTGGCTTTAGGTGTAGCTGGACCAGAGGCTCAAATGACACCATCAGCATGAGACTCTGTCTCTATCTTTTAGCTCTGCTTTTTCTGGTTCTACTCTCAGACAGCCACCCTGTCAGTCTCTGTGGCTGGGGGAATGCCAGTCAGGTACCAGGCACAAGTTAGATGCTCCATCAAAAGTAAAAGTGGATGCCCTAGACCAGTGGTCGGCAAACTCATTAGTCAACAGAGCCAAATATCAACAGTACAACGATTGAAATTTCTTTTGAGAGCCAAATTTTTTAAACTTAAACTATATAGGTAGGTACATTGTTATTAATTTAATTAGGGTACTCCTAAGGCTTAGGAAGAGCCACACTCAAGGGGCCAAAGAGCCGCATGTGGCTCATGATCCACAATTTGCCGATCATGGCTCTAGCCGGTGTTGTTCAATGGTTAGAGTGTTGGCCTGCACACCGAAGGATCTCGGGTTCAATTCCCAGTCAAGGGCATGTACTGGGTTTCAGCTTTGATGCCTGGCATGTGCAGGAGTCAACCAATCAACGTGTTTCTCTCTCATCTCCCTCTCTTTCTTGCCTTTTCTCTCTCTCTTTCTCTTTCTTCCCCTCCCTCCCTTCCACTCTCTAAAAATTAATGGAAAAAATATCCTGGGGTGAGGATTAACAATAACAAAAAAGTAAAAGTGGAGTGTGTGTGGGGGAGGTGTAAATTCCCCAAATGGAAATCAGGATATTGTTGCCAGGAGAGGAGTGAATAAATGATGGATAGCATCAGCAGCTGATTTCAACTACATATGGCCAACTAGTTCGAAAGCAAAGTCCCCCTGCCTGAATATTCTGATTCATGAGGTGTGGAGCGAGGCCCAGGAACCTTCTTACTTAATAAGATCCCCAGGGATTCTGATGCAAGAAATTATTCATCCAAACTTTGTGAAACACTTTAAGAGTGCAGTGTCTTAATACAACTAAAAATAAATTCATAATTATATGTCAGGAACTGTATTAAGTATTTTACAGGCATTATTTTAAATAATCCTTAACAGCTCTATGAAGTACGTACCATTATTATCTTTATTTTTAGATGAGGAAGGGAAGCTTCAGAAGTTTAATAATTTTCCCAATGACACATAAATAGTAAGTGGCAGAGCCAGATTCAAACCCACAACTGTCTGACTCTAAAGTTAATGTTGTTACTACTCTGTTATCATTTCTATATCCCTTCAGATTCCTGTGCTCACCATAGATTAAAGGGTGATTCGTGAATAAGAGAGTCTGATCTTTCCATTCTTTGACATGGAGAACAGACAACGTACTGATATGTTCACCAGTGTGAGTCATATATTAGGCAAAGTTGTATCAAACATCAGAGTGTTGTTCCTACACTGCTGTATCCTGCACCTGTCCTTTCGCAAGTTACACCAGCTTTCTAAATCTCAGTTTCCCTTTCTATAAAGGATTATTGATTTCATTTATAAGGTTGACAAATAGGAATTAAGTGTAAAAGTGCCAAGACCATTCTTGCCTTTAGTAAGTATTGGGCCTTTTCTTTTTCCCATCTATGTGTTGAGTCATAAATGATCAGGTAATGATTTATGTTCCTATCGCTTTGTTGCTGCTGTGAGAAGTTTCACTGTGGGCCCCTCATTACCCTCAGCATAGGTTCGTTCCAACAATTCTGGCCAACCTGTAGTCTTCAGAGCACTTGCGATGCCTGCAGCAGCTGGTATTTCAGGTTGAGAGACTTTCTGGGGATTGGAAAGAAAGGAAAAAACAAATCTTTATGAAATGCCTTTTATGTAGCCATATTTTAGGAACTACTTTGCTAAGTATGAACAACAATGCTACATGGTGTACATGAGGACTCTAAAGCTTGGAGAAGTTATTTGCCCAAGGTCACTTCACCAGGCAGGTGGGGGGTCCAGAAGTTGAGCCCACGCCCCATCCTAGTGACTCCACAACCTGTGGGCTTCTCTGCAGGTGCTTCCTCCTTGTGAAAGTGAAGCCCTCGGCATGGATGTCAACGAGGCACCTGGTTGAACAGTTTGCCTATTATGCTTGAATAGAGTTTGTTAGTGAAGACCTCGTATACTGGCATATTAATGCTCAAAGCCAGAATAGAAAGAAATGATCAGACACGAAGAAAGAAAACTGGCAATTTTACTGATGAGCCTTACGATACTGGAGAAGTATTGATTATGCAGTCCTAGATGACCTTCTTTTGCTCTAGAGTAGAAATTGGGAGTTCAAACTAATCAAATGCTAATGTAATAAATCCTCTAATAAGGAAAGCATCTTATGCCTTTGAATACATACCAAGTTTTTCTCTTTCTTTTCCCTGAGAAAATCTGAAATCCTCAGCAGGGTTAGACCAGGTTCTTATTAAAGAAATGTAATAAATTTATGATGAAGATAGGACTTTGTAAAGTTGCCTTTCTCATTTGCTTTGCATTCATTTCCTATAGAGGAATGGTGGAAAGTCAATTGAATATGAAAAAAATCACTGCAGTTCCAGGACTTGATCAATTATCTAACAATATTAAGAAACTGAATATAGTTTCTTATGCAATTCATTTTATCTTTCCAAGGCAGTTATCATTGTTCTTTCTGAGATTCAGGAAGAGAATTTTTTGGGTTTTTCTAAAGCTTCTTAGAATTCAAATACCCTACCCCTTCTCTTCATTGGCCATCAATATTCTGAAAGTGCCAATAATTCTATTTTCAGCTTATAGAAGCCATTCTCACCATGCACCTGGAAGAAACACCAACATCCTTTTCAAAGAATGAGTTTCACATAATGATTCAAAAAATATTGCCATTATTGTGGGTGCTAAATAACTAGGAGTAAGTTACACATCCTCACAACAACTAAAAATTAGCAAAGGTGTTATAGGATAGCACAGACAACATGAACACTATGCTCTTCACAGCCTAGCTCAGATTTTGACAAGTGTATTAAACATATATATGTATTATACAATTAAAAATTTTATATATATATATATATATATATATATATATATATATATATATATATAAATCTTCCCAAAATTCTCCTAAAAAGCATGACTATTTTTCCCTTGTCAGCACCGGTTTGGCTCAGTGGATAGAGCATCGACTTGCGGACTGAAGGGTCCCAGGTTCGATTCCGGTCAAGGGCATGTACCTTAGTTGCAGGCACATCCCCAGTGGGACGTGTGCAGGAGGCAGCTGATTGATGTTTCTCTCTCATCAATGTTTCTCTATCCCTCTCCCTTCCTCTCTGTAAAAAATCGATAAAATATATTTTTTAAAAAAAGATTATTTTTCCCTGGAAATAGATTTATACATGCCAATTGCATTCCCAGGTTAGACTAAGGAAGCCTAACCCTTAATCCCCAGGTATGAATGCTGGAAGCAGGAAAGGAGGGAGAAGAAGGCAAGAAATTATCCCTTCTTGGGCACAAATCTATCTTTCTATGAAGTTGTTATTTAGGCAAAGATTTTCTTTGACATTACTGTTCTTTTTTCTCATCTCCTCAACCATATCCCAGTTCTCTGTCCAGACAGCTAGACTCTGTGCCCACATTCTGCCTCACACGGGGTCCTGCTTGGACTTGACCTGGGCCCCAATAATTCTGGGCTTAAGAACTCACGCACTTCAAAACCATAATTTTCATTCTTCTAATAAAACGGATCTGTGGAATAGTATCCCTTTAACCTTTCTAAAAATATGTGCATCTTAAATCCAAACCAACTCTAATAGAGTGGTTCTCCTATGTTATTATGCTTAAGAATCACTTGGTGAGATTGTGGGAAATGCAGATTCCCAAGGCCTCCCTCCCCGCCCCCCCCCCCCCATACTTTCTGATTTAGTAGGTCCAAAATAAGGTACTGGAATTCACCTTTTCAAAAAAGACCACAGGTGCTCTGCAAACTACTTTTGGAACAAAACCGTTTTCAGTCATGAAAAAGCAGGAAAATAAAACATTTAGACAGAATAGAGAAAGCAGTATCTCCCCCATACCCTCTCCTTCCTGGCCCTCTTCCACCCCACCCTTGCCTTTTTCTCTCCTTGCATGTATGGCGCCTAGGCTTCTTGGCCAAGGACTCTGCCCCCTGAGTCACTAAGCTGCCCTGCTTTACCCAGATTGTTCTCTTTATGTCTCTTTTAAATCAAGTGAAAAGCAACATGGACTTTTTTTTCTCTCTTTGAAATCAAATCACTCCCACCACACACAAATTCTTCTCTTAGGGGCTATTGTACTTGGTGCGGGGGTGGGGGGAATGGCATGCTAGTGTTTGGAAAGAGTGGTTGAGAAAGTATGAAAGACCTTGTTTAGTGAACTGTTTTTAAAAGGTATTCAAGTATTGTTTGTGTCTTTGTAACAATTTTTGTAAGCTACAGCCCATCTTAGATCACATTTTCCCCCAATCTGCCTATATGGGATTGAATAGTTTCCCCCCAAATTCCTGTCTACCTGGAACTTCAGAATGAAAGTTTATTTGGAAGTGAGGACTTTGCCGATTTACTTGGTTAGGTTGAAATTATAGGTTTTAGCACAGTCCAGCGGGCTCTAATCCAATGACTGAAGTCCTATAAGAAGGCAAAATAGAGACAGAGATGAGCTGCAGACACAGAGGGAGAGGGCCATGTGATGATGAAGGCAGGTGTTAGTGATGCATCTACAATAAAAGGAAGCCACCAATTGCTGACAGTCCTTGAGGCAAGGAGATATAATAGATGACCTTCCCTGGGAGTCTCCACAAGGAACCTGCCAGCTACCACCTTGACTCCAGACTTCGGGCCTGTAGAACTTCAAGAGAAAAAGCTGTTTTAAGCCACTTGGTTTGTAGCTCTAGGAAACTAAGGCAATGCCTTCTCAGTCTTACCTCACTCTACTCTATCCTCATCTCCTTGGGAAGGGGCCTTCCTCTAGTCACACTCCTGGAGGTGCCTTCCCTTTTCTTTCAGGAAGTTCAAATCCAGGTAACCCCTGGATCCCAGGTAATCCCACTTCAAATAGGACTTTTCCTACAACACCTTCCTGTATCACCCCAGCTCAAACTCAGATATTCAGGTGTTTCTCTGAATATCTTTAGTAAGCGCTATTTAAACAAACACAGCATTATGGCACTCCTTGTTGACTTGAGCTACTAAGTAAATTACATATTGTTTAAATGTTACACACACGCAGGGCTGGACAAAAGTCAGTTTACAGCTGTGAGTACACGAAACACAGGAACACAAAGTTTATTCTCATATGCATCTAGATTGTAAAGTGCAGCAAAAGATTAACCTTAACAAAGCAAGGTTTTGTCTTTGTCCTTGGCTCCTGAGAGGTAACCTCTAAGTCTTGGAATCTTCTGCCTGATTGGAGTGCCTTTATTTCCCTGGCGCCTTGGGCCATACATCAAGTATGGTGCTAGTCCTTTGCTTGCAATACCCCTTAATCCTCATAGCAGCCACTGGAAGTATGATGCTTAATTTTGCCTCTTTTACAAATGAGAAACCAGATGTACATATTTGTTAAAAGTTTTACATCTGATTCATTTAGTGTTGTTTATAAGCACATATGCCAGAATTTGAGCTTGAATTAAACCTTGACTCTAGAGCCCAAACTCTAAAATACTCTATTTGACTAACAATTCATCTAAAGGGTGGCAGTAGATAATGAAGGATGACAACATTTGACATCAGCCAATTAAGATTTTTTAGTGAAAATATGAATGATTTAGACATAGGCAAAAACTTCAAGGAGAACATCCTAGATTAGGTGAACATACGGACCTAGAAATAAGCTGAATTTATGAGGTGAATGACAAGGAGAGCTTAATTATTAGCTTAATTATAATTACAATGGAATTGATATTAAACAGACACAATATAACGCTTTGGTGAAAAAGTTGAATTAAATCCTATTTTTTTCTGGTTTCCATGACAGATTTAAGTTTCATTTGGAGCTGATGAATGCATTTATATGTTTAATTGTGTGTGTGTGTGTGTGTGTGTGTGTGTGTGTGTGTGTGTGTTGTGGGCAAATAAACAATAGGCAAACCTGGACTCAGGATAGAATCTATTTCAGGGAGTGAGATAGGAGCTGCTGGCTGCTACCCATTAGTGCCATAAAAAAAAATATTGTTTAGAAGCCAGTACCGGGGAATCTTCCTCTTCATTCATGTTTGCTTTGAGTTATGCCAGTATATTAAGCACAGCTGATACCTGGTAGAAAGCAGTGGAAACTGGAGGCAAGGGTGGGGTCAAGGTTTAAGCAAATAAAATGTTTTCACTTTGCAAATAAAATGAATTAAGCATTCTCCAAAATGTTTCAGCTTATATGTTTTCATCTTGTTCCCAAGATGAAGAGTATACACTCCAAAATGAAGTGTTGTTAAATAAGAAAGCTGGTTTGGCTCAGCGGATAGAGCATTGGCCCACGGAATGAAGGTCTCAGGTTTGATTCCGGTCTAAGGCCACTACCTTGGTTGCAGGCTTGATCCCTGGCCCTGGTTAGGGCATGTGGAAGGCAACCAAATGATGTGTCTCTCTCACATCTATGTTTCTCTCCATCTCTCTCCCTCCCTTTCACTCTTTCTAAAAATCAGTGGGAAAATATCCTCAGGTGGGGATTAACAAAAGAAAAAAAAAAAGAAAGCTTAATTGCTATATAAGAAAAAGTATTATTCACCTCACTCAAATGCCTAGAAAAATAAACTTAGCTATACAACCCATGATTCACAACTACAAATTACACCTCCCACTCAGAGATAATGAAGCATGAAATGGCACTTTAGAATTAAAATTACATTAAGAGAAACTGCCTTTCTAAACTCAAGAAAGAAAATAGTATTGACATGTTGAATAAAACTACATAGAATAGCCCTGGCTTGGTAGCTTAGTTGATACAGTGTCCCCCTGATGAGCCAAGGTTGTGGGTTTAATCCTGGTCGGGGCACACACAAAAATCAACCAATGAATGCATGAATAAGTGAAACAATTCATATTCTCTCTCTCTCTCTCTCTCTCTCTCTCTCTCTCTCTCTCTCTCTCTCTCCCTCTCTTTCTAAAATCAATAAATTAAAATTTTTTTAATTATATAGAATACACATTCATATGCTATTAGCCAATCAGTGTATGTTGTTTGTAGGGGTTATTTATTTTCCATTTTATGTGAGCCTTTGCTTTTCCTAAAAATGTTACAATATTTTCTGATAACTTCCTATAGGAACAATTTATTGATAGATTTGAATTAAAATCATTTTCAGAAAGAAATGCATCTGGGTCTGAAGTTTTATTGCATTGGGTAGCTATTGTGGTCAAATTCTAAATGTACATTCCTTTGAGATACCTTCATAAAAAATTTCAGATTTCTCTGCTTCTTGAATTGTCATGTGTTTTTATGTCATCTGAGTTTATTTACTAGCCTATCAATAACTTGAAAACTTCAGCTACCTTTTAACTTTTTCCAAATATTGAAGAAATTTGCTCATGATCCAATTGGTAAATAATTCACATATGCAAAACCCAAAGAAACTATTCAAACTGCTGTCTGGTCTTAAATGTTATTTAAGAATGAACGAATAGTATCTTTACTCAAATATTTTATTTAGCTGCTAGGTATGACATACTATGCCTACAAACTAATTTTATTCTTATCTTTCTTGATTTTGCTGTTATAATTATATCAAAAAATTACATATACCTGTTCATGAAACTTGCTGACTTTTTTAAAAAATTGCATGACAATAATGCATTTTGTATAGCAGATATAAAAAATTAATAGTGATTTTATTTTTCTCCCTAAATAACAGGAAATGTTTCCAATTATTTTTTAGAGCAGGACATTTGGTACTGATAATGTTGCTATAGCAACTTTAGAACAGGCTTAATTTGGGCCACAGTGAGTGCACCCACTTGTTTTAAATTCATCATTCAGTCTAATCTAGAATTTACATGAAGAGCTGCCTTTGCAAACACTGCAGCAGGAGTGCCTGCATGGAAACTTGTTTAGGGGTACCGTGCCTCAAATTTCCACCTGTATTCATGGCATTTATTAACAGTTTATATCACAGTACCAGGAGCTGTAATGTTTATTAAGGAAAAATGGAACCTTACTCCAATTTTACTCAAGATTAAAAGCTTTGAAAATGAAACCGTAACAGAACACTGAAAATATTTTGACATTAAAATACATTTTACCTTCTAATGTTAAACCTTACAAAATCTTGGAAAGGAAATATTTACTGTGCTTGCCTGAAGAAAGATATTTTAGCTTATTCTGCATTAGCTTATTTCTACTGTAATGATACCATGTACCCATAAGAATTCTGAAAGGCTAAAATCTTTTTGTAATTGAATTTATTGCGGTGACATTGGTTAATAAAATTATGTAGGTTTCAGGGGTAAATTAAAGGCTAAAATCTTTAATTTATGATTTCAGGTAAGATTTACTCTCTGTTACAATTGAGGTATTGCCTTTGAGCAGCAAATATCTTCACACACTTTTATCCCTGCCTAGAATTCATTTCCTATCCCCTTATGTTAGCATTCCACTCAAATGTTAGTTCCTCTACCCAGCCTTCCCTGATTTGCAATGCAGAGTGGCCTTCTTCTGGAGAACATTGGGGCTAGACTGGGTTCTGCTATTTCACATACTTATTTGCATATTTCCCACTATCAGACAGAGAGTTCCATGAGGAATACCTGCTTAAACTCGGGGTCTTCTTCCCCCCTAAGCAAAACACATTCAACAAACATGTGTTTTAATGAATCAACACATAGCTATTGACCATCTAACATGAAGCAAATAAGTGTTATGGACTTACTATTTTCATTTGGGGCACTAGGAGAGAAATATATATATATATATACATATATATATATATATATATTATACATTATATATAAAAATTATGTATATATATATTGAAATGACACCTGAGCATACAAGGCAATAAATGTCACCTGTAAAATGACTAAAACCAACAATAAGAAAAATAAGCTATATAAGAGTTTAAGAGACAGTCAACTTGAAAGACCAGAGAAGGTTTTAAGGAAATAGAAAGCTTTTAGCTAAACCATAAGTAGAAGTGAGAATTGGGAACTAGCTAGAGAATGAGAAAGGTGGTCTTTGTTTTGATTTGTTTTTGTTTTCAGAGAAGAGCAAGAGCAAAAAGCAGTGGAAACAGGGTAACTGATCCAGGGACAGTAGATACACAAATGTGTCTGGGTCTGAAAGAGAGGGACTCCTTACATTCCAAGAGAATGGTTAAGACGAGGTACCTTAAAAAAGTGACTGTGCAAATTATATAGAAAGATTTAATATTACAGACTATAGTGTCCCAGTGTCCAGGCCTAGGATTGGTTCTGGTATTTATAATTAACGATTACTTTTCTCTCAGGGCATTTTTAGAACAACAAAAAGTAGAAGAGTCATGACAAAGTAAAATATGAAATACTAAATTCTTTGTCAAATCTATTTTTCAATAAAGCTCTCTTTAATAGGCATGTCACACAAGACAGAAATGCAGGGAAACAGTATACTATAGGAAAGGTAAATTTAGTTGATATTTCATCTGCTCTGAACTACTAGTTCCATACTTTTCATTTCATTTTTTAATCTCTTCATTGACATAACAGAAATACCTACAGCAGCCGAAACCGGTTTGGCTCAGTGGATAGAGCGTCAGCCTGCGGACTGAAAGGTCCCAGCTTCGATTCCGGTCAAGGGCATGTACCTGGGTTGCGGGCACATCCCCAGTGGGAGATGTGCAGGAGGCGGCTGATCGATGTTTCTCTCAGATGTTTCTAACTCTCTATCTCTCTCCCTTCCTCTCTGTAAAAAATCAATAAAATATATTTAAAAAAAAAAAAAAAAAAGAAATACCTACAGCAGAATAGGAAGAAAAAAAAAACTACATAAAAGAACATAGAGCTAATGATGGAGAAAAGATTTGAAGACCATCTTCATGGCTCAAGAAATGTAACAAAGGGAGGCTCTTAAACTTTGCATTATATAGGTATTATATCCAAGACAATAAATATTCTAGAAAAAAAGAGAATAGGTATTGACATTTTGATCTAAAGCAGTCATTATATATGCTCAAAAGAAGTAGCAAGCAGGTAAAATTGAAAAGAAATCATTAAAGGAAAAAATGTGGGAGGTTGTAAATCTAATTTAATGAGAGGCCAAGTCATGTAACTGCATAAAAGACTAATTTCTGAGAAGAAACTTTAAATAAACATTATGTAGGAGTCAACTATTACCGCAAATGAAGACTGGATTTAGAAAACAGTATGGGATACAGGTATAGACGTGACAAATGCAGCAAATATAAAACCCTAATGTCTAACCTTTAAAACTGTGATCTGGGAGGCTGAAACACACTATGCTGGATATGGAAAGCATGAATAAAATAATATAAAAAACCATGCCCTGAATAAACAAAATATTATGATTCTGGATCAAAAATCACTAGTTTGTTGCTAGCAATAAAGAAAAAGTAGGAAACTTGGTTTTAATAACACGATATTAAGTCAATCATGAGAAGTAGAGGCAATATAAAATGGTATGGGTAATTCCATACTTTTGCCTCCTAAGAGCATTGAGGATAAATGAGATGACAATGCAGTTTCATTTGATATAAAAAGAAGGCAATGGCCGAAACCGGTTTGGCTCAGTGGCTAGAGCGTCGGCCTGCAGACTGAAGGGTCCTGGGTTCGATTCCGGTCAAGGGCATGTACCTGGGTTGCGGGCACATTCCCAGTAGGAGATGTGCAGGAGGCAGCTGATCGATGTTTCTCTCTCATCGATGTTTCTAGCTCTCTATCTCTCTCCCTTCCTCTCTGTAATAAATCAATAAAATATATATTAAAAAAAAAAAGAAGGCAATGAAGCTTCAATGGAAAAGTGTCTTTATTAATGAGCAATTATGTTTTGTTTGAACATTAAAAAAGCTAAGCTGGGAATTTTCCATACTAGATCCCTAGCAAAATAGTCTTGCTTCTATTTTAGGTGTTTACACTTCTGTTTCAAAAAATTAATCATAGGTCAGGATTCTCCCTAACCTATATGAGCCAAAAAATAATTATCTATTTTTTTTTTAGTTCTACAGAGAATAGATACTACCTCATCTTCCTTGAACATTAATCATTGTCTCACATCAATTAGATTCATTAATTAGAGCCCTAGCCTCATTTGATAATAAAACTAGAATGTGATATGTAGAAAAAAAATATATATATATGGCTAAGTGACTGACCATGCCTCCATCTGACTGGCCAACCAGTACATATGATGCACACTGGCAATTTAATAATAAACATTGACTCGCGCATGCGTGATACATGCAAAGCTCTCACTGGTGCTAATTGCATGCGTGTTTAATTTTATAATACTACTAGAGGCCCAATGCACAAAATTTGTGCTAGGGGCTTGACCCTCACAGCCATGGCAGCTGCCTCAGCTCTCACAGCCCTGGCTTCGTCTGGAAGGTCGTCTGGGAGGACGTCCAGAAGTTCGTTTGCCTGTCCGGTCTAATTAGCATATTAAGCTTTCATTATTATAGATATTATATATACTATTTTGACATGTAATTTTTGAAGTAACGTAATTACCGCATAAATCTTTCTTCCGATTAATTTTCTTTCAATGTGAACGAATCCGTGCACCAGGCCACTAGTATTATAATAATGATATAGCATCTATTAATCACTCACCATATTCCAGGCACTGTGCTAAACATATTCAGTGCTAATATATTGCATGTTCATTAGTGTAACTCATGTGATTCTCAGTGTGATTGTGCTGTTTATCCATTCATTGCATCTCACCTCCAAATCTACCCTTCATTTCCTGTTCTGAAAAAATAGAGCAGAACTCTTTAAATATTTTTCTTTGCAAAGTTGCACAAGGTTAAGCTTTGTCTGTAGAAGGTATTGGGGTGACACTGAAGGAGAAAAGGATGTTTCTCTTCCTGGGTGTGATGTGCTCCCTTTGCCAGGCTCCTGCAGTGAGCACACCTTCTCCAGCACCTGGCTCCTGCTACTTGTAACACCTAGCAGTATCAAGGGCCAGAAACTTCCCCCTGTGTCCTGTCAATGAGACAGCTTTGCAGCCCAATATCACAAGGCAAGCACCTTCTTATGGATGGTTTCCCCTGGTACCTTCTTGGGCCACTTTGCAGCCAGTATCTCCCCCCCCCCCCATATATAGATTCTATATAATAAAAGGCTAATATGCAAATTGGCCGAACTACAGAACGACCGGTCGTTATGACGCACTGACTGGGCTCATGACTGGCGAGTGTACGGGCGATAGAGGAAGTCTCTCCTGCCTCTGCAGCAGCGCTAAGGACCCCTCGGGGGATGTCCGCCTGCCAGCTTAGGGGAGCAGACCTAAGCTGGCAGATGGACATCCCCCGAGGGGTCCTGTACTGCGAGAGGGCGCAAGCCAGGCAGAGAAACACCCCCTTCCCAGTGCACAAATGTCATGCACCGGGCCTCTAGTATATATTATATATATATAAAAGCCTAAGCAACCAAACGACCAGAATGACCAGAACAACCAGACACTATGATGCGCACTGACCACCAGGGGGCAGACGATCAACACAGGAGCTGGCCCCTGGTGGTCAGTGTGCTCCCACAGTGAAAGCACTGCTCAGCTGAGACCAGTTCTGGCGATCCACCAGCCTGGTGGCAGCCACTCACTTCCTCAGTAGTCCTGCAGCTCCAGTCTCCAGAGAACGGGCCAGGCACCAATTGACCAGCGCCACCAGCACAATCTCAACAGTGCCACTGGCCTCCTAAAAGGGTGTCCCAAAATTCACGCAAGAAGTAATTTTGATAGAAAACACAGGTTTATAATTATAAATTGTAATTTTTTTATTGATTCATAAAGTATACAGTATAGGGTTATGTATGGAATAGCATAAAAGGGTAAATGGCCTCCACAGCTTTGCTGGCACATATGCACTCTTTTGTTGAAATTTTCCATGACCGAAATGCAGCTGCTCAGGCAATAACAGTTAATGGTGCTTGCTATCGCAACATGATAATCCAGATTTTTGTGCCATGGAGGCCATTTACCCAATATGCTATCCCATACATAACCCTATACTGTATCCTTTATGAATCAATAAAAAATTTACAATTTGTAATTATAAACCTGTGTTTTCTATCAAAATTACTTCTTGCGTGAATTTTGGGACACCCTTTAGAAGTCGCTCTCGGGCACCGCAGCTGCTTCCCCTCCCTAGATGCTCCGCAAGAAAAAAACAATATAAAAGCAGCTACCAGGTGGTTTCCAGCAATTGGAGCGAAAGTCAGTGAGACACATCCAGACCCCGGGCTGGCAAAGGCATCCCACCGCCTGCACAGAGGGTCGATCATACTCCCCCACCCCCCTTGGGACCCCACCCATATACGAATTCGTGCACCAGGCCTCTAGTATATATATATATTATTCTTTATTGATTAAGGTATTACATATGTCTCCTTTTCTGCAGCCAGTATCTTCCACTGGCTCTTCCCTGATTCCCTTAGCCTTCAGGCAGTGGCTGCTTCTTGTTACTGCTACTGCTGCATTCTGTAGCGTTCTCTTTACTTCTTATGAGCCCATCCTCCATTACTTCCAACCCCCTGTTCAAGTCAATAATTGTTTGTATTAAACTTACTCTATTCAAGTAATTGTGAGGTTTCTGTCTCCTGCTTGGAACCTAATTGACACAGTACCTGTAAGATAGCAAATACTAAGTCCATTTTATTGAGAGAATGACCTTTCCAATATCATATAGCTAATAACTGGAAGAATTGGGCTTTAAACCTTGTTTTTTCTAACTTCACAGCTCAAGTACTTAAACTAGGTATAATAAAAATAGCTCCCCCTTTTATTCTTAGAAGTGTCCCAGTTTGATAAATTACATAGCCACCCTAATTAGACCATTTTTCGTTTTGTTTAAACCAGCCATTCTCAAACCTTTACCTAGTGATACAAATGAGAGTAAGTCCCAGGCCTGTTGCACTCTGGGTCTAGTTCCCTAAATCCCTTCCTCTCACTCTAGAAAGCGCATGCTAAGAGAAACCCAAGAGATGTCAATGTGCAGATGCCCTTGAATGAACTCTAATTTATTATAAAGGCGAATCTTCCACATATGTTGGTACTTCGTCTACTATCAGTTATTAATTACTTATGATACCTTACAGCTGATTGAGACACTACATGTGTTAACAAAATGGTTATTCTAACCCATTCACAAAAGAACATCCTCATATGTGAGCAAAAGCTTCTCAATTTTTTATACACTATACAATTTTATGTATAATGTACAAAGTATTAATATCCATGCATGTTTTATTAATATACAAAGTGTATTGCTTTATTAACATACTTTTAACAGAGTTGATTATTCCAAGGGTGCCAGGTTCCATCTCAAGCAGGATAATTGCTCCGATGCTCTCACTATCCTGAATATTAACGACTTGCATGTAAATAGCTCAGAGCAGGGTCTCTAGATAGCAAAGGTACACACACAACAGTACTGAGAACATCCTACAATAAAAATTTTTTAAATGTGATACAACCTTGCCTTTACATCTTCAGATAAATTACTAAATGGTTTTCCCAATAAACCAGGAATAAAGGTTCCTTGTTAATATGCTAAGAATTTCCAAAGTTTCCTAGTTATAAAATGCAGTTTTTGCTAGCTTTGTGTCTGATGACAAGGCCTTGAACAGCATTGAAGTTGTAGTTCTCCTCCCCAAAGGTTAGAAACCAGAAGATGCAGAAGAGAGATTGAACACATGGTCATTTGGGAATGAGAGAGTGGCACAACTTAGACGTTCAATAACTCAATAACAAAAAAATGCATTGAGTGGATAGATGAATACTGTTTCTTCATACAAGCATTATCTGCAGTTACCCAATATGCTAATGAGTATTGTGATTTATAGTATCTATTTGATCTCAGTCCAGTTTCTGGCACAGAGCTCCTAAAACCCTTGGAATTTCCTAAGTGGTGAGAGCAACCAAAGTGTCTCTTGTTATGTTAATGACCTAAGGATGGGAGTTGGTTCCCAGGAGATCTGACCATGTGATAAGAGGATTGGCACTAACTCCCTCCTCTCCTCAAGGGGAGAGAGCCTGAAAATTGAGTCATTTGCAGATGGCCAGTGACAGGATCATGACTGTGCAATGAAAACACACAGAAGGATGGATTTGGAGAGCTTCCCGGTTGCTGACCACTTGGAGATTCAAGGAGAGTGGTGCACCTGGAGAGGGCTTGGGAGCTCTTCACCCTTTCCCCATGCCTTGCCCAATGCATCTTTGTCATCTGGCTGATCCTGAGTTATACCTTTTTATAATGAACTGGTGATCTAGTAAATAACATGTTTCTGAGTTCTGTGAGCTGCTCTAGCAAACTAATCGAACCCAAGAAAAGGCATTATGGGAACATCTGACTTATAGCTGGTTGGTCAGAATTGCAACCTGGACTTGTGACTGACTGGCATGTAATGAGTTGCCAAAGTGTGTATGTGGGGTTGAGGGGCATGGGGTTGGGGGGAGCAAGGTTGGTCCTTAATCCTCAAACCATAGCTGATTGATCACGGGAACAGGCCGTTTTGTAGGACTGAACCCTTCCTTTGCGGAATCCAATACTATCTTTGGGTAGGTAGTATCCAAGAATTGCTTGCTGATGGGGAAGCCCCTCTTCCCCATGTTGAAATTGAGTCTCAGAACATTAATAATAGCTTACCTTAGTATTGTGTAGCCTAAGCCTCTAAAACGTGCCAGGCGTTGGCAATTTCAGACTCCCGCGTGAAGTTAGTAGAAACACTGTGAGAATCCAACCTTGTCATCTTAAGGATTGTGTGGCCCTTGTGTTTGAGTGGGTGTAAAAGACTGACACTGGGCCTGCTTCACCAAGAGTCTGCCGTGACCAGCAGCTGCGATCCATTACTCTTGAGGCTTTGCCTACAGGCTTCTCCACAGAGCTTGGGCTTCTGTGAGCCTCCACATCTGCTCGCGGCATACTAGTGAGACCTGCCTCCCTGAAGATATGTAATGTCTATCAAGGAGGCACCAGGTGCCTGACAGCAGAAGAATACGAATGAAGGCCGTAGACGCTGGTTCAGGAAAGATTACGGAATTGTTTCAATTGCTCGCATGGGTTTCTGTTGATTGTTTCTAGAAATAAAATGGTGTTCACGTGATTATTTAGAATCATTTGGCAATTCAGATTCTCTCCAGATATCCCAGATAGTCTCTACTCCTTCCTAGAATCACGAAACGGTTGATAGGATTGACTATTACTGAGCGCTTAGCAGTGTCTCTTCTCAAGCTCCGGATCTCAGCGCAAATGTTCATTTGAAAAATACTTTGCACAGCTCTCCACAGTGAATATGTGTGCTGATTACAGTGTGAGCATTTACTTCTATGGTCATGCAACCTCATTTTAGTAATATCTGTTTTTGAATACAGGGCCACAGTATACTCATAAAAATAAATAGAGATGCAACAATACTTATCCACACCTTTTAGAGATACTTGTTTCTGGTGGAGTGTCTGCTCATAAAGATCTTTGCATATTTAATACCATTACCTCTGCAAATTACAATCAACAGTTTTTTAAGAGAACATTGGAAATCCATGCTATAGACTGTGTAGAGAGTAATACATTTAGCATCTTAACAAGAGCTAGTGGCACTTGAAAGGTGTTAAAATGAAAATTTGGCTGGATTTGATTTTATGAAAACAGCTACCTGCCTTTTATTCCTCTTTAAATTAATGGATACTTTTTGATTATAGAAGAAATAGGACTAGGGTGATCAGTTGTATGCACTTCCCTCCTGTCACACTTTTATTGACGTGGCAAGGGAGTAACCTCCAGCCCATTTTTGACCCCTCAGCCTGGCGCTCAGGCAGTACCAGTTTCTGTTTATTGAATTATTTCAGTGCCAAAGCCACACCTGGATGCTCCATGCCGTTTAGCTAGTATTAATGTGCAGGGAGAGGATAAATGAAAAATTTTAAAATGCATAATATCCATAGCACTGGTATGGGGTTGGGGGCTCTGAGGTGTGAATATGTAAGCTGTTAAAGAGGCTGAAAAAAGCAACAAGCAATTGTTAAATAATAAAAACTTTCAGTAATTACTAGTCCCACCGCCTTGGCTGTAACTGGCAAAATATTCTGCATGTCATTATATATCCTGCCATCCAGCCCATCTCCCATGAGACAGAGATGAATGCTGCAATACCAAAGGAGGAAAATGTGATTACACCAGATTTTATTGTAATACCATTATAGATTTGTTGCCATAATAACGTAGGATGCACATTGCTTTACTTCAGTAAGTTTTTATTTTTCATATTTCTCCCTAGAGATTTGAGAGCCTCTATGTCTATAAAATTGCAACCCTGAGTCTACAATTGGAAAGCCAGTCTATTGTTCTAAAGTTACCTTTAATCTGACTACACAGGTAGGCGTAAGCCATCATTGTAGCAGAATGTATATCCCTTGTACTATAAATTTCCCATCACTGGGCCCCTCTCTTCAATGTACCTTAATATTTAAAGTATATCTAGACACATTGAGATTTTTCCTCCATTTTAGTCATTTTTATTCGTGGGATGAAATGGATTCTGCAGTATTATAGATTTCAAACTTAAACAACCAAAAGCAATAATGCCAGCCTTCCTCACACTATTCTCTTTAAATAGAAAACATATATCAGTCAGTCTTATTAAAACAAAACAAAAAGGCTTTTGACTCCTTAGAGCTTTCTATCTTCCCATTGTTGACTGCCATTTAGAAGATACGTTTCCCTCTCACGTTTTCGCTTGTTCCTTTGCCAGTACTAATATGTTAATAGCATCAACCTTCATTGTAAATTATTAATACGTGGAGTCAGATGTCTTCTGAATATTACATTTTATGCACTAGAACCTTTTTGTAAAACAAATAGTATGACTGCATTATGGTCTTGTGTTCAGACACACATTACTATCATCACTCCCTCTCTAGGCCACTTCATCAATTATGGTGGCTTTGTATACCCCCTACATGGAAATAGTTTCCAAGTCCATATCTCTAGCTCAAATCTCTTCTCTGAGTTCAGACTCTCATAGTCAACTGTCCAAATACCATTAGCCATCTCAAGGGCATCTCACACTTCACACATTCAAACTGAAGCTCTTGGTTTCCCATCAAATGTGCTCCTCTTCCTCTTTCTCATCTCAGTAAATGTCATCACTCTCCATCCAGCAGTTTATACCAGAATGCAAGGGAATATCCTGCTCCTCATTTCCCACTTCCAATTCATCAGCAAGTTCTGATGGTTCTATCCTCTAAGTATGCTAGATTCATCCACCCCACTCCATACACAGCCCCACTCCCCTGCCCTAGCCACCACCAGACCGCTCTCCCATTGCCCACTTTTATGTCCTCTTATCCATTCCCCACATAGGAAGCACAGTATTCTTTTAAACTAGAGGCCTGGTGAACAAATTCGTGCATGGGTGGGGTCCCTCAGCCTGGCTGGTGATCAAGGCCTATTGGGGGGCCAGCTGGCCAGGAGGAGAGACCACTGGAGGTTGGCCATGCAGGGTGGGGGTTGGGGGGCATGGGAGGTTGGCCAGCCAGACAGGGGGTTAGGGTCTGCAGGAGTTTGGCCAATGGGGGGGAAGGGGTTGCGGGAGGTTGGCCTGCTGGCCCCTTGATCGGGGCCTATGGGGAGGGACCGCAGGAGGTTGGCTGTTGGGTGGGGGAGGGGCCATGGAAGGTTGGCCAGCTGGGGGGTCAGAGGCGCCATGGAAAGTTGGCTGGCCGAAGGGAGGGTCCGTGGGAGGTTGGCTGGCCAGGAGGAGGGGCTGTGGGAGGTTGGCTGTGGGGGTGCACTGACCACCAGGGGGCAGACTCCTGCATTGAGCATCTGCCCCCTGGTGGTCAGTGCACGACATAGTGACTGGTCAACCAGTCATTCCGGTTGTTCTGGTCATTCAGTCATAGTAGTTGCTTAGGCTTTTATATATATAGATTATAATTTAGGTTATATCCATTTACATAAAAATGGAAAACTCTTGATATTATATTTAAAATCAAATCTACACTTTGCATTCTGGTTTACAAGCCTGACCCCTGCCTACCTCGGCAACATTACTTCCTGTTGCCTCCCCTCAGCCTCACTTACACTCCCAGCTTGGGGACTACGACTGTGCCGGTCCCCTGCTGTGATGGCTCTTCCTCTTGCTTTTTGAATTCCTGATTCCCCTTTACAACCTCCAGGTCTTAGTTTAAATATCACCTGCCCAGAAAGGTTTCCTTCCTGACCACCTTGTTTAAGTATGATCCCCAGCCTCCTGCATCATCATCACATTCTTTCACAACACCCCCCTCTGTTTTCAAACATCTGTAACTATTTAATTAATGTACTTACTTGTAATTGCCTGTATTTCTCTATAGGCTAAGTATTTGATTAGGACAGGGATGTTGGCTACACTTTTCACCTTTACAACTCCAGAGCCTAACATGAGTCAGTCACATGGGAAATGGTAGGTAGGCAGACTGATGCTCCCTTGGATCACTACTTAATATATTCTTGCCTATTTCTGCTTATTCACTTCTGTCCCCATCATCTACTTAACTTTCTTTTTTTCTAAATAAGCATTTCAAAGTTATTTTAAGTTATATTA
Organism: Myotis myotis; assembly: GCF_014108235.1. Taxonomy (NCBI): domain Eukaryota; kingdom Metazoa; phylum Chordata; class Mammalia; order Chiroptera; family Vespertilionidae; genus Myotis; species Myotis myotis. The sequence goes on along the minus strand of NW_023416390.1, from coordinate 39,112,849 downwards.
CCTTATCACTGTCCATTTATAATTCAAAAATAATCTTAATGTTATTATTTGACTGATCTGCTGAGTATTTTCTTCTATAACTTGGGTTGCTTCTTCACATACCAAATCTATCAGTTTGTGTTCAGTAACAAATGACTACAAAATGTCAATGGCTTAGACAGTGAAAGTTTGTATCTGCTTTTGTTCCATATCCCAGGCACATCAGTAAAAGTCATTGCTCCGCATAGTCACTCAGAGATACAAACGAATGGACAGATGTCTCAATATCTTCTAGCTGCAAAATGTGTCGTAGTGTCTCCTTGTTTCCATGGTAGGAGAATAGAGAAATTAAAAATTGCACATATATTCTTTCTTAATCCAGAAGTAGCCACCATACTTATGTTCACATTTCTTTGACTGTCCTTAGTGGCATGGCCCTGCAAGGGTGCAGTAAGCGAAAAACTCAGGGATCATGCCTCTCTGTCACTCCTGCTTTCCCAAATACATGGTATAACTAACATCCTTAAAGTTTTTATTTTTTTAAGAAATGTATTGGGGCAACATTGGTTAGTAAGATCATATAGGTTTCAAGTGTACTTTTGTATGATACATGATCTGTATATTGCATTGTATGCCCACCATTCAAAGTCAAATCATCTTCCATAACCGTATATTTGGCCACCTTTACCCTTTTTCCCCCCACACCCCCTTTCGTCCAGTAATCACCATACTGTTGGCTGTGTCTATGAGTTTCAGTTTTATTTCCCACATATGAGTGAAATCATATGGTTCTTAGCTTTTTCTGTCTGACTTATGTCACTTAGCATAATGTTCTCAAGGTCCATCCATGTTGTCACAAATGGCAGTATTTCATCATTTCTTATGGCTGAGTATTCCACTGTGTACATGTTCCAACACCTTCTTTATCCAATCCTCTATCTAAGGACACTTTAGTTATCTCCATGTCTTCGCCATTGTAAATATTGCTACGATGAACATAGGGGTGCATATATCTTTGAGAATAAATGTTTTCACGTTTTGGGGGTATATACCCAAAAGAGGGATTGCTGGGTCATATGACAACTGTATTCTTGATTTTGGGGGGAACTCCCACACTGTTCCCATGGTGGCTGTACCAGTTTGCATTCCCACCAGCAGTGAATAAGGGTTCCTCTTCCTTCACGATCTCTCCAACACTTCTTATTGCCAGTCTTGATAACAGCCATTCTAACAGGTGTGAGGTGGTATCTCATTGTAGTTTTGATTTGCATTTCCCTAATAGCTAGTGAAGTTGAGCATCTTTTCATAAATTAGTTGGCCATTTCTATGTCTTCTTTTAAAGTTTGAGAATTCTTCATTTTTCTATTATACAGTATATTAAGTGTGTGTGTGTTGCTTAGCTTACATATATGGCAGTTACTTATAATGTAATTCAACTTAGAGGAAGTGTTTTTTGTAGACATGAGTACTTCATGCAAATCACACATAAAACAAAACCTTGAAAGATGATATGTTTTAAAACTTCCTGTGTAAGTAATACAGTAAAAGCAATAGTGTAACTGTGGGTGGGAGAAATAGAAATAAGGAAAATGAAAAGAATATTTTATTGAGCCATAAAAAATAATTACTATCTCAAGAGAATTTGTTCTTTTAATCTGAAAAAACATACACACATATGCATAAATATATAAAAGAAAAAAGTTCCAATGGATTACCATTGCTCTCTGAATCAAAAACTTTTCACTATTAATTGTCAAAGTCTTCCATCAGTTAATAATACCCTGTCTGTTCTACTCTTTCAAAAGTAAATCTTTATTTGTGCTAACGACTTGATTTAGCACAAGCAGTGGAAATCTTAGAAAAGTATATGGTCTCTGACTTCAGGAAATCCATATAATGAGGGAAGGCTGACTTGTAAATGGTTAAGGACAGTGTGATAATGCTTTCCAAAAAAGTATTTGCAGAGAAGAGAGATATGGAAGTCTTTATAGAAGCAGCAAAATTGAATCAGAATCTTAAAGAATTATTTGAGAAGAACAGAGAGTGGGAAATCCATTAATTCCAGAAAGGGATTTATGCCTAACAATATTGCATAGCAATACAAAATTCACGCAACATTTTTAAAAATTTAATATTTTGCCTGGCTGGCATGGCTCAATGGTTGAGCATTAAACTATGAGCCAGGAGGTCACAGTTTGATTCCTGGTCAGGGCACATGCCCAGGTTGCAGGCTTCGTCCCGAGTGTGGGGTGTGCAGGAGGCAGACAATCAGTGATTCTCATCATTGATGTTTCTGTCTCTCCCTCTTGCCTCCTTTCTGAAATCAATAAAAATATATATTTAAAATTTTTTTAATTTAATATTTCAATTACTGTTGACATTCAATATATTAGGTTCAGGTGTACAACATAGTGATTAGACATTTGGATAACTTATGAAGTGATTAATTACCCCAGTAAGTCTAAGTACCCATCTGACACCATACATAATTATTACAATGTTATTGACTATATTCACTATGCTGTAATTACATCCCCATGAGTACTTTGGCCTGTTCTTATTTTGTTTATTTGTTTTGTTTTGTTTTTATTGATTTCAGAGAGGAAGGGAGAGGGAGAGAGACATAGAAACATCAATGATGAGAGATAATCATTGATTGGCTGCCTCCTGCACCCCCTACACTGGGGATTGAGCCTGCAACCTGGGCATGTGCCCCGACCGGGAATTGAAGAATGATCTCCTGGTTCATAGGTGGATCTCAACCACTGAGCCACAATGACCAGGCATGTGGCCCGTTTTTTAACCAGGTTATTTGTTTTCTTATTGTTGAGTTTTAAGGGTTCTTTGTATATTTTGATTAAAAGTCCTTTATCAGATGCATCTTTTGCAAATATTTCTCCAACCTGTGGCTTGTGTTCTTATTCTCTTGACAATGCCTTTCACAGAGCAAAAATTTTTAATTTTAGTGAAGTCCAAATTATTAATTCTTTCATAGATTATGTCTTTGATGTTGTATAGTAAGTCCTTAATTAATGTCACTGATAGGTTTTACAACTTTAAATAAAACAGGTAATGAAACCGATTTTGCCATAGGCTAATTGATATAAACAAATATTTAGAAAGAGACAGAGAGAGATGTAATCTATAGAATTAAGAGAGTTAATAGACTTGACAAATAATTGCAATATATGGAAGTATTTTTATCTTGATTCAAATTAACAAAATGTGTAAAACACAAAAATGTAGTCACATAAGATGATAACCAGAGAAATGTGAATACTAACTGGATATTTGATTATTACATTATTGTTCATTTTTTAGATTTGTGATCATGATAGTTTGGTTACTGTTGGGGTTTCTTTGTGTGTTTCTGTTTTTAAGAACCCTGCACATTTTCCATTGCCAAAAAAATTGCAAGTATTCAAAATAACTTCCCTCCTGTGGCAAGCTAATGAAATGCCTACTTTTCTTAAGCCGTATATAGCAGTGATGGCGAACCTTTTGAGCTCAGCGTGTCAGCATTTTGAAAAACCCTAACTTAACTCTGGTGCTGTGTCACATATAGAAATTTTTGATATTTGCAACCATAGTAAAAAAAATATTTATATTTTTGATGTTTATTTTATATATTTAAATGCCATTTAACAAAGAAAAATCAACCAAAAAAATGAGTTCGTGTGTCACCTCTGACACGCGTCATAGGTTCACCATCACTGGTATATAGGAACACTGCTTCTAGAAAGCTTTCTCCAGCTAACACCATAACTTTAAGCATTTAGCACAATCTTATCTGCATAATAAACCTCGTAGTTACAACATATAACTGTGGCTCATGTCCTTTGCAAAACACACACACACACACACACACACACACACAAAAAAACAAAAAAACAAAAAAAAACAAAACAGAAACCTTAGATACTCTAAGCCAGGGGTCCTCAAACTTTTTAAACAGGGGGCCAGTTCACTGTCCCTCAGACCATTGGAGGGCTGGACTATAGTTTAAAAAAAACTATGAACAAATTCCTATGCACACTGCACATATCTTTTTTTGAAGTAAAAAAAACAAAACGGGAACAAATACAATATTTGCATTTGCATGTGGCCCACGGGCCGTAATTTGAGGACCCCTGCTCTAGGCAATTCCTAGGGGTCAAAAGAAGCAATTTTTTTTCATGTATGGAACCCACACCTCTTGGCCTTGCCCCATTTTCACCTTCTGGAATATCCCATCTCCGCTATCAGACTCAGAAAGGCTAACACCAAAAACCAAAGATTTAACTCTGAGATGTCTGTGAGCAATGGATGGTTGTGGTGTCACCTTGCAAATAATGACCAGAGAAAAATCCACAATATCTGAGGGTAGACAAATTGCTAATTGGAATATAAGAAAATCAGTTTACATACTGAAATAGGGTGGTTCTAAAGAGGAAGAAAGTTAGAACAGGTGTTGAGAAACCAAATTTAGCTGAGTAACAAGACTGGAATCCAGGTTAAAGATAGGGTCAAGAGCAACAGATGGAACAGGCGTTGAGCAGTAAGCACTGTTGAATAACCAGAACAGGAATAGTGTCAGAACTAGAACCAAGAAAAATACAGAAACCAATTCACTGGAGAAGCCATGGACATCAGAGCCTCACAGGCTTGTTATGAAAAAGAAAACCCTTCCCTGGAGGCACAGGGTAATTTTTGAAGTATTAGCCAAAAGCTTCACTTGCCTTAAAAGAACTTTGTTTCTGGGTAGTCAGAACATTATACATTGTTTACTACACACAATTACACACTATTCATTGTACACATTGGCTGTGGGAAAACTTAATCGCACCATATTATAGTCTTTAGGTGAGGATTAAATAAAATTAAGTACTTAAAGCACTTAGCACAGAGCTCCTTAAAAGTTAGCTTCAAAATAATAACTGATGTTGAAGAGAGGTTGTGTTTGTAAATTATATCTTATTGAAGGAGGTCACTAAATCCTTTTCTGTTCCTAAGTCATTTCTATTTTGTTAAGGTATTTAAACTTATTTTTCCTTGACATCTCTGCTGACATGGCCGTAGTTTAAGTCAGTGGTTCTCAAAGTGTAATCCAGGGATCCCTGGGGAGGGAGAGTGTCTTCATGACTCTTTCAAGGAGTCTGTGAGGTCAAGATGATTTCATAATAATATTATGATATTATTTGCCCATTTTGCTCTCACCTTCTACCAAGTATTCTGCAGACTTTTCCAGAAGCTATGTGATAGGTGGTAACAGCTTTACTCTCATGACAATAGAATATGTGTTTGTATGTTTTTGTGCTTTAAAATTTCCTCATATTTTGTTTCTAATATGGTAAATATTTGTAGGTATAACCCATATAATTGTAAACTCTTTGAGATCTTCAATAACTTTTAAGAGTGAAAAGGGATCCTAAAACCAAAAAGATTGAGAAATGCTGGTTTAAGCCATCATCTATTGCCTTAACTTTAACAACTGTCTCCTAATAGTATATCTCTGTCTTTCTCTCATTTCTCCCAAGTGCTCATTCAAAAATGAAAATCTGATTATATTGCATCTCTGTTTGAAGTATATATATATATATATATATATATATATATATATATATATATATATATATTTATTATATATAGGTTATTATATATATATATATACTAGAGGCCCGGTGCACAAAAATTTGTGCACTCGGGGGGAGGGGGGGGGTCCCTCAGCCTGGCCTGTGCCCTCTCGCAGTCTGGGACCCCTCCGGAGATAACGCCCTGCTGGCTTAGGCCTGCTCCCGGGTGGCAGAGGGCAGGCCCAATCCCTAGGTGCAGCCCCTGGTTTGGCTCAAAGCAGGGCTGACTGGGGAGTTGGGGCGCCACCCCCTGTCATGCACAGAGCAGGGTGGATTGGGAGGTTGCGATGCCACCCTCAGTCACGCTCAGGGTAGGGCCGATTGGGGGGTTGGGGCACTGCCCCCTGTCACCCACAGAGCAGGGCCGATTGGGAGGGTTGGGGCGCCGCCACTGTCACACTCAGGGCAGGGCCAATGGGGAGGTTATGGTGCTGCCCCATGTCACGCACAGAGCAGGGCCCGTGACGGGGGGTTGGGGCGCCACCCTCTATCACCCACAGAGCAGGGCCGATCAAGGGGTTGGGGTGCCGCCACTCTCACATTCAGGGCAGGGCCGATGGGGAGGTTATGGTTCTACCCCGTCACACACAGAGCAAGGCCCGTGGGGGGGGGGGGTTGGGGCACCACACCCTGTCACACACAGAGCAGGGCCAATCAGGGGGTTGGGGCGCTGCACCCTGTCACCCACAGAGCCACAGGGCGATCAGGGGGTTGGGGAGCTTCCCCCTATCAGGCACAGAGCAGGGCTGATCAGGGAGTTGGGGCGCCTTCCCCTGTCACAAACAGAGCAGGGCGGATAGGGAGGTTGTGGCCCCACCCCCTGTACACACACAGAGCCACAGGGTGATCAGGGTTTTGGGCGCTGCCCCCTGTCACACTGATCCTGGTGCTGGGAGGCCTCTCAGCTACGCTGATCCCGGTGCTGGGAGGCATATTACCCTTTTACTATATAGGATAGAGGCCTGGTGCACGGGTGGGGGCCGGCTGGTTTGCCCTGAAGGGTGTCCTGGATCAGGGTGGGGGTCCCCACTGGGGTGCCTGGCCAGCCTGGGTGAGGGGCTGAGGGCTATTTTCAGGCTGGCGGGTGACTGAAGCTCCCAACTGCTCCTTTTTTTCTTTTTTCTTTTTTTATTCTGGGCCAGCTTTAGCTCTGGCTCCAGCTCTGAGGCCTCTGCTGCTGAAAGCAGGTATCTGGTTTGTTTGGGTTCTATAATCGACACACTGTATCAACTCCAGCTCTGAGATCCCGGAGGGCTGAAAGCAGGTTTCTGGGGGTTTGTTTAGCTTCTATATTTGTAACAATGTTTCAAACTGCAAGCTCAGAGGCCGGCAAGGCAGGCAGGGAACGTTGGTTTCCTCCATCACTGAAGCAAGCAAGCCTCATGTTAGCTTCAAGCTGCCTGGCTGCCGGCCGCCATCTTGGCTGGCAGTTAATTTGCATATCTCACTGATTCGCCAATGGGAAGGATAGTGGATGTACGCTAATTACCATGTTTCTCTTTTATTAGATAGGATATAGACTAGAGACCCAGTGCATGAAATTCGTGCACGGGGGGGGGGGGGTGTCCCCTCAGCCAAGCCTGCACCCTCTCCAATCGAGGACCCCTTGGGGGATGTCCGACTGCCGGTTTAGGCAAGATCCCAGGGATCGGGCCTAAACCGGCAGTTGGACATCCCTCTCACAATCCTGGACTGCTGACTCTTAATAACTCACCTGCCTGCCTTCCTGCTCACCCCTAACTGCCCCTCCCTGCTGGCCTGATCGCCCCTAATTGCCTCCCCTGCAGTCCTAGTAGCCCCTAATTGCCCCTCGCTGCTGCCAAATCGCCCCCAAATGCCACCTTCCTGCTGGCCTGGTCACCTCCAACTGCCTCCTCTGCCAGCCTGGTTGCCCCCAACTGCACCACCCCCCCACCGGCCTGGTCACCCCTAACTACCCCCCCACCGGCCTGCTCAACTCTTATTGCCCCCCCCCTGCTGGCCTGGTCGCCCCTAGCTGCCCCCTAACACCCCCCCCCCTCCCGCTGGCCTGGTTGTCCCTCACTAACCCCCCTGCCAGCCTGGTTGTAGGCAGCCATCTTGTGAGGGAATGAGGGTTAATTTGCATATTACCTCTTTATTATATAGGATAGTAACTTATAAAATGGGAAGTAGCATAGCACAAACAGGAGAGCCTTTGATTTCACCTAGGGCTGAATTTGAGTTGAATATATGTCAGACTCTGCTAATTGCCCTCCAATAAGAATTTCTCTCTTTTTCATTTTTGTAATATAACCCCTGAGTTTTCGCTTAGCACATGGCATTACCACTAGAAATTACTCTTTGAAGATGAGTGTGGTCCTATGATGGGCATTGGGAAATGAACAGAAGTGACATATATGTAATTTCTGGGTTAAGTTGTAAAGAAGAAGAAGAAGAAGAAGAAGAAGAAGAAGAAGAAGAAGAAGAAGAAGAAGAAGAAGAAGAAGGAGAAGAAAAAGAAGAAGAAGAAGCTGGCTTACTTCCACTTCTTTCTAGAGGGTGCTGAGCCACCAGCTTTAAGCCTGTGGATGAAGACCATACTTACCTACTAGAGATTGTCTGCCCAAGTCTGTATTGTTTCATGGGGAAAAAAAATAGCCTCTATCTTGAATCCATTTTGACCAAGCAGGCAAAGACTTGGGCTTAACCTTGACTAAGTGCCTATATGACCTAAATCCCTGAGGTCAATTTGTATAAAAGGTTCTTTCTAGATATTTTTAGGTTCCTACACTGAGTTCCCATTACTCTAGGCCTGCTCTGAGCAATCTTTCATTTTTTATTTATTCTTTCTTTCAACATTAATGAAGTATGCCAGGCACTGTGCACAATACTATAACATATCTTCAGTCACCATTCAATGCATCCATCAACACCATGGGATGCAGAATGAAGAAAGCAGTGTTCTGATAGTCAAGCAGAGCAAAGTGATGCTTGTTGAGGTCCTGCTGCTTTTGGATAAACCCCAAAACCATGTGATTTGGCTCATGGCTGTTGAGCCTCAAGAAGTGACCAGGTTTCAGATTGATTAGAGGGGGACAATAAGAAAAAAGTGGGCCAGTAGTCACTGGCTCAGTATTTGAAGTGCAGAGTGGGGTCTGTGCAAAGAGTGTGTGTTTGTGACTAAAACCATCTTCCCTCAAGCCTGGACTATTTTAGAACCCAGGGTAAGACTGAATGTGCCAGTAGAAGATGAATGAGCCAAGCTCATCAAGACCTGGCAAGGCCAAATAAGGGTATGTTTGGGACTCTGGAATTACATCTTTCATCAGTATACTTTTCCATGTGAAAAAGGCACCTACGTTCCCAGCCCATTTATTGTTTAAGATTGAATTTTGGCCGATGTGAGGGATTGACAATGTTATTATTACATTTTTGCTGAAAATAATTTAAAATTGTATATTGTTTTTAGGTCAGATTATATGAATTTGCTGCTTTGTGGATCGAACATGGAGTTAAAGGTCCACACAACTGGACTGCAGGCCAGGAAGGCTTCTTTCAGAAATCTCAGTGTGCAAGGATTGCAGGTAAGGCACCACCAAAGGACTGCAGCATCAAAGCGGCTGAAACTCAGGAAGATGTCAAAATGCCAAAGGTAAAACCTTCCCTGTACATCTGCCTGAAGTCTGTCTAGAGCTAAATTATACAGCTTTTCTTCTCTCCTTACAAATCTCATGCAAGTGTCTCTCAATGGTAGATTCTAATTGGAATCCTGCTGGCAAGGGAATCTGTAGAAATTGGTCTCTAGGTTTTGCACTCTGTGATGCAGTGGGGAACCTAGAAGAGTTTCAGCCTATGTTAATATTATTTTTATTAGACTATGGACAGCATTTCCATAGTGGAATAAATAAGAGTTCAAAGCAGAAAGAGACAGTAGAGGAGGAGTGTGTCAATTCATACATCAGACTCTTACTCTCAAGTGGCCCTTTCTCTTTGCTCCCCCTGCATCTCAGCTCCCCCTCTATTGTGGATAAGCAGAGATGCGAACACTCATACTCCCAGGTGTATGTGTGTTCTTCCTCTAAGACCCAAGAAAGTCCTTTAGAGTTAGTTTTCTGTTAGTCTTTCTTCCTTCAAGGACTGAAAGTCACATCTATAATTTTTAAATTGGGGGAGATGGAATTGTTTGAAAATATATTACACATTAACCAGGAATGAGAGATATCTGGGATTCTATGCTATGACATTAAATATATGCTTTATTCATTAATGCTCATCCAAAATATAAATTGATGTGTTATTGTTAATGAAAATATAATTTTTTATTTGGTAAAGATGCCCTGAGACTCACTACTTCTGCTTTTCAGATTGATTTTTTTAAGAAACCAGTGGCATATCTAAGCCATGGGGCTTTCACTGTAATTACATCTGATTCCCAGACATTATATTAATGCTGAACTATTTAGTTTAGTAATGGCCACTGATGTACTTTTCATTTGTATTTTCATAATATTATCTATCTACGGAAGGCACCTAATTTGTCATAATGGAAAGTTGGTGTTTTTAAGATATACATTTAAAGGGTAATTCCTTATGGCTTGACCACAGCAGCTCATGTTGGGACATTTTATCATTTTTTTCAATATGTCAATGTTAATTCATTTTGCAATCTGTTTAAACCTGGTTTGGTGGTCAGTCGTTAAAGCTGGAATCGTCAAATGCCTCGCACATTATCCTTTAGACATAAATTTAAGGGCGCAATTATTTGTGAAAACAGTTTCGTGTTTCTTAGAATTATAAAGTTATTTATTTTGAATAACTTTTAAAATTTGAAAAGAAAAGGAAATGAGTAAAATTACTTAGGGGAAATACCAATGCATCTTTATTCAAATTACTAAATATTCAGACCTATTGCAGAAAATATATTTTAAAATGAAAATTCAAACCACGTGTAATTCTACTACTACCTAGAAACATCACTATTTAAAAAGATATATTTTCTCCCTGGTCAGATGGCTTAGTTGGTTGGAGCATGGTCCCATACACCAAAAAGGATGCAAATTCAATTCCCAGTCAAGGCACATACTTAGGTTGTGGATTCGATCCCTGGTTAGAGGATATATAAGGGGCAACCGATCGATGTTTCTGTCACGTTGATGTTTTTCTCTCTCTCCCTTCTCTCTAAAATCAAAAAAACACATCTTTGGGCAAAGGTTAGAAAAATTGATTAGTCAATTGATAGATATCTCCTTTCTTCTTTTTAAAAATCTGCATGTAGTAATAGATATGCGTGTTGGGGTGTGCATACATGAATAAGGATGTACTAGTATGTTTTCTGTAAGAATTCAAATTAGAAACATGCTGTCTTTTACCTACCATGTAATAGAAAACTTCATCAGCACTTAATGTTGGAAAGTAAAATTTGAGGGCAGATTGATTTTTACTGGTTTGTAGATAACCTGAAAGTTTTATAGATCTAGAATTTAGTTGCTATGGGTGGATTACCTCAATATATTTTTAAATGTTAAACCAGCCTTGCATCCTTGGGGGGGAAAAATCAATTTGGTCATGACATGTAATACTTTTTAGATATTTCAGAATTCTGTTTGCTAGTCTGTTAGAGATTTTTTTTATGTCTATATTTATGAGGGATATTGGTCTATAGTTTTGCTTTGTTTAGTATTTGTACTGCGTTATGTGATTTGTTATGAGGTTAATACTGGCCTCGTAAAACAAATTGGAAATGTCCTTCTCTTCTGTATTCTGAAAGAGGTCCCTGTAGAATTCATGTTAATTTTTCTTTAAACACTTAATGGAATTCTCCAGTGAAACCACTTTGTCCTGGAGATATCTTTTTCAGGAATTTTCAAATTATGAATTCAATTTCTTGAATGGTTATATGGCTATTCAGATTATTTCATCTTGGTTGAATTTCGGCAGTTCATGGTTTTGAAATTGCTCCAGTTCTTTTAGGTTGTTGAATTAAGGAGCATAATATTGCTTATAATATTCCATTATTATCTTTTTAGTGGCTGCAGGAGTCTATAGTGATTTTTTTGAAATCAGGTTAATTTTACAAAAATAAAATGCACAGACCTGAACAGCATAGTTTGATGAGTTTTGACAATTTATACACCCATATAGCCATTGCTGAAATCAAACTGAGGAATATTTCCACCACTCTGAAAAGTTCCCTCCCCTCCTTGTCAGCCAATAAACAGCACTCCTGAGGAGACCATTCTAGAACAGGGGTTGGCCAGTTAGAGCTGGCTGGTTTGTGTGAACCCATTTTTTAATGTACCTGTCCCATGCCCCAAGGGTCAAGCTGAGTGGTTGAGACTGAGGGAGGCATTATGACCCTGCCCTGGGAAAGTCAGTCTTTTCTGGATTTGTAAGTGTTCCTGCAGAGACCCAGCCTCCTGAGCAATGGAAATTGACATGCCATAAAGATAGAGATTGCCTCCTTGTGTCCCACAGAAACATTTACTCTACTCTTTGGAAGGGTCTACATTTACATTTCAAAGAAGGTTGAAACTGGGAGCCATTGGTTTTCATTTCAAAGCACTGTAAAATAGGAACTTTCCCATTGTCCTTCCCAATAAAGACTTATTTACATTAGGGAGATAAGACTGATGTCCTTCTCTCAGGAGGTGTGAAGGACAGATGGATAGCAGTTCCCATATAAACTCCCAGATTCGTAATTCTGGGGTTCTCCCGTTGTACAAAAACTTCCTTTTTGTACTTCAGGTCTAAACTGTTGTTTTTCATTACATCAGCCTGAAGGGAGAAAACGGGGAGTGGGACCTATACAGTGATTACATGTAATAGTAGTCTGCCTATGATCCAGAAACTTCTTGTTTGCTTTCAAGACAACATAAATGAATATAGATACTGAAAATGTATTATCACAAAGCCTAAAATATTTATTATCTGGCCCTTTACAGAAAAAGTTACACCAGTTCTAGAATAGTATTACTGTTCTTGAACTATAATACATAGAATCGTAAGTTCATACTCTGTCTGGTTTCTTTTGTTCAACATAATGCTTTACAGATATATCCATATTGTGTATATCTAGGGTTCTTTTAATCTGTAAGTAAATTCCATTATGTGACTATTTTAAAATTTGGTTATGAAACCAGACAACAAATGGATCTGGGCTGCCTGTCACTACTTGAGCCAATTAAACAGAGACAGGGTTGAATCATATATGAGCATTTTTATTTTCCAATATTGCCAGCAGCATGGGAGAGCAGCAGGCCATCTACAAAAATATGCTCTAACCCCACCCCCATTAGCCAGCTGCTTATATTGAGTAGAAGGACAAAGATTACATAGAGAAGTAGGCAAAAGGAGTAAGAATGGGTATGCAAAAGGAATAAAAATAAGTAAAAATGGTTACAGATTACAGGCAATTCAGGCTGGGGTTGCAAAGAGGGGATGCCTAAGGACTCCATTGTTTGGCAACAAGGTTGTTAATCTTTCCATGATGATAGGCAGTTCTGGGATAGGGAAAATGAACCACATTTTGAGGTTAACTCCCAGGTCTGTTCAACTCCCAGTCAAATCAGAATGTGCTTTCTTTAATCAGAACAAAACAATGTCGGGTAACAGAGCATGATTACTATTTCTTATAACTATAGCTAGTCCCCACTATTCTATTTCTCCCTCTCACCCCAACAGTTATTCATATTCTGTTGATGAACGTTTGAGCTGTTTTCAGTTTTCCTTTATTGGAAACGAAGTTATTCTGAGCATTCTAATACGATTCTTTGAAGACATATGCTTTCATTTTCCTTGGGTATAATTTCTGAGTCATAGGAAAGATATATGTTTAACTTTATTTTTTTAAAAATCTCATTTGCCAAAAGTGGTTGCATCATTACACATTGCCACTGTCAGTGTATTAGCGTTCCAGTTGATCCAAACCATTAGCAGTACTTACTATGATCTTTTTAATTTAATCCATCCTGTGGGTGAGAAGTGGTACCTTCGTGTGGTTTTGTTGCTGGGAAGGGGACCTGGCCCTTGGTGGGTCTGCCTAGAGCCAGCCAGTAGTGTGTGGGTTCTTGACTTTGTGCAGGAAAAATTTCACAACATGAGTCCAGGTGAATTTTAAAGGATATTTATTAAAGCTGGGGACAGCGAAATAAGAAAGGGCTGGGACATGTGCCTAGGCTGGTCTGCTCTGACTCACTAAGAAGTCCAAGAAAAGGGACCTTGGAGACAGATTCAGAGGGTTTGTCTGGAACAGACTGCTGCTGCCCTTTGCTGCCCTGGTTGCAAGCTTTGTGGGGTTCCTTAGAGTTTAGGAGATGCATGCCTGTGGAGGAAGAAGTTGGGGGTTGGGGGGGAGGAGAGGCACGGTGTGCCCCTGGGAGAGAGCGCATGCTGGACTTTCCTTTTGAAGGGGGTTTAAAGGCTGGGGGGTTTTAGACCTAGCCAGTTTAGCTCAGTGGATAGAGCATCAGCGTGCAGACCAAAGGGGCTGAGGTTGGACTCCAGTCAAGGACATCACCTCAGTTGCAGGCTCAATCTCCAGCCTTAGTTAGGGGTGCATGGGGGAGGCAACCAATCCACATTGATGTTTCTCTCTCCTCCTCCTCCCTTCCACTCTCTCTAAAAATCAATGGAAAATATCCTCCATTGAGGATTAACAAAAAATAAATAAATAAAGGCTGGGTGTTTAGAGTATGTCATAGAGAAAGACCAATAGAATATTCATTAGCTTTATGCTGCGATACCAAAATCAGATTTATTCTCTTCATCTGCCTTTGGGTATGATTGGCAAATGGCACTAATTGGAAATGTGCTGTCTGTCTCCCTGAATAGAGTGGTTTAAGCTATTTACCCTCTGTTTGGGGAGAAATTCGAGCCATTTGCTCTTCAGTGTTTCTGGTTTAGGGAAGATAGGATTTACTAGATGGCTGCAAACTGCTGTTGAACTATCAACGTCATTTTTCCTATTCCGTTTGTCCTTGCTTACCAGCCTGTCTCAGTTTTAATTACATTTTTCTAATTACTAATTATGTTGCTCTCTTTTTTATATACTTATTATCAATTAAATATATTTTGTAAAGTACATGTCAAATATCTATTGTTTGTTTGTTTTTAAATTTTGTTTTTTGGAAGTTCACTTTATATTTTGGATAATAGTCATGCATCAGATATATGTATCGTGAATATTTTACCCCAATGTGTCACTTGCCTCTTCATTTTCTTAAGAATATTTTTTAGTGAGAGGTTTTTAATTTTTTGTTTGTTTGTTTTGTGGGGGTTTTTAAAGATTTTTTAAAATTTTTTTTATTGATTTCAGAGAGGAAGGGAGAGGGAGAAAGAGATAGAAGCATCATTGGTTGATGAGAGAAAATCATTGATCAGCTGCCTCCTACACACCCCACAAGGGGGATCAAGTCCTACCTGGGAATTGAACCATGACCTCCTGGTTCATAGGTTGACACTCAACCACTGAGCGACACCAGTAAGCGAGAGATTTTTAATTTTGATCATGTCCTAGTTATCAATTATGCTTTTGTGGTTAATAATTTCTATATTTTAAGAAATTTTTGCCTACTCTGTCGTCAGGAAGGTATCCTCTTACGTTTTCTTCCAGAAGCCATGTCCTTTTAGATTCTACATGTAGGTCTATGGGCTGCTTTGAATTAACTTTTATGTATGGTGTTAGGAAGGATGTCAAGCTTGTATTTTTTTATTTGTTTTTACTGTTGTTTTCTATAGAATGCCAAGTTTTTCCAGCAACATTTGTTAAAAATATTTTCCTTTCCTGCTTACTTTCTTTGGTACCTTTATTAAAATTCATTTTGCCATATGTGGATGAAACTATTTCTGACCTCTCTATTCTGTCTGCTGATTTGTTTGTCTATTCTTTGTTGATACTATACTGACTTAATGTTGGCTTTAGGTTATATCTCAAAATTAAGTTGTCTTCCAATTATTTTTTTTTCAAGAGTTTCTTGGCTATTCTAGTTCTTTTGAATTTTCATATGAATTTTAGAATCAGCTTGTCTACTTCTACAAAATAGTCTGCTGGGATTTTGATTGAATCTATAGATAAATTTGGAAACAATTAACATCTAAAAATACTGAGCTTTTTAAATTTATGAACATGTGGGTGTGTAAAAAAATAATTTTCCTCCCACCTTCTAAGTTCTTCTAGCTGGGCTAATAATCAATTTAACAGAGACAAATGAAGAGGAGAAAATTAAGTTTCAGTATGTGCTCACAGGGAATTCACAAAAGCATGAAAATTCCCAAGACAGTGAGGCAAAATGAGGTGTATTGTCATTTTGGACAAAGGGAAAAAAAGGGGAGGAAAGAGTCTGGGATTTCAAAGAGCAAATAGGCAATTCACAGGCAGTTGAGGAAAATGACAAATACTGTATTCTTGCTAGGCAACTCAGGAACAATGGGACAGGGGAGAATATAATGAACAGATTTTTACATGGAACCTTCCTATCTGCCATACTTAATTCAAATGTGCTAAGGCGATTATCCTAAGGTTCCCATCCCAATGCAGGTTTTCCTATCTGAATCTTAAAGAGAAGGAAAGGAGACTGTAAAAACAAAGCCCGAAGTTCTTCCTGAGTTTGTTGGGCTTTATTTATTTTCAGCTTGAAATAATCTGCCTGTCTGGGTGGCACATCCCAGGGAGACTCACCGGTGACCCCACGAGCATACCTCTTTATTTAGAGCTTCTTTAAATTCTCTAGGTAACATTTAGTCATTTTCAGTGTACCTGTCTTGTAAACTTTCATTCAATTTATTCCTAAGAGTTTGATGGAGATGTTTTTTAATGCTGTTGTGTTTCTTCTTTTATTTCCAATTGGTCAATGCTAGAACGTAAAAATACTATTTATTTTTGTAAATGGACCTGTGTTGCAGGAGACCAAAGAAAAACCAAGCAACTCTTTAGGCAGGGATCCTCAAACTATGGCCCGCGGGCCACATGCAAATATAAATATTATATTTGTTCCCGTTTTGTTTTTTTACTTCAAAATAAGATATGTGCAGTGTGCATAGGAATTTGTTCATAGTTTTTTTTAAACTATAGTCTGCCCTCCAGCGGTCTGAGGGACAGTGAACTGGCCCCCTGTTTAAAAAGTTTGAGGACCCCTGCTTTAGAGAAAAGGAGTGACACTGTTTATTTATGCCAGCGGACTCAGGGAATAACTTTCCAAATCTGAGTGAAGTAACATGCAGGGGGCTTCTCTTTTATATCTTTCTGGGGTCTTTGTCCCGTAAATATAGATTATGCTTATGGTCCTTTTCTCGGGCTTTTCAAGAAGGCCCCCAGGTGTTTGGGGGTCTCCGGGTCTCCAGGCCATATCTGATGGTCTGGCCTGGCACCAGCATTAATAACCCTCCCTCCGGGGCAGTGCACTGTTCACAGTTTTATGGCCTCTGTAACAGGTCCTGCAAGACCAGTTTCTGGGAAAGAGGTAGTGACTTATTTATAGGTTATCAAGAATGTACACTGGGCTGGCTGGCATGGATTCAGATTGCTAGCCCCCCAAATATCTGGGTTACAATGGAATTAGCCCTCTTTAGCCTTCTCACTTGACTCATACAATCTTACAAAACTCAGTAGTTCTACTACTGTGGTTTGCTTATAGATTCATCTGGATTTTCTTGGTACATTAGCACATCTTCTACAAATAGATGTGCTACTTCATCCTTTTCAAAGAAAACACAGATGTAGACTGGATTCAGCTAACAGGCTACCAAGTTGACACCCTTAGGAGTCTAAACTCTTCAACGTGCAAGTAACAAATTTGAGGTCCAAGAAATGGCATGTGTAATTGTAACCGGACAACCAAGAGGTCCATGCTGCCCATCACTACTTGAGCCAATTAAGCAGAGATAGGGTTGAATCATATATAAGCATTTATTCCAATAATGGGAATGGGAGAGCAGCAGGTCATCCACAAAAATCTGCTCTGCCTTTCCCCATAAGCCATCTAATTATATTGGGTGGAAGGACAAAGATTATGTGGGAAAGTAGGAATTGCAGGCATGGGAAAGTAGGCACAGTATAATCATTACAGGTTACAAGTAATGGGGGTGGGGGAGTTATAGAGGGAGGGTTCCTCCTGGTGCCCCAGGACCAGATTCCAGGCAATATGTGCTGGAGCGGTGGTGGTGGGAGTGGGGGGTCATAGAGGTCAGGTGCCTCCAGGCACCTCTGGGACCAGATTACAGGCAATAGGGGCTGGGGTTTGCAAAGGGCAGATGCCTCCAGGGCTAGATTGTTTCAGCCTTGAGGTTGTAAATCTTTCTATAATGATAGGCCCAGGGACTGCATTCCAATGTTGGCTCCCATGTCCCAGGGCACACAACCCTCAGCCAGGTTAGAATGTGCTTTCTCTGATCAGAACAGAACCATCACGGTTAACAGAGCATGTTTAATATTTCTTATTATTGTAGCTGGTCCCCAATATTCTATTTCTGCCCCTAACATAATTAATATTTAGCTGAGCCTAGATAGAACATGGTCTCTAAGTCGTAGGCCAAGAGCATCCCTGGGACCAAACTACCACTATTTATGTGAGTATAGAACAGCTCTCAGATAAATGGCGCACTTCTATCTTGCTGGCAAGTTCAATTTCGCTGCCCTTTCCAAAACAGCTTCAGTCTCGGATGCCCCTCAGCAATGTCTGCTCCCTCCATGCTGAAAGGTTGTAAAAAAGCTGCCTTTCCTACATTCTTCTAAGTATTTTTCTTTATTCTTGATATTAGAAGAAAATCCTGGAATAGCTGTAGGTATGAGTCTCTTGATTTTGCCTCAAAGTAACAGGTAGCTTTCAATCCATATCCGTACATCTGATTTAAGCCCAAGCACTTTTTTTTTTTTTTTGCTTGTTTTTAATTTTTATCGATGTTCTTCTAGTTTCAGTTCTCTTAGTATTTCTATTCATTCATTCATTCAGAAATCTTCAGTCTATATATTCTGGGTATTGTAGTAGGTCCTGGATATAAAGTGTTCAAAAAAAAAAAAAAAGTCCATTTCCTGCCCTCTGATACTTACAATTGAATTAGGGGACTGATGTTTGGTTTTGTGCATGGTTCAAATTCTTAGCGCCTAAGATACAGGTCAGAGAATAGGGAATAAATAAAATACCTCTCTCATCCCCCACCATTTTTTTCCCCCAAGTAGGTGACTCTGCTTGGTTATACAAGGCAAATATAGGCTGGCCATTAATCTCATGCTTAGTGAATTTTATCCCAAAATTCTATTAATAACATGTCAGGCAGCAATAGTTTTCAGTATTCTTGAAAGTTTCCATCTCTTTTTAGCGGGAAATCAGGAGCAGATGTGTCATAACCTAAAAGACAGACATTATTCTAAGACAGTACGTGAAATGGTTTTTAATGTAATCAATTTATTTTCCTAAATAAAAGTGGGGCAAAAGTAGGTTTACAGTTGTTCACATGGACAATAACACAATAATTAGTAAATAATAATATCTTTTATTAAACTTTATTTTAAGTTGCCTGGAAATAAGCATCTTATTGTTCAAACCAGTGATCTTTTCTGAATGATGTTGGAATTAATTGCTTTTTAAAAAATAGTCCACTCTTCTATAACTATTATTATCATTATTTCTAAAATACATTTCTTGTTTTGAAATTAAAATACACACACACAAACTTGACTCTATGGAGGAAAATAGCCCAAACTAAGACAAATTACCTGCAGGGGAAGTTAGTTACAAAAGTCAGAAGTAAAACTATTTATATAGAGTCACTCCGCATCTGATTTTCTGCTAATTTCCTTTAGTAGAGTATCCATTTCCTGTGGGTAAGTTTTACACTAATTTTTTTTAATCACAAAATAATTGCTGCTTCTCTAGATAACTTTGAACTGTAAGCAAAAATGTTTTGTGCATGAATTTTAAGTCTTTCCTTGGGGCCGTCTTTTCTTCATTTTGTAACAAAATGGATATATAGTTTGCAGAAGAATAATATGCAAATTACTCATGGAGTATCATTTATTCTTTTTCAAATTATACATCTCTCCTTCAGTCCTGGGATCATTTACATTATAAAAGATATGTCCATGAAGGAACAATGCATTTGCTTTTATTCTAAGCACCAGAAGCCTCTGTCCTAAGGTCTGCAGTGTTTTTAGCCATGTCTGACCTTCGCCTCCTCAGCAGGGATGAAAAGGTGAAGGGAATTTCCTCTGGCAAAGAAGCCTGCCCTACAATTCCGGAAGACCACTGAGTAGCAGTGCAGCAGGGTTTGGAATTTCAGTTAGCAGGAGGAAAAAACAAGAGAGAATAGTTTGATGTAGTGTGATGCTACAGATTCCTGGGTCTGAGAATCTGCTCTCAGTTGAGGAACAGACCATCTATTTTAGCATTTAAAGAAAGAACTTAGCAATTACATGCCTCTCCCCCCCCCCCCCCCCCCCCGCCAAAAAACAAAAACAAACTTATGATGTGCTGGGTCTCTCTATTATTTTTTTTCTGCTAACTGGTTTCTGATTTGCCTGAGAAAAGGAGTAGAACCCAATGCACTGTTCCTTAACCAATGAGTTTGGATGCTTGTGGATGTTTAGAAAGGATTGCTGTCTCAAAATACTCGTGGTTTTTTCATTTCTCCTTGCTGACTTATTTCAAGGATACAACTTTATGGACCTACAGGGCCCAAGCAGGTAATAAAAGTCATGATTCAAAAAAAAAAGTCTTGATTCCAGCTTGTTATAAAACACTAGAGGTTGGCAGGTCCTAGAGATTATGAGACCACCTAAAGTCCTAATTTTTAAACATTGTTTTAGCCACTGAGTAGCAGTGCAGCAGGGTTTGGAATTTCAGTTAGCAGGAGGAAAAAATAAGAGAGAATAGTTTGATGTAGTGTGATGCTACAGATTCCTGGGTCTGAGAATCTGCCCTCAGTTGAGGAACAGACCATCTATTTTAGCATTTAAAGAAAGAACTTAGCAATTACATGCCTCTCAAAACGTTGGAGGGAGTGTGAAGGGGATATGCAAAATTCAGTCATGAAGACACCAGTCTTTTTCTCTGATCTAGGTGTCTGACACCGAATGTCTTTTCTCTTTAATTCTGTCAAAGCCCTGAGAGGGAAGTAGCATTGTTCCCACTTCGTCAATGAACAGGAGACCAAGATTGTGTGTGTGCATTTATAAATATATGTAAATAAATGTGTCTATATGTACTTATATGGATTATTATTATATATGTAGGAGAGGTAGAGTTACATAGCAGAAGGAACATCAAATCTAGAACAAAGTGGACTTCAGTTCCAGCACTGCCACCGATTCTCCATACAGCCCCACTTTGCTTCATTTTTCATCTGTAGAATGGGGATTTGTCATACTTAAGAACTTAGAGGTAAAATGTGTGAAAATACTTCACAAACATAAAAAAGCAAAAGTAATCCAAGGATGGACATGGACAACAGGGGGATGAGAGCATGAATTGAGGTCGGGGGGGGGGGGGAAGGTTGGGGGTTAATGGGGGGATGAGGACACACTTGTAATACCTTAACCAATAAAGAAATTTTTTTTAAAAAAAAGAGTAATCCAAGGTATGAATTAACTTTCACATAGTACGAACGAATACCCATGACTACACAGAGACAACACAGAGTGGGTGGGGAGATGGGTATCTATAGAACTGTGTTAGGCAGAATAAAGGTCTCCCAAAAATGTCCCCATCCTCGTCCTCAGACCTATGAGCAGGCTACCATACATGTCAGGGGGAATTAAGGTGGCAGATGGAATGAGAGTTGCTAATCAGCTGTCCTTCAGGGAAGAAGATTGGCCTGGGTTTCTGGGTAGGCCCCAGTAATCACAGGGGTCTCTAAAAGAGAGGCTAAAGAGGAGATTGGAGCAATGGGACATGAGGACAGAAGAGGAGATTGGAGCAATGGGACATGAGGACTCAGCCTGACACGGCTGAGTGACTCAGCTGCCAGTAGCTGCCAGCAGCCTGGAGAAGCTGGAGAAGACCAGGAAGTAGATTCTCTGCCAGGGCCTCCAGGAAGGCTTGCAGCCCTGCTGGCACCTTGATTTCAACCCCAGCTACTCATTTCAGCACGGTGACCTCCAGAGCTGTGAGATAATAAATTCATGTTGCTTAAGCCACCACAGGGCGGCCATTTGTTACAGCAGCAATAGGAAACGAATACAAGAGCTGACTGACAGAGAGGCTGTCTGCTGCTCTCTGCCAAGTGCCTCAGTGACTCCCAGCGATTCAGAGGAATGCTAGAGACTGAATACAATTGGACTACGCCTTTCCTTCGTATCTGACGTCTTCTGGCTGCTTTGCTTGGTCTATTTCACTGCGCACAGAGATGCTCATCAGAGAGAATTCTCTGGACAGGATCTCAGGAAATGAGGAAATGTTTGAGGGAGGTAAAGATGTCCTCTCTTAGTTGTACTGCTGGTTTCATGGATGTGTACATATATTGAAACATCAATTCTGCACTTTAAATATGTGCAGTTTATTGTACATCAGTTATACTGCAATAAAGCTGCTTTTTAAAAAAAAATCATAATTTTTTAAAATGGGCATTTCTGATTTTCAATTGTCTGTCCCTACACCCAGTACAGCAGCAAGCTCAAAAGACTCCATGGCGCTGACCTGTGATGCACACCATGAATTTCACATGATTCTCAGCTTGCTTCCCAGCATGAGTCCTGAACTGCAACTTCTTGGAGGCTGTAAAAGTGAGATTTGGGGTTTCACTTGGCACCTCATTTTCTTATGTAGCAGTAGCTAATACTCTCTTTCCCCTTTAGAGCAGTGGTTCTAAACCTTCCTAATGCCGCGACCCTTTAATACAGTTCCTCATGTTGTGGTGACCCCCAATTTCATTGTTACAAATTGAACATAACTAAAGCATAGTGATTAATCACAAAAACAATAAGTAATTATATATGTGTTTTCCGATGGTCTTAGGCGACCCCTGTGAAAGGGTCGTTTGACCCCCAAAGGAGTCGCGACCCACAGGTTGAGAAACGCTGCTTTAGAGCTTCATGTGGTCTGAGAAGCACAAAATCACCCATGTGCCTGATCCTGAGTTTCATTGTCCTACACTGTCTCAACCAGAAGGGAAAGACCGCCTTTGTTTCAGGAGGAGTGTGTGGGAAACAAATTAACTTCCAAGTGAATCCAACTTGCTTGCTGGATTACCTCCACTCATTGACTGTCAATCCTACTGAGCTCTACTTCAGTTCCAGAACTCACAGTTCAAGACACACGCCACACCGGGACTGCAGTGCTATGATATTGGAAGGAACTGTCTCCTTATGTTCCCCTTCTCTGCCTTTAGCCCCAAGGACACCTCACTGGCATATTATCCAACTTCCAGGCTCCACAAGTACAGTAGACAGGTTTGGGCTAATCAAGTCACGGAATTTACTTTATCCACCTGCATTCACTTCAGGTCCTTTCTATAAACTCAAGCAAATCAGTTTCTAGGCTCTTGTCTATTAAATGGGAATGATATTTCATGGTTGTTCCCTCCTTCATACTAATAAACATGATTAATAATGGAGGCTGAATATATTCACACAGTTATGAGCTCCTCAGAGATGTGGCTAAATAGAAATTATGTGATACGGGTAAGTATTTATTGTAGTCATGCCTAATTGGACAAAGAGAGTGCTGTGGACATTAGGGAGAATTATTACAGACTCTTCAAGTCTCTTTCTAAAGCTGAGAGTAAGCCTGAGTCTCATTAGTAAAAGCACCTATTCCATTCAATCACATAACCTCTGGGAAAGTCTGAGAGCCTCTTCTGTTTCTTTTGCTTCCTCTGGACACCCCCAAATTTCATGTAGGATTTTCACAAAAGCAGAGGTATGCAGTCAAATGTTTTTCTCTTTCCATCATTTTTTCCTTGAATATAAATTGAATTAATTTAAACACTCTTGTATCAGTAGTTATGGAATCACTGTGATACTTCAAAATTATATTTTTGTATTAGTAAGTATTATGAAAATTTATAAACCTTATTTAAAATGGATTTAGGGGAGGCTAGAAGATGGAACTCTGACACACTTGTCATTCAATGCACACTCCTGACCCCCACAGGAAGAGACATACCCTGCATCTCTGACATGAAGTGATACTAATTAACTACCTCAGGAGGAGGAAATAAAGGTTCCTCCTTGCCCAGTAACAGCTTAGTCAATGGGAGGCTGCCATCGCTCAGCCAATGAAAAGTCACTACACTGTAAACTTTGAGTTTTGTCCCATGGACTCTTGGTGTACAGCAGCCCCTCCCAAGTACCTAGAAAGTGTCTCTTTTCTTTGTGTCTCTGGACTGGGTGCATGATTCCCATTTGGACCATATGTCCTGAATTACAATTGTTTGTTGATCTTGAATAAACCCATTTTTCTGGAGAAATATCTATCTATTTGTTTAAGGTCAACAGTATATTACAAAATTGTGTTTCCAGTCTCTTTTTAGAGGTGAGAAAAATGGTAGCACTTAAAATAAGGCTATGAGGAAAACTTTTCTGTCTGTCTGTCTCTCTGACAGACACATATGATACACCCACACAAACACCCCTTCCTCCCCCCAGAGTTATGTAGCTATACGGTGAACTTGAGGAAAACCTCGGCTAGTATGGCCTTTGAAATCTTTTGTAGTTTCTTATGCTTTTAGACTTCAGAGTTGTTTTTATCTGGGTAATGAAAGAGATGCACACAACATTCTGTATATTAATGTCAGAAACACCTGCCTCTGGCAAAGCCTTAATGTGTGAACAAAGAAAGGAATTGTTCACACAGAAAAACATACAATGAGAAATGACTATCAGTGG
Organism: Myotis myotis; assembly: GCF_014108235.1. Taxonomy (NCBI): domain Eukaryota; kingdom Metazoa; phylum Chordata; class Mammalia; order Chiroptera; family Vespertilionidae; genus Myotis; species Myotis myotis. Next base: position 39,088,483 of record NW_023416390.1, on the reverse strand, counting down.
CAGAAACCTCTCTGTTAGAGGGAATTTCAGATCATTTCAATGTTTACATTTGCAACTCAAGCATATTGACAGAGCAATGCAAATAGATGTACACTAGGAATTGTAGGAAGAAAATTATTTGCACAGATACTGCAAAGATTTTCTAGCTATGTGAGAGATGAAAATGCATTTTTGCCATATTTGATAAACTGAATGTTACTTAGAGGACAAACCGCATGTAAAAGGGAGATAAGCAGAAATTGATTTGAATATTATTACAGGGCAAAGTAAATAATCATGATGCATTCCGCCTTTATAAATGTGCAAAACCAGATTAATTTTCCCAATTACAAATCTTAATAATATTAAATGACTTTTAAACATGAAATAGGATAAGAGATTGATGGTAATGATAATCCACAAATGCATTCTAAGGGATATTAATAAATGTTTGATTAAACAAAGAGGTGAGGAGATGGGGAAGAAAGGGAGAACACTGTGTTAAAGAGATACCCCCAAGACTTCTCAAGTCCTTAAAGACTAGTACACATTCTGAATCTCTAAACAGAGAGTGTGTGATGTTTCCAAATTTTTTAAACCCATAAAATCTTTCACAAAGCACTTTAAGGGACTATGAGTTCTGAAGAACATATAAGTAGCTGAATGTCTTCCCAACTGATTTAAACTTAACTGAACATTCTGGTGTAGTCACTGCTACAATGGCCAACATTAAAATCTTATTTTCTACAAATGAATAGAGGGTTTATACAAATGCAAGCAGAGACATCATCGTTCTACAATTCAGCTCCTGAAACTCAGGTCTCCATTGCTGAGTGGTGAAGAGGCTATGCCAGAGAATTGCTGACCAGATAGCCACAAAGATGTAATACAAGTAGATGCACAAAATATTGGTGACGTAGCCATTATCCAGGCCAAGAAATTTGACTTTTTCATGACCAACATCATAATATCAATCCCAAAGGTGTAGGCTCAGATTCATTTTTTAAATTTTACTTACATATAACAAAAAATAAAATGGTCAAGGCAACCAGGCAACTATATCCTCTGCCTAGTACCTCTTCTCTTTGTAGTTCAATTCAGCTGAGAAGCCAAATTAAAATCAGAAGGTTATTTAGTGGCCATGGATCGGAGCGAGAAGAGCTAGCAATGTGACCCACATCATTAATGATATGAGTTCTAGCTTCGTTCCTGGTAGAGCATGATGGGAGCACGAACAACTGTTTTCCCTTTCACCAGCAGGTTTAGACATGATGCTATAGGCAGAATTTACCTAAAACTTTACCCAAGTAAATGGGTTGTAAGAATCTATTTTTCTCCATTTTGATTTTTCCATACCATTTTCACAGTCACCTAATCCCCACATTCTGAGAATGTCTGCTTGGTTAACAAGAACCTGGTAAATTCAGAATTCCTCCATTGTATCACTACTTGTCTAGAGGTGTCAATTAATCAGCTCCTTTACATAAATTAATCAGAAATACTCAGATATTATTATCTTTAAATATGCTTTTTTTTAATATTTTTTTATTTTTTTTAAATTAAATCTTTATTGTTCAGATTATTACATTTGTTCCTCTTTTTCCCCCCCATAACTCCCCTCCTCCCAGTTCCCGCCCCACCCTCCGCCCTCACTCCCCACCCACTATCCTCATCCATAGGTGCACGATTTTTGTCCAGTCTCTTCCCGCATCTCCCACACCCCTTCCCCCCCCAAGAATAGTCAGTCCATTCCCTTTCTATGCCCCTGATTCTATTATAATCACCAGTTCATTCTGTTCATCAGATTATTTATTCACTTGATTCTTAGATTCACTTGTTGATAGATGCATATTTGTTGTTCATAATTTGTATCTTTACCTTTTTTCTTCCTCTTCCTCTTCTTAAAGGATACCTTTCAGTGTTTCATATAATCCTGGTTTGGTGGTGATGAACTCCTTTAGCTTTTCCTTATCTGTGAAGCTCTTTATCTGACCTTCAGTTCTGAATGATAGCTTTGCTGGATAAAGTAATCTTGGTTGTAGGTTCTTGGTATTCATCACTTTGAATATTTCTTGCCACTCCCTTCTGGCCTGCAAAGTTTCTGTTGAGAAATCAGCTGACAGTCGTATGGGTATTCCCTTGTAGGTAACTGAGTTTCTTTCTCTTGCTGCTTTTAAGATTCTCTCTTTATCTTTTGCTCTTGGCATTTTAATTATGATGTGTCTTGGTGTGGTCCTCTTTGGATTCCTTTTGTTTGGGGTTCTCCGCACTTCTTGGACCTGTAAGTCCATTTCTTTCACCAGGTGGGGGAAGTTTTCTGTCATTATTTCTTCAAATAGGTTTTCAATATCTTGGTCTCTCTCATCTTCTGGCACCCCTATAATTCTGATGTTGGTACGCTTGAAGCTGTCCCAGAGGCTCCTTACACTATCCTCGCATTTTTGGATTCTTTTTTCATTTTGCTTTTCCGGTTGGGTGTTTTTTGCTTCCTCGCATTTCAAATCTTTTACTTGATTCTTGCTCTCCTCTGGTCTGCTGTCGGGAGTCTGTATAATATTCGTTATTTCAGTACGTGTATGCTTAATTTCTAGGTGGTTCCCCAATATAACATCGAGGATCTCATTAGTTTTCTTGTAGATCTCATTAAGTTTATCGGGGGCTTCTAAACAGTTTTTGAGAGACCTTAAAAGTGTGGTTCTGAACTCTATATCTTCCATTGACAATTTTGTCCTGTTTCTTTGTCTCCGCATTTTGTTATGCTTCCTTGGTGCACCCCCTAGTGGTCTTTGTGCGCAGTCTTATAGTTAAACCTTGATTGTTGTAGCTAATACCAGGGAGGGTTTGACCTCCAGGCCAAGTGGCTATGAGAATCAGCTGTGTCTGCAGTGAGAGAACTTCTGTCCTCTAGGGAGGTGCTAATCTGGCGTTTGCCTGAGGGCTATCCGGCAAATGCCTCTGTGCAGGGCTTGGGCAGGGTGGTCGCACAGGATCAACAGGGTGGGTCAGAGAGAGCAGTTATGGCGGCTCTCAGTCCTGTCCCCAGGGGCTCTGCCTCTCTGAGTCCCAGCACCCGCTGCAAACCTCGGAGAGAAAGCTGCACTCGCTCTGACCGGAGCCAGACAGTCCCACTTCTCCCATTTGAGTCTGGGTCCCTAAAGAGTCGCCTGTATCTGGAGCTCAGAGTCTGCGACTCCCTCCTGATTGAAAACGCCAACCGCGCCCTCTGCCGCCAGCCCGCTCCGCGCGCTCCGCACCTCAGAATTTGACTTCAGCACTGCGCCTCCTCTGAGTGTCTGTATGCGTTTCTCTTTCCTCCTAGTTGTAGGACTTCCACTCAGCCAGCGTTCCTGTGGTTCTGGGTGATGTCCGTTCCGTTGTTTAGTTTCACTTTTGAAGTAGTTGTTCAAGGCAGCAAACTCCGGCGTTAACCTATGCCGCCATCTTGGTTCTCTAAATATACTTTTATTTTAAAGTGAAGAAGAACTGTGCCAGTGCCTAATACAACTGAGTATGTGCCACCCACATCCATTAGAATTTTCTCTAGTTACAGCCCAGAGGAGGGGAAACCAAAGTGCTGAAAGGCTAATACCTCTGGGAGCAGGCCACAATTAATTAACGCTACGGCCTCCTCATCCCCAGATGGGACAGCTCTGGAGTTTATTTTACATCATCTCCCGTGGGTCTCCGGTGGGACTGAGTCACTATTACCCACTATGCTAAGCTGCTCATTCAACACTTTATTATTTGTTGCCTTCCTTCCCCTGCCTCACTTCCCAATTGCTGCTTCCTATGATCATTCCCAAATAAGCTTCCTGTACCTTAAACACTGGTCTCAGAGTTCCAGGGGAACCCAACCTAAGACAGCATGTAACTGTAGAATTGAATTAGAAATCTGGTCGGCATCCAGAAATATTAACTTTCTTCTTGACAGCTCAATTTATTTTAACTCATTTAAAAGCCTATGCCCTGACTTATATGATTCTGTAGAATTTCAATTTGCATCTATATTATTGATCAATCCATGACATGTAGTTGCTACTCTACTCTTCTTGGAACAATCATCCTTATATCAAATGACTCAATATTCCACCTGTGGTTTGGTCCAGGTGTGGAACCTATTGCCTGTGTCCTGAAGGGAAGCCAAATGAAAGTGTTCCAAACAGCGGGGCTGACGGAGCTGTATGTTCAGTCTGTGGATGAGTCAAGGTCCAGGCACTGCCATGGTCACCCACACAGCATGTTACCTCATTTATAACAGAGGCGGTGGCATTTAGTGGGTTTTTTTTAATCTTTCCAACTTTAATTTTTAATTTCTGCGATTCTAACTGCCAAAAATTATTATTATTGACAGTTTTTGTTTAATTGATGTAAATTATAATTATGAAAACCACAGAGAAAGATTTGCTTCTAGATTTGCTTCTAGAATATGCAAGCTCATGTGCACATTTTTGCATTAGAATTTACCTTTAAGCTAATTTTAGACTAACAATGTTTTAAAAATAATTTCTCATTAAGGTCAGTATGAAACATCAAAAAGAATCTGTGTAGTGCTATTTTATTTTATGTTTTACACTTAAATACCCCAATTGGAGAGTGTAGTGCAATGATCCCTAATAAAAGAAGGAACACAGTAAACTCAGGTTTTGATGTAAAGAATTGCTAATTTGATTGAACCACTATTGGCTTTTGTTGGGATTTTTTTGGAAGCCAAGGAGCTGGACACTGGGTATTGCATAGTTGGTTGATATGTTAAGATAGATCTTTACCTTTTTGGCATGATAGTTAAGGATAGGTTGGACTACTTTATAGGATAAAATGTCCTTTACAATACAAAAGTAGCAGAATTGTCAAAAGGACCATAAAATCAACCTAGCCAGTTTGGCTCAGTGGACAGAGCATCAACCTGCAGACTGTAGGGTCCCAATTTCAATTCTGGTCAAGGGCACATGCCTGGGTTGCAGGCTCGATCCCCAGTGGGGGGAGTGCAGGAGGCAGCCAATCAATGATTCTCTCTCATCATTGATGTTTCTATTGTTCTCTCTCTACCTCTCCCTTCCTCTCTGAAGAAAAATATATTTAAAAAAATTTTTTTAAAGGAAAAGATCCCTAAAATCTTAAACTTTAAATGACCCTGAATTTATTTACATAAATTAATCAGAAATACCCAGAGTTTAATATTTTTAAGCATACATTTATGTTAAAATGAAGAACTATGCTTTCTAATTTTCTTAAGTCATCTTCATTAAAAGAAACACACACACACAACTTCATAATGTTTAAGAAGCTACAAGCAGAGCAGGGAATTACTCAACTAAACAGAACTCATTCTATGAAAAGCATTGTCTCTGACCATGGGAGAGAAACTGGCATTTTATTTTGTAAGTTTCAATCTTCCCAGCAAATGAAAGATCAGCTTCAAAGTTGACGTTTTTCCATGGCCTGTAAGTAGAAGATGCATAAGTAAAAGAAGAACCAAAGGTATCATCCAAGTGACCTAAGAGAAAAATCTCTTGTAACTAGATTCTAAACAAAGAAGCTCACCCTTAGGCCAGTCTGACACCTCAGGGCCTGTCCAGTGGCCTTGGGGTGTCTACCCTCCACTGTGTTGCTCTCCAGAGTGGCTTTCTGGATCCCAGTTATGTCACACTTAACTTCCCTTCTCTCAGCAAGTACCTGTTTTGTTCATCAGCCTTTCTTTTCTCAAACATTCCAAGTTCTTATCCTGTATTTCAACAGCTCTTAGCAAAATAAGAGGACATCTATGTGTGTTCCTAGACTTTTTAATGTATTAAATGTAAATTATAGAATTACTTTCTGATATTCCTGGACACAGGAAATAGATGCCTGCCAAATGGATTCTGAAAACAATTACTCACTATTGTAAGCAATCATTATTCTGATATTCTTCATTTTGTTTCACATAAACATGAGACTCCCTAGTGGTCTTTCCGCTTGCTTCGGATATATGGAAATATTTCATGGAAGAACTGAGAAAAAATATTCATGCCTGGGCTCTCACAAAGCCTATATTAAATGATAGATTTTTTTTATACGGAATAACTTTTTTTTAACATGTTTCTTTCTCATACTGTTTCTTGGAAATTACTCATCCTTATTCTTTTAATGTAAGCGTCTCAGGTCCTGTGATATTCTAAATTTAGTCATCATGTGATTGCAGAGTTACATTTATATTTTCTTTAGCCTCCAAGGGTTTCACTATCTGGATACCGTCCAACTAGGCTGGATGATAATAGCAGGTTACATTTTATTGAGGACTTATTTGCAGGTGCTGGGTTGTGCTAAGTGCTTAATCTTCTCGATAACCCTATGAGATAGGTCTTTATTAATTAACTAAATTTTACAAAATACATTTTATGAAAACTAAGGCCTATATATTATAAGTGTCATGCTCAAGGTTACACAGCTAGTCCCTTGTAGAACTAGAATTCAAACTCACCCTGACCACAAAGTTCTAAGTAGGGAATTTTATCTAACTTCTCAATTCCTCTTGAACAAAATATTTCAAAGAATATACTTGGAAAATATTAATCAACTGGAAATAAATTACCAGCTGTCATGATCCTCTCACAGCTCACACATTGCACCCTTCTACCATATAAATACACACCAACAATAAACATTTGGATGCACTCCAGTGTCAATTAAAAGAAAATGCAGAATAGAGAATTCTACAAGAGCATTTCACATTCAAAATGATATTACATTATTTCCCCCATAAATGCCTTTTTCTCCTCCAAATCAGGTCCAATTGGGCTTCCTTGTTCACTTTTTCTTTCTTTTTTTAAGTACATTTTAGGTCATGTTTGTCAAACATTTTTGTTTGCCTGTGATGTTACTGAAATGATCAGATGAGTCAGTTGCCCTCCACCGGCATGCTGGGGCATATGGGGATGTACCACAAATGTTTCCTGAGTGTGCTGCCAAATTTTGAGCAATGTGTAAAATGTATTTTGGTTACAGCTAAAGATACATATGGTCATTGAGATCTCTGTCAAATGGAATATGGAACAAAAGAGGTCCCGTGATTTGCTCTGGAGCAGGTTATGACTTGCTGAAAGGAAGAAGTAAAAGCTGGTTGGTTCTTCAAGCTGGCTTCAAAGTAACATGGAGGGTTTCTTAGTCATGTCCAGATCTTAGCCACTTGGGTTTTAAAGGCATTTATTGGCAGTCATCTGTTATTCGAAAGCAGAGACCCCGTGCTGAAGGCCAACCACTTGAATCCTGTGATGCCTATGGCTGCTTTTATAGGTTGGTGAAAACGTTGCTATACTGTGAATGTGATCATGTGCTAACCACTGTAAGTGGTGAAACAATTCCAAAAAGTTCAAGAACCACTGACATAGACTGACTTTTGAATTTTGTATGCTACTGACTTTGGAAAAAATTATCTTCCTCCTTTTGCTTCCAGTGACTTTGTTATATTTCAGAAAACCAGTGCCTCTTGCCGACCCCAAACTACCCCCAAATTTTCCATGATCCCACTTGAGTCTGAAATTCTGAATAATAATCTTTTTTTCCAGAATAATAATCTTTATTGTCATAGTAGTTTCTGGTTATACCTCAACAACCCAAACAAATTTAACTACTTGGAGTAATTGACTACCTGGTAGTGTGTTAGCATTACTAACCTAGATATCTAAACAATATGGGTTTCATAACCAATGCTAATTTTTTATTACAACTTTGATTTCATTGGTTGTAATAGCCTGTTCAGATTTTCTGTTCTTGTTGATTCAGTCTTGGAAGGTTGTATGCTTCTAGGAATTTATCCATTTTTTTTACAGAGTGTCCAATTTGTTAGCATATGGCTGTTCATAATACTTTCTTATTAATCTTTTGTATTTTCTGTAGTGTAGTTGTTATTTCTCCTCTTTCATTTCTGATTTTATGAGTATTTATTTGGATCCTCTCTCTTTTTTTTCTTGGTGAGTTTAGTTAAAGATTTGCTTATCTTGTTTATCTTCTCTAAGAATCAGTTCTTCATTTTATTGATCTTTTGTTTTGTTTTTAGATTCTATTTGGTTTATTTTTATTCTAATCTTTATTATTTCTCTCCTTCTACTCACTTTGGGCTTTGTTCTTTTTCTAGTTCCTTTAGGTGTAAGTAAAGTTAGATTGCTTACTTAAAATGTTTGTTGTTTCTTGAGGTAGGCTTGCAATGCTATGAATTTCCCTCTTAGGACTGCTTTCTCTATGTCCTATAGATTTTGGAGTTGTTGTGATTTCATTTTCCTTTGTCTCAACATATCTTTCGATTTCTTCATTGATCTCATTGTTAACCCATTCATTAGTTAGTAACATGTTATTAGCCTTCATGTGTTTGTGTATTTTCTAGTTTTTTCTTGTAATTGATTTATTTCATACCATCGTAGTTGCAAAAGATGCTTATATGATTTCTATCTTAAATTTACTGACATTTGTGTTTTGTGTCCTAAAATGTGGTCTATCCTGGAAAATGTCCCATGTACACTTGAAAAGAATGTATATTCTGGTGCTTTGGGGTGAAATACTCTGAAAATATCAGTTAAATCCATCTGGTCCAGTGTGGAGAGAGAGAGAGAGAGAGAGAGAGAGAGAGAGAGAGAGAGAGAGAGAGAGAGAGGTGATTTTTAGAGTTAGAATTTAAAGCTAAATTTAATCAAAGTCATAAGGACCCTTGGTTTCATTTTGACACACTTTTACGCCTATCTTCCACCTATCTCCATAGAAGCTTTCACTTTCACGTTTTTATCAAGTACAAAAACTGCTCTGCAAATGTGATCCTATATTTGCCTATAAATGTAACTGTGTTCTTGCCAAAAACACAAATTTATGTTTGTTTGGCTCATCTCCAAATCCTACCAGTTGCCCTCAGTGAATGTGCTGATTTCATTTCTTAGCTATCCATTTTCTTATCTTAGCCTTTGTGGTTTTATGCACATTTTCTGGATGTTACACTTTCTTGTGTTTAGGTTCTATTTGCATGACACCAAAGTATGAGTCAGTTGGCTCATTACATTTTGCATAGATTGCACATAATGATTTCTAAAATGAAGATTATCATTTCAGTGAGCACAACTGAAAACATGTGTTTCTCTGCCAGATCTGCTTTGATGAAAAACAGAGAAACCTAAAATGTTGAGCAATACATAGTAATCTTTCTACAACCCAATCTTCTTAGCCATGGGAGGCTTTGTTCTTTGCTTTCTTTTATGTTCTATGTACCTTAATATTCTTTAATTTCAATAGGTGATATCAAAGTAAAGCCTACTTAAATTCTTCAATGTAATAAAAGCATATATATTTGTATATGTATGTGAGTGTATATGTATATATGGTTGCCATATGATTTTTACACTTTGATAAAATATGCTATAGATGCTGTGTTACAGTAAAGATTTATTCTTAAAAATATAGAAAAGAGAAATAACCATAAAGGAATACAATTAAAATAAACCCAAATGTTAATAGCATTAGCACATTTTTTTAAACACCATTTTTCTGATGCTGAATTTTTTCAGTGATAAGACATTTTATCTATGATTGCCTCAGTGTCCTGTTTTCACTATTTTAGTTACAATATGTTTTACTATCTAATGTTGCAAATACCTCCCTCAATACTTTAAACTTAACTACATTGCATCTCTGGAATAATTTGGGAGAAAACTTTGTGCCATCACTTACTGTAGATTAAAATTCTACCTGGAGGTTTCCTGTTGCTTCAACTCCCCACTCACTCCAGAGAGCAGCGATGCCTGTGCAGGGTTTCTCCTTAGAGAAGCACCTGGCATCCTGCTTTTCATCTGTGTGCTCACTTGCTTGTTGTGCCTTCACCTCATCAAATTATAAGCTGTTTGGGTTTCCTGAAATTATTTTTCAGGCATCTCACACTTCCACAGGCAAGAGAACGTAAGCTGCTTTTATCTGGGTCCCACTGCATAGTTCTAGAAGAAATTTCCTGAAGTTGGAGTCTGTAGATGGTAACTTTAAAACTTTACAGCGTGGCCCTACCCATTTTGGCTCAATGGATAGAGCATCGGCCTGTGGACTAAAGGGCGATGGGTTTGATTCTATTCAAGGGCATGTACCTTGGTTGCAAGCTCAATCCCTGGCCCTGGTTGGGGCATGCAGGAGGCAACCAATCGATGTGTCTTTCTCACATTGATGCTGCTCTGTCTCTCTCCCTTCCTTCCATTATCTCTAAAAATCAATGGAAAGATATGTTTGGGTAAGAATTAACCAAAAATCACACAAAAAAACCCCAAAACTTTACAGCATGGGTGGAGGTTGTGGTAGGCAGAATAATAGCCCCTTAAGAGTGTCCATGTGTAGTCATGTGCTATGTAGCATTTTGGTCAATGTTGGAGCATACACAAGAGTGGTCCCATCCTATATAATAAAAGGCTAATATGCAAATTGTCCCCTTGATGGGGAGTTCAACCAGGAGTTCGACCAGGGGGCAGAGCTGGCCAGCCAACTACCTGAGGCCCCTCCTCCCAGTCAGCCCCACCCCAGATCACCCTTCTCCCTCCCCAATTGGGGCAGGCCAGCCTGACCCCACCCATGCACGAATTTGTGCACTGGGCCTCTGGTAAGATTATAATGGAGCTGAACAACTCCTATCGCCTAGAGATGCTGTAACATCATAGCAAAATGCATTACTCAGGTGTTTGTGGTAATGCTGGTGTAAACAAACCTATTGTGCTGCCAGGCATATGAAAGTACAATACATACAGTTGTGCACACTACATAATACTTTATAATGATAATAAACAGCCGTGTTACTGGTTCATGTATTTACTATACTATTTATCATTATTTTAGAGTGTATTCTTTCTACATACCAGAAAAACAGTTTGCTGTAAAACACTAGGCTGTTTTACTCCAATAACAATACAACTTGTGTTCACCCCATCTCTTGATTGCATCAGCATCATTTTCCCCTTATGCTTGATATAATCTTATATTGTTTTATTGAGCAACATACTGTCCAGGTGTGTAGCCTGGGAGCAATAAGATAAACCATATAGCCTAGGTGTGTAGAAGGCTATATACCATCTAGATTTGTGTCAGTGCACTCTGTGATGTTCACATAGTGAAGAAATTGCCTAAGAATGCATTTCTCAGAACATAACCCTGTACTTAAGTGGTGTATGACTGTACCAGTAACCTGTGAATATATTACCTTGCATGGTGAAAGACACTCTGAAGATGTGATTAAATTAAGAATCTTGAGATAGGGAAATAATCCTGGATTGTCTAGGTGGATCCAATCTAATCATAAGCGAAGAAGCTTTCACAGCTGTGGTCAGACGAGATGTGATCCAAGTGATGCTTTGAAGATAGAGGAAGGGGCCATAAGCCAAAGGATGTGGAAGCCCTCTAGAAGCTGAAAAAGGCAAGAAATCAAATTCTCTCAGAGTCTCCAGGAAGGAATGCAGCCCTGTGGACACTTTGGTTTTAGTTCAGTGAGTCCTGTATTGGGTTTCTGGTTTACAGAATTTAGATGTTAGGTTTGTGTTGTGTTTAGCCACTTAAGTGTGTGATAATTTGTTGCAGCAGCAATGGAAAACTAATGCACAGGTTTCCTCCAGTTTTTTTTATTATTATTATTATTATTATTATTATTATTATTCTGTTGGACATTAACCTGGGATTGCTGAGTAGAAAAGGAGATGCAAAGGACTTAGATATCTGTGCTCATGGCCATTATATCAAAAAGTTCTGTAGTGAGAGCATTCAGGAAGAAAGGGAAGGAGAGAGGGAAGAAGGAAGGAAGGAAGGAAGGAAGGAAGGAAGGAAGGAAGGAAGGAAGGAAGGAAGGAAGGAAGGAAGGGAGGGAGGGAGGGAGGGAGGGAGGGAGGGAGGGAGGGAGGGAGGAAGGGAGGGAGGGGACAAAGGAGAAAAGAAGGGAGATTCTTCAGATATTATGGTTACATTCCAGTTTTAAATTATGTCCTCAAGAGATAGAAATTTATCAAATAATCTTTTTAGTTTGGGAAGAGTCTTAGTCTGACACATGGCACAGTGGTCGCTACAATGGTAGTTAATGTCATTGGCAGAAAACTGGAAGGAGCATGTTCTACAATGTCATGCACAGAACTGATCGCTAGTTTTATCAACACTTGTCATTGAAAGGATTCTTGAATTTTTTTCTGTTACTATTGAAATATACAAAATTCTGTTTTTCAAGGTTATCAGCATTGGGAAGAACTCTCATAAATTCAAAATAAAAAGATATCCAATAGCTTCCAAAGAAATAATCTATGACTTTTTATTATGAGTTCCATTTTTATGTATTATTTTGATTTTAAAATTCTAAAATGTAATACTTCCTTTCTATTAAAAAAAAAGTATCCAAAACTTGAGAATTTAAGAAAAAGAATGGATACATATCCTTTCAATGTCTTAATGGAATACTGTCTGACAGGTACATCCAAGGACTATTTACGTCCTGGGGGCAATACTTCTGTTGCACTTACTATTTGCTATTGAAGAGGGCCCAATTCTGAAGGTTACATGTAAAATTGTATGTTTTTGTCCAGTAGAGATGCAAATTACTTCCTTACAGTAGAAAAGAGAACCACAAAGATTATGTTTTATTGCCTTATAGGACATTAATCAATCTTGTTTCTAACATGGCCCATTTATTTCAGCATTCCTTTCCTGACTGATAAACTGCTGTTCATAAAATTTTCTCTTAAAGCTGGCTTATTCTTTAGTGGGTTCAAAAATCCTGATGTGTTCATTTTATGTTTGTATGAGAATCATGTTTATAAATTTTTTAAAATTATATTTTGGCATTACACAGTATTTTAGCTGTGTGTGTGTATATATGTGTGAGAGAGAAAGAGAGAATTCATGATATCACTTATGCAATATTAATAAAAGGATTCTATGTTGGCCTTAATTATATGTTAAGAATATTAAGAAATATTAGAGAAAGTCAAGACAGTCCTTAGTCTGAAAATCATTGCCAAAAACTACTAAACATAATGAATTATGTCTTTCAGTACTTTTTCTTATTCTGGGATTAAAGTATTTATAAAAGTATTATTTGAAAAACCAAAATGTAGAATCTAACTTTTGAGTTTGGGCCTCAGAAAATTATTTCTTCTTCTCTTTTACCCTCCATATAGGATATGCAACAGTTTTTTTAATTTGAAATTTAAATACTAAGCAATGAAGAGATTTAAATTAAAAAATTTATAACTGTAGTCATTTGCAGTGTAAAAATGTGGTTTCTTATGATTTCAAGCTTTTAAAATGTTAATGTAATACATTGCTATGTAATTTTACAGGACAGTTTAATTTCCCTTGAAAATATGGACCTCAGTAAAGAGTCCAAATTAAAAAGAAATTAATATGTTTTGCCCTGATTGGTGTGGCTCAGTTGATTCAGCGTCATCTCGTGCACCAGAAGGCACCAGAAGGTTAAAGGTTCAATTTTCTGGTCAGGGCACCTACCGAGGTTGCAGGTTCGATGCTCGGTCAGGGAACTTACGGGAGGCAACCAATGGATGTGTTTCTCTCGCATCATTGTTTTCTCTCTTTCCCTTCCTCCCTCTCTAAAATCAATTAAAAATCTTTCTTAAAAAAAGAAATTAATAAGTTTTAAATATTAAGTTATTTTCCTGGTCCTCTGAGTTCTATAATGTCTAGGGCTGGTGAAAAATGTTACTTAAAGAAGATATCCAGCAAGCAATCCTAATTAGGGATTTTTCACAATATCAGAAAATAAAGATGCTTTTAGAATGTGTGTTCTATATTTGTTTCATTATATTAATTACAATCAAATATCACAATAATAAAAATTCTGTTGGCATGGAAACTGGTAGAAACATATCCATCAAACACACTAGTGCTCCCTACATGGAATAAAAATCTTCATCATTTGCTCTGCTCAGAATCTTTCCAGTTTGGGACCACATCCTATTTAGAAGATTAAGTTGATCCATATATATAAAAATATTACCTGATGGCCTTTAATAATAGATAATATTAAAACTTCAAGTTTAGTATATCCATTTTATAGAAGCAAGAGTTATGTTTAAATTGTAATAAAAGATTATTGCTTTAATGGCGAGTTTGAAAAACCCAAGAGTATTGTCTTGCACTGTCCAATATGGTAATCACTAGCCACATGTGATATTTGTGCATAAGACTGAATTAATTGAAATTAAATAAAATGTAAAATTCAGTCCTTTACTGAACACATTTCTAGTGCTCAGTATCCTCATGTTGTTGGTGGCTCTTGTATTAGACAATGCAAGTGTAGGACATTTCCCTCGTTGCAGAAAATGCTATGGGACAATGCTGGTTTAGACTTCATCATGTTAATCATGCTTTTCTCTTTTCAAATGTTAAAGATAGATTCACTCTTATCTAAAGCTTAAACAATATAAGCATGGACAGGTATTCAAGGCAGCAAGTTCAATATCCTTAATTTACTTAAGAGGGGAATTTCAATGTGTTTCACATTTACCTACCTATGGTTTAAGTACATAAAACATTCTCTACTTGTACTTTAGATTAAAATGCATAGAAAGCGCTTCATTCATTCTTAAGATTTCTTAAAATTGTTTTGGTGTTGAGTGATAAACATTTATAATATTAATTAAAATTAATAAATACCCAATAAAAATTAAAGAGACATTTATAGAATACTAAGGGCCCAGTACATGAATTTATGCACCTTGAAAGGAACTGTGGGCCACAAGTCTGTGGTGGGCACAGGAACGGGTCTCAGCCAATCCTCTGCACCCCTGCCTGGCCCCTCCCACCATGGCTCCGGTCCCCTGTCTGCTGGCAGCCCTGCTCCCACTGCCTGATGGCACTGGCCCCACTTGCACCCGCTGACAGCATGGAGTGATTGGGGCTGGCGCCAGCAGCAAGTGCAAACGGGACTGGCACTGTCAGCAGGTGCAAGTGGCGGCTCCGGCACCGGTAGTGGGTGTGAGCAGGGCCAGTGCTAGCAGCAGGTGCAAGCGTCTGGCGGGACCATGGCACTCAGGAGCAAAGAATTTTCAGTAACCACCAGATGCTCGCCCTGATGACAGCGACGGCACCCTGCCTTGGTCTGGTGCCTCCGCTCACCTTCTCCACCATCCCACCACAGCCGATGCCCTCCATGTTCTGCGCTCTGCTGCCTGCTGCAAATGCCCGCCATGTTCCACACGCTTCCTGGTGGTCAGCACTCATCATAGCAACCAGTTGTTCAGTTGTTCTGCCGTTCGGTCTATTTGCATATTAGGGTTATAGATAGATAGATGATAGATAGATAGATAGATGATAGATAGATAGATAGATAGATAGATAGATAGATAGATAGATGATAGATAGATAGATAGATAGATAAGTAGTGTTTTATCAATTCAAATTCACTACCCTTAGACCAAAGCCCAATAAAAACCAGAATATGGCCCGGCCAGCATGGCTCATTGGTTGAGTCTTGACCTATGAATTAGGAGGTTCAATTCCCAATCAGGGCATATGCCAGGGCTGCGGGCTCCATTCCCAGTGTGGGGTGTGCAAGAGGCAGGTACTCAATGATTCTCTCTCATCATTGATGTTTCTATCTCTCTCCTTCTCCCTTCCTCTCTGAAATTAATAAAAACATTGTTTTAAAAAAGAATATGGATAATTTATCTCATGATAACTTGATTTCCAGACTCTAAAAATATTTATTATTTTTACTTAATACATCTATGATTTTCCTTTCTTGGTCCAAATTCTGTAGTCATTACTCTATAACTCAGCAGGATGAAAGGTTAAATCAGCAATTGTTCCAGGCATCTTGTTTCCTGTCCACTCTAATCATAGTCAGGTGAGTCATACTGGTGTTGATAATGATTGCTTTAAAATAACTTAATTTAAATAATTTCTGATATAAAATAAAGGTAAATTAAATACCTTCTATTTTACACTGAGGGATTTTACATGACAGTTTATTCACTTCTTAATATTAAGTCTATGTTTTAATCTTTTTTGTAGACCACATTATGTTTTTATTCCACTTAATGGAAAGAATGTAGAAACCCTGCAAAATTCCTGAAGAACCCCTCCTTGTATGAAAATTTCTAGGCATTATTTATAATTTTAATAACAGATGTTTGCACTACGATTGATATAACTTGAGAAGTGCTGGAAACAATGTTTATGTTTTCAATTTTCAAGCAGTCAAGCCAACTCCTCTGACATGCTATTGAGAAAAATATGAGACAAGAGGGACATTACTGATATCCTACCCCTCCCAGGATCAAGATAACCCAATATTATGTGGAAATAAAATGGTAATTTGAGTCTTGAACTAAAGATTCTGATTATTTAAATGTTATTTAAGAGATGATACGTGGTAAAATGACAATTACATTTAAATATCTTATTTGTGTGTGTGTTTAATATAATCTCTCATGTAAAGAGAGCCAAATTGAGTAATTTTAAAACCAAATATTAGCAATAGGGGAAAAATTTAACCTAAACTAAAATTAAAGTATGTTTTTCATTAAATTATATTGATTTACATAAAACCACTTTTATTCAAATCACTAATGTGTAACAGTGAAAGATTCATAATCTTACCTAATTACAGCAATCAGAAAGTGAAGTTCTGAGTCTGAGAAAATGGTTATGTCTCTTGTAGAATACATCAAATGCACATAAGCTTGAGTTAAAAGCACTCTAATTTCCAACTTTGTATTTAAAACAAAACACAGTACCAGCATGAAAGCATGCTTAACTACCACAAGATTTATCAGTGCAATTTAACTACATTAACAGATTGAGAAAAAAATTGTGTTACCATTTCATAAGAGGCAGAAGAAGGCATTTGATCTAATAGACATGCAACCATCATTTTTAAAATAAAATTTTATTAAACAAGAAATAGAAGGAAATGCCCTAGCCTTATAAAATATATTTAGCAAAACCTATGCTAAACTCCATAGTAAAGAGTAAAATTTTAGGAGCTATCCTATCAAAATAGAGGGACAATAATTATGGCTGTTATGTCTAGTACAACAACCTTATGCTGGAGGTTCTTGCAATAAGGTAAGACAAAGAAAAATGCATGAAAAGAATAAAAGAGGCAAATTTTTTTGTGTTCAGGCAATATAATTAAATGTAGAGAAAAATCAAAAGACGTTCATAAACAAAATCTTATTAATAAGAGAAGACTGAAACTTCGTTGGATGCAAAAATTAATACCTTCCCAGTGCACAAGTGAAAACTAATTAGAAAACATAATAGTGAAAACAATGAGAAAATATAATAGTAACAACAATCAACAATAGTAACAACAATGGTAACAACAATGGTAACAACTAGCAGAAGATGAGACTTTTATGTTGAGAAAATTGCAACCATTACTGAAGGCCATGAAAAAAGACCTAAGAAACTGTCAAGATACAGTGAGCTCACTAATGAGGTGACTCAATATGGTAATTAAGTTAATTCTCCACTCACTCATATGGAAACTGAATGCAACTCAAATGAAAATCCCATAGGATTCTATGTGCAACCAGGCAAACTGAGCCTAAAACTCACATGAAAGAATGAAATTTCAAGAATTGGCCAGATAATTTTGTAGAAAATGAAAAGAGATAACTTGTTTTGCCACATATCAAGATCTATAATGAAAATAGAATAAAACAACAAATATTATTTATTGGGGCAAGGATAGTCAATTAATCTAATCAGCAAATTAGAAATCCCAGAAAGGGCCATACATATGCAGAAACTTGACACATGACTGAGTTAATAATTGACTGTCATATAGAAAGAAAGAAAAAAAAAGGTATTCACCTCATAGCATAACAAAAATTAGTTGCCAATACATTAAAAACCTAAATGGAAAAAGAATAAAACTTTTAAAGGGCATTAAAATAACCATAACAGAAAATATTAATGCATTTATCTATATTCAAATTTAAAAAGCCACATCATGGGGGTATATTAAAAGACAAACCACAGTATGAGAGAAGATATTGTAATGTATATATAGAATGTCCCAAAAATGTATAAATTTTTGTGATAAAGTATGAGCATCTGAAATCCATAAAAATTCTTTCCAAATCAGTAAGTAAATAGTGAATGACTGAATGGTTTTAAATATACAAAAAGATGCTCAGCTTCACTAATAATCAACAAAGTGCACATTAGTGCAGTGGGACACCGTTTTATAACCATGAGCTTGGCAACATTTACAAAGTTTTACAACACTAAGTTTTGTCAAAGATTAAGGAAATGAGTGAACTCTCATATACTGTTATTGGAAACATAAATTAGTTTAAGCCTCTTTGGAGAGCAATTTAAAAAAATTGAATAATGTGAAGGTGTGTATACATTATAATCCAATAATTCTACTTTTAGAGATGTAGAACTCTCTCAGTATGTAGAAATTCTCACTCATGCACATGAGGACAGATATGTAAGGATAATCATTAAGGTATTATTGGCACTATTTAAAAATTAGAAACAACTTCAACATCCACCAACAAGGAAATAAATAAGCAAATTGGTGTATGTTTATATATAAAAGAATACTATTTGGCAATGCAGTTAATGAACCGGAAATAAATGCATGGGCATGACTGTATCTCAGAAACATGATTTTATTTTTATTTTTTTATTTTTAATATATTTGTATTGATTTCAGAGAGGAAGGGAAAGGGAGAAAGAGATAGAAACATCAGTGATGAGAGAGAATCATTGATCGGTTGCCGCCTGCATACCCCACATTGGGGATAGAGCCCGTAACCCAGGCATGTGCCTGACAGGGAACCTAACTGTGACCTCCTGGTTCATAGGTCGATGCTCAACCCCTGAGCCATGCCAGTCAGGCTAGACACATGATTTTAAAGTAAAATTTTTCAAAATTTCAAGCTTCTTCAGGGAAGAGTTTTCAAACACTTTGACAAAAATGTTTCCATTCCTCCCATGCAGTAGGTAACAGCAGGCTCCCTTTTAGAGAGAGAATGTGCTCTCACTTTCACTTTGGTCTCCATCCCACCTTTCTGTATCTCCAAAATGAAGACCAAATGTCAGTGGCTGTTTTGAATTACTTTGGTAGAGTTATTCTTATAGTATACAGTGTTTTATTTTATCTGTGCCTCCCTCAAAAATATATGAAGTCTTCTGATATAAAGATTTTAAACACAAACAATAACAATATATTATTTGTAAACATTACACAAATTAACATTACACAAATTGTAAAATTTTGAAAACATGGATAGGAAGGATACATATCTTAAGGAAATTATTTATTTCTGAATAAAGGAGTGAATTTGATTAGTGGAAAGAAACTTTATCTGAGCATTTGATTAAAAGTGAAAGATCAGCAAATCTGGTAAAACATTAACTTTAGTTAAATCTAGCTGATGGACTTACAGTTATTTGTTACATTATACTTGTTTGTACTTCTGAATTATTGTGAAATGGCAAGGATAATTTTAAGAGCATCCTGTGCAAACAGAAAAACAATAGAGAAAAGTCAATGAAATAAAGAGGAGGTTTTTTAAAAAAATCAATAAAATTGACAAATCTCTAGTAAGACTCCCAAAAGAGATAGAGTAAGAGAGAGAAGACTGAAATTACCAACATCTGGAATGAAAGACACCCCATATATGAACAAAATAATAAGGGAATACTCTAAATAACTCTGTCTACATACATTCGAAAACTTAGACCAAATTGACCAATTCTTTTAAAAAACCCACCATAACTCATCCAAGATAAAGTAGATCATATGAATATCCATATAACTATTAAGTAAATTGAATTCATAGTTTTAAAATTCCCCCAAAAAAGAAATCTCTACCAAACATTCAAAGGAGTAACACCAATTCTACACAAACTCTTCAAAGAAGAAGAAGAAGAAGAAGAAGAAGAAGAAGAAGAAGAAGAAGAAGAAGAAGAAGAAGAAGAAGAAGAAGAAGAAAAGGAAGAAGAAAAAAGAGGAGGAGGAGGAGAAGGAGGAGGAGGAGGAGGAGGAAAGGGAACATTTCCTAATCCATTTTATGAAATTGTTTTACCCTGATAACAATACCAGAGAAAAAGAAAAAAAAAATATGAAGAGCAATATACCTCATGAATATAGATGCAAATCCTTAACAAATATTAGCAAGTAGAATTAAAAAATATCTTATAATTCTTTTAAATTACACACCATAACCAAGTGGCATTTATTCCAGAGATGCAAGCTTCCTCAATAATAAAAATAAATCAATGGAGAACTTTCCCAACCTAATAAGGAATATACGTATACAAAAAACCTATAGCTAACTAAATAGTGAGAAACTCAAAGCTTTCCCACTAAGATCAAGTGCAAGGATGTTTCCTCCCCCCACTTCTCAGCCTCATACTGGCAGTTCTAGGTAATACAACAAGACAATACCAATAAGAACAATAAAAAAAGAAGAAAAAAAAGAAATATAAGGTATACAAATTGAAAAGGAAGAAATAGAACTGTGTATGTTTGCAGGTGGTGATTGTCCATGTAGAAAATCTGAAAGAATTGACAAGAAAATTCCTGAAACTAATAATTATAGCAAGATTGCAGGTACAAGGTTAATATGCAGAGTTAATCACTTTTTTATAGTAGTGGCATTGACCAAATGGAATTTAAATTAAAACACAATATTATTTATATAAGCATAAAAATTGAAATATTTAGGTATAAAGCGAATAAAATATGTATGAGAAAAACTCCAATGAACAAAATCCATGAACCAAATATATGGAGAGATATTTCATGTCCGCAGAAAGGCAGACGCTATATTGTCAAGATGTCAGTTCTTTCCAGCTTGATCTATGGATTCAAGACAATTCAAATCAGAATTTCAGTAAGTTATTTTAAAGATATCAACAAACTGATTCTAAAGTTTATATGGAGAGGCAAAAGTTTCAAAGTATCCAACACAATACTGAAGAAAAAGAATAAAGTTGCCGGGTAGACACTACCCAACTCAAGATTTGCTATAAAGCTTCAGTATTCAACACATGGCATTGGCAAAATAATACACAAATAGATAAATGGACCAGAGTAGAGTCTACTGACCCTGGATAAAGAAGCAAACAGCATGGATGGGCATGGAGCGCATTATGCTAAGGGAAATAAGCCAGTCAGAGAAAGATAAATATCACATGATCTCACTCATTTGTGGAATATAATGAATAACATAAACTGATGAACAAAAATAGACCCAGAGACAGAGAAGCATTGAACAGACCAACAAACTTCACAGGGAAGGGAGGGGAGGGAGGGGTAGGTTAAGAGATCAACCAAAGGACTTGTATGCATGCATATAAGCAGACACTAGAGGGGTGAGGGCATGTGCTGGGGGGGGGGGGGAGGGGTGGGAGTGGCTGGGAGAGGTCAATGGGGGACAAAGGAGACATATGTAATACTTTAAACAATAAGGAATTAAAGAAGAAGAAGCAAAGGCCATAAAATGGAGAAAAGATCATCTTTTCAACAAAAGATGCTGAGACAGCTGGATATCCACCTGCAAAAATATAAATCTATACACAGAATTCACATCTTTCACAAAATTAATTAAAAATAGATCACAAACCTAAATGTAAAACATAAAACTATAAAAGTTCTCGAAGATAACATAGGAGAAAACTTAGATAACCTTGGCTGTGGTGATGCCTTTTTAGATTCAATTCCAAAGACAGGGTCCATGAAAGAAATACTTGATAAGCTAGACATCGCTAAAATTAAACATTTCTGTTCCATGAAAGACACTGTCAAAAGAGTGAGAAGACAAGCCTCAGAGTGGGGGAAAATACAACAGGTGAAGTACCGTTATCAAAAATACACAAAGAACTCTTAAAACTCAAAAATAAGAAAGGAAATGACCCAATGAAAAAATGGGCAAAAAAAAAACCTAACAGTTACCTCATCAGAGAAGAAAAACAGATGGCAAGTAAGCATGTGAGATGTTCCGTGTCATATGGAGTCAGGTATCTCATCAACAGTGAGGTACCATGCCACGCTTATTAGAATGGCCAAAATATGGAACAGTGACAACACCAAATGCTGGCAAATGTGTGGAGCCGGAGGAACTGTCATTCACTGTTAGTGGGAATGCCAAAGGGTGCATAGCTACTCAAAGACAGTTTGTCAGTTTCTTACAAAACTATGATCCAGATATAATAAATAGCCCCTGGTATTTAGCCAAAGGAGTTAAAAACTTGTGTGCATACAATAGACACGGACAACAGGGGTGTGAGAGCATGAGTGGGGGGATAGGGGGTAATGTGGGGATAAGGACACATATGTAATAACTTAATCAATAAAAAAATAAAAAAAAAAATTGTGTGCATACAAAGCCTGTGCACAGACGTTTATAGCAGCTTTATTCATAATTGCCAAAACTTGAAAACAACCAAGATATGTCCTCCAATAGGTAACTGAATAAATTATATTCCATTTAAAATGAAATTATAAAAACAAAATAAGCTACCAAGTCATGAAAGACATGGAGATGTATATAATTCACTACACTAGTCAACAAAAATTATATTGAATACTCACTATGTATGCCTGGTATTGTGGTATTCCAGGAACTAGAAATAACATTACAAGCAAACAAATATCATTGTCTATGGAGTTTATAGTCTAGAGAGTTATTTAAGAAAAAGAAGACAAAATTGGTAGTTATCAATAGATGGGTGATGTACCCAGAACCACAGGAAAGCTGGCTGAGGGGAAATTCTTCAACTAGAAGGAAAGAGAACAGCATACCAAGACTCAGAGGAGGCGCAGTGCGGAAAATACAAAGGTGCGGAGGTGCACATGGAGCGGGCTGGTGACTGAGGGCGCGGTTGTCATTTTCAATTGGGAGGGAGGCTCAGGCCCTGAGCTCCAGTTCTGGGCAAGTCTCTAGGGACCCAGACTCAAACGGGAGAAGCGGGACTGTCTGGCATCGGTCGGAACGCAAGAGCAGCTTTCTCTCCGAGGTTTGCAGCGGTTGCTAGGACTCTGAGAGGCAGAGCCTCTGGGGACAGGACTGAGAGCAGCCATAACTGCTCCCTCCACCCGCCCTGTTGATCCCTTGCGACCCACCCCGCCCAAGCCTTGTGCAGAGCCATTAGCCGGATAGCCTCAGGCGAAGGCTAGATTAGGACCTCCCCAGAGGACAGAAGTTTTCCCACTGCAGACACAGCTGACTCTCACAGCCAGTTGGCCTGGAGGTCAAATCCCCCCAGTATTAACTACAACAACCAAGGCTTAACTACAACAAGACTGCGCACAAAGACCACTAGGGGGTGCACCAAGAAAGCATAAAAAATGCGGAGACAAAGAAACAGGACAAAATTGTCAATGGAAGATATAGAGTTCAGAACCACACTTTTAAGGTCTCTCAAGAACTGTCTAGAAGCCGCCGATAAACTTAATGAGATCTACAAGAAAACGAATGAGACCCTTGATGTTATGATAAAGAACCAACTAGAAATTAAGCATACACTGACTGAAATAAAGAATACTATACAGACTCCCAACAGCAGACCAGAGGAGCACAAGAATCAAGTCAAAGATTTGAAATGCGAGGAAGCAAAAAACACCCAACCAGAAAAGCAAAATGAAAAAAGAATCCGAAAATACGAAGATAGTATAAGGAGCCTCTGGGACAGCTTCAAGCGTACCAACATCAGAATTATAGGGGTGCCAGAAGATGAGAGAGACCAAGATATTGAAAACCTATTTGAAGAAATAATGACAGAAAACTTCCCCTACCTGGTGAAAGAAATAGACTTACAAGTCCAGGAAGCGCAGAGAACCCCAAACAAAAGGAATCCAAAGAGGACCACACAAAGACACATCATAATTAAAATGCCAAGAGCAAAAGACAAAGAGAGGATCTTAAAAGCAGCAAGAGAAAGAAACTCAGTTACCTACAAGGGAATACCCATACGACTGTCAGCTGATTTCTCAACAGAAACTTTGCAGGCCAGGAGGGAGTGGCAAGAAATATTCAAAGTGATGAATGCCAAGAACCTACAACCAAGATTACTTTATCCAGCAAAGCTATCATTCAGAATTGAAGGTCAGATAAAGAGCTTCACTGATAAGGAAAAACTAAAGGAGTTCATCACCACCAAACCAGGATTATATGAAATGCTGAAAGGTATCCTTTAAGAAGAGGAAGAAGAAGAGAAAGGTAAAGATACAAATTATGAACAACAAATATGCATCTATCAACAAGTGAATCTAAGAATCAAGTGAATAAATAATCTGATGAACAGAATGAACTGCTGATTATAATAGAATCAGGGGCATAGAAAGGGAATGGACTGACTATTCTTGGGGGGGAAAGGGGTGTGGGAGTTGTGGGAAGAGACTGGACAAAAATCGTGCACCTATGGATGAGGACAGTGGGTGGGGAGTGAGGGCGGAGGGTGGGGTGGGAACTGGAAGGAGGGGAGTTATGGGGGGAAAAAAGAGGAACAAATGTAATAATCTGAACAATAAAGATTTAATAAAAAAAATAAATAGACGGAAAAAAAATAGATGGGTGATGTAATGGATGAGTAGGGGTTGAAGCTGAAGAACATATAAACAATCGCTTTCAGGGTTCTAAAATGAGTGGGTTTTTTGTTTGTTTCTTTTGTTATTCATTTATTTATATTTAGCAGATACCCATATAGAACTTACTACATGCTAGGCTCTCTTCTAGGCACTTATTCATTCATTCATCCTTTATAACAACCCTCCTATTATTTATCCCTGTCTTGCGACTGATAGGCCAAGTAGCTTTTCCAAGGTGACAGAGCTATTATGTGGGAGCACTGGAACTCCCACCCAGGCAATCCGACTCATGAACTCATATTTTTAACTGCTAATCCAAGCTACCTCTCACATGTAACATGTGGCAAAAGGCATGTTCCATGGCCTTTTGCTATGGAAAATATAAAGAAAGGAATAGCTCTGATGGGGAAGATGTCAAGCTGAGCTACTTAGAGAACATCCTATTGGTAGGTAGCTTGCTGGGTATAAGAATTTAAGAAATTTAAGGAAGAGGACTAGGCTAAGAATATAGACTTGAGAGTTTCCAATTTATAGATCTAATAAAAGCCTAAAGAGTAGGTGAGTTCACTTAGTGGTTTCCAAACACTAACCCACAGACCATTTCTGGTCCATATTGAAGTTTAGAGCAGGTCTTAGCAAAGTAGTGAAATAAGGATCATTGAGGGTTTAGTGACTATGATGGCTATTGTTATGTGTCAACTGTACTGGGCCCAGGGGTGCCCAAATAATCTAGTTCAGTATTATTTCTGGGTGTGTCTGAGGTGTTTCTAGAAGACATTTACATATGAATCGGTGAACTGAGTAAAGCAGATGGCCCTTCAATGTGGGTGGGCCTCATCCAAGCCCTTGAGGGCCTGAAATGAACAAAAAGGCTGAATTCTCTCTCTGCCTGACTGTAAGCTGGGACACAAATCTCCTCCTGCCCTCTCTGCTCCTGGTTCTCAGGCCTTCTGAGTGGGAACTGGATTCTACACCATCAGCTCTCCAGGTCTCAGGCCCTTCCTGAGTCTCCCAACAGACAGATCATGGGATTTCTCAGCTCCTATAAGCACATGAGCCAATACCTTATAACAAACCACTTTCTAGATGATGATGATGATGATGATATAGATAGATAGATAGATGATAGATAGATGATAGATAGATAGATGATGATAGATGATAGATAGATAGATAGATGATAGATAGATAGATAGATAGATAGATAGATAGATAGATAGATAGATAATAGATAGATAGGACTTCTATTAGTCCTGTTTCTCTGTTGAACTCTAATACAGTGCCCAAACTCTGCCTTGCACTCTTTTACCCCTTACATAATTACAATCAATAAAGAATGCACACAAAGAACAGTTATCAGAACCTAGCTAAGATCTAAAGTCAAATAAACCCTAACTCCACACTCTTATCTGAGAAGGAAGGAAGGGGAAGAAAGAGAGAAGGAGAAGAAAAAAGTAAAATTTTAAAAATACTGGACTAGCCCAGCTGGTGTGGCTCAGTGGTTGAGTATCAACCTATGAACCAGGAGGTCACGGTTCAATTCCTGGTCAGGGCATATGCTCAGGTTTCGGGCTCAATCCCCAGTTGGGGGGCCTGCTGGAGGCAGCCAATCAATGATTCTCTCTCATTATTGATGTTTCTATCACTCTCTCCTCTTCCTTCCTCTCTGAAATCAATAAAAATATATATTTTTAAAAACTGGACTGAAAATACCTATCATTTTCTAATTAAGTTAGTCTGGTAAATTTCTACTTATGATGTAACTTGTACATATATTTTCTTACTCTCTAAAATCTATCTAGTTCCTGAAACACCTAAATCTCATACCGTCATCTATAGACTCTCCTGTTTTGATCCAAACAAGGGGTCAAGGACTGAAGACTTTACCCTCACAGGCGTCAGGACTTGACTCAGGGGTTGCTGTATATATGGAGTCCGGGAACCTTGAAGCAAATGTATTCACAGAGTTCCCAAAACAATTAGCTCCTGGACTAATACAAGTGGTAGAATCTCTGATCTCTGGGTTTCTTTCTGTGGTTCCCTCTTATTACTAAGCAAGGCAGCAGTTTTCTAAAATATTTTTTTGTTTAAAACATTAATTCTTAATTCCTTCACGAGACCATCTTTTGTGATTAGTGTAGAATGTTGCCAGCAGTCTTAAGATAATAAAGTTGTGTTCAATAATCATTATTGCAGGGTCGTGCTTTGATTATGGAAGGTTGTTTTTTTTATTGCAAAGTAAGTGGTGCAACTTCATGACGGGATTTCCAGTCTCAGACAAGAGCTAATGTGGAGCATTTAAATCAGGAGTTGGGGAACTCCAGAGAGCAGGGGAAGTTCCTGAGCGTGACCGTGAGCAGGCAACGGCAGCAACATTTGCAAAGTTGGTAAATGCAAAGGGAAGATAGGAGAAGATAGTCATTCAAAAATAATAGCAAGAACAAAAATAAAATAGGGAAACAGAAAATTAGTAAAATATTTGCTTAGGAAAATGTTATACTCATTTCATTCAGCAACATTTATTGATTGCCCCTCTGTGACTGGCTCTGTGGGAGCACAGCTGTGAATAAAACATTATCTCAGAACTAGGAGTCTAGTGTGGAAGACAGGTTAAAAAATAATGACGATTCAATGTGTTAAGCGCTGTAATAAGGTTATAAAAATGCTGTGAGAAGGCAATTGAGAGTAATTCATTCTTACCACAAGGATTAAGAAAGGATTCACAAGATGGCATTTGACCCTCAATCCAAAAATGAAGAGCAAAGATTATTTGAGGATAATTATTGAGTAAATAATATATTCTTATAATTTATTCTTATTTTATACTTATTAAAGACCCTCTCATTTTAGAATGTTCTCTGGCTGATATGAATGTAAAAATCATTTTAAAAATTTATTGTGAGCCAATTACATTTTGGCTAATTCTTTTTTAAAAATTTTTTCATTTACAGTTTACATTCAGTACAGTATAATGGTTAGACAATCATTTACTTTATAAAGTGTTCCCCCTGATATGGCCAGCACTCACCTTGCTCTCTACATATGTGTAATTCCTTTGATGGAAATATAATTTCAAAAGATGATTTTCTCTGTATAATTTTTACTGAGATGTTTGACCAGATTTTCTCTAAATTGGCCTAAAAGTCACTCACTTCTCTTTTAAAAGTTAGAAAATTCATTCCTCTCAAAAATGATTAGTTTTATTTGGATTTAGCAACTCCTATAATTCCAGCATACTTTTTAATTAATGTAGATTTAATATCAAATGAATAATACTACAGTCTTATCTCAGTTTGGATCTGAAGATAATAGAGCAAGTGACAAAAATACTAAAATATAAAGTGATCATATTGGTTAATGCCTAGCACCATGCCTACAGGCCATGAGTTTTCCTGTTTAAATAAATAAGTTATAATATATCAGCATGAACAATTTAATTATTTAAACTGAATTTAATAAATCAACTTAAAATGAAATCAGTCAAACCACTTACTAAACTGAACTGCCCATTTGTCTGAATAACTCAAATCTCTAATCAAATCCTGTAGTCAAAACAGTTTTCCAAGTGGAAGAAGATTCAGTCTTCATCTTCACGTAGATAATAGGCACTGACAATAATTAACATTAATGGAGTCGTCTAGTGTGGAAACGAGAAAAGCTCAGGACCTTACTGAGTAGCCGCAGTCACTGGCTCTCTAGGCCTCAGTACTTTCCTGGTTTAAAAACTGTTGAATTTTTATCTGCCAACCTGTAAATCACAGCAGCAGGCAATATGCTGAATCTTCCCCAGGAGAGCAAAACAAAAGAAAAACATGCAGGAATTCTTGTGAACACAAAACATACACAGAACAGAAAGTGTAAGAGAATGGTGTCAGATGCTAGCACCTTCCTTTGTCTAAGTCAGCACCTGCTTTCATCACAGAAGATATGACAAATGCAGAACTCCCTTTGAAATCAGAAAGTGAATGCTCCAACCTGAACTTAAAAATCTGTGCTCCGAGCTTCTTGTGAAGCTAGAATATTGAGTCCCAAGCTGTCATTTGTTTCCAAATCGTATTTCAGTTTCCCAGATGACACAATAAAATGGAAGAATAACAAAACAACAACAACAAAAAACCAGCCCTTTTCCAGAAACCGCAACAGTTTGAAAAGTTTATTTTGCTGTTGTTTAAAAAGAAAGGTTGGCCTCGCATTCTCTAAGAGTAAATAGCCAATGGAATGGTACCATTTTAGAGAGACTCTTTGAAAGAATTGTAAGTACATATGATTTGAAAGCTTAAAATAATTTAACATTTTCTAATCATCTGCTTTTTATAATAGTCTGATATTTTCTTATAAACTATTATTACTCTTAAACACTTTAACATGTCTGAGGACTCTTCCAGTCAGAATTTTTATAGAAGAAGCTGAAGCACTTTCGATTTTGTGAATTGATGCTTTGGAATGAAAATTACAAAATATTTTTCCTTGACACATTAAACGTATGTGCGGTGAGATAGTTTATGCTTGTTAGAGAAGAAAAAATTAGAGAATACTTAATCTGTTAAACTCTGTGTGTATATAAAATAAAGAATAAAATAAAACGAAAGGTTATTTAAAAGGTAATACGGGTGACTTTTGCAGAGAGGACACTGAGAATTGAAAGTCACCTGTCAGGAGGTGGTCTTAACACTCCCCTCATATAAAATAGTTCCTTCAGAAATGGCATAAAATATATGTTTGGTGACAGGGACCACCTTTCCTTCTGAAAATCAGTCATAGAGGTTTATTTCATCAGTGAATTCAAAACTGTCTCAATATTTTAAAATTTTAAAATTATATTTGTAGCAGATACTTATATATTTATGCTGGTCAATCATCATTGTCAAGAGTTAGAGGAGGATGGATTTTTACTCTTTGTTCTGTCAAGAATCAGGTGCATGACCTCCACAAAGCAGGTCTGCCACGTGTTCACAACGCCACGTGGGTGCCTCCCCGCAGGGGCAGGTCAGCGATGGAGGGTCTGGTGCAGGCAGCAGGGCCAACTGGCTAGCAGGCGTGAAAGGAAAATGATTGGAAGAATATTGTCCGCACATTGTAAGGAGGTTGTTCTGGGAAATATGTGAGACCCAAAGGGATTCTGGAAGTTAGGACTTTCTGGCCAAGACCACAAAAACTACATGGCACTTAAAACCTAGACACTCACAGCATGGCACACCCCACCTTCATTCAAAGCCCTCTGCGCCTAGTTCTGGCTGGGAGCGGGTGAGGACGGAGAGGAATTCCCCCTTCACCTTCCATCACAGAAGTGGCCCTGCCTCCCACTGACACTGCACCCAGTGTGGTCTTTCTTTTTTTTTTTTTAATGGCAGATATTAGAAGCGGAACAGAAACAGAGAAGAAAGCACACAAAAAAAGTCTATGACATGATTGTTCCTTCTTCTTTTTTATATGATATATATTATGAAGACAAGTACAGAGATACAAAGCCCATCTTTTAATCTCGCCTGATTTTCCTCCAGAGCCCTCTGTCACATTCTGGAAGCTAATTTAAATGACTGCAATGCATTTGAATGTCTTAAATGAAAGACCGTTTTCAAAACATTTTTTCATTCAATTGCAATTGTAATGAAACTCAATCTATTTACACACATTTTATAAGTGATATGACATTACAATACTGAATAAAATGTGAAAGAAGCAATAAGCTAACAGATGTTCTGTGAACATGGTATCCATACATTTGAAAAAATACAGAATGACTGAGTGTAATACCTTATCTTAGAAGAAAATGTCATTGAAATAGATCGATGATTTGTAGTAAAAGAAGAAAATATGAAGAGGTTAATAGCAATAGCATAGGCCAAATATAATAAATAACATAGCAGTCAAAATCTGTCTGTAACATAAAAAATCAAACAAAAATCTAGTACAGATAGAGTTCTTAGGAATTAAACAAAAAGGAAATCCACCCAGGGAAATAATTTTCAAATGTTTTGTCTCAATAGTTCCCAAGGAGTGCTTCGATGGTTGAGTTTGAAAATCTCAGTCGAGAATACTAAAACCTGTATCCAAATCCATTCTCCACACAGGCACCAAAGCAGACTTTCTAAAGCACAAATCAGATCAGAACCTCGGCTTATTTTCTGTGCTTAGAATGTCCTTGCTTCTTTCCTACCTTCCTTCCTCATGGCTAGTTATTTCTCAACCATCACATCTCAGCTTAAATGTATAGCCCCACCCACCCCAACATTTAGCAAAGGAAAATGTGAAATTCTTAAATTCCTATTGTCTATGATCCCTAACCCCTCGCCTCCCCACCCCCCACCCCCACCCCCCACCCCGCAAGGACTATATATACATCTTGAGGTTAGTGGACAGGTCTGTTTCTCCCTACACATTTCACGGTATCTGGCATGTAGCAAGTAGTCAATTAATATTGGTTATACAAATTGATGTTTTAAATAAAGATTTCATTCATTTTCTACATTTCAGAAAGGTCGGGTATATTTTATATGAAATAGTATTTTGTTTCATGATGCATATGAATTCTTTTTAAACAGATGAGATAAAAGTACAAATCTTCAAGTTCACCAAGGCAAGCTAATTGGCTGTAGTTTCAGACTAAGGAGAGGTCCTATGATTAACATAGAACTCTTCTATATAGCAGTTGCTAAGAGGGGAGCCAAGGGACAGGCTGATCGGATTGGAATCTGGGAGGAAATAGACATGAGGTATGGGAACTTAGACAAATTACTCTGACACTCAACTTTCTTTTCTGAGAAACGGGAAAAAATAATCCCATCATTGGATTGAGGTGTGGATTAAATAAGACACCATAAAGAAAGCATCTTATATACACCCACCGTATTGTGAGCAGTCATTATTGTTACCCAAGTGAAATCTCCAAGTTCAGTCCACTTTAGTACATTCAAAATTGCAACATTTTCCATAATCATTAGAATGCAACCCTCTTTAGTTGCTTGCCAAGTTGCCCTAGTGATGAAAATCATTTTAGTTTGTGTAATGCTATCTTTCCAACCTCATGCCAAAGAGCTATTTTTTCCACCATTTTACTTTAAATTTTATTTATTTTATTTTAAATGTTTGGGAAAACTGAGGCACTGAGAAGTAAAGTGACGTATGCGGGTCACAAAGCAAGTTAGTGAGCTTCACCAGTTACTTCGGAGTATCTGCCTTCGCCAGTTATTCTGATCTGTTTCCAACTTCAACATATTTTGGTGATTTGAAATGTTGGATTCAAGATTTTTAAAAAGAAATTGAACCTGATCTGCACCTGGCACTATTTATTATTCCAAAGCATTTGAATTCCAACCAGTTCCAAACCCCCATCTGTAAAAAGCGCTAGCAAGCAGAGAAAATATATATATGAAACTATTACTCGTTATAATATGCTTCCTCCTCCCTCGAGCTCTTATCTCCACGTGCCGTGGCATAATTTCAAAATCTGTGGGACACAATGCTGGTCTAATAATTCCAAACTCATTGTTATCAAATAGTTTTCAGGAAAGAATGAACAATACTTTTATAATAACAATAAAAGTAGAGGAAAATATAGTTAAAGTCTTTTTAATGAAAAATAAAATGACTCATGACCTGAACTCATAGCAGATGATCCTGGTTATTAAAGTCATGGATAGGACAATGTATGCACATTAACAGGCCCTGTAATCCTTGTCAGCCCAAGTTCTATGATTATTGCATCTTCCTTTCAATCTACAAATGCTTCAGTTTTTTCTTTCAGGAGGTTCTGTGAGCACTGTTACTCAACAAAACAGTTGTTCAGTGGCCCTAGACTTGAAAAATACCTCTAAGAAATTTTTGCTTGTGTGTAGAAAAAGAAAACTGCAGAAAACATTCAAGCCCCACCCCCCCACCCCAAGCTGGTGACTTCTGTACAAAGCACTCATAACTCAAACTGTAACTTACTCTATTTCTACTTATCTTTGCTTTTGGAATTGTTTGGTCTCATTAGGTTCAAATACGACTTCTTTGGAAAATTCTGGATATGCCCTAGAGAGCTTCACAAAATACTTTTCTAAGTGACATTCCATAAAAGTAAGAAGGCAGTGATTTACTCCCACCCCCAAAATATTTTAGTTAGCATTTGAAATATTGAATTAATTATCTTCAAAGAGAAGGTGGATTCAGTCTACACCCTTAAGTTACCATTTCCACAGTGTAAATATTTCAGGTCCTTTTGTCAGCAGGTGGTTTATTCATAATTAAGAGTTTATTCTTGGCTTCTTAAGAAATGGAGTTATAGCCCTGGCTGGTTTGGCTCAGTGGATAGAGCGTCGGCCTGCGGACTGAAGGGTCCCAGGTTCGATTCCTGTCAAGGGCACATGCCCGGATTGCAGGCTTGATCCCCATGGGCGGGCAACGTGCAGGAGGCAGCCGATCAGTGATTCTCTCTCATCATTCATGTTTCTATCTCTCCCTCTCCCTTCCTCTCTGAAATCAATAAAAATATTTTTTTAAAAAAAAGAAAGAAATGGAGTTATAAAAATTAAATCTACTTAGACTAATTTTATTCTTCCTTTATTTTCGGAATTCAATAAAGTTAGAGCATCTATTGGGTTAAATGGTGGCCCCCACAGAGATATGTATGTATTCTGAGCCCTGGAACCTATGAATGTGACCTTATTTGGAAAGGGGGGGTCTTTGCCAATGTAATTAAGTTAAGGATCTGGAGTTGAGATCAGCCAGGAGTGAACCATAAATCTCATGACAGGCATCCTTATAAGAGACGCATAGAGGAGAAACACATGGAGAGAAAAGAAGACAGAGAAAGCCATGAAAAGACAGGGACACAAATTGAAGTGATGTAGCCACAGTCACGGAAATCCTGAAGCCTCCAGAAGCTGGAAAAGGCAAGAAAGAATTCTCCCCCTGGAATCGTCAGAGGGAATACAACTTTATTTTGGACTACACTCCTGAAATGTGCAAGAATAAATGTCTGTTGTAACAAGCTACCCAGTTTGTGGTAAATTGTTATGGCCGCCCTAGGACACTGATACTGAGTTTGCTATAGTTCTGTATTCCCAAATCTATTACATAGAGCAAGTGCCAAGTGATAACCTGTTCTCCCTTTATATCAGAGTAACTTCACCTTCACCTTCCTTCGTTTCATTTAAGGTTGATGTATTTGTGTTTTTTAATCCACTTTTAATGCTTACTGTTGGGGAAGATCCAAGAGATACCCTTGGATTCAAATGCTAACTGAAAGCTCAGATGGATCTGCAAAATCATAGATATACTAGAGACACAGTGCACAAAATTTGTGCACGGGGGGGGGGGGGGGCGTCCCTAAGCCCAGCAGCAAGCTAACCTACAGGTTGAGGGTCTGTCCCCTGGTGGTCAGTGCATGTCATAGTGACTGGTCAACCAGTTGACTGTCTGCCCCCTGTTGGTCAGTGCTTGTCATAGCGAGCAGTTGAGTGGCCTTAGCATATCATTAGCATATTATGCTTTGATTGGTTGAATAGTCGAATGGTCACTGGATGACCGGACACTTAGCATATTAGGCTTTTATTATATAGGATGCTCTTGTGTCATAAGATGCTAAATGCTCATGAGCTGAACATACTATGAGAACCCCAAAATTAAACAGGGGTTTTTGTCACATTGGAAGCTCATTTCTTCTCTCTCTCTTGATTATGCTCCTGCCACTAATCATGAAAAGTGGGTTATAAGAGATTGTGAAATTGTGTGAAAAAGAAAAGAAAAAGTGACCTACAGACATAAGCACACATGATTTTAGATATAATTTTGTGGAGCAATGATTGACTCTTTTTTTTTAAAGTATATTTTATTGATTTTTTGCAGAGAGGAAGGGAGAGGGATAGAGAGTTGGAAACATCGATGAGAGAGAAACATCAATCAGCTGCCTCCTGCACACCTCCCACTGGAGATGTGCCTGAAACCAAGGTACATGCTCTTGACCGGAATCAAACCCGGACCCTTCAGTCCGCAGGCTGGCGCTCTCTCCACTGAGCCAAACCGGCCAGGGCAATGATTGACTTTTTAAGCACCAATAGGCCTATATTAGTTTGCTATGGTTGCCTTAGCAAAGTGCTACAAACTGGGTGGCTTAAGCAAAGGAAATTCTCACAGTTCTGGGGGCTAGAAGTCTGAAATCAAAGTGTCAGCAGAGTTGGTTTCTTTGAAAGCTGCGAGGCAGCCTGGCTGGTGTGGCTCAGTCATTGAGCATTGATCCATGAACCCCAAGGTCACTGGTTCTACTCCCAGTCAGGGCATATGCCCAGAGTGCAGGCTTGATCCCCAGTAGGGAGTACGCAGGAGGCAGCCAATAGATGATGTTTCTCTCTCATCAATGTGTCTATCTCTCTCCCTTCCTCTCTCTAAAAATCAATAAAATCATTTAAAAAAAGAAGAAGAAAGAAAGAAAGCTGAGAGGCAGAATCTGCCCCATGCTTCTTCCCTGGGTCTGGTGGTTTGCTGACAATGGTTGGCATTCCTTGGCATGAAGAAGCATCACCCCAATCTCCACCTTCATCTTCACATAGTGTTCTACTGCTTTCTTCTGTTTGTTTGTTTTTTGTTAATCCTCACCCAAGGATATTTTCCCACTGACTTTTAAAGAGAGTGGAAGGGAGGGGAGAGACAGAAAGAAACATCAATGCGAGCAAGACACAACGATTGGTTGCCTTCTACATGCCCCTGAACCGGCCAGGGAATCGAGCCTGCAGCCAAGGTACATGCCCTTGACGGGAATGGAACCCGGGACCCTTCAGGCTGCAGGCTGATGCTCTATCCACTGAGCAACACCAGCCAGGGCCATGAGTATTTCTTAGAGACCTCATCTATTTCTCTGACCACATTGTGCTTATCTAACGCAGCAGTGACAGATTCTGAGGGCTATGCAGGATGTCTTAGATCTCTCCATGGTTCCCCCGTGCCTTTTGATTGTTTGTGTTCTTGAAAGGATTAGTAAAGCTTGATACTGGGGGAGATGTGTCATTTATGTGAGCTAATTTGACAGTCCAATCCTTTGGGTTAGCTCAATGAACAGGAAATGGTGAACAGGAGGTTTAAGGAAATTAAGTTTGTAATAGAGAAGGGAGCTGACAAAGGCACATAGCTGGGTAGCATTGAAGCTCAGCCGGGACCAGAGGCAATGCGTGGGCAGTGGCACCAGTCCCCAGGGATGTGTAATTTCTCCAGTAGGGCTACCAGCCTGAATATATGAACAGAGAGGGTGGATGGTTCAGCTAATGGAACTGGGTCTTTTTAAGGGTGGCAGACAAAACTAGAAGATGAGGAATTGAAGGAAGAGGGAGAAGGGAGGAAGGGACAATTTGAATCATTGTCCTCCCACTTCTCTTAAGCACTTTATTTAACCTCTTTTTGCCTAATGCATGAAATGGGATAATAATTCCTGCTTCATAGGCTTGCCATATGCTTTAAATAAGATAATGTGTATAAGGCACTTAGGACAATATTAAGTGCACAATAAATTATAATTTTCAACTAAATTAATCAAAACAAAATGAAAAGGTCAAGATCATCAAGTCCTTGATGCAATCAAGACATGATTAGCAGTAATAAAAAAAAAAAAACTGAGAGGATTGAAAGGATCTGACGTTGGTCTGAGAATGGAATATTTGAGTTTACAATTTCAAGGATGAAATAGTTCTAGGGAATGAAATGATCTGGGATGGGGGCCCAGGGTCTCATAGGTAGCTAACATGCATGCCTGTGGTGATCGCTCTCATTGATAAAATCCCACAACTGTGAGGCTTCTGGAACAGATCCCAAAACAGTCAGTTTTAACATTTTTGCTTTTCACTAATGTAAGCATTATACAAACACAACTTACCTCTAGCTTATAAACTCTTTTTTCTTTTTTTTTTTTGCTACACCAAATTTATTATTTTTAGCTTATAAATTCTTAAATAACACTATGAACAATCCTGTTGAAATAGATTGATTTGGTTTTTATTACTTCCTATGTAATGAAAATATTGGTGAGAACAACTGTGCTTCTCTTATCCTGTTGACCCCAGTGGATCTGCCATTTCCCCATGAATAACATATTAACTGAGGTCCATTAAGCAATGAGCCAAGAATGGCAGATTTCATTTAAATTACATTATAAACAATACTCCATTTGGCTAATTTACAGGATCAAAGAATAATTATTTGAGCATAGTTTCTAAAGAACAAATTAATTCAAATCACTAACAGATTTGCAGAAATTGGTTATGTAATATAGTATTTCAACAGGATAAATTATTTAAACTAACATTGCTTATTGAAGTTAATAGTAATGCACTTGATAATAATTCGCAGAGATGTTTAATCAAAGCAAAACTTGTAAAGATGAGCCCTGGCCTATGTGACTCAGCCCGCACACCGAAGGGTCACAGGTTCGATTCCCGGTCGAGGGCACGTACCTGGGTTGCAGGTTCGTTCCCCAATGGATGTGCTTCTCTCACATCAATATTTCTCACTCTCCTTCCTTCCTCCCTCTCTTCCACTCTACCTAAAAATAACTCCAACATTAGATGCAAATACCTTATGGCTTGTTTCTAACTTCAATTTCAAATGAATTCTTTTTCTTTTAAACATTCTACAATTGCTTAAAATTATATCACATCTTAGTTTGTTTCATATTTTTTCCTGAAATTTTTCATTATATTTCTCTGTTCCTTGAACTTGTGACTATCATACATTTTTCTGCCTTCTCAATGATATTATCTATAAAGTTCCTCCCTCCACCCCAAGACACTTCCTAGAGTCCTCTTTCTTCAGCTCTAATCTGATACTTTGCAAAGCTGTAGTTCAGAGATTTCTTTGATTTCTTTATTAGATCCCACATCTCCAGTTTCTTTGTGTTACTCTCCTGTTTTTCTGGAGTATATCCTATAGTCACTTATAGAGAAAAGGTTGATGAACAATAAATCTTTTGAATTTTTGCATGTCTATATACATCTTCAAACAGCCCTCATCTTTGCTTGCTAGTCTGAGAATAAAATATTTTTTTTCCTCAGAAATTTGAAGAACTTGTCTATAGAAGTTTTTAGTGTCTTTTATCCTTGATGCCCTATAAAATTTCATTAGGGTCTGACTTTGTGGGGTTCGTTTTATAGTTCTGGACACTCAGTGAATCCTTTAAATATAAAGACTCATGTCTTTTTTAGTTTTGGATAATTGTCTTCTATTTTTGTCTTTGATAATATTCCCTCTTTCACCATCATCCATACTCCCTCATATATGGACATCCATACACAATTTTTTTTGTCCTCTCTTCCTAGGACTCTAATTAATCAAAATTTAAACATTCCATATATGAATCCTATGCCTTGTCTTTTTATTAATATTTCTATTACTTGTTAATTTTGGTCTACTTTTGGGGTCAAAATGAGCTCTTTTTAAATTTTCTAATAGTTCCCTTTGCATTGCCTTACTATTCTTGGATTAAGAATATATCTTCATATATATATAGTTGATTTCAGAGCAGAAGGAAGAGGGAGAGAGATGGAAACATCAATAATGAGAGAGAATCATCAAAAAGCTGCCTCCTGTACGCCCCTACTGGGGATCAAGCCTGCACCTGGGCATGCACCCCAACTGGGAATCGAATGCCAGCTGGGCAAGAATATATCTTCTTGAATCTCTCTGAATATATTAGATACTTCAGGTATAATAGGAAAGGCATCTGTACTTGGTTATTTAACTTACTAAGCCAGGATAATACCAGTAAGTATTCCATAGGATCATTTTGAGTATTAAATGAAATAATATATGAAAAATGATTTTGGATATTATAAAATATATAAGTATGACATAGAAAAAAGATAGCAAATAAATGCTTTCATTAACCTTGCTTTATAGTCTTATTTCCTTCTATATTTTCCATACACATGAAATTCCAGCCATGTCACACAGCATTTTCCAAGTTATTTTTCTGAATCCCTTTTTGGCATACTTCTATGCTTTACCTATTTCCTTATGGTAGAGGCTATCATATATTTATTTATTTTATATTGATATATTTATTTTCCACATCTTCAGTAATAAAATCCTCATTATTTTTTACAGATAATTTTTCTTTTTATTTAAAAAATATAAAACACCATGGTAAATAGCAAAATTAAATAGCATGGGAAATACCCTGGCTGGTGTTTCTAAATGGTTAGAGCATTGACCCTGCACACCAAAGGGCCATGTACATAGGTTGCAGGTTCGATCCCTGTCTCTGGTGGGGTGCGTGGGGGGAGGCAACCAACTGATATGTTTCTCTCACATCGATGTTTCTCTCTCTTTTCCTCTCTCTCTCCTTCTCTTTCTCCTCCCTCCCTCCCATCCACTCTCTCTAAAAATAAATAGAAAAAATATCCTCAGGTGAGGAGTAACAAAAATTAATTAATTAATTAATCAATTAACTTTCAGAAAACATGGGAAATAATTATTACAATACTTTTAACAAGATAAGTGCAAACTTACATAGCATTTGGTACTCTCCTCACAAATCATCTTTTTTTTACATTTTATTTGACTTACAACTTATCATTTTCTGACCTCCCCACCTCTCTTGTGGTTGATTCTAGAAATAAACAGAATCAGTGTATGCAACTTTTGGTAAGTGTCCAGAAACAAAGGGGGCATGCAGTTCTCCCCTCTTGCCTTCTCCCTTCCTGCTCGCTGAAATGCAGGCATGGTGCTAGGAAATCAAGCAGCCGCCCTAGAGCCTGAGCTGGAAGCTACACGCCAAAGATGGGTAGAAAAACAACATGGAGGGAGCGCCCCAGACTCCTGTCCCTGGGGCTCTGTGTACACTAGCACTAGACTGATGACACCTGGATGTCTTTTATGGAGGGAGAGGTGGCTTCCTAGCTTGTTAGACCGAAGCTTTTTGGGTTTTCTACTACTAATGATTATTCTAACCCTAACTAATACGTTGGGGAGTGCATGACTCTATTTCCTCATCTTTTAAGATTCAATGAAAGTGTCAGTGTCTCTAGTAAACCCTGCCTAATTATACTTCCTTAATCAAATTTAATGTCTCTGCTCTAGATTTTCTTTTTTATGAGTCCAAAGACCCTGTTTATTTTATTCACCATCGTGTGCATAGTTCAGTGCCTAAAACAAGAGGTGGGCATATTAGGCACTTTTTAAATATTTGTTAAATATATATAACTCTATGACCCTTGGAATTTTGTGGTTACCCCTACTATGACATATGTACTGTCCCCCAAACCTCTCTCCCAATTCAAATTGTAATCACACCCATAGCCAGAAGTGCATAAAAACCATGTGTGCCATACCACCTACTATGCTCACTTAGATATAGTGCATGTCTGATAATACTGACAAAGTGGATACTTTAATGGGAGAGTAAGTTTAATAATATATAAAAATTTAAATTTTAAGTAAAATTTAATTAAAAGTATTAAATTTGGGATGAACTACATCAAGACTGTAATAAAAAAGTAGTGTTTCCTCTGCCCTGATGATACTAAGACAATTTAGTGATTCTATCTTTATTAAATGTTATAGAGCAGATCACAGTCTGACTTTGGGCAATTTACTGAACTTCTAAACCTGTTTTTGTATCACTAATATGGTTCAATAACCACAACATTTAGCATCTTGCATTGTGCTAAACATTTGTGTTCAATAAATGGCAGCTACAATTCTTATAATGACTAATAAGACACATTATCTTTTTTAAATATATTTTATTGATTACAGAGAAGAAGGGAGGGAGGGAGGGAGGGAGGGAGAGAGAGAGAGAGAGAGAGAGAGAGAGAGAGAGAGAGAGAGAGAGAGAGAAATATCAATGTTGAGAGAGAATCATTGATTGGCTGCCTCCGGCACGCCCCCCATACTGGGGATCAAGCCTGCAACCCAGGAATGTACCCTGACTGAGAATCGAGCCATGACCTCCTGGTTCATAGGTTGACACTCAATCACTGAGCCCCTGTGGCCAGGCTACATTATCTTTAAATTTTGAAGATTTAAGGTTTATGTACATTCATTTATTCACATATTTGCTTGGTCCCTACAATGTAATAGTGATCTAGATTCAGGGGATTGAAGGTCCGTATTTATCCTTCAGGAATATAGCCACTAAATAGAAAATTGCAAATGTGAAGTATGCTACTGGGGAAGAAGTAGGTAGAGACAGACCAGTTCAATCAGAGTTTACAAGTAAGTCAAGATGAGGATATGAGAAAGCTATTGTAGGGTTTTAGGAGAGTGTGTGGGACTTATAGGTCAGGTTTACATGGAAAACTTACTCTAAAAAGACTCCTCCTCCCCAGACCCTTGCCCCTTGCCTTTTAGTTTCTACTTACCCTTTGGAACTCAGCTCTCCAATGACATTTTCTCAGGGAAGTCCTCTGTGGCACCCCCGATTCCATCTGGTTTTCCTGTTACGCAGCTGGTGTTCTTCCTTCAAAGTATCACAAATAGAATAGAATTGTTAATAATATTTTTAAAAAAACTTGCATATAAATAGGATTTTAAAAACAAATCATGCCATGTGTATCATATTTACTATTTAAACAAATTCTGTCATTAATTTTTGAAACACAATCTCCTCTTAAATATATTTTTAGTTTGAAGCAATAGACTGAATACCGTAAGTTACTAATATAACAGTCTACTTATGTTTTCAAATATTTCCAGATTTAACATTTTTAAGAGTAAGAATAATTTACTGAATTTTCTCTTAAAATCATGATACTAATGCTAAAATCCTTTTAACTCACTTCTCTTTGTTATAACACCTAGCTTCTTCCAAATACTGAGAAATCCGTTATGAACAACATGTTTTTCTCATATGTAAGACAACCCAATTGATTTTTTTTTTTTTTTTTTTTTTTTTAGCAACAGAAATCAGGTCGTGGGAGAAAGAGGAAGGTGTCTGATATATTCATCCTAAAATGGACAGGCTTGTGTAAATGAGAAGTAAAAGGTTATTTAAATGAAGAAGTTTAAGACCCAAAAGGCTGTGACACAGTTGGATCATTCTCATTATGGAAACATTAACATAGATGAGTACATTCTGCAGACCAGCTAAATCCAAATTGCACAACGGTACCCAAGGGAACGGAAACGATTTCAATAGTTTCCTTAAACATAGAGCCAAACAATTTGAGTTTGAAAGGGTTGCTAAGTTATTTAGAAGAACTGTTTAATCTTTAACAGTAAAATATTAAACCTGAGATTTTTTTGATCTATTACTTATTTTTAGAGAGTAATAAATTTATTATTCACATATTCTGAATGAGCTTGCATCAATCACTTTGAGACATTCAATCAAATTCATCTTGAAAAATGAAATGGTAAATGCATTTAAATTCAAGAAAGCCAATTTGGGGCAATTGACTATAATTAAGAATGTTCACTGGAATAAGGACTACTAGATTGATGAATTTATAAGAAAGAGCCTTGAAAACACGAAAAGTTAAATATCAGAGTTGGAATTTTAACATCCAACTGAAAAGAATGAAACAGGAAAGGTCTGTGTGAGTGAACAAGTAACTGACTATGTATGAGTGTGTTTACGTGTGCATGTGTATGTGTGTGTATGTATGTGTGTGTGTGTGTATTGAACCACAGTTAAAGTTACCAAAAGAAACTGTGATTCTTCCTCATTCTCAACCCCCAGCTTCATCACCACCAGAGAGTGATATTACAGTCATGTGTCACTCAACAACAGGGACACATTCTGAGAAATGCATTGTTAGGCGATTTCATCATTGTGCAGACAGGGGCCATGATGAACAAAACAACACGATATTCAATCAAGCACAGGAGAAAATGATGAGGTCAGGAGACACCATAAACACGAAATGTATCCTGCTGCTACTGGCATAACGGGGCACACTGTTTTACAGCAATTTTTTTTAAGTTGAAAGATTACACCCTAAAATACTGATAAAAAGTATAGTGTAGTAAATACATGAGACATTTATTATATTATGAAGTATTATGTAGTGTACATAATTGCATATGCTATGCTTTTGTACCTCTAGCAACAGTAGGTTTGTTTACACCATCATCACCGCTAACATGTAATGACTTGCACTGTGCCATTTGACATCACTAAGTGATAGAGATTTTTTTTTTTTTTCCTCCATTGCAATCTTATGAGACCATCATATATGGGATCCACCATTGACCAGAATCGTCATTATGCAGCTCAAAACTATATTCTTCCTCTTTACTCCTCCCAGTAAATAAAAATTTGGAATCTGAGTTTCTCCATAAATTAAAGA
The DNA here is from genome assembly GCF_014108235.1 of Myotis myotis. NCBI lineage: Eukaryota > Metazoa > Chordata > Mammalia > Chiroptera > Vespertilionidae > Myotis > Myotis myotis. The sequence goes on along the minus strand of NW_023416390.1, from coordinate 39,045,712 downwards.
AAATTGACCGAAAAGGCATTGAAGAATATACGTTAGGAAGTCTATGCCTGGTGGTATAGTAGTAGGCGAATTCACTTCGGAAACCATGCTTTCAGGGAGAAGCAAAAGGTTTCCTGCCACCCTCCTGAGTAGAAACTGTTTGAGCAAATAACATCCACGGTTATTATTCCTGCAAGCACAAGTCAGCTAATTCAGAATGAACTGTGCCTGCTTGTGAAACAGGTATTTTCACCATTAGTTTGAAGTTTTAAAAAGATGGTGCGTCCTTAAATGCAATTAAATTTGATGCCCTGAGCTTGGTAAAATGCCAGTAACACCTTCAATTGGCTTTTCCCCAAGAAGCACCATATTGATGTCACTGGCAGGCACTGTTGCCAATTTAGTTCTTTTGACTGCACAATCTTCAAAAGAGGAGTTCTAAATTTAACTAAAGCACTTGCTATAATGCCAAAAACTAACATATTTGGTTGCCTTCACTCTTCCAACAACAGTGCTTAAAAAAACTGCCAAGGGCCTAACCATCAGGTAGATGGCTTAGGCAGTGAGGTGAATACCAAGAGTTAGGTTTAGAGGCTATGGGTGTTCAGTAAAGGCAGAGAACATATTCTCCCTTCTTCAGTGATTGCAGCAACCGCTTCCAGTGACCTGCTCTGCCTGACCCCACCAATCCAAGCGTTATTCCTTTCCTATCCAGCAGAGACCTAGCACAGACTCCAGTGTCTCTTACATTTTCTAACCTTTTTGTCTATTTCCACGCTGCAAATCCTCAACCAGAGAACATTCCAAACTTCTATCACCTCTGTTCATAAGTCTAGCTATTTTTTTCTGGAAAACCTTTCATAACGTAGAGAAAAACACCCCCGTTACAGAGTTGAGACATCTAACCTCAAAGAGGCCTTTAGAACAACCTAGTAATCCTTTGATTTCTATAAGCAACTCCTTCTCTCTTTTCTTTTCTGCAAATACTCATACCCCTAATAAATCCACTGTTCAATCCCTATACCGCACGCTCAGCAGAGGTTGCCTGAAAACACAGAGAGAAAGTCAGAGTTATAAAGCATGAACTCCCTCAACGTCTGGTTTTCATACTTGCTTCCTAAGGCTTTTCCCTACAGCCCCCCAACCCCAAATACACACACCCATACCCTCCTATCTGAGCCCAATTTTTCCACCAGGGCTCTAGAGCTCATGAGTCTCCTCTGAGACCTTCCTGCAGCAATTTTTAGTCCTTGACATCTTCAATTGGTTCCTCTCCACCAGCTTTTTCCTGTCTGCCTGCAAACTTGTGTAAATCTCTTTGTCTTTGCAAACAATGCCCCCATAGCACTGTACCGCTCTATCTTTTGACTTCTCTTCATTGGTATGTGCAACCATTGCTTTTTGTCAGATTATAAAGTTTCACTATAGCATAGTTATTTGAAAACTTTAAGAATGTATAATTAAATAAAAGTTGCTATTATCCCATAGTCCAGAAATGAGCATTTTACTTAACTCTTGGTGTATTCTCTCTAGTATTTTATTCTATACATTTATATGTGTGGATTGTTTTATTTTGTAACAAAATGTTAACCTAAGTCCAATATACCTTAAATTTTAATGTTTTCACCTGTTATGTCAAGAACTAGAGGCCCAGTGCATGAATTCATGCATGGGTAGGGTCTAGCCGGTCCGGCCCCAAGCGGGGTGGATCAGGACCAGGCCTGTCAAGAGGAGGAGACGGCAGGAAGTTGGCTGGCTGGCCGCCCCAATTGGGGCCTGATCAGGGCTGAGCTGACTGGGGGGAGGGGCCGAGGGCAATTGGCTGGTGGTCTCCACCCCCAATTGGGGTGGAGGGCCCATTGGGGGTGGGGCCAGTCATGGGTGGGGTTGTGGGAGGTGGGCAGGCCAGCCCCGCCCCCAAATGGGGTGAGGGGGCCAATCAGGGGTCAGTGGCCGGAGGAGGGGCTGCAGAAGGTTGACTGGGCGGCCCAGCCTCCTATTGGGGTGTGGGGGGGCAATCAGGGGCAGGGTCAGATGGGGGGTAGGGCCATAGGGGCATTGGCCAGCCACCCTGCCCTCTATTGGGGTAGGAGAGGCCGATCAGGGGCCAGGCTGGCTAGGGGTTTGCTGGCCTCAGTGGGTATCATAGCGACCAGTCATTTCGGTTGTTACAGTGTTCTGGTCACTGGCTTTTTATACATGTAGATATTATCTTTGTCACCAAATATTTCTTGAAAAATAATTTTAATAGCAGCATGTTAGCTCATTTTTCGCTGCTCATTTCTTTTCCCCACATGATGGCATTAACAATACCTTATAGTATTTGTCAGTTTAATGGATAAATAAATACATGTGTATTTAAATTTTGGTGACTTTGATTTGGGGGAATTTGGGCATTAATTTATCTGTGTTTACTGGCCATTTCTTTTATGAAATATCTGTTGGTGTTTTCTTCCCACTTTTCTACTTACTTTTAGGGCTGTTTAATTACAAGTATTAACCCTGCTCTTTGTGTGTTCCAATAATTTCCCCACTTTGTTATGTGCCTTTTAATTTTTATGGTGTTATTTTAAATTTAAATACTCATGTTTCCTTTTAGACTTACCCTGTTCGTTTTATGACCTGTACATCGACCCCTTCCTGAAAATCTAAATGATTTTCTTTTTCATAGAGACTTTAACTATTTACATTTAACTCTTTCACACCCCTGTAACTTACTTTGGGCTACAGTATGAGGTGAAAACCCAAGTTAACTTGATATTTTTCATAATGATGTCAGTAGCATTTATTAAATCATCATCCCTATACTTTCTGATGACAAAATGCCATCTTTATGGTATATTCTGTGATGCCATTCTGTCGGCCCTTTCAAGTCCTTCTGTGCTCTGTTGTGTGTCCCAAGGAGGCTGGCCTGCATAGACATGGTCCACATTAACAGGCTGCCAGGGCTCCTGGCGGGAGGCACTGATGGGAAGAGCAGGGGAGCCAAGGTATTTCTCCCTCCTTTCTGCTCCCTGTGGCATCTTGGGCAGAGACCGCACTTACTCTCTGACACTCTTTCCCTCTTTAGACAGGCATCCCATGATTGCACCTAGTTTACTAGTTGACCCAGCCCCTGAGCTCCAGGGACTCCACTCCCCCTTTTCATTCCTGCAGAACAGAGGTATCGCAGCTGCAGCTGCATTGTGAATTTGGGGTGGCTTTTCAGGCTCTTCTATTATCTGTGTCACCCATTACTCTGCTTTGAATATTCAGTTGAATATAAGTTTTCCTGTTTGAAACCTAAATGATGATGTTCTCTTGCTATTCATTGATGTATGTGTTCTTTTCTGGACCAGGGTTACAATTTTAATGATTGTCATCTTTCATTTCATGATTGTCATATTTTCATTTAACTCATCTTTTTAAAAAATGTTATTGCCTAATTTTGTTTCATAAAAACTAATTTTTCCAAGTGAACTTTAAAAAGATATTGTCAATATTTTTTATATATTAAAAATACACTCACATGAGTAAACAAATCTACGTATATGAAATGTTTATTAAAGAATTGTTTATACCTTAGCTGGTTTGGCTCAGTAGATAGAGCGTTGGCCTGCAGACTGAAGGGTCCCGGGTTCAATTATGGTCAATGGCATGTATCTCGGTTGCAGGCTCCATCCCTGGCCCTGGTCGGGGCACATGGGGAAGGCAATCAATTGATGTCTCTCTCATCAATGTTGTTTCTCTTTCTTTGTTGCTCTCCCTCCCTTCCACTCTCTAAAAACAAATGGGAAAAATATCCTTGAGTGAGGATTAATCTAAAAAAAAGAATTGTTTGTACTCATAAAGAAAATTAAGAACAACCAATGTTAAATAAATTTATGATATACTTATACATTGTGATACTCTAGGACTTTAAAAAGAATATGATATGTATACTGCTATGGAAGCATAAATTGCTATAATTATTTTGGAAAATTCTTTGGCCATATCTACTAAAACTATGCGAATACCCTATCACCAGGCTATTCCACTTCTAGATATATACCCAACATAAATATGTACATATGTTCACAAAAAGACATACAAGAATATTCCCAGCAGCTCTATTCATAATATTCTTAGTTGGGGGACAACCCAAATGGCCACTAACAAAGGAATGTATAAATTATATTAATGTAATGTGATATGGCAATGAAAAGCCAAACTACTGAATGAATCATAAGTGTAATGTTGAATATGAGACCAGACACAACAAAAATATGCTGTATGATTCCACTCAAATAAAGTTAAAAAGTGGGTAATACTAATCAATGTTGTAGAAAGTCACAATAGTGTTTACCTTTGGAGATTTGGGATCAGAAAAGGTTGTGAGGAAGGATGATTTCTGCACTTTTTGTATGTAGATAAATTTCAGCTTTAGAAGTTTAAAAATATATAAGGTAGATCCATATGTATTGATGTAGAAAGATATCCAAGTTATGCTGCTAAGTTAAATAAAATAGTTGTTAGAGGGTACATAAAGAAAGAGTCCCATATGTGTTAAAAAAGACAATCATATATGTGTGTCTGTGTTGTGTGTAAATATATATATTCATGTCTGAGTGAATACATATATACACATACTTACACACAAGAGAAAGTAAGAGAATGAGAAACTTGATTTAATTTTCTCCCCCAGTAAACATGAGCTATTTCCATAATAAAAATTATCAATAAAAAATTGAATGGAATATTTGTGTCACAATGCATTGAAGCTGTAAATTAATTTAGGGAAATAAGTCTATCTTATAGTACTGTTTTCCTAGCCAGAAACATGGTATGTCTCACCATGTGCTCATCTCTTCTTTTATACCTCCAGTCAAGATTTTTTAAAAATATATCTTTATTGATTTCAGAGCGGAAGGGAGAGGGAGAGAGATCTGCCTTCTGCACGCCCCCTACTGGGGATTGAGCCAGCAACCCTGGCATGTGCCCTTGGCTGGAATCGAACCTGGGATCCTTCAGTCTGTGGGCCAACACTCTATCTACTGAGCCAAACCAGCGAGGGCTCTCCAGTCAAGAATTTTAACTTCCTTCCTGTAAGCCCTGCATGACTCTTGAGAGGTTATTCCTGTGTGCTATTTGTTTATTTATCATTGCTCTTATGAATTAAATAGTTTGATAGCTACGTTTCTCAAGAGAGAAATCTAACCTCTTTATTTCCCATTCATTTCTAACCTGCTCAACTCTAATGAAGCTGTTCTGGCAGATTATCAACTGCCAAGTACAACAGATGGCTTCTGTTTTTCAGCATGACACTTTTAGACAGTTATAAGTTCATTGATTCAATAAATATTTGTTGATCATTTGATATATGCTAGACCCAGTGCTAAACACCGTAGGTAAACATAAGCCCTGCTGTCAAGTTGCTTGTACCTTAATGGAGAAAACAATAAATGGGTACTTACAACACACTGAAGTACAGATGTGCACAAGATGCTATGGCAAATATCAGAGCAGCACCTATACAGACTAGGGTTATTAGAAACCACTTCCCAAAACAGATGTTGTATAAATTGAAACCTAACTCTTATGAGGAAGATGAGAATGATGACTATTTTAGACATAGATAAGATTATTTAATAATCTGCAGAAGGTCAGAATCAAGGGAAAGAACGTATTTCAGTGCATGTAAGGAAACGCTAGTGATTCAGTAAGGCTGGGTCACAGAATTTGAGGTAGGAAATTGCATAAAGTTAGACGACAACAGTAAGAAGAAGGCGGGTCATAATGTCATTCTAAGGAGTTTGGAGTTCAGAGACAAGCCACTAAAGTTATTGAAGGCTGGGGCTGACTTGATAAAATGTGGATTTTAGGAAACGGAATTAAGCTGCAGGGTGAAGAACAGTTTAGGGTAGTGGGGCTACTGGAAGCAAGGAACCCCTACTTAGTAATGTGGACAGTGGAAATGAAAAGAAGTTATAAGATTCCTGAAGTCATAAATAAGTAAAATTAAGAAGACTAATTAACAGGCAGGTAAGGGTTGAGGGGAATTGAGGATGAAAGTCAGGTCTTCATCTGGCAAACAGAGTTAATTGTGGCTCCATTGACAAATGAAACTAAGAAGAACAATTTTGCGAAGGTAGGAAGTGATGCAATGGTGAGTTTAGTTTGAGAAATATGGGTTTGGGGATGCTTGTACAATATAGCAAGAGGCAATGGGATTTGTCAGCCTTGTCTTCAGGAACTATATTTGGGAAGGAGTGCTAGATTTGAGAACCATGAGCATTTGGGAGGTGAAAAAAGTCAAGTGGATGAAACCACAGAAGTTAAAAACACAGACCAAGTGGTCAAGGGACAGGCTCTTTGCGGTCAGATTTGGGTATGCATCTTGCTTTGGCTACCTGCAATGCCCAGCATCTTTAACATCTTTGTAAGGTAAGAATAATAACAGTAACTACCTCATAAGACTTTATGAAGATTAAAATATGATCTATAAGTTTGTTATAAGTTTGAAGATAAACTCTGATGATCTGACATCTTTAAAAGGAAAACAGAAAGAAAAAAAAACACTTCATGAAAGAATCTGAGAAGCAACAGCCAGAAAGTTAGGAGGAAAACCAGGAGAAGTAATGTCACGTCAGCCAAAAGGAGGGGTGGGGAAGAAGGAAGGAGCATTGCAAGATGATAAGTAGACAATACTTTTAAAATGCAGTGATAGAGGCAAATGGAATAGGGACTTCTTCCCTAAAGAGCATGGTGTTTTAGAAACAAAAACCAGATTGCAATTAGACTGACAAATGAATAGAAGGTGAGAGAAATGAAGACCATCTTCATGGTGATTGAATGTTAAAAGAGAAAGATGCTAGAGAAAGGTAGAGGGGGAAGGTTGGCTGGTTGTTAATAAAATTAGAGGCGTGACCATGTAAATGCTGACAGAAAGGAATCTTGTGATGAGATTGGTTGTATATGTTGAAAAGAAGAGATAGGTGATAGTAAAGACTTAAGGATGAGGTGGGAGATGTTGGATCCAGAACACAGGAGCACGAAGGTCCTTGGTCAGAAGGAAGGACATTTATAACACTGCGACCTAAAGGAAGGGCGGCAAGAGCAGGGGCGGGAGCTGGGAGGTTTGCAAATGTGGTGGGAGGAGTATGAGGAAAGAGCCATCTGATAAAATTTCTTTTCTCTGTAAATTGCCTGCCCTGAGTGGAGTGTGAGACAGAGAGATCAACCGTTGGCAGGAGAAAAATATTTGAAAAAATTTGCTGTGGAAATTGGAAGAGGGGATCAATTAGAGAAACTCAGGAAGTTTTCCAGGCAGCTTTCAGGACCTGGTTATTGTTAAAACTGTTGACTTGTCAGCCCATTGGACTTTTGTTGTGCTAGTTTTCTTTACTAGTATTTAGTAGCCAGGGAATGAGAATGGAGAAAGTGAGCAATGAAATAGGCTAAACTTTCCTTTTGCTGGTAGATACAGGGAGGAGAAAATATCAAGAATTAAGAAAAATGGCAAGAAAAGGATTCAAATGGTGTAGTAGGGCCCGAGAAGGAAGTGAAGAAAGGAGGGAACTATGGGTAAAAGTAAAGAGAAAGAGAGCAAGGGATTGTAGATCCCGGGAGGTTGTGAAAATGTAGTGGGAGGGCCTGGAAGGATAAGAGTTTGTGATACAAGAGCAAGTTGTGAGTATTCAGAAACGGAGCACTGCCTGGTGAAACAGGGATGGAGCTGGAGGCACGGAAGTGCCTATCTGAAATGGAACGGATGTGAAGATCATTGGTGTGGAGAAAACCCAGCTAATGAGAAGCTAGGCTACTCTCCGAAAGACCCATGATCACTGCAGCTACTCCAGTAATGACAGTGTAGGGGTAGAAAGAAAGATGCATCAGGGGCCAAAATATATAATGAATGAAAGGCAATGACTGGCAAGTTTATGAGAGCAAAATAGGTGTAGAAGATGATACTGTAAAAGTGTCATGAATCTCCAAGGAGGAGAGAGGTGAGGAATCATATTAGTAAGAGTATGGATGTGACATTGTGGCAGGAGAATTTGGGTCTGACCCACCCCACCCCCACCTTGGTGTGGGAAAATGGGAAGCACCCACTCAAGACTGATGCTGGGGAAACCAGTTTTCAGTGCAGGCCAAGGAGTGGGATCAACTGTGTGTGTTGAGGGTAAAGAAGCAAGAGAGGTAGATTGCATAGAACAGGCATCGCACGAGGTGGTGTGGAAGGGTATGGGAGGTGGTGTGGAAGGGTATGGGAGGTGGTGGGGAAGGGTATGGGAGGTGAGGGGGAAGGGCATGGGAGGTGAGGGGGAAGGGTATGGGAGGTGGTGGGGAAGGGTATGGGAGGTGGTGGGGAAGGGTATGGGAGGTGGTGGGGAAGGGTATGGGAGGTGAGGGGGAAGGGTATGGGAGGTGGTGGGGAAGGGTATGGGAGGTGGTGGGGAAGGGTATGGGAGGTGGTGGGGAAGGGTATGGGAGGTGAGGGGGAAGGGCATGGGAGGTGGTGTGGAAGGGTATGGGAGGTGAGGGGGAAGGGCATGGGAGGTGAGGGGGAAGGGCATGGGAGGTGAGGGGGAAGGGTATGGGAGGTGAGGGGGAAGGGCATGGGAGGTGAGGGGGAAGGGTCCGGGAGGTGGTGGGGAAGGGGTTTGGTGGGGCAGGGGAGAACAAGCCCGTTTGAACTGAAGATGAGAACATGGAAACAGCACACAGTGGCAGGCTTTAACTTAGGGTAGAGACTACAGATGATGGGAATGTGAGGCACAGTGGGATTCATTGATTCTCATTGCAAGCATTTCACACCTAACCTATTGTAATAAAGTCCTGGCTGGCCACTCTGCTTCCAGCTTTGCTCTTTTAAATTCATCATCTGGATTCGATGACATGAAATGTAGCTCTGATCCTGTCCTTCGTATCCCTGATTTAAATCCTCTACTGTTTTCATCAAATCTCCGGGACTAATTGCAAATTCCTAAAATTAGCATTGCATACAAGTTTCTCCAGTTATGTGGCTCCTGTCCATCTTCCCAGTCTTACCTCCCAGAAGGTCCTAAAATGTACCCTGTCCCCCACACACACTGAACTACATGAAATCTCCCCAAACTCCACACCCTCTAAACAGAGATGAGGGGGAAAGAACATTCCAGGTGGAATAAACAGTTTGAAGAGAGATATAAACGTCGGTAAATGTTAAGAGATAAAATATAACTGGACTCCAAAATTAGATGAGACATGAAAAATAAGAATTGCTCACAGCTATGATTCTTGAATGAAGCACTGCCTCTTTGCAATGTGTTAGAAAGTAGGTGCTGTTAATTTTTCTCAAGGAGTTAAATTTTATGCACCTACCAGACTAAATATTTTTATTAGGATAAACTTGTCTGATGTTGCTCTTAGTAATTACTGTACACATGACCTTTTCCTCATCTTTCCAAGTTTTAAATAGTCCAATTTTTTCATGTCGAGAGACATGTTGGTTGAGAGGTACCTTTCACAGCATGGAACATAACCAACACCTTGCAAAAATGTGTGCAAGTTTGTGTATTTTTCAAAGATAATGAGGACAAAGATTTAAAATCTGTTCAAACATTTCCTGGCAAAATGTATATAAATTGTGCCAAAAAGAACTGCATATTGCATGCCTTCAATCTGTTTTTGAAATATTTGTAGATATAGGCAACATCTGTTCCGCTGGACCAAGACACACTGTAAGTGCTAATAACTTTGAACAGCTCTGGTTTGAAAAGTTTGTATTTGAAAATTAAATATTTTTTTAAAACAGATGCATGCTGAAGTTCTCTAAGTGAACTTAAAAAAATGTTAAGTTAGAGAAATTGTGAAGAAAATATTTTACTAAATAAACCAAAGTCTAAAACTTAAGGAATTTGCTGAATGATGTAATCTTGTATTAAAAAATATGCCTACTTGCAAAATATAAGATTGCAGTCCAATTCTGTAAAGTATGGAAGGGGGTTAGGGAGCAAAGAACTAAGGGACCTATCTACAAGTATACAAAAGAGATTCCCATATTTTCTACTACAAATATACTGGCATACACAAAGTTTCTATTTGAAGTAGACACCAGCTTGCCTGGCTGGGGTGGCTCAGCAGTTTAGCGTCGACCCAGAAACTGAGAGGTTGCTGGTTCGATTCCCAAAAGGGGGTGTGCAGGAGGCAGCCAATCGATGATGTTCCTCCTTATCAGTGTTTCTATCTTTCTAACCCCTTCCCTTTCTCTCTCTCTAAAAACCAATAAAAAAATATTTAAAAAATAAAGTAAACACCAGCTCTACATAATTAGGGAATTACAGTAATAGGCTTTACACATGGAAATGAGCTATATTCATGTATACTTTTGGCATATGTTATTAGAGAAACTTTAGTTTCACTGTGGAATTATGTATCTGAAATAGGATCAACTTTATATTATAAACTCTAATTAGAATTAAAAGTTGCTTAAAAATGAAAAATTATTCAAAAAAATAAAAACTCAACCTGATTGAGGATTAGTAAATATATAACGTACCAGCAGTGACCGGATTTGTCAACTGGAGTAACTTTGTTCCAGAAAAGTGTACTAGTAAGTCTGAATTAAACTAGATGACAGTAAGATTCACTTAATAAAAAAATCAGTTTTGCAGTAAATTACATGGAATGGTAGACATTTCTTTTTATGGTAACAGAAGGAAAGTCTTTGGCAAAGAGCTGGTTGTCATCAAGCAGTATTTCTCTAATCCTAGGGAGCCATACATTAGTGCATTGTGATATCCAATTGAGTACAATTTTTAAAAATATATTTTTATTGATTTCAGAGAGAAAGGGAAAGGGAGAAAGAGATGGAAACATCAATGATGAAAGAGAATAATTGATCAGCTGCCTCCTGCACACCTCCCACTGGTGATCAAGTCCACAACCCAGGCATGTGCCCTGACTAGGAATGGAGCCGTAACCTCCTGGTTCATAGGTTAACATTCAACCATTGAGCCACGCTGGCCAGGCAGTACAATTTTTTAAATGAAAAATAACATATTAGAAAATATGAAATTGCACAACAGATAGTAGGGGTAAGAATTGTTTTGTTAAAACTTGGTTTCAAATGTGTATGTGTGAGAAAGATATGACATGTATTTCTTATTGTAGATCGTAGTTCAAAAATGGTTTGAAGCCCACTGCCTCTATGGAAAATATTATATTCTATCCTCTTTGGAGGCTAGTGCAATTTGTTCTAAAGAGCAGATGTAAATCAGAGAAGATTCTGGGCCAGATAAAGTCTTGGATATTACAGACTCCTTGGAGGGCCCAAGAGAGGAAACTGAGGCAATTATTAAGATGCAAATATACCTGTCAGGGTGATTCCTTCCACCTTCCCCTCTTATGCTAAGCCAAGAGAGATAAATTACTTATTCATAGCTAAAGCAGTTAAAGTATTCTCTCTCTCCATGCAAGGAATGATAATCAAAATTAGCTTTCATAGACAGGTCTTCTTAAATACACAGATAAGAATACTATGAAAATCACAAAACATCTGAAGCAAAACCATACAGAAAGGAAGTAACAATTTAAAGAATCATAAATATTTTCAGGGGCATATGAGAAGTCGACTTAACCATGAAAAATAACAGGCTGAATTATAAATCTTAAAAATATGTGATCATTAGTATTTAATTACAAAGAAATGAGGTTGAAATAATAAAGTTGGCTTTTTAAAAAAAAAAAAAAAAAAGGATGTAAAAAAACAATTGAACAATTCTGAAAAGTTCTAAAGGGGAAAGATGTATGAAACTAGAAGTTAACGCCAACCAAAATGTTACCGAACTCAAGGGGTTCGTTTCTTGGGGTGCTTTATTCAAGAACTAGATGTGGTTGTCATAAAGTAGTTTTATTTACTTGCAGCAAGTGAAAGAGACAGTTGGATTCACATCCAAAAAAGCTCTGTCTCCAGGAAGAGAGGCGTAGCCATCGCTTATATACACTATTTGGTCAATTTCATGTTGATTTCTTCTTTGCCGTTGGCTGCACTTATCTGGTTGAGTTCCTATCAAGCTCATTCTGTTTATAGCTGCATCTGCAAAATACTGTGCTACATGTTAACATTTAGCAAGATAACAGCTAGTAAAAACAGCAGAGACCCTGAGACACTTTTTATCTAAAAAAAAGAATTCATGTAGAAGACAAATATTGAAATAATAGAAGGCAGGTAAAATGTATTACATAATAAGAAAGTTTGATAAATATAAACATATTTTTAAAATTAGGTCAAGAAAAGCTCAGATGTACAAATTACAAAACAACAGATATGTGCTACTTATTAAAAGTTAGAGATTTTCAAGTTGGGTAAAAAAATAAAATCTAAATGTATGGTGTTTACAAAAGATTTATCTGAAACAATATGAAACAAAATTATTTGGGAAGAAAAATATATCAGAAAATTGTTAATAAACAGAAAGCAGATCTAAAAATGTCAATGTTGGACAAAATAGAATCAAGAGCAACATGAAAAGAAAAAGAATGATAAATAGAGATGAAAGAAACAATATAAAATGATACATACTCTTCATGGATTAAGTTCTTAGCAGCAAAAATATATAAAACAAAAATAGAGAGAAAGGCAAGTGAAATTAATAAGTATACAGTATAGTCAGAAATTTTAATATATCTTGCTTACAAATTGACAGGTCAAGTAAACTAAAAATAATTAAAGCTATTTAGAACTCAAAACCACAGACAATTATCAAAATTGGTTTTATAAATAATGAATATTTGAGGAACTTTTGTACCCGAGGGAACATTTATTAAAATGTAGTCCATAATCTGATCTCAAAGCAGTGAAATCATCAAGACACTCATATTTACATTTATAAAGTGTTTACTACATGCCTGGTATTGTTTATTCTAAGCAATGATTTTCATATTTAGTAAATAAAGGTACAAGATGCCCAGTTAAATAAGAATTTAAGTATACAATGAATATTTTTAGGGGGATTTTGGAAATTTTAGAAATTTGTAGAGATAATACATTTTTAAAGCTTGGGGAGAAACAGAGAGAAGCATTCCCATATATTTGTAAGATAAATTTATCACCTGGATGCCTAATTTAGACAAACCTGACACAAAAAATGAGACATAGACATACCTACTTTTATTTACGGCTGTAAAATTTCTAAATGCTAATTTAATAGATTTAATATAGCAGTGTATTAAAAGTTGTCTGACACCAGAAATGGAAGGAAGGTTCAACACCACAGAGTATTTTAATGTAATTTACATTTTTAAAATTAAAGGATGAGAGCAATAAAATCATTGCAATTAATGAAAAATCAACTTATTAAAAGTGACATCTATTTATAATAGTTCTTATATCTGACAAATGTGTAATACAAGAACAAAGTTTTCTAACTTGATGAAGAATATCTATCTAAACATCAGGAATGACAAATTTGAAAGTGTAATGAATAAAAGTCCTAGTCATAATTGAAAATAACAGCAAATGAAAGAAAATATCTAGAAATAAAATTAATGTAAATGTATAATATCTATAATAAAAAATTTACTGTGGGATGTAAAAGAGGATATAGTTAAAAAAAACAACAAAAGAAAAACATACTGAGAACCTGACTATGATGATCAACTGAACGCTGCCTCATTTCCTTCCTTCTTCGCCGACTCGGTCCACACCTTTGGGAACCCCTGGACCTGCTGGGGCTGGACCCCAACAGGCGGCGTGGGAGCCGCCATGGCGCACATCACTACCAACCAGTCCCTGCAGCAGGCCTATGAAGCAATTGAAACCAGAGATGGGGAATGCTTTGCAGAGCTGGTGTCTTTCAAGCATCCTCACGCTGCCAACCCACGGCTTCAGTTGGCCTCTCCGGAGGAGAAGTGTCAACAAGTTTTGGAACCCCCTTATGATGAAATGTTTGCAGCTCACTTAAGGTGCACGTACACAGTGGGGAACCGTGACTTCACAGAGGCATACAGATGCCAGACTGTCATCATCCAATCATTCCTGCGGGCGTTTCAGGCCCACAAAGAAGAAAACTGGGTTCTGCCTGTCATGTATGCAGTAGCACTCGATCTTCGAGTATTTGCCAGTAATGCAGATCAGCAGCTGGTTAAGAAAGGAAAAAGCAAAGTTGGGGACATGTTGGAAAAAGCTGCTGAGTTGTTGATGAGCTGTTTCCGCGCCTGTGCCAGTGACACTCCTGCTGGTATAGAGGATTCTAAGAAGTGGGGGATGCTGTTTTCTGGCGAATCAGTTATTCAAGATTTACTTTAAGATCAACAAACTCCATTTGTGTACACCTCTCATCAGAGCCATCGACCGCTCAAATCTGAAAGAAGATTCTAGCACAGCACAGAGAGTAACGTACAGGTACTACGTTGGACGAAAGGCCATGTTTGATCGTGGCTTTAAACAAGCCGAGAAGTACCTGTCCTTTGCCTTTGCGCACTGTCACCGTTTGAGTCAGAAGAACAAAAGGATGATTTTGATATATTTACTCCCAGTAAAAATGCTGTTGGGTCATATGCCAACCATTGAGCTTTTGAAAAAGTATCATCTCATGCAGTTTGCTGAAGTAACCAGAGCTGTAAGTGAAGGCAATCTCCTTCTATTGAAAGAGGCTCTAGCAAAGCATGAGACCTTCTTTATTCGCTGGGGCATCTTCCTTATCCTTGAAAAGCTGAAGATCCTCATCTACAGAAATCTTTTTAGGAAAGTGTACTTGTTACCCAAAACACACCAGTTATCTCTGGATGCTTTTCTAGTTGCTTTGAAATTCATGCAAGTGGAAGACGTGGACATCGATGAAGTCCAGTGTATTCTAGACAACCTGATATACATGGGTCACATCAAAGGCTATATACCACATCAGCATCAGAAGCTAGTTGTTAGCAAGCAAAATCCGTTTCCTCCGCTGTCTACAGTGTGTTGAATGTAGCAACACCTGTTCCTCTGGTGTGCATCGTACTAATGAAATCAGTACTTTGCTAGGACGTTACTTTCTGCAGCTGGAATCTCTTTGGGGCTCTTCTCTCGGGATGTTGAGACTGAGTTCCCCGCATTCACAGCCACCTTGACATTTCCTCATCACTCATTACTAATGTCAACCTCACGGAGACTTGGAATTTCTTTTTTAAATGTTGCAGACCCTCCTTTGACTCTGGAGCATTGGAGAAACTTCTGTGAAAGAGGCTCTTCTCCAAGGCAGCTACAGTTTACTTCTCCTAAACAAACAAACAAATAAAAAAAAACATACCCTATTCTAAATGGAAAGAATATATAGTAAAAGTAGTTATTCTCCACCCTAAGTAAATTACAGAATGAATGCAATCTCAAATCAAAGCCTAAGATTTTTAAAAATAAAACTTGACAATACAGTTTCCAGAAAAGATGCAAAAGTAGACACACACACATACACACACACACACACACACAAACACACACACACACACAAAACCATCAAAAGAAGGAAGAAGGTGGAGAATGTATGCCATCAGATTTTAAAATATACTATAAAAATATAGCAATTAGCCCTAACCAGTTTGGCTCAGTGGATAGAGCGTCTGCCTGCGGACCGAAGGGTCCCAGGTTCGATTCTGGCCAAGGGCATGTACCTCGATAGCAGACACATCTTCAGTAGGGGGTGTGTAGAAGGTAGCTGATCAATGTTTCTCTCTCATCGATGTTTCTAACTCTCTATCCCTCTCCCTTCCTCTATGTAAAAAATCAATAAGATATATTTTAAAAATATATATATATAGCAATTAGCCCTAGCCAGTTTGGCCCAATTCCGATCAAAGGCACTTGCCCAGGTTGTGGGCTCCATCCCCAGTAGGGAGCATGCAGAAGGCAGCCAATCAATGATTCTCATCATTGATGTTTCTACCTCTCTCCCTTCCTCTCTGAAATCAATCCTATCTAATAAGGAGGAAATGTGCTAATTGACTGCCACACTCTCACAAGATGGCAGCGACCACAGCCACAAGGTGGTGGAGCCCAGTCCCCAGCCCCGCCGGGGGCCTTGGGTCCTCCTGAATCCCACCACTGACTAAGGCTCAGGAAAGCAGGCTGGCTGAGGTGCAGGCAAGCCTTGGATGGCAGCTGCCCAGCTACCCAGGGCCAGCCCGAGGCTCAAGTAACCAGGGCCAGCCAATGCTTGCGCTACCGGCAGTGGCAGCAGCAGAGGTGTGATGGGGGTGTTGCCTTCACCTGGTCACTGGGTCGCCTCCTGCCCCTGAGGGCTCCCGGACTGTGAGAGAGGGCAGGCTGGGCTGAGGGACCCCCTCTCCAGTGCATGAATTTTCATGCACCGGGCCTCTAGTAAAAATATATTTTTAAAAAATAAAATAAATAAAAGTGTAGCAATTAGAATAAAATGACAGTGATGCATTAATATATAAATGGAGGAAAACCAAATCCATGATGAAGAACATTCCAAACCAATGAAACTAAGAATAAACAAATGGAGGTGGAACAAATATTGTTAGTTTCCTAATTTGGAGCCAAGAGAAAAAGAACATATATTCTAGGTAGTTTAAAAACACGAATGTCTAAGATAAAACTATAAAAAGCATCCAAAGATAATATATTTGTAATCTTGGATTACAGGGGACCTATGAGAGATATGAAGTGTGTATGCCATAAAAGAAACTATTCATAAATTTGACATTAATATTTAAAACATGTGCATAAAAAATAATATCCCTACCAATATTTTTAGTTTTTATCATTAAGCTATGTAGAATCTTCAGAAGAAATGGCTTACAGCTAAGAAAATGAAAAGGGGCAGACAGAACTACCAAATGTTGAAGGCCTACTCTGTAATTGACACCAGGTGAAGGATTGGACATTGGCTATCCCAGTGGTCGGCAAACCGTGGCTCGTGAGCCACATGCATCTCTTTGGCCCCTTGAGTGTGGCTCTTACACAAAATACCACTGTACGGGTGCGCACATACAGTGCGAAGTTGACTTAAAACTTTAAGTAAAGTTTATTAAGTTAATTGTAGGGAACGTTGTGGAGTGAAAGAAGATGTAGTGTCGAGGATTGAGAAAGGTATGTTGAGATGGTTTGGACAGATAGAGAGGATAAACGAAAGGAGATAGACGAAACAAGTATACAAGATACGTGTGGATGGGAGAGTTGGAAGGGGTCGACCTCAGGGAACGTACCTCAATCAGATTGAGGACTTTTTTAGCAAAGGCCTGCTTAGGAGTACCCTAATTAAGTTAATAACAATGTACCTACCTATATAGTTTCAGTTTAAAAAATTTGGCTCTCAAAAGAAATTTCAATCGTCGTACTGTTGATATTTGGCTCTGTTGACTAATGAGTTTGCCGACCACTGGGCTATCCCATGTAATCCCAGGGAATCCTCATCAGTCCTGAAGGATGTATTACTGTCATCATATTGCCAAGGAAAAAGCACAGGACGAGAAGGAAACGGTAGACTCACTAAGAAATGACTCAGTGTAACACTGTTAGAGTCTGGACCAGTCTTCCCGGTGTGAGTCTGTAAAACATTACAAGTGCTAAGTAACACTTATTTAACACAAAGTACGAAATAAGATTCAGCTGTAAGAGCAATTATGTGAATCTACTGCCTAGGTGTTGTTGTTTGTTAATTTCTTTATTGATTAACATATTACATATGTGTCCTTATCCCCCATACCTCCCCCACCACCCCCCACCCATGCCCTCCAAAGGACTTGTATGCATGCATATAAGCCTAACCAATGGACACAGTCAACAGGGGGCTGAGGGCATGCTGCCTTAGTTTTCATGAGGCTCCTGGTGTGCTGAGACACTGATACTGTTAGTAGAGAGTCGTGGTAACCAGCTAAAAATGTGACCTAAGACTGTGTCTTGTGAAGTTGTGTAAATTGTCACTTCATATAGTACTTCCATTCTGAACACTAGATGCAGTAATTTTGTGTTTGGGGAAGTTTGGGGACCACTAACTAGAGTCAGTAAAAGACTTAACAACAGGGTACTCTGGGAGAAATTTCGGGTCTTCAAAGTGTCTGCTGATTTAAAAAAGACAGAATCTACTTAAAGAAGCTAAGATCCTATTACTCAAGTTAACAGATAATAGGAAGATATCTTCAGTGTGTGGGTGTTTTTTTTTCTATTGTTAGGAATAATTCTGAAGCATTTATATTATTTTAAATCCTGCCAGTCCCTGCCCTGCATGGTTAGTCGAGTTGAAATACCTCCAGTCTCTAGGTTAATGCCAACCACCCCATCCTGAAGGCCTTCAATCTACTATGTGCTTTCAAAGTCCTGCGGTGGGTAAAGAACACTGGTGAACTTTGCAATGAATATGGACGCTCAAATTATAGGATTTGGGGTGCCTAGAGTAAGGTCTTGGCCCAAAATGCCAACAAAAAAGTATGGAAACTTGCCTAGTGAGTTCTCCCCTCTGAGCCCCACTTAAGGGACTTGATGTCTGCCTCATATTTAGTTTGCTTTTATCCATTGAAAATGGCACCACCCATCTGGCCTGAGCTTGACAAATCTATGATTCTTCCCAATCTCTTAGGTGGTTTAGTTCTGCATCCGTATCCACAAGCAGTTGTTGGACTGGCTTTAACATGAACGAATAGCCTGGAATCCAGGTACTGCTACTCCCTGACTATTTCTATGTTTGCCGAGTTCCCGTGGTCAACGTGACTTAGATTGATAGCCCACCTCTTTGAAAAGGAACGTTCTTCATAGACGTGAACAATTCCCCACCAGCAAATTTGGGGGAGGGGAGAATATAAAACATTGCTTGAATTAAACAAAAAGGGAAAATTAAAATGTTGGTGCTCAGTTATTATGGTCCATGATCTCAACAAATAAACAGGTAAAAATGCTTATTTTGATGCATGGTTTAACATTTTTTTAAACTCATATTGTTTGCCACAGCCAATAGAATTCTTAGTTGTTTTCACTTTGAACAGTTGAGTTAGAATGTAGCATTTGTGCATAAATGCCATTTTGGCCAGAGGAAGGCTGCTGCCTTGTGTAAGCTGAAACAATGAGAGTTTTCCATTGAAACGAATTGGAAAGTAAATGTAGAGCAATGCAGTTATATATCTGTGAGATTAATGCCACCTACAACATGAGAAAAGGATGAGTCTAAGCTTTTCTCTTTCGGTAAGAAACTTACAAATTAGAGGATCCTTTGTTTTCCTTTTGGAGAATGCAGTCTAATGCCTTCAGTGGTTTCCTTCTCAACACATAATTGATGTTGGAATGACATTCACTTTGAGTGTGGACAGTTGTACCTTTGGGACAGAAGCAGTTGTTTCTCCCTTTGTCATCTTGCACAATAGCTATACTAGGAGAACTATTTTCTCTAAGAATTACCACTTCAGAGACCTAGAAAACTCAACAATGTCATTTTGTATGTTTATAAAAGACAAAACGGTCTTGCTACTATAAATGGAGTAGAGGAAAAAGGCAATTGAACCAATAGTACTTTATTGCTGGAAATATACCACAGGTCATTAAAAATAGAGGCATGTAAAATATTTAAGGGCACAGTTAAAACGGTCTTGTGTTAAAACTTTTGAAAAGGATTTTAAAAATAGAAAAGATTTTTGCAAACTAGCAAAAAAAACATTAATGGAACTTTAAAAAAAAAGAATACAGATATAAAAACTTTTCCAATGTATTTTTCTTGTCTTTTTCCTTTTTGAGAAGAGACCTTATATATAAAAGAGAGAATAAAATGTGCCATACTTAACCAGTGAATACTGGAAAACATAGATTATGAATTTATGAGTAAGTAATTTTTTCTCTTAGCTATAATAATAAATCACCATTGTTCTTTTATAATTTTTTATTCTAATGAGCCAAAATGTATATTTATCAAACTATAGATAAAGACTCAATATCATATAACTTGAATGAACTATATAAACATCATGGCTGGAAAAAATAAAAAACTAAGGATCAGTTAAGTGTATTAAGTATAAATATATGTCCAATGTTGTACATGTATTTTTTTTCTTCTTCTTCCCCAGGGTTTGTAGGTAGACTTAGTGATTATGAAATGAAGAGACTAATGATGACCTGACTCAAATATTTTACAATATTTGAAATATACAGGGTGTCCCCAAAAATGTAAATACACTTGGATGATTATAAAGTCAGTGTTTATTAACATACAGTTCATTTTCAAAATTTAAAAGAATCTACAGAAATGAGTGATTTTTTTGGTCAATGTCTGTTTTCAAACTGATGACTGTTCTGGTCCAGGCACCAATGATAACGCTAAGCAACAGGATCACAAATATAAAAAATCATTTTGTTCAGTATTTGTGTGCCCTCAACTTGTCAACTATTGCCAGTTTTGTAATGTAAACTTTATCTTTTATGTATTCCCATTAAAAAAAAAGTCTGGTGGCAATTTAGGATAAATTTTCTTTGTTCAAAGCTTAATCTGGCTTCACCCATTATTTCAGATCAGTTAAACATGAAAAGGAGTGAAAATTAAGTGAGTTATCAGCTGTTGAAGTGTTTACATTTTTTGACACCCTATATTTATAAGCAATAGTTAACTTCAGTCACTGATGAGATTGTGTGCCAGTTAGCTTCAAATTGACTTTTCATTAAATATAAAACTTGATAATATTTGTATTTGTTACACAACATACAAATAGTAAACTATTATATTTGTTAATTATTAATATTTTACCAAATTTCTTGATAAGACCTTTTAACATTGCCTTCAAGTTGAAATTCTAATTTATACACTAAAATTTATTTTAAATTGTCCACTATTGTTTTTATTATATCTTTATCAGTATTCCAAAATCTCTAAAACTTTTTCAAATTTATCTTTTTAAACTTGATATTTGTTTACCTAAGTACCTGAAAAAAAATCAAGAAAGATAAAAAGGAAAATTTTGTGTTAGCTAATATTTAATCATTTTTTACACAATTAAAAATATTATTTATGAGTCCTAGCTGATTTGGCTCAGTGGATGGAGCGTCGGCCTGTGGACTGAAGGGTCCTGGGTTCGATTCTGGCCAAGGGCACATGCCTGGGTTGCAGGCTTGATCCCCAGTGGGGGCTGTGCAGGAGACAGCCAATCAATGATTTTTGCTCATCATTGATGTTTCTCTCTCTCTCTCTCCCTCTCCCTTCCTCTCTGAAATCAATAAAGAAATATATTTAAAAAATATATATATATATTATTTATGAGATTTATTGAGAATGTTGGCCTTCCTATAATTAAAAAAGACAATGTCCTAAAAATTGTTATAGCTTTCTTTCAAAAAATTTTCAGGGTTTTTTTTATATGGTTAAACATATTTTTCTATTAGAAATAAATGTATTATATCTTAACCTAAAAATATAAGACATTAAGAAGGAATATCATTTATAAAAGAATTCAGTATACATTTCCTAAAAACATTTATCCTCTGCTTTCTACTTCAAACTATAAAAAGCAATTTGCACACAATTTTTAGAAGTTCAATTCTTCAATAATGTATTAAAAAGATATATTTTTCTCATATCATGAGCACAAAATCAGTATGGGCCATTATATCCCATCTCTGCAAAAGAGAAAATGAAAATCCAATGAGGTCATGCCTTTGCCTCATTATTTAGATACAGAATAGGTTCATTACCAATGTTTACTAGTTTACTGATATTTTCACTTCAAAGAAGCTCATGTTCACAGTTTTATACCTGAAATAACCACAGTCTAGAAAAAAATTAATGAAAATGACCTTTAATATTGGTTTTATACATCTAGTGATCACCATCATCAACTGATTATCATTTTCATAGGGGCACATGAATATTTTATAAGCTGGCATTTATTTTTTGCAAAAAGAAAACTATTTTAAACCCACAAGCAAGGTATTATGTGCTTTACTCATAGTTTTTTGTTTTTGTTTTTGTTTTGTTTCTTGTTGTTTTGTTTTTGGTGTCTCTAGATTATTTTGAATACTAAAGTGTAGAACTGAACCATAGATATTTGACAATGTAAAAATCTCTTCATATAAGAGTCAATTAAGAAAGATATAGCCCGGCCAGTATAGCTCAGTGGTTGACCGTCAACCTGTGAACCAGGAGATCACAGTTCAATTCCCAGTCAGGGCACAAGCCCAGTTTGTGTGCTCGATCCCCAATGTGGGGCATGCAGAAGGCAACCAATCAATGATTCTCTCTCATCATTGATGTTTCTATCTCTCTCTCCCTCTCCCTTGCTCTCTGAAATCAATAAAAATACATTTTTTTTAAAAATCCTTTAAAAAAAGGATTATACTAGCATACCTCATTTTATTGCACTTGGCTTTATTGCATTTTGCAGATACTGCATTTTTTACAAATTGAAGATTGTGGCAGCCCTGCATTGACCAAGCCTATTGGTGCATTATTTCAAACAGCATTTGTTCACTTTTTGTCTCTACGTCACATTTTGGTAATTCTCACAATATTTCAAACATCTTCATTATCATGATATTTGACATAAGATCTATCATAAATTATCTTTGATGTTGCTATTTTAATTTTTGGGGGGCACAACAAAACTCGCTCATATAAGACAGTAAACTTCATTGACAAATGAGTGTGTTCTGACTGCACCACCAACCACCGTTCCTGAGTCTCTCTCCCTCTCCTTGGGTTTCCCTGTTCCCTGAGACACAACAATATTGAAATTAGCCCAGTTAATAACCCTATAGTAGCTTCTGTGTATCCAAATGAGTAAGCTTAGTGAGGAAAGCCAAGATAGGCCAAAAGCTAGGCCAGTCAGCTGAGTTGTGAATGCAAAGAAAAAGTTCTTGAAGGAAATTAAAAGTAATATACTCCAGCCCTGACCTGTTTGGCTCAGTGGATAGAGCGTCGGCCTGCGGACTGAAGGGTCCCAGGTTCGATTCCGGTCAAGGGCACGTACCTGGGTTGCGGGCATATCCCCAGTAGGGGGTGTGCAGGAGGCAGCTGATCGATGTTTCTCTCTCATCGATGTTTCTAACTCTCTATCCCTCTCCCTTAAAAGTAAGATACTCCAGTGAACACAAAAATGACAAGAAAGAGAAACAGCTGATATGGAGCCAGTTTTAGTGACCTGGATAGAACAGCAAACCAGCCATAACATTCTCTTAAGTCAGAGCCTAATCCAGAGCAAGGCCCTAACTCTCTTCAATTCTATGAAGGCTGAGAGAGGTGAGGAAGGTACAGAAGACATGTTTGGAGCCAGCAGAGGTTGGCTCATGTGATATAAGGGAAGACGTCGTCTCCATAACATAAACGGTCAAAGAGAAGCGGCAGTGCTGATAGAGAAGCTGCAGCACGTTATCTAGAAGATCTAGCTAAGATCGCTTTAAAAGGCAGCACACGAAACAACAGATTTTCTATGTAGATGAAACAGCTCTATATTGGGAGAAAATGCCATCTGGGACTTTCAGAGTTAGAGTCAATGACTGGCTTCAAAGCTTCAAAGACAGGCTGAGTCTCTTGGTAGGGACTAATGCAGTTGAAGCCTGTGCTCATATTCCATTCTGAAAATACGAGGGCCCTTAAGAATTATGCTAAATCTACTCTGCCTGTTCTCTGTAAATGGATCAACAGAGCCTGGATGACAGCACATCTGTTTAAAGCAGGGTTTACTGCATATGCTAAGCCCACTGCTGAGACCTAATGCTCAGAAAAAAAAAGATTCCTTTCAAAATATTACTGCTCACTGACAATGCACCTCATCACCCAAGAGCTCTGATGGAGATGTACAAGAAGATTAATGTTGTTTGCAAGCCTGCTAACACAACATCCATTCTGCAGCCCATGGATCAAGGAGTAATTCCAATGTTCAAGTCTTATTATTTAAGAAGTACATTTTGTAAAGCTATAGCCGCCATAGATAGTCATTCCTCTAATGGATCTGGGTAAACTAAAATGAAAATCTTATGGAAAGGATTCACCATTCCAGATGCCATTAAGAGCATTTGTGATTCATGGGAAGACGTCAAAATATCAACATTGATAGGAGTTTGGAAGAAGTTGATTCCAACCTTCAAGGATGACTTTAAGGTGCTATTTCAGTGGAGGGAGTAATTGCAAATGTGGAAATAGCAAGAGAACTAGAATTAGAAGTGGAGCCCGAGGATGTGACCGAATTGCTGTGAACCCATGTTAAAATTTTAACAGCTAAGGAATTGCTTCTTATGGAGGAGGAAAGAAGGTGATTTTGTGAGATGGAATCTACTCCTGGAAGATGCTGTTTAGATTGTTGACATGACAGCAAACACGTGGAATATTATGTAAACTTAGCTGATAAAGCAGTATCAGGGTTCGAGAAGATTGACTCCAATTTTGAAAGAGGCTCTACTGTGGGTATAATGCTATCAAATAGCATCGCATTCTACAGAGAAATTGTCCTTGAAAGGAAGAAACAATTGATGTGACCAGTCACATTGCTGTCACATTCTAAGAAATTGCCACAGCCACCCCTGCCTTCAGCAGCCACCACCCTGACCAGTCAGCTGCCATCAGAATTGGTTATGACTCATTGAAGATTCAGATGATGGTTAGCATTTTTTAAACAATAAAGTATTTTTTAATTAGGCTCTTTACATTTTTAGACATATACTATTGCATACTTAATAGACTAAAATATAGTATAAACATAACTTTTATGTGCACTAGGAAACTAAAAAATGTGTATGACTCACTGTATTGCAGTTGTCTGGAACCAGACTCATAATATCTCAGAGGTATGCTTGTATTTTTGCGGCAGGGTGCCTAGTAAGCTAAGCTTTGCCTTTTTGAAGCAAAAGTCAAGTTTTGGTCAATTTTGAAGAGGTGTGTGAAGGAAAATGTTTGCGATAGCTAAATAGGTATGCATATGTGAATGACAGGTTGACTGTGAGGTAGCAGGAAGTAGCGGGATACATAATAAAGAAAAATGAATACACTTAAAAGCTATCAAGCACAAAAATTTCAAAGTTCTGTGCTAATCATTGACTACTCAAACTGAACAAAGGCTCTCTCTAACCCTTGTTTAGTTGGGATTCAGAAAAACACATCACCTTGGAGCAAGTATTCTTTGTTTTGAGAGTCCCTAGACTGTCCTAGTTTACAAATACCAGTTGGGCACCAGTTACTCCTAGTGAAGAGTATAAAACATTTGTTTGTTGTGGTTGTTTGCTACTTGATACCTTATTGAAATACAGGGCATCATAGGGGAGGAGAGAGAAAATTTTCCTATCAACAGATTTCAATCTAACTTACTCCCCATGCTCACAATTTAAAGTAGTCTGATGGGGGTGTCACTGGTAGAAAAGGACAGACAAGACTACAAAGAGGATGTTGCTGTGATATGAGAGAGAATCTTGAGAAGTACCTTAGTATATGACTGAGACTAGAAGCCATGTCAAGCCTCTTTGCTTCACCATTAAAGTACAAAATAAGTATTCTACATATGAATGTGAATAAAAAGTTATAACCCGGATGTCAAGTACAGAAATGTAGCCTAACAGAGATTTCGTGACTGAATGGAAAGGGCTAGTCCTTGCATACAAATTACAGGAGCAGTATTCTGTGGTGAACACAGCGACAAGGGCAGCCCTGAGTCAGGGACCTATAGTGAACTGATCAGCATGTCCCACTGCTCACCACCTCATGACTGAAAGCAGCTCCAACAACTTTGGACCTGAGTAAAGCCCAGGAAGGCTGGACAACTGTCCCAAGGGTGCCCTAAAGGGGGGATTCTGGACTTCTGCCTGGATGGCTAATGGCAACAGAGAAGGGGGGGTGGGTCAAGTAATCAACTAAAGAAATAGAAAAGATACTATATTTATAGATCTGGCTGGAGAAGTGGGTCTTTCTGGTCACATCTAGTTCATCAAGCAATGAAAGATGTATGAATATACTTGTTCAGGTAGATAATTCGAATTCAAATTCTTGTTTAGAGCTTGTAGTAGTATGTTTCCCTTTTTAAATATTTTTTTAAAACTGCCCATAGTAAAAAAAATAAAGTGTAGACATTTGTCTTCAGAATATTTTATCTATATTTAGTAAATAAAATTGAGTCCTAGAGATATGATTTTCCACTTGCTTCACACTTATCATGTTGCTTATGCTATTACATTTCAGCATCACTGCACCCCTGTAAATTAAGCCAAATTACTGTTTGGGTTTTCAAGACTCGGCGAATAAATAATGTTTGAAAAGTTAGACCCTAAGGTCTTTTGGACCAAGTCACTTTGCATTAAAATAACAGAGAACCACACGCACAAAAGCCAAGTACACTTTAAGGGCCTTAAATTTAAGAGTATAAAGGGAGTTGATATTTGTCTCCCTGCCCACTCTGGCCAATGTCCATTTCAACTATCTACCTCTTTAACTCTTTTGGAGCAGAAAAGGTGAAAGAGGAAGATGGCAATACTACTTGTCAAAAGAAGAACCAGAAAGGAGATTCTCCAACCCCCCTTCGCCACCTTTCCCAAAATGTGGTCAAAGGGCTCTTGGCTAAGAGTTACATGGGGACTTGTTCCGAATGAAGAGCCCTGGCCTCCCCTCCTGTGCCTGGGATCTCTCAGGTGGCCTATGGGGATCCCCCTTTCTAGAAGCCTTCTCCAGTGGTTAGTCTGCATACTAACGTGGAAGGACCACTGTCTGCTCTCCGCAAGGACTGCCTTACGTGTTGGTTTTAAGTCCTAGAATTGAAGTCATTTGATTAGCAGTGTTTCCAATATCACATAATGTGTTTATAAAGCCCTAATGAGTCAGTCCGTGTTTAAATCATTATAAATTCCAGAAAATTACTCTTTGCACTTTTCCATCTCTTTCAGTTAATTAACCAGAAATGGATCAGCTTATGAATCGGCTTTTGATATGAAACGGATTTGTTTTTAAATATTTCTCTTCTGTTTTCAGCTACTGTAATATGTTATAGCCTAAGGAAAATATATAAAACATGAAAAGAAAGGTCAATTTTGAAATTGAAATCTTGTAATAAGTTGATATGGAAAATTTGAATATGGTTAGTTTAGACCAGCTGTGGGCAAACTACGGCCCGCGGGCCGGATCCGGCCCGTTTGAAATGAATAAAACTAAAAAAAAAAGACCGTACCCTTTTATGTAATGATGTTTACTTTGAATTTTATATTAGTTCACACAAACACTCCATCCATGCTTTTGTTCCGGCCCTCCAGTCCAGTTTAAGAACCCATTGTTGCCCTCGAGTCAGAAAGTTTGCCCACCCCTGGTTTAGACTGATGTTGCCAGAGCTTCAGCTACTCCCTTTCAGTGAGTCAGACAGGACTGCTTAGATCACCCTTGCTATTTCTTGAACTGACCATGCACATCCTTGTCTCAGAGCATTTGTCTTCACCGCTCCCTCTGCCCGGAGTGCTTTCCCCCAGATACCTGCACAGTCACTCCCTTAGGGTGCTTCCATGTCACCACAGGAGTGAAGCCTTCCCTGATGGCTCTGCAGGAAATAGTGCCCCCTCATCCATTCCTATCACACTCACCTTACCTTAGTTTTCCTCATAGCAGTTTTTATCATATGGCATATTTTAAATGTTTATTTGTGGTTGTTTCTCAGAAAACCAAAATGTAAGTTCTATGAGGGCAAGGACTTTGTTTGTTTTTTGTTTTTTTCATTTTCATTGCTTTTATCTCCTTCAGTGAAGATGCCTGGACCATGGTAGGTGCTCAAGAAAATTGGGGATAGCATTAAGTTAGGTTACCTGCCTGCAGTACCTGTGTGAAGACACTGCTCATTTACTCAATCACTGAATTACCTGCCTGGGTCTGTGCCACATCCAGAGCTCTGGCTTCTGAGAGTGGCTCTCTACTCTCGTGGGGAGAAGGCCAGCTGCTTAGTCACTTGTCCACGTCAAAGCATATAGCACTTCTGAGCACCATTTTCAGTCAAGGCAGGCCCTTCCTAAAATCTGGCTTTGTGCTAGTATTTTAACTCTAACTCTCAACAACAAGCAGACTTCAGACTGGTCTCCTTTCTCATTTAGGTGTCAAACCAATAACGCCTCTTGCTCCAACCTGCCACTCAGCCTATGTTTGGTTTGGTTTGGTTTGGTTTGGTTTGGTAGTGCCTAGCATTTCAGTTCAGCTACTGCTCACTCT
Organism: Myotis myotis; assembly: GCF_014108235.1. Lineage (NCBI taxonomy): Eukaryota > Metazoa > Chordata > Mammalia > Chiroptera > Vespertilionidae > Myotis > Myotis myotis. The sequence continues at coordinate 39,017,666 of NW_023416390.1, read as the reverse complement.
GGCTTTGAGGTTCTTCTTTATTTCTGGCGCATGGGGATTTCTCTCTTGGGTTAATGATCAGCTATCTATTCAAAACATTTGTTAGCTTTTAGCCAGCATGTCCATGTACTGGTGACAAGAGAAACATTGGCTAAAATCTGGTAATGGGAACTTTTCTTAAATATCTGAAAAACTATGCTTATAACTCTGAGTAGTATAGTATAGGTGGTGAATAATTGTGTTGATTCATTTCTGTGGCAATGTGCTCTGAGGACTCTGGTGAAAAATAAAAACCATAGTTCTTTCTATATTGATTTTTCACCTCATTGTTTTTTAAAATATGCTTCTGAAGGGCCCATTTCTAAATCTTCCATTACCATTTCATGACTGTTTTTGTGAATCGTTGGTATTTCATAGCCCTATGAGTGTAAATTATTATTCCAAAGATCCTATGTCATATTCAGAGTATCATATTGGAGTCTTAGGCATAGGTTATGTTATTTCATCTCAAGGTGCCAGTAAAATATTCTCTAAAAGCTCTCACTAAAGATAACTTAGTATAGTCTCTTAATATGAGCAAAGATAAAAATACTCAAAGAAAGTTAAATGCACGGGAGAGCCCCAGATCAGAGAAAGAACACATTAATAATTGAGTAGTTTTTACAAAACTCAATAGAAATCGAACAGAAAAGTTTTCTTCATGCAATACCACTGTATGAAATGCTTTCCTGAGGAGCCTAGATCTCCCCATTTCGTTAAGTAGATGGCTGACTATATTCAACATATATTAACAATTATTAGATAATTTATTCATGTTTCTTTGAAAAGGAATGCCTTCCTAAAAATTTTTTTTCTTTTCTTTTTTTTAATTTCAGTGTTGTGTTTTCAATAGCTTTATCCCAAGAATACTAATGATAAGGGGGAAATTTGCAGGGTTTTTTTTTTTTTAACCATCACACAATAATTACTTTGGAAACAATGCTAGAAAACAGAAAGTTTAGATTTAACAATTACTAACATGTCTTCTGTCTACATAATGCCAATGTAATAGGTTAACTAAACATGCTCTTCCCTGGACTGAGTCACATTAATGAATAAACTATTGAAATTATCTTTGCCATCTGTGTGGGCAAAGGAATTGACTAATTGATTTGGTTTAATAGAAAATCTAAAGATTGTTTACATTAATTTTACCATCCATATGAAAGCCACTTTGGAGTATTCTCTCAATTTCAAGAAGAAAATCATGATTAATGTACTTGTAATTTCTTCATAATATAAATAGTAATTCAGAATGAAAAGAATACCTTTGGGCATACTCTGTTCAAGTTAGTGAGAGAGAGAATTGAATACTTGCTAAGAGCCCAAACACCAGAGTGAGGTTGCCTGGGTTCAATCCACTTACTAGCTGAGTGACCTTGAGAAAGTTACTTCAACTGTGAAGTTTCCTTTTGATTATAATAGTATAAGTTTGTTACAGGATGAAATAATTATAATTACATAGAAAATGTAATTAAAATGGGGCCTGGAATTTACAAGTGTATTGTAACTGTGAGTTCACTCTTTCTCTCTCATCCACACATTGTAGTCATAAAAAATTATGTTTCCTACAATGAGATCACATAAACATAGCAATGAGATCACATTTATCTTTACTCACATAAGAGATATGTTTAGAATTAAGTCATGTTCATCTGAGAAAAGACCCAGTTGAACCCATGCTTGCCTAGTATTGCTCTTTCTAGATTAGAGTATCAATAATTTATCTAATCCTTATAGTAGTTATCAATTTGAGTCCTTTATATTTTTAGGTAATAAGCAGCAGATTAATAGAACTACTCAGAAACATATTCCAGTTATCCTCCAACAACTCCTTCTCATAAAAAGATCTATAAAACAACAACAAAGTCTTGACAAATAAGGAAAATAATTAAATCTTAAACAGAAAAAATTTCTTATTAATTTTCAAAGCTTCATTCTCAACTTCTCTTTCCTCTCCCTACAAATACACAGTATGGAATCTACATTTCTAAAAACTAGAAATGAAATTTATTACTGTTAAGTAGAATTAATTACATAATACTAGCAACATTTGAGAAGACAAGTCTTCTTTACTAATGTAGAATTCATGACACCTATATCTTTTTTATTTTTATAGCATGAGTAAATATTACATTAGATAGTAGTAGAACTTATGTTTAGTGCCCAGAAATTTGGATAACAAGAAGTGTAAACATGTTAAAAACTCTCCAACATAAAATATGCTGAACATTTCATCTCTGTTTTTCTCAAAAAAACATAAATATTAGTTTTCTAACTTGAAATGGACACAGTTATAGAAATAAAATACAGTCAGAATATGCTCTTGGCCCATGTAAGCTTACATGACTTCTGATCAAGTATACTATATTACACAGAGCATATGGATAGCTTCTGTTGAAAAGTAGTCCAACTTCACATAAATCCTCAACATAGATTTTTCTACATTTTTATACTACTAAAAAATTTTGTATGAAAATATTTTTATTAAATCCAACTCTGAAAGCAAATGTTTTTCCTTCATAATTAGAAAATTGTACTTTTTTCTTTCTTCCTGGGTAGGATATCTTTCTTTTGCCCCTATTGATACCTTTCCTACTCTTCTCCACCTGCTCTCTACTCTGGGAGACACTTGTGGACTATAATGAGTTCCCTTACCCACTGATGTACTGTTGGGTTTCGTTCATGGAGAACATAGGCATGAGACTGAAAAGAGGGAAGAGAGTGAGATTATGGTATTTATACCACAAACAGACTGATTTTTCAACCAAAAGTCATAGTTCCTGAGAGCAAGCCTCTTCCATGTCCCTGGCTTTCAGGTCCTATTGTAGTCCCATTCCTTCTTACCTGTCCCTTGTTACCACCCCTGATTATTGCAGTATCCCTTGTAGTTCCCCCACACCTGGCCCACAATAAACACCCCCTTTATTGAACTACTAGAGGCCCAGTAAACGAATTGGTGCACGGGTGGGATCTGGCTGGGCCACTTCAATGGGGGCCATTGGGGCTGGGCAGGCAGGGGTGAGAGGATGTGAGAGGTTGGCTGGCCAGCCCCCTTCCCAATCAGGGTGAGAGGGCCAATCGGGGGCAGGGCTGGCTGGGGAGGGTCCGCAGGAAGTTGGCCAGTCGGCCCCGATTGACCCAGTTGGCTGCTGCAGTGCGCATCATAGTGAACAGTCGTTCTGGTTATTCCAGTCGTTCTGTCGTTCCAATCACTTGGCTTTTATATAGAGAGATTGTCAAATTGCAATGTGAATATGCCATTTCAGCACAATCAAAATACTAAGTTAAAGTTTCCTGCCAAGACCATGACTAATAGCTTACCTAAAAATCTTGTGACTTAACTCAAAATATATGCTTTACTTTATTCTAGAAAACAGGTCTTACAGAATACTTGGGTTTTGTTCATTTTTAGTGCCCCTTAATATTTCATTCTGCCACTTTCTTTCCCAGAGTTCTCTCAAGGTATTTAATGCCAGGACTCTCTACTGCCCCACACTCTTCCCTAAATCAACCATCTAGTTGTACTTCCCACCTAGTGGTCTTCTGTTTCCCCAACATCAACATTTACCTGTCTTAGTTCCATTTCCTTAAACACCTGGCAATTGTGTTAACATGATTGTTGGTTAGTATATTTCCAAGTTGATAGATCTTTCCTGGAAGCAAAGCCTTAATGCAAAGAGTTGTGGTAGGTTTCTAGAATAAAACATACTTTAGGATGGGCAGGCTTCGCACTGCTTCAGAATTATTTTCTAGAGGTGACTGTTTACTCTGCCTGAAAATAGAGTCAGATGTTATAGTCAGTAGAGATATGTTTTTAGCAAAAATCTGAGGATTATAAAAGTGAATACAACAATACTATTAAACATGTTATAATAGATTAGAAGGATTTTGTCTTTGCAAATAAATTAAGGCGCACATTGTCTAACAACACTACTCTGCTAGTAATTGTTGAAAACCCATTGTCTGTAATAATGATGAACAAATTTTAGTATTCTTTCTTTTCATGATTTTAAAAGATTAAAAAGGATTTAATTTTTAAAGATATATAGAATTTACAGCTTATTTATGTATAGCTGGATTCTGTTGGTGTCCATTTTGTAGAGATACTTTTTTAAATAGGCAATTTTTTAACATTTTAAATGTTATTTTCTCACACTTAAAGATATTCCAAAAAAGGAACTTGGTAGCATTGTCTCCTCACAAGTAGTAGAAAATCACAAGCTATTTAAGTCAATTGAAAGTAAAGTAACCCTCTCTTTACATAAAGTTGCCTTCAATTTTTCATCGGAATTATAAAATGATAGAGTTCTTATATTGGCTTAACAGATGAGCTGCATCTAAGTGTATAGTTTTAAGTCATTGTGATTCAATTCCCAGCTCTATTTATCAAGATTGATATTTAGGTGATAGTGAGTAACAAGAGTCCAGATTGAGTGATGAGAAGTGGTTTTGATAAATTTTCACAAATACCATTATTGGTAAAAAAAAAAAAAAAATATATATATATATATATATATATATATTTATACATATATTCTTTAATAATTAAATATATATATAGTAGTTATGTGATGCCAAGATTTTTTGAAATTATTTTGAAAATGTAAAGTGATTGCCTTAATGAAGCCATTTTTTCTTAAAAATTGATAATGATATTATATTTCTCTCAATCATTTTCTCATCAAGCTCCAAATCATACTAAAATCTATAAAAGCAAAAATCTATGTCTTGTTAAGTGGAAATAAATCATACTTACAGTGAAAACAGTATAGAGAAATTTAAAAATGAGAAAGTAGATTTTAAACATGAAAAATAATGCACAGTTGTAGGTTCAGAAGGAGGAGAAATTTTATGTTAATGATCACCAGGTGGAACTATTTTCGGTTTGATTGTCCTGGGACAGATTTGGGATCACCTCTCCAGCATGAGGAGCCCAAACATGAGTTCACCTGCTACAGTCTACTCTAATGGATGTGCTGATTCCTGTGATCCTTGAGAAAAGAGGAACTCATGAGGTGAGGCTCACAATTCACCTGACTCTGCCTGGGCACCATTTCTGCCGGAAGCCGGTCCATCCTTGCTGCTTGACACAGTCGCTGCAGGAAAGAAACATCTGCACAGCATATGTTTCAAGGGACCTGGCGTATATAGCATACTGTTCTTAATATGTTTGCTCCCCTTAGCGCTGTGTGTTTTAACCAAGGTCACCTCTCCAAGAAAGGTTGTTTCCCCAGGTAGGAATTTTTCCCTGAAGTCAGGGAGGGGATGCCTCTCCTAGAAAGGTTGTTTCCCCAGGTAGGAATTTTTCCCTGAAGTCAGGGAGGGGATGAAACTCCTTAACTAAGTGCCAGGCGGTAGTTAATCACTACAAACAATCATGCTTAAGCTACATAATCTTTACTCCCTGGAATGGAGATAAGAAACGCCCTAACCTTTGTAATAGAAATTGACAGGATTAAAATCAACTGGGATAAATACGGATGTAACAAGACAATAAACAGCAGAACCTCTCTGGAGATCCAGACCAGAACTTGGCTGGAGATCCTGGCTAGAGATCCTGGCTAGGCTGCTGATCAACTGAACGCTGTCTCCGTGTCCTTCCTTCTTCGCCGACTCCGTCCACACCTTTGGGAACCCCTGGACCTGCTGGGGTTGGACCCCGGCATCTGGCGCCTGAACAGGGTTCCCTTAGGTAAGTCCCCCCGTATTTGGGACGGATAGGACTGCACCGTAGGGTGCTTCAGACCCCCCCTATAGAGGATAAGTAGGGTAAGCGGGTAGTTAGTACAGAACTTAGATTGACAAGATGGGTCATACTGAGTCTAAAGAAAAAAGACTCTGTATTAATCTTTTAACGCATATGCTTGCTAGCAGAGGAGTTAAGGTTACTCCCAGTCAGACAGAAAGTTTTATAGAAGACGTATGTGAATGGCTTCCTGAGGATGGAACTGTTAATTTAGAAACTTGGACTAAAGTAGGAGAGCAATTAAAGAACTATTACAGCTACCATGGATCTGAGAAGGTCCCGGCAGTTACCTTTTCTCTCTGGAATTCAATTTGTGAAACCTTGGCACCAGAGGCAAAAACGGTTGAACTTTCTCAAAATTTAAATAGTCCCTCGGCTCCACCCAGAGAAGATACATCATTATTGTCTTCAGCTCAATCTAAAAGCAATTTAGCTATGCCTAGTGATCGGGAGGAGAATAAATATCATAAACATGACCATTGGTCCTTTCCAGTCAGTAGAGAGGAGAATGGCCCTCCCATTCAAAACAGGCTCCCCAAATTAGAAAGGAAGCCTAAACCAGGTCCTGTGGCTCCTATGAGCTCCATGTCTAAATTTCAAAGGGCCATAAGAGAAGCTGAAGCTAATGGAGATCTTGAATTCTCACTCTGCTTCCCAGTTACATATGAGAATGAGTCTGGTGGGAATAGAAACCCCACCTTGGAGCCTATACCTTACAAAGTACTTAAAGAATTAAAATTGGCCTGCTCTGAATATGGACCTCTAGCTCCTTACACACAAACCTTGGTAGAAACCCTAGCCAGTAAATGGATGACTCCTTATGATTGGTCACAGGTTTGTAAATCCTGTCTCTCAGGAGGCGATTACTTATTATGGAAAACTGAATATGAAGATCTTGCTAAGAAAGCTGTAGCCACTAGCGAAAAAACCAGAAAAGGAATAACCCTAGACATGATATTAGGAGAAGGTGATTTTAACACGGCTGAGGAGCAAATGAATATGCCCACAGAGGCACTTACCAAAGTAACCAGTTGTGCAGTAAGTGCCTGGAAATCCCTACCTTATACAGCAGGAGAAACAACCACCCTTACAGAGGTTAAACAGAAGGTCGAGGAACCATATCAGGATTTCCTTTCTCGCCTCATACAGGCAGTCAGGAGAGTAATCAATAACAAAGAGGCAGCCGATATCCTAATCAAACAACTGGCTTTTGAAAATGCTAATAATACCTGTCAGGCTTTATTAAGGCCGATTCGCAGAACAGGAACTATAAATGATTTTATAAAACAGTGTGCTGATGTAAGTCCAGCATTTATACAGGGTGTAGCTATAGCTGCAGCTCTCAAAGGGGAGACATACCCTCAATATGTACAGGCTATAGGACAAGCCAGCAATACTACAGGTAATAAAAGAAATATGAACTGCTACTCTTGTGGCTTATCTGGGCACTTTAGCAGAGAATGCCCAAATAAAAATAATAATACTCAGGCCAGATGGCAAGCTCCTCGACAGCCTGGAAATACATTAGGGAATAATATTAATCCTCCAAAAACCGTTTGTCCCCGATGTCAGAAAGGATTCCATTGGGCAAAGGAATGTAGATCAAAATACCATAAAAATGGTCGGCCTTTAAACTCTACAAATAGCTCCCAAGGAGGTTATATCCCATCAGCTCAATCGGGAAACTTGAGAAGGGGCCAGCCCCAGGTCCCTGCAATAATAGGGGCATCAACCTTCAACCCCTTTGCAAATTTCGATCAGTCAGTGACCTCTTCAGGGCAACCCCAGGCAGTGCAGGATTGGACCTCCACTCAACCACCCATGCAGTACTAACCCCAGACTCGCCAGTAGCAGCCATTCCTACAGGAGTGTCTGGGCCACTGCCTGAGGGAACTGTAGGTTTAATATTAGGACGGAGCTCTACCTCGTTACAGGGGATCTTAGTCATCCCAGGAGTTGTTGATGCAGACTACACAGGAGAAATACAGATTTTACTTTCCCCACCCACCACAACTATACAGATTCAGCCCAACCAGAGAATTGCCCAATTAATCCTGTTACCAATACATAAAATAGGGACAGCTGTTACCCAGGAAGCTAGAGGGGCCGGAGGCTTTGGATCTAGTGATGCAGCATTTTGGATACAAGAAATCCATGCTACTAGACCTACAAAAATTTTACAAATTCAGGGAAAACCAATTGAAGGTCTATTGGATACAGGAGCAGATGTTTCCTGCATAGCAGGGAAGGATTGGCCCTCTTCATGGCCCACGCACACCACCTCCACTTCCCTAGTAGGACTAGGCAAGGCATCTAATGTAAAAAAGAGTTCTCAGATTCTAACTTGGACTGATGAAGATCAACATTCAGGAACATTCTGTCCCTATGTAATTACGACTATCCCCTTTACATTATGGGGAAGAGATATCTTATCTCAAATGGGAGTTCTATTATATAGCCCCAGCAGTGTTTGATTTACTCCTGTTACAAAATATTACAAGAAAATGAGTTTAAATATTCCTCTCCTCATCATGTTCTACAACATACTCTATTTGTAATTAATATACTAAATGTAGATTCTGAGGGAAATTCCCCAATGTACAGGCATTGGAACCCTGATCTAACTAAACCTAAAGCCCTCGTCAAATGGAGAGACTTGCTTACAGGAGCCTGGAAGGGACCTGATGTACTTTTAACCCAGGGGAGAGGATATGCTTGTATATTTCCACAGGACGCAGACTCACCTGTGTGGATTCCAGACCGTCTAGTCCAACCTTATGTCTCACCGCCCGCCATCTCTGCCTCATCATAGCACACCTGACCAGTGCCCGTCTGCAGCAGATGTGCAGACCTGAGCTGGAACAATCTGTCCATTGGGAGGATCACATGTGCCTCCATTTTGTCTTTCCACATGTCCCAGCTTTGCCCCACATCTCCTTTCCTTTTTCCTTTTTTTAAAATCTAACTACTTGTTTGCTGGTTCTTTGGCCTTTCTCCTTCTTTCCTGAACACAGCCTTTTCTAGAATCTCCCTACCCTACTGTTCCAGGAAGGGCATCTCCCTTTTATGCCGTGACTAGGGGTGTTTGGTATATGCCCCATACATGGAGTTGTCTTGGGCCAAGAGCCTGACATCCTGGGCTGAGAAAGCCCTGTTCCAGGACTCTCCTTTGTCCTGTATTGGCCCCTCTTACCCTTGTGTGAAGAGGGACCCTCTTCTTACAATCCAATTGCCCATAGCTGTTGCCTGAGCTCTCTGTTCATGCTGAGGTTGAAGCCTCATGGTGGCTGGTACCATGGATCTGTCTCTGGCCCAATGGCGTAAGCTGGGCCCTTTCTAGAGAAGACACCTGAGTTCCCTATGATCAATGCCAGAGCCCCGCCAGCAGGCGAGGGAATCCAAAGGCAGTTGCTGGGCATGGAGGCCAGAGGGACATAGGCTATCAAGGAGACAAAACTGAACCTCACATCACCCTACTTGGCCCAGAGATGGCTGGTAGTCAACGACGGGTAAGACTCCACAGGGTGGGGCAACCTAAGACAGGCACAGTCGGGGGCCAGTAGGAGAAAACTTGGGGTGCAACAAAGGTGGGGCACAGACCCCCCTCCCCAATGGTGCAGGGGCTTGAACACTCGCCCCTTCTGAGGAAGGTCTCCTGTCCCCATGGCTGCTTCCTGCTTCCCATGCCCAGCTCAGATCGGGACCCAGGTAAAGACAGAGACTGGCTGACAGCAGCTGCCCTCTCACTGCAACAGGACTTGTTTCCCATTTCTCCCTGGGACCACAGGGAAAGGGGAAGCTGAAGGAAAGGGCTGTGTCAGGATGCTGCCTTCTTCCCTTTCTTCTCCCTCTTTTTTCTAAACACTTCCATGCCTTGTAGTTCTTTTGCTTTCTCTTCTTTTTCTACTACCCTCCATTTTCCATATCAGCTGGATCCAGAGGGCACAGCTTACTCCTCCTCGGACATCGACACCACCATCAACCACGGCCCTGATGGACCCTTTGATGCAGCCCTTCAACTTGCTGACGCTTCGGGAAGCCTGTCGCCAGTGACGCCGCCCGCTAGCCAGACCAACAAAGACAACAAAACCAACAACTTGAGGACAGCTGAAATCCCTTGACTGAAGAGGCTGGCAACCTTCTACAGGAATGGGGCTCCTTCTGCGCTCCATCCACTATGTTTATAGCTATGCTCACTATCATTGCTTGCCACTCTTCTTCCGAGACTTAAATGGCCCAATCTGAGAGGTGGCCACTGATTTGCATGCGCTATCATTTAAAAAATAAAAAAGGGGGAATTTGCCGGAAGCCGGTCCATCCTTGCTGCTTGACACAGTCGCTGCAGGAAAGAAACATCTGCACAGCATATGTTTCAAGGGACCTGGCGTATATAGCATACTGTTCTTAATATGTTTGCTCCCCTTAGCGCTGTGTGTTTTAACCAAGGTCACCTCTCCAAGAAAGGTTGTTTCCCCAGGTAGGAATTTTTCCCTGAAGTCAGGGAGGGGATGCCTCTCCTAGAAAGGTTGTTTCCCCAGGTAGGAATTTTTCCCTGAAGTGAGGGAGGGGATGAAACTCCTTAACTAAGTGCCAGGCGGGTAGTTAATCACTTTAACTACAAACAATTATGCTTAAGCTACATAATCTTTACTCCCTGGAATGGAGATAAGAAACGCCCTAACCTTTGTAATAGAAATTGACAGGATTAAAATCAACTGGTATAAATACGGATGTAACAAGACAATAAACAGCAGAACTTCGCTGGAGATCCAGACCAGAACTTGGCTGGAGATCCTGGCTAGAGATCCTGGCTAGGCTGCTGATCAACTGAACGCTGTCTCCTTGTCCTTCCTTCTTCGCCGACTCCGTCTACACCTTTGGGGACCCCTGGACCCGCTGGGGTTGGACCCCAGCACATTTCCTGACCATGCAGAGAACACTAGAGTCCAAACAGCATGGAATTGCTGTTGAGCTGAGCTACAAAAGATGGAGCATGGGGTAGCTTCAATGACTGGCATTTGAGCAAGTTACCGAAGAAGAGGAGATAGCCTACAGAAGAGGGCCAGAGTTGTACAAGGGTCCTCTACAAATATTTTCCTGAAGGCTAGATTGCAGATCGACAGTGCAAGACTATCCAGGGCTTTCAAGAGAATGGCTGCTAAGGAATTTAGAACAGAGCAGATGTTCTAGAGGTCAGAGGTTGGAGATGCTGGAGATCTAGTCCGGCCAGAGGAGAGAAATTTCTTTAAGACCTTGTGATATCCCGCAAGACAACAGGAAGAACAAGCCTTAGATTAGGGCTTACTTTAGAACTGTCATAACAAAGCCTAAAACTATGCACTGAAAAAAATCCCTAGGATAAATACTGTTTAAATTTTTTGACTCTTACAAAGCTAAAGGGCTTGGGAAGTATTTGGGATTCCCATAGATTTGTCCTAACATAGTAAAAACACCCGACAGTAGTTCAAACTGACCAGCCAGCAATGGCAACAACTATGGAAACAAAAATCAACACTCCTCAAAGTAAGATAATAGAATCCAGAATCTCTACAAAGTGTCATTGATGATGGCCAGCATCCAGGGATCTTGGTGTGACAGAATCTTAGGCCTTGGAAAAACCCATCAACTTTATCCTTATAACTTCTACAATGGGGAACTACTTTGGAGATAACCTAGGGTAGATTTCATCTTAGAAAAAAATTATAAGGAGTTTTTAAAATAAAAGTATTTTGATAAAAAATATTTCATGAGGATACTAGTACCTAAAAGTAAGTGGTCTCCAATGTGATTGTGGGTACCCTTCAGACACTGAAGGAATGATATACTTGGAAGCTTGGATTACTAATGAGAAAGCAGACCAGTAGACCAAAGCTGCAAATGTCTGGTGAATTAAGGGGGATGGGGAAAGAAACTTGTAACAACACAAGGAATGTGAAGCTGTTTAATGCCAGTGCTAGTTGATGGAAATTTAGAACGTAGCATCAATTTCCTTGCATCATCGAAAGCAGAGGTGAGATTGCACAATTTAAGCAGATCTTCACATTGATCTGAATAGAGAGAGCACTGCAGGTTATATATATCTGCCCATTCAGAGAGAAAAAATAGCATGAGGTTATATATCTTTGGTTTCCCTGCTGTGCTAAAGCCTCTTCAAACATGAAGAGAGCTGCGCCCAGAACACCCTCCTTCTCTTCCCACAGCCTGACATTGTTTCAGTTCTTCCTTGGGAATCCATCCAAGGCCCAAAGCACAAGGATGTTCTGTCCAAGATTTTAAATAAAACAATTTTATCATAAAAATTAAAAAATGGCCAAAAGAGAAAAACTTTTCTTCCTCATGGGCACTTCCATAAATGCACAGGAGACAGCATTGTGCTGTACCCAGCAATTATTATTAAACATCTGTATAGAACTTTATATTTACAAAGTGCTTTGTAGTCCTTTATATTATTATTCCTCACAGCAGTCTTATGAGGTAGGTTGGTATTGTTAAATCTATTTTACCCCATGTCAGGAGGTCCCTCTTTGAAGTACTTTGAAATGAACCTTGAAGAATCAAAACCCTTTAGTGTATCTGGAAGAACAAGGTGGAAAAAAAACCCATGGTGAAAGCTTGTGTTAAAAAGGAAATCCCAAAGGGGGGCTGTGTTCTGGAGAAGGAGATCAGAGACCAAAACAGAAGCTAGAAATTGCATCAGTTTGATTTGGGGGAAAATGGGCAGCCTGAATGTAGTGAGATTCATGAAGTAGGCTAATTATAGGACCTGTTTTCTTCATCATTTCTCTAGGAAACCTGGCCTGGGGTATTGATAAATTGTTGATACAACCAATATTTTTGTATGATATCCAAATAGATTGCTAAATCCCCTTCATCTTAATTTTCTGGTTTTTATATCAGACCAAATATAATCATACATGATGAAATGCAGTGCAGTTACTCACTGGTTCTGTTACATATCCAAGCATTAACTAATTAGTATATAGGAAGGAATTTTGATTTTTATAACCTTGGAAGATAAACTATCATTTTTTCCATTTTAAAAATATTCTTGTTTGGGAAATAAATAAAAGTTGGAAAATTTCATCCATACTCCCAAATAACCAAGACAATCAATATTATATTTCCTTCACATTTTTGTCTAAGCATATTTTACATTATTCTGATTATATAATGCATACAATTTTATTTAACATTTTAATGTGAGCATTATTCTCTGTTTTGTATAACACTAAGACCTACAGCCTTCTTAAGCCTGCAGTAATTTACTGAGTCCTAAAAAGCACAGAAATTTTAGCATTACCCTAAAATAGTATTACCTTAAAAATAGCATTACTTTTAAGCTCTAAAATAATGAATTTCTGTAGAAATGGCAGAAAACTGTCTGAACTTATATGAAGTAGATCATCAGCTCATGGGTTTACATGCTATCTATATGCTGATAACTGCCAACTTATGCACTCATATTTCTCTTCAGCATTCCAGACTTGTATATCCAACTGCCCACTTGGTCTTTTCATTTGAATGTGTAATGGGCATCTAAAGCCTAAAAAGACCCAAACAAAACTCTTGGTATCAGCCTATTCTCACACTGCCACTAAGCCTGCCCCACTGGGGTCCTCCTGCCTGAGCTAACGGAAACCCTGCGATGCTTGCAGATGCTCAGGCAAAACTAGGAATCAGTCTTCATTTCTGTTGCATGCAACACCCTATTTATTAGCCAATTCTCTCAACTAGACCTTCAAAATCTAACCTCTGCCCATAATCTCTACTGAAATCCCCAAGTTCAAGTCGCTGATTTCTGGATTACTGCATTAGACTCCTATTTGGTCTCCGCTTCTGCCCTTACTCCTTTTAACACTACTGACAATCTAGCAGCTAATGCTATCCTGTTCATACCTACAGAATACATCCCTCCTTCGCTGGAAACCTTGTAAATGCTTTCTGTTATACCTAGAGCATAAGTTTTCCTTGGGTTTAAACCCATACAATCTTTCCCTCCACCCCCAACATACACATTCTTTAGCTCTTGAACCTCATCTCATCTCCAACTGCTGCCCAGGGCATCCACTGGGTTCCAGCCGTGCTGGACTCCTCCTATGAACATCAGGCATCCTCCTACCCTAGGACTTTTTCACTTCTTGTCCCTCTACCTAAAATGCTGTTTCTCCAAATAGTCACACAGCTCCCTCCCACTATTCCCTTTACTCCACCTGACTTTCATCAGCTAGTCCCACCACTTCCTTCCCTACATTCTCTCTCTTATTGTTTACTTTGGGTTAACATACTGTATGTTTCCTATTTATCCTGCTTAATATATTCTTTCCCCATTTCTAGGATGTGAACGAGAATGTAACAAGAATATGAGGCTGAGGATTTTGGTCTGTTTTGTCTGTTGCTCTATTTCCAGTTCCTAAGGCAATATTCAATGCACAGCATGTGCCAAATAAATATTTGTTGGATAAATGGACCTTTTCGGGCAGAACATGTGGAAATCTCTTTTAACAGACCTAGTTAATTTTAAAATTAGGGCACAATGGAAAGTTCAAAGCAAAATGTATTTAGAGACAAGGCAAAGTACAGTAGAAGTAAAGTAATGAGATGCCCCATAGGCCACTTGCCAAAGTCGATAACAGATAGGAAGAAGTCATTGATGATCAAGGCCAAGGTTTTTGATGTAGCCTGTTCTCTTTGTAAGATTCAGGACAGTGTTACAGGTTAGGTTCTAATGAAGCCCTTTCTGCATTGTCAATGGTAACTTGGGAATTTTGTGTAATAAATAATTTCCCACAACACCTGGTTCTCATACCATTTTTAGGGAAAAATTAATCACAGAAAAAGAATTTTACTTTGCTCAGATGTCATTATCGAGCCAAATGAATATATATTAAATGTAAATAATCATGAACATAACAAAATTAATTTTGTGCAGCAACCCATTTGATTTCCAAAAATGTTCTTATAGTTTGTAAAAGTATGATGATTTGCACCAGGTTCTATTGCAATGTTAAAAACTTGTAAGGTTTCTATGAGAGTGAAATAACTAAAAACAAACAAAATATTACCATTTTAATGAAGCACCTCTTAAGAATAAACAAATAGAAGTTATTCAAAGTCTAGTAAGAGGACAAATTAATGTTCCAAAGTAACAAAGAGAGAAAAATTTAACTGAATCAGCACAAAAGAATAATTAAGGTGAGGTTAAGTTATTAAAATCAGTTTTCAAAACAAGGCTACTTAATAATCATTTTAGTTGTGTATGGTGGGGGAAATCCTTAAAGATCTAGACCAGTGATGGTGAACCTTTTGAGCTCGGCTTGTCAGCATTTTGAAAAACCCTAACTTAACTCTGGTGCCGTGTCACATATAGAAATTTTTTGATATTTGCAACTATAGTAAAACAAAGACTTATATTTTTGATATTTATTTTATATATTTAAATGCCATTTGACAAAGAAAAATCAACCAAAAAACAAAATGAGTTCGCGTGTCACCTCTGACACGCGTGTCATAGGTTCACCATCACTGACCTAGATCTATATATATGAGCCAAACAGCTTATTCGGGTCATTTTTTAAACCTTAAAAATAGGCTTAAATATAAGCAAAGGCTTGCAGCGGTTCTCAACCTGTGGGTCGCGACCCCTTTGGCAGTCGAACAACCCTTTCACAGGGGTCGCCTAAGACCATCCTGCATATCAGATATTTACATTACGATTCATAACAGTAGCAACATTACAGTTATGAAGTAGCAATGAAAATAATTTTATGGTTGGTCACAACATGAGGAACTGTATTTAAAGGGCCAGAAGGTTGAGAACCACTGGCTTAGAGGTTTAGGACTTTCTTTTTATTTACTAACATTGCTCCACCACAGGGACAATTTCTCACTTTTTCTGAAGGCACTGACACAAATTTTGGCGATTATTGCTGTATGCCAGGCCATATGTTGCACAGCATAGTATGGCATGTGGTGGCTCACTTCGTAGCAATGAATTTTAGAATTTGAAGATATATACACATCTGAAAACTATCAAGTAACTACATTTTTACCCTGATGAATATCTGTATATATCACTTCAAAACTATCCCCCTAAAAATAGACTGTATTTATTGTACAAAAAAAAAAAGTGCAATGGACAGCTTTTGAAATGTCATTCTTACTTATCATGTAAGACCATATTCAGATTTTCTGGTGTAGGCTTTTTACTTGCTAATTACTGAAGAAGATGATGACATGAAAATACTCTGCCAAATTGATAAAATCAAGATAAAATAGCGTTAAGAAAACAAAACTCCCAAATACAATGCTTTCTTTCTTTAATCAATAAATTTCTCAAGTATATCATGTATAGTTCTAATAAGTGCTTAATCATCTAGGTATTAGTAACATCTGAGAATTCCCTTCAAGATGTGAATTGTCTGTTAAAAGTTGAAGAACAGAAATGAAATGTTTGTTTCACGCCAATATAATACAAATTCAATATTCATTTTAGAATTGCCCATCACAGAGGTAGTCTTAGCTATTCACACCATCACACCCCTTGAGTTCTACTGTTCTCTAATAATTCGACCTTGGGAAACTTCTAGAAATTCCCTTCTGAGAATTACCAAATAACATAATTTGAGGAGCATTTTAATTAATTTGCATCTGTACAGACACCTAAATAAATTTGAATCCTTAATTAATTTAACAAAGATTTATCGATCTCTTTGCATAAGCTAGTCGTTGCTCTATTCCTAGAAATTCAATATTCAACCAGGTGGATGTGGGGTAGAGAAGACAGAATTAAATAATTTAAAAGTTCCAGTTAGCCATGACAGGTTGATTACAAGAGTGTGCCTGAAGGGCCACTAAAATGACAATAAAAAATGCACAAATTCTCAAATACAAAGAGAATAGGAGAGAATGGGTAACAGATAGTATAGGTCAACAAAACTGAGAAAACTGGAAAGTAGATGGATACTTGGCTTAGGTTTCAGCTTTCACCTCTCTACTGAGTTCCTGGGTAGGGAGAACAGGTGAATGCTGGGGACATTAAGAGATAAACTCATCAGAAATCCTGGAAAAGGCCCTAGCTGTCTCTGACATGAGGTGTGTAAGATGAGGCTAAAGACAATTGAGTTGATTAAAAATCTGAATGAAGAGTAAGCAGACCCCTCTAGTCTTTGTACCAGCCAGGTGGTTTACTTTGTAGATCATAACGGTAAACATACTTGATATGTGTTTTATGTTGAATGGCCCAATATACTCAACATGCCTAACTTCACAGCAGCTCTAGGGTTAAACCAAGAAGCCTCAATATCTACAGAGTAAATGTAATCCTGTGTGCTCATTGGAAGATACTCAGCTCCTTTTCCTTCAGTTCCCAGAACATGTGTTGCCTAGTTTATATACCCCTTCCCCTGTCCCACTCTCCTCCTAACTTTCCCTCTTTGCCCAAGAAGCCACTACAAGTCCTTCCATTAACTACCATCACTTGGTGAGCTGTGAAGTGGGATGAGAACACAGTGTCATCGAGGCAGCTTACCTTGTGTGTTCTGCAACTTTTAAGAAGGAGAGAGCAAAAATGAGAAGTTCTATAGTCGGTAGAAAGGGAGAGAATTCTACTAGCAGAACCTGATGTTGTTGAGAGGCTCTTGTTTTAGCCTGAGTGCCTAATACGTGCCTGGCATTGTGTAGGACACAAGGAAGAATGCAAGGGTAAATCTACAAGATCCAGATATTTGGCCCAGCAATGGAAATATTGGGGATGGCCTTTTGTGAGAGAATGGAACTGAATCTAACTTCCCTGAGGATTGTTGAAGGATATGACTCAATATCTGTGCTAGATACACTGTCAGGGGCAACCATAGAAGAGACTGATAAAGGATCATGAGGAACAGGACCTCAGACAGAGTAAGCTCGGTGTAACTACTGGTGCAAATTGGTTATCTGCTGACTGTTTACTAAAAGTAGGATGATGTGTAATAACTGCAGCTTTAATTCCATATAAATAGAGCTGAAAATCACTACAATTTTGTAGCCACTTGCTAGCTACCTGCACGCATTCAAGATATTTATTTGCATTGCTCAAAAATAACATGAGTTAATTCTAAATTTATGCATTGGCATGTTTCTTTGGGTCTCAATTTCTTCTGTTTCCCTCCCCCCAACACTGTTTATGTATAGGCAAAACTGAACAATAAGAAAAGTATATATGAGCACTCTTTTTCAAAATAGCCCTATCATTCAAAGACTTGTCATGAATATTTAACTAGAAAATTCATTCTACAACCTTTAGAACTCTTTCAAGCAATACGATTTCATAATGGATTCATTTCTTAGCAAAATGCCATTTACAAAGTATTTTAAGTAAAATAATAAAACATGAGTTTGAGCCACCTTAGAATCAAAGGGCATTTCAATGCAAGAGTAAAGTGTCCTTGCCCTTTCTGTCCATCTGATTGTGGCAGGTAAGATTGAATGGGGGAATATGTGGGGGAGGGGGGGGGCATTTTAATATATCCAAAAAATGTATCACCTTGTCTTGAGTATTGTTATTTCAACTAATTAGATCGTAAACATACTTAACCTGTGTTTTATGTTGAGTAGTCCAAAATACTCAACATGCCTAACTTCATGGCAGGGTTAACAGTGTTTCATGGTAGTCAAGTTTCCTTATTCCAGTCCTAGTTTTGTCTGTTTGCATAATCAGTTACCAATACTTTGCCCTTGCCACATTTTTCTCCCATTGTTAGTATGTTTTATGATGGGTTTATTATTGTAATTAATTTTGGTAACAAACCAGGAGTAATTCACTTTTTTTGTTTGTTTGTTTGT
Organism: Myotis myotis; assembly: GCF_014108235.1. NCBI lineage: Eukaryota > Metazoa > Chordata > Mammalia > Chiroptera > Vespertilionidae > Myotis > Myotis myotis. The sequence goes on along the minus strand of NW_023416390.1, from coordinate 38,999,080 downwards.
TTTTTTTGTTTGTTTGGGGTTTTTTTTGTTTTTGTTTTTTTCACTGAGCAATGTATTTCTTTATTTGAGCAGGTAATACGTTGACATGAGTTTGAAATCAAAACTATGTAAAAATTGTAAATTGAAAAAAATATCACCCCTTGTTTCTGTCTTTCTTACCCAGACACTGTTATTAGATTTTTGAGTAAATACAGCGAATATAACTATATAATCTTTTTTCCTTCTTTCTCATACAATAGCTACTCAACCCTGGTCTACTTTTTATTTTCATTTAATTTGTGCTATTTATAAAGTGCCACATCAACTATTACCAAAGTTCAGCTTTTGAATTCCAACAGCTCTAGTAAATAAAATACTGTCTGCAACAGAGGACTTGCTGAGCTCTATTTGGAAGAATTCTCTTTTAACTTCTTTGTCCAAATCCAATCAGCAATGGCTTTACATAAACTCAAATGATAAGAAACTCATCTTACCATGAAAACAAATTCCATGTGTTCACACTTTGGCATTTCAATGTGTAACAGTGCACAAATGTTTCTATTTGCTTTACGTATCTCATGTGTGACTCAAATGCGTCTGCAAATGTTATGCTCCAAAAACACATCTTTCTCTAACAAGTGCTGAAAAAAACACATGTGTAACGTGTGTTTATAGAATCATATTCATGTCAGGTAGGAAAACGCATACCCCTGTTGGTGTCAAGTAGGTTATATCAAGAGGAGCTTGTGTTTTGTTCTCTAGTAAGTAGCAGGTGTTCCAGCCACCCCCTTGAACAACTGGCAGCTTAGTTGACATTCTGCAGAGCAGCTGCCTTCTATTTTAGCTGGCATTACATCACAGAGCACACGTCACCTGTGTAACTTGTAACACACTGGCAGGAACCGACCTTACTCCCACACTATTGTGTAGTTTTTGAGCCGGTTATCTAGTTTGTTCACATTGAATCGCTCGTAGAGGTCTACTAATTATTTGTCTTTACCAATCGCTAGTGTTATTAATAATCCTTGAACTTTTCTGAGTATCGTTAATAGCAGAATACTATAACTTCTTTAGGAATTGTTAAAGAAAACTTGAAATTCTCTAACATCAGAATGAATCAACCAAACATATATTAAGAACTATATACTGTTGCCTAGTCAGCATGGCTCAGTGGTTGAACGTTGACCTAAGAACCTGGAGGTACATGCCTGGATTGCAAGCTCAATCCCCAGTGTGGGTCATGCACGAGGCAGCCAATCAATGATTCTCTCTCATCATTGATGTTTCTATCTCTCTCTCCCTCTCCCTTCCTCTCTGAAATCAATAAAAATATGTTTAACTTGAGAGGTAACTATAATGCAATAAGCTTCAGTGCCCTAACACTATTGTTTGGTTTTAACTGATTAATTAATCCCTCTTCATCAGGACGTGGTGAAACCCTTAGCCTCTTGAGAAATGCCTGGGTCTAGGACAGGCTCTCATGGACTTATTCTCTCATGGCCCGCGTATCCTCTTAACTGGTCCTTTCTGCTCTACCTCAATACAATCAGCTCCTTATCATCAGAGCTTATGATATTAAATGAGGAAACTGTCTAATTCTCTGTCTATATCTGCTCCAAGTCCATTCTTTCAGCACAGGTTCTTTACTGGTGGTCTAAGACGACCAAAACTGTGGTGATTTGTCTGAAGTTGTTTTCATAAGCATAGCGCTGTCCTTCTTCAGAAAGTACACTCTCCTCATTTCTTTCTAAATCTTGACCTACGTGGATGGAAACTGAGTAAAATGGCTACTGCAGTTGCCAATCCCTAACCCTAAACCCTCTCTGTTTACAGTTTTGTACAGTATTTTTTTCTAAAACTTAATGCAGCAGCTAGAGGAGTTTTATATCTCACTAGATCCTGGCCAGAGGAAAACAGAACAGTTTCCAGGCTTGACGTAACATGAAAAGCCTCCCTTTGGGATCCTCCTGTTTAGATTTACACATTCCCCTGCCCACTGCCTCCCAGCTCAAGTGCCTGGAGCCTGACTGTTTAACCATTCAGGGATCACTTTCCCAAGGGCTGCCTATGCAGAAACAGAACGGATCCAAAATTATGTAGACCACGAGGTCAATCCAACCAATTAATCTTTCATAGACACTTTAGTCATGTTGACTGGCACACATAAAAAATCCACTGGACCAAAATTTGACCATTTGGCCAAAAATTACTGTTCAATCAGAAGCTAGCTCAGTTGCCAATGTTTGCTCCTTGAAGCAGCAAGGCACAAACTTATAATTTGTCTCATTGTCTCCTCTCTTCCCTTATATAAAAAGCAACTAGTTGCTAATCAAGCCAAAGCTTAGAAACTTTCAAAGGAAAAATAAGCCTTTGCAAACTGAAATGAAACACAAATCACTTCAATAGCTTAGATTTGCACTTCGAAAAGTGTCAAACTGAACTAATCACAGTGGGAGCTGATGGAGTATTAGCAATGGATTTCAAGTTATTGTGATTTTGCAATGTCTGTCTCACATTTTTGGCTGTCTGTCAGATTGCTTTGGAAATCTAATTGCTTTGGAAATTCCATCTTCAGTGCTAGTTCTCTGTTTAGAGCCTCAGGGAACAACTATAAAAATGAATTAGTTCCATGAAGAGAGACTACGTATGGGTGTTTTGTGCATGGTATTTGGACTATAGAATAAGCATTCTGAAACCTTGACTTGACAGGAGTTCAAGGTGGTAGAAGCACAACATTGGAGAAGACAATGAATACAAACCCACACAGACAATTCTGTGTGGCTCCACGCGATCCAAACCCGATTCAATGTCTAGAAGGACATATCATAAACCAATTTACTGGTTTCTTCACTGGGAGATCTGCTAAGACAACTGCCAAAAAGTACAACAACAACTCTCTTTCCTGACTCATTTAGTGCCATTTTCCTATTATAGCTACTAAATGTCTCACTTTCATAAGCAGTAGTACCAGGAAGTGATGATTTGAATAAGCCTCTGGAGGAGTAGGGCAAAGTGGTTAAGATCAATGGTTCTTTCACAAGTGTGCTGCTTCCTAGTTGTATGACCTTGGGCAAGTTACTTAACCACAGATCCCAATCCTCTCATCTATAAAATGAAAGCATGACAATATGAACTCGTAGAATGGAGATTAAATGGGATAAGGCATACAGAGACCTAGCATAGTTCATTAGTATTATTTTGTACAAATTATGAAACATGTGCTTTCTAATACAAGTTGTGGGGTGCACTATGTAATTTTTTAAAGATTTCATTGAACTTATAAATACTTCCAACATATGCCAGGAAGTTTTTGCATTGTGTATTCACATTTTGTCACTTATCTATGTAAACTGTAGATTCTATTTTCTATATATATGGCATATTACCTAAAACAGATACCATGAATATGTGATGATGCCTCCTTATCAAATTTCTGTGGCCACATTTTAAGAAAGATAGTAAATATTATCATAAGAAAGAAGAGTTATGAATGCTGACAGCTAAATAGTCCCAGTTTTGTCCTGGGCTTCTTTTTTTTTTTTTTTTTTTAATTAAATCTTTATTGTTCAGATTATTACATTTGTTCCTCTTTTTTTTTCCCCCCATAACTCCCCTCCTCCCAGTTCCCGCCCCACCCTCCGCCCTCACTCCCCACCCACTGTCCTCATCCATAGGTGCACGATTTTTGTCCAGTCTCTTCCCGCATCTCCCACACCCCTTTCCCCCCCAGGAATAGTCAGTCCATTCCCTTTCTATGTCCCTGATTCTATTATAATCAACAGTTCATTCTGTTCATCAGATTATTTATTCACTTGATTCTTAGATTCACTTGTTGATAGATGCATATTTGTTGTTCACAATTTGTATCTTTACCTTTTTCTTCCTCTTCCTCTTCTTAAAGGATACCTTTCAGCATTTCATATAATCCTGGTTTGGTGGTGATGAACTCCTTTAGCTTTTCCTTATCTGTGAAGCTCTTTATCTGACCTTCAATTCTGAATGATAGCTTTGCTGGATAAAGTAATCTTGGTTGTAGGTTCTTGGTATTCATCACTTTGAATATTTCTTGCCACTCCCTTCTGGCCTGCAAAGTTTCTGTTGAGAAATCAGCTGACAGTCGTATGGGTATTCCCTTGTAGGTAACTGAGTTTCTTTCTCTTGCTGTTTTTAAGATTCTCTCTTTATCTTTTGCTCTTGGCATTTTAATTATGATGTGTCTTGGTGTGGTCCTCTTTGGATTCCTTTTGTTTGGGGTTCTCCGCGCTTCTTGGACTTGTAAGTCCATTTCTTTCACCAGGTGGGGGAAGTTTTCTGTCATTATTTCTTCAAATAGGTTTTCAATATCTTGCTCTCTCTCATCTTCTGGCACCCCTATAATTCTGATGTTGGTACGCTTGAAGCTGTCCCAGAGGCTCCTTACACTATCCTCGCATTTTTGGATTCTTTTTTCATTTTGCTTTTCCGGTTGGGTGTTTTTTTGCTTCCTCGCATTTCAAATCATTGACTTGATTCTTGCGCTCCTCTGGTCTGCTGTCGGGAGTCTGTGTAATATTCGTTATTTCAGTCCGTGTATGCTTAATTTCTAGTTGGTTCCCCAATATAAGATCGAGGGTCTTATTAGTTTTCTTGTAGATCTCATTAAGTTTATCGGCGGCTTCTAAACAGTTCTTGAGAGACCTTAAAAGTGTGGTTCTGAACTCTATATCTTCCATTGACAATTTTGTCCTGTTTCTTTGTCTCCGCATTTTGTTATGCTTCCTTGGTGTACCCCCTAGTGGTCTTTGTTCACAGTCTTATAGTTAAATCTTGATTGTTGTAGCTAATTCCAGGGAGGGTTTGACCTCCAGGCCAAGTGGCTATGAGAATCAGCTGTGTCAGCAGTGAGAGAACTTCTGTCCTCTAGGGAGGTGCTAATCTGGCGTTAGCCTGAGGCTATCCGGCAAATGCCTGTGTGCAGGGCTTGGGCGGGGCGGGTCGCACAGGATCAACAGGGTGGGCCGGAGAGAGCAGTTATGGCGGCTCTCAGTCCTGTCCCCAGGGGCTCTGCCTCTCTGAGTCCCAGCACCCGCTGCAAAGCTCAGAGAGAAAGCTGCACTCGCTCTGACCGAAGCCAGACAGTCCCGCTTCTCCCGTTTGAGTCTGGGTCCCTAAAGACTCGCCCGGATCTGGAGCTCAGAGACTGCGGCTCCCTCCCGATTGAAAACGCCAACCGTGCCCTCCGCCGCCAGCCCGCTCCGCGCACTCCGCACCTCAGAATTTGACTTCAGCACTGCGCCTCCTCTGAGTGTCCATATGCGTTTCTCTTTCCTCCTAGTTGTAGGACTTCCACTCAGCCAGCGTTCCTGTGGTTCTGGGTGATGTCCCTTCCGTTTTTTGGTTTCACTTTTGAAGTAGTTGTTCAAAGCAGCAAACTCCGGCGTTAACCTATGCCGCCATCTTGGTTCTCCTGTCCTGGGCTTCTAATCAAGAAAGTATCCATTAACAAATCATTACATATAAGAATACCTGGGGTATGTAGCACCAGTCTTTAGAAAATATAAGCCCATATCTAAATAAGCACCAGTTTAGGTAAACTCATCATGTGTATATTGAATACTAGTAGGTATATAAGTGGACAACATGCCAGGATGCCCTCAGATCCACTTACTTATTAGATGTCTGCTCAGACTGGGTATAGAAAACAAATATGTTGGAAATTACAGTCCGGTGTCCAGTGGATGATAAAAATAATAAACAACATATATTATGAACTGTGAAGGAAATAATCAACTGGCTGCTAATCAAGTCAAAGCTTAGTGAATTTGTATAAAGAGTAATTACCCTTCATAAATGGCCCAAGAAAGGTCCTCTGGCCCCACCTGGTTTGGCTCAATGGATAGAGCATGGGCCTGTGGACTAACGGGTCCTGGGTTCAATTCTGGTCAAGGACACATACCTCGGTTGCAGGCTCGATCAATGCCAGCCTGTGGAGGCAACCAATCAATGTGTCTCTCTCACATTGATGTTTTTCTTTCTCTCCCCCTCCCTTCCACTCTCTCTAAAAATCAATGGAAAAATATCCTCAGGTGAGAATTAACACAAAAAAAATAAAGTAAATTTTTATTTATTTTTATTTTTTTTTATTGATTTTTTACAGAGAGGAAGGGAGAGGGATAGAGAGTTAGAAACATCGACGAGAGAGAAACATCCATCACCTGCCTCCTGCAGACCCACTACTGGGGATGTACCCACAACCAAGGTACATGCCCTTGACTGGAATCGAACCTGGGACCCTTCAGTCCGCAGGCGGACGCTCTATCCACTGAGCCAAACCGGTCAGGGCTAAAGTAAATTTTTAAAAAATGTTTTTAAGAAAGAAGAAAGAAAGAAAGAGAGAGAGAGAGAGAGAGAGAGAGAGAGAGAGAGATAGAAAGAAAAACAAAAAAGAAAGAAAGAAAGAAAGAAAGAAAGAAAGAAAGAAAGAAAGAAAGAAAGAAAGAAAGAAAGGAAGGAAGGAAGGAAGGAAGGAAGGAAGGAAGGAAGGAAGGAAGGAAGGAAGGAAGGAAGGAAGGAAGATTCTCTGGAGAATTAACACTTGGTAAGCTTTGGAGGATGGCCTGGCCAATGTGGCTCAGTGGTTGAGAATAGACCTCTGAGCCAGGAGATCGTGGTTCGATTCCCAGTCAGGGCACATTCTTGGGTTGTGAGCTTCTTCTCCGAAAAGAAATATTTGGATGATGGAGTTATCAATAATGTGACTAATAGGGAATGAGAGTGTTATGGGCTGATTATTAATATCCCCTCAAAATTCCTATGTTGAAACCTTATCCCTCAATGTGATGGTGTTTTGAGGTGGGACCTTTAGGAGGTCATTAGGATTGGGTGAGGTCAGGAAGGTAGAACCTCCATCGATGGTTTTCGTATCCACGAGGGAGCTCGCTTCCCCTCTCTGCCATCTGCCATCTGAGGATACAATGAGAAGCTGTCAGTCTGCAACCCAGAAGAGGGTCCCCACCAAACTCAGCCATGCTGGCACCCTGCTATCAGAGGTACAGTCTCCAGAACCATGAGAAATGAATTTCTGTTGTTTATAAGCCATCATGCCTATGGTACTTTGTTATAGCAACTTGAACTGAGTAACATATAAGAGTTTTGTGTAGGGTGGTTAGGGATATCGGTCAGCAGCCGGACAGGAAATGGTTAAACAGTGACACTCCGAATTCTGCTTGCACAGAGAAGAGGCTTGCGGTGCTGCCCAGGAAGCATCACCGTGCTGCACGCTGACGTGAGTGTCATTGCAGCTCCCGTTCAGACAGGGACTTTCTCACTGAAGAGGACAATTATAAAGTGTAACCTTCCCCCAGGGACCCGGAGACAAGGCTGGGGATGCAGCTGATCCGGTTGGAAGGAGCTGCAGGGCAAACAGAGCCAGCCGCCTGCATTTTGCAGAACGTGTCAGAGGCAAGCGAAGCCTCGGGTTCATTTAAAGGCTGTAGGTTATTTAAGTTCACAGAGCTGGGGAGTGGGCTAGAGCAGCAGAACAGCAATCCAGGCAGTCGGTAAAAGTAAGCTCTGGCGGCGTGCACGTAAGAGAAGCTGCAGAGCTTGGGGCATTAGGAAGAAAGGAAAATTCAAGCTAACCAGGACAATGATTACACGCTTGTCGGTGATAATGATCACCAGCTTGTGAGAAGAAACTGAAAGTGAATGTCATTATTTCAGCAAATATTTCTTGTGTTACTTCAGAGTCCAAAGAAAACAAAGAGACAAAGAGACCCGCCCTCAAGGACCTTAACGCTGAAGGATCTGGGTGGGTGAGAGGAGAAAAGATTGGCATGGAGCCTTAAGCACAATAAATTAGTAAATGATTCAGTCTCTTTGAAAACATGAAAGGCTGTGGAAAAAGAAAAAGTAGAGTAGAAATGGGCAGATGAGTTTGGGAGAAGGGACCATTTGCAAAATGTCAAATAGTAGGTCAAGCCAGGCCTTGCTGAAAAGGTGACATTTGAGCAAAAACTTGAAAGAGGTGAAGAAATTAAATTAGCAGGTATCTGAGGGACAAGAAGTCTAGCGTACACAGTTCATGCATTTGTAGCAGGTATTTACGCTTAAATTTTTGAGTCATAAAATGAGTATTTCATTCACACATATGATGTTTATACGTGTATTTTAAGCGTATATTATCATTTTCAGACAAACCCTTTTCCTGCTCCTTAAACACGAAGTTAAAGAACCCGTCCAAGCATCTTTAGAGATAGATTACGTGGCTTCTTAGACCTTAAACTAACAACCACAGTCAGGATTCTGGGTCCCAGAGTAAGCAGAAGGAAGGAAGCAGACCCCATTTATAAAACACTGCTTTGTAAAGGAGCACTTCTGCCTCAGCATGTTTCATGTCAGGTCACAGAGAGGAAATGAGAATGTCAGGAACCCTCCCTGAAGAGTAATTAAAAAATAATTTAGCTCGATATCAAACTTTCACTTTTGACATGCTAGTCATAGGTAAACTCTGCTTTTCCTATTCCTAAGGCCAATGTTGAACGCTTATGAGGAGGCGTAGAGCAGTCAAGGAATGTTTTCACACCATCCCTTCCTGCTACCCCAGCCGGGAGGGCTATCTTTGGGAAAATGAAGAATGATTTAGTATGTAAATTTGTATTATTCTTGGAACAAGATGTGTTACATATTTTTTCTATATAAGAACAATTCAATGAACCCCTGATCTTCATCCCTAGGTTTTAGTAATGATGGGAGCAGCTGGAGAAGGGTGGTAACTCAAGCCAAAATGTGATGTAATTGTTGAAAGAGCCCTTCAAATCTAAAGGCAATATTCATGTGTATATAGTATCCAGACCCTAAAAGTGATATCTCCACTTTATTTTGCATCGGTTTTGTCATATTTAACTACTAAAGTCATTTCTGAGCATCACATTTCAGGAGGTGTCAGGAAGCAATAGTGATGTGGGGCTACAGAAACTTCCATGTGAGGGATGGTTAGCTACCACAGCCAGGGACAAGCTAAGACAGAATCTCAACTGTTTGGAGGGCTGACATAGTGGTTATCACAGAAGTTTTTAGTACATTATGTACAATGAAGTGAGGCACAGTGCCAGACAGTTAAAAAGAAGCAGATTTTGGCACGGGATAAGAAGAAACTCTCTGAAAATTAGAACTTTCTAGACAAAAAAAAAAGTGGCTTATCAGCTTGTGAACTAACCCCGGGTTGTTAAAGTAGTAAAAAAAAGAATTTAGATGGTGAACTATAGTCAGAATTCCCATATATAATGGAAGCTGAGTATCTGGCCTCTAAAGAATTTTCCCATATTCCTTGATTTTATGGCGTTTCTGAATGAACAACAGCTAATCAGAAACCCGTTCTCTTGTAAATTATACATGTTCCATAAAACTTAGTGTACATTTAGGAAACTTGATTTATACTTTTGTTGATGTCATTATAATCATCCAAGCTATCATGCCCCAAATTAAAAAGTGCTAGAAGGTAGATAATACTGCTTAGTGAGTTAATTTTCTTTAATGACAATGATGAATTGGGTCACTCTACTTCTTAATTTATTACCTTCTATCTCCACACACATCCTTTTGGCTGCTTCATGATACCAGAGTCGGGCTCTGCAGCCTTCATTTCTCCTTTGCCAGGGGGCTTCGTGTTAGGTTCTGCCCATAGAGGGAGCTGGAGAGAGGACTGCAAGACTGGAAGAGGGAGGAGTGAGGGTTTCCTCTTCTAGTTTTTTGTTTTCACCTGTGGTGGGAAAACCCGCGTTCCTGGGGTTCTGAAAGCCTTCTCCTCAGTAGTGGAAGCTCTCAAAGTTCTACAACAGCAGATAGCCTCCATCCACTTTTCCCACCAGGTAGCACGTTCCGGAGGCAGCCACTGCCTCTCATCCGGGCTCTAACCCTCAGCTGGTGAGAGACCCTTTCTTCTAGAATCTTCTAGAAGTTTCTTCCTTTTTCACTTTTCCCTAAGTGCTAGGAGTAGCTTCTTTCTACCTTTGCTACCTCTGAATGCCTTACCTTAGGGATCTTGTACCTCTTTTAGTAGTTAACCATCCCATACCTAGTTGTTAAGTCTTTATATTTAAGTTTTCCTGTTCACATTATTGTTTTGGTTCTTATCCCCTGACTGAACCCTGACTCATACAAGACTTGACAGCAAGAATAAGAGCAAATAAAAATAAGTAAATAAACAATTGAAAGCCTCTCATTCTTGGTTTTTCCTAAAACTCTCATACAATAAGTAAGAATGTTATTCTCTTTCCCTGGGTTTGGTGATTAGTTCTGGGGTGGTGGTTGGATGGAAATGGTTTTAAATATGTTTCAAGGGGCACCAGTCCTGTTCTGATAAGTGCTTGACAAGTAGAATATATATATTCATAGTCTTCCTACAACTCCCCTGACCATAGCCCCAAAGGCTGCTTAGAAATATTTGAAGCCAGAAGCTTGACATGATAATCAGTCACGTAAAGTCTCATGACAAAAAGAAATGAACGCATGTCACACTAGCTTCTTTGGTGTCAGATTTAACTGAATCCAGTGATTACGAAAAGGATGCTAAAAACTCAGGTCCCACTTTAAGTCTACTTTTCAAATAATACATAACCTTATATGCACTCAGAATAAATTCTCTACAGAGCTCAATAGACTATAGATACCTGTAACTGACCCAAATGATAAGAAACAAGATAATAATCACCAGAAGCAAATGATGGGATAGAAAGGGTCCAAACCCTAAAAGTCAGATGTTCACCATCTCCCTCTTCTTTAGCCTGTGAGAGACTTTCAGTTGCTCAACTGCACTTTTTTGTTATGCTGATTTACAGAGATGGTTGTGCTGGAGGTTACAGGTAGAGATTACTGTAGAATTAAAGAGGCCAAACTGTGGTTTCACTCTGCAACAGAAGGAAGCATGGATGGCAAAGAAGGAAGCAAATTAAAGGCCATTTAAGAACACACACAAAAAAATAGGGGATGGGAAAAAGTGGGGATTGTGTCAGAGAAGATCTAGAAAGAATTTGAGCAATAGAGTTTAGAGAGGAAATAAAATGTGTGAATACAGTAAAGGCAGGAATTTGGAGGAAAGATATAATGGAAAAATAAATGTTTCCCTGTGTGATGCCTGTTTAGTACTCTCCGTAATGCCCTCAACAAAATTCAATAAGTTTTGCATTTCTTTTCAAGAGTTTTTCTGCTTTAATTGGTGTGGCCTATGTGAGGGTTTTCTTTTTTCTCTTTTGGATATGATGGGAGAAAAGAGTCAAGTCTCAAGATGGCCCAGTTGTATTCAGGACCCAGTTGAAAAAAGGAGAAAGCATTTCCAGACTATGGTATGCCTTTCTATTACATGCTTTGATTACTTATCAGTTTTTAATTTTTAAAAAAGTATGCAACTTGAAAAAGTAGTAAATCCCTACATCTCTTTCTAGTTATATATGTGTTGCCTTCTTTCTACTCTAGACTTCATGACATAATTCAAGTGTATCCTCTATTGTCCACTTAAAGATGTCAAAATAATCCTGTATAATAAAAGGGTAATATGAAAATCGACCCAATGGTGGAACAACCAGGTGCTATGAGGCGAACTGACCACCAGGGGACAGATGCTCAACGCAGTAAGCGCCACTAGCTACAAGCCGGGCTCACAGCTGGCGAGTGCTGTGGTGGTGGCAGAAGCCTCTCCCACCTCTGAGGCAGCACTAAGTATGTCCCACTGTGGCTTAGGCCCTCCCCTTAAGTTGGACATCACCCGAGGGCTCCTGGACTGCTAAAGGGTGCAGGCCAGGCTGAGGGACCCCACCCACCCCACCCTCCAGTGCATGAATGTCATGCGCCGGGCCTCTAGTCCTATCTAATAAAAGAGAAACATGGGAATTAGCCGTACCTCCGCTACCCTTCCCATTGGCTAATCAGGGCGATATGCAAATTAACTGCCAGCCAAGATGGCGGCCGGCAGCCAGGCAGCTTGAAGCGAACATGAGGCTTGCTTGCTTCAGTGACGGAGGAAGCCAACATTCCCCGCCTGCCGCTGCCAGCCTCTGAGCTTGCAGTTTGAAACATTGTTACAAATATAGAATCTAAACAAACTCCAGAAACCTGCTTTCAGCCAGCCGGGATCTCAGAGCTGGAGTTGAAACAGTGTTTCGATTATAGAACCAAAAAAAACCAGATACCTGCTTTCAGCCGCAGAGGCCTCAGAGCTGGAGCCAAGCCTCAGAGCTAAAGCTGGCCCAGAATAAAAAAAGAAAAGAAAAAAAGGAGTGGTTGGGAGCTTCCCTCACCCGCCAGCCTGAAAACAGCCCTCAGCTCCTCACCCAGACTGGCCAGGCACCCCAGTGGGGACCCCCACTCTGAAGGGGGTGTGACCAGCTGCAAACAGCCATCAGCCCCTCACCCAGGCTGGCCAGGCACCCAAGCGGGACCCCCACCCTGATCCAGGACCCCCTTCAGGGTAAACCAGCCGGCCCCCACACGTGCACCAGGCCTCTATCCTATATAGTAAAAGGGTAATATGCCTCCCAGCACCGGGATCAGTGGAGCCATGAGGCCTCCTGGCACCGGGATCAGTGTGACGGGGGTAGCGCCCAAACCCCCTGATCGCCCTGCGGCTCTGTGTGTGACAGGGGGTGGGGCCACAACCTTCCTATCTGCCCTGCTCTGTTCCTGACAGGGGAAGGCGCCCCAACACCCTGATCAGCCCTGCTCTGTGCCTGATAGCGGGGAGCTCCCCACTCCCCTGATAGCCCTGTGGCTCTGTGTGTGACAGGGTGCGGCACCCCAACCCCCTGATCGGCCCTGCTCTGTGTGTGACAGGGTGCAGCGCCCCAACCGCCCCCCCCCCCCACGGGCCCTGCTCTGTGTGTGACGGGGTAGAGCCATAACCTCCCCATCAGCCCTCGCCTGAGTGTGACAGGGTGCGGCACCCCAACCCCCAGATCCGCCCTGCTCTGTGCGTGACAGGGGGCGGTGCCCCAACTCCCCTATCGGCCCTACTCTGTGAGTGACGGGGGGAGCTCCCCAACCCCCTGAAGGGCCCTGCTCTGTGCATGACAGGGTACAGAGCCCCAACCCCCTGATCGGCCCTGCTCTGTGAGTGACAGGAGGCAGCGCCCCAACCCCCTGATTGGCCCTGCTCTGTGCGTGACAGGGCGTGGTGCCGCAACCTCCCCATAGACCCTGCCTTGAGTGTGACAGGGGGTGGTGCCCCAACCCCCCAATCAGCCCTACTCTGAGCATGACTGAGGGTGGCATCGCAACCTCCCGATCCGCCCTGCTTTGTGCATGACAGGAGGCAGTGCCCCAACTCCCCAATCAGCCCTGCTCTGAGCCCGACCAGGGGCTGCACCTAGGGATTGGGTCTGCCCTCTGCCACCGGGAGCAGGCCTAAGTCAGCAGGTCGTTATCTCCCGAGGGGTCCCATACTGCGAGAGGGCACAGGCCGGGCTGAGGGGACCCCCCCCCCCCCGAGTGCACAAATTTTTGTGCACCGGGCCTCTAGTCTATATAATAAAAATTTAAGCAACCATTACAGCAGAACAACCAGAATGACCGGTCCTATAGTGCACACTGACCACCAGGGGGCAGACGCTCAATACATGAGCTGCCCCCTGGTAGTCAGTGCACTCCCACAGGGGGAGCACCGCTCAGCCAGAAGCTGGGCTCATGGCTGGCTAGTGCAGCAGCAGTGGCAGGAGCCTCTCCCACCTCTGCAACAGTGCTAAGGAGCAGCAAGGCAAGCAGTAAGGAGCAGCGAGCAGGAGGGTGGTAAGGAGCGAGGGGTCCTGGACTGCTAGAGGGATGCCCTACTGCAGGGAGTGGGTCTAAGCCTGCAGGCAGACATCCCCTGTGGGTTCCTGGGCTGCGAGAAGGTGCAGGCCGGGCTGAGTTACCCCCCTCTCCCCCGTGCATGAATTTCATGCACCGGGCCTCTAGTCTATACATAATAGCTAGACCTATTTAGGATATTGTTTGGGTTACAGCGTGTACTATTAAATATGATTCTGTTATGGAAAATTATAGTGTTTGCTGACATTATTTACATGGTTAAGATTATACTCTTTAACACAATAATGAATGCTAAAGTTAAAAAGAAACATGCCAAGCCCAGCCAGCATAGCTCAGTGGTTGAGTATTGATCTATGAGCCAGGAGGTCATGATTGGATTCCTGGTCAGGGCACATGCCCAGGTTATAGGCTAAATCCCCAGTGTGGGGTGTGCAGGAGGCAGCCATGTTTCTATCTCTCTCTCCTCCCTTTCTCTTTGAAATCAACATATATATATCTGTGTGTATATATATATATATATATATATATATATATATATATATTTTTTTTTTTTTTTTAAGAAAGTACTTACTACCCAGCTCTGGGGAATGCAGTCTGCAGGCAGCCCAGCTATCAGTTCCTTCAGGTTCGCCTAAGCTGTAAAGTCACCTCTCCTGAGATCATGCCCTTCTCAAGGCAGCACGTATGAATGAGCAAGGCAAGAGTTGAAGGGTCCTCAGCATTGTGGTCGAGGGCAAAAACTGTGGAGGGCACTCTTCTCTTCATAGCTCCTGCTGAATTGGTCAAGGCTTGTTGGCCTGCATCAGTTCAGTCTCTTCCTGCGCCCGCATCCCTCTGAGTCTTCCCCTTCCCTCTCATATCTTCACCCTAAAAACCATCTCCACATTTGCTTCCAGGAAACACAACCTGAGACAGAGAAGCAAACTAGAGGGTATTTCTCTTGATTATCTTAAACAGCAACCAAAAAAAGTACGCAAATAAATAAATAAATAAATAAATATTATTGAGCTCTCTCTATTTAAATCTGAAATATACATGGGCTTAGCATGTATATATGGTTTTGGGTACAGATATTTTTATTAATATCATTTAACACACAATACTTTATAGCAAATCTGCCCATGTATTGGTCTTTTGCAGTGCCCTTGTGCTATTCCATAGTGGATTTCTTAACTGTCTCCAAATGTATGGCTTTCGATTGTTTCCTGTTTTTTCACGGCTTAAAATAGTGCTGTTATAAATATTGTTGCACAAATTGTTGTCTTTCTTTTTTGATTAATTCCTTTGATAAATGCTTTTCAAGAGTTGGATTAGAGGCCTCTGAATACCAGCACAGGGACCAGTTAGGAGAGGGGAAGGGAGAATAAAAGAGGAAAGAACGAAGATTCACGTAACAACCAGCTTTTCCTTTCTTAATGATGAAAGACGTATGTTAAGGGAGTGTATATAAATCTGGAGCACCCTGAGATTTCATCAAGTCCTGGCTAACCTCTTTTTGCCTCGGAATCTTCTTGAATAACCCTACTTTACAGTACTTTGTACTTTGAATATGAATATTGAATTATATTAATTTGCAGCACGATTATCAAAAATCCAGTGTGGGGGGAAGGTTCAGAGGATAAGCAAGTTTAGGCAATGCACATTGAATAATCTTCTTGAAGCTTAATAATGTAGAGAGGGATGTTAAAGACAGAATTCTTGCAGCAAAGAAATTATTAAATTAATGCATCCCGACAGTACAATTAATATTATAAGGAAAAGTTTGTGAAAGAATGGTGTATATGGCATCATAAAAAAACTTTTAGAAAGTAATTATTATGAATACACATATAATATACACATATGGCTTACTAGTTAAGATGTAGCTACATTCCTAGAAAATCCCATTTATGCTATTACATTAGTATCCCCTCTAGCACCCAACCACCCATCCTGGCAAATTTTAGGTGTTTTACAAAGGTTTATGAAATTGCATTAAGCATCTGTTAAAAATCATTCATTCATTGCTAGACATTTGTATAATATAGTTTTAAAGAAAAATCACAGCTGAGGGGAGCTACAGAAAAGAAGCATAGAAATTACGTTGAGTTATTTTTCTTATGCATATAAAGTTGCTCTGTGAGAAAAGAGCACTCAGCAGATGTACAGATCCATTATCTTCTCACATGGCAATAGGTTCCTCCTTCCAGAAAATGTGAGCAGGTTTGGAACATTAATACACATAGACTGAGGTGCAAAGCAGAGAACATGAAAATGATTGGCCAAAAATAATGGAACACAGGTGAGCTTAAATCAGGACATTAAACACTGAGGTTCACCATGTAACAGAGCATCCAAATGTATAATAATCCTGCTAAATACTGGGAGTAGCACATTTCCAGCAGAAGTATCGACACGCCCCTCCTACATTGAAACCCAAGGACAGTGGTTTCACATATTGTCATTTCAGCCTTGACTCTCTCCAAAGGCTCATGGGATCCTACTTCCTGACTGACATAACCTGTGTTTTCAGAAACAGGTGTCTGTAAGTTTACATCAGATGATAAGTATTAAAGACAGAGGATGAGAATTCTGGAGCAGCCTACTTAATTCATTCTCACTTGTCATTGTCACTATTCGCTACACTGTTGTAGACGGAGCTCCACACACTAAGAAGTCCCCTCTTGTCTTGAAATTTTAAATTGTATTTCTCTCTGTATTTTTAAATATCAATAAAATTTTAGAAATCATGATTAACCCCTCATTTTAAGTTGAGAAAACTAAGAAGTATAAAGTTGAAAGCACTTGCCTAGATTCAGGTAATGAATTTTCTGTAAATTTGTAAAAAAAATACAGTGTCTCTTGGCTCTTGATACAACTTTTTTTCACCACATTATTCTAAGAAACTTTGGAAGTATTTTTAAAACAATATTGCATTATGGTTAAAGAATACAAGTTCTGAAGTTAGGGAGACCAAGGTAACAAAAGGAATATTTAACTCCTCTAAGCTTAGTTTATTCATTAGTGAAAGTATTATTACTCTTTATGACAGTATTGTTGAAAGCTTTAAATGACATAGAACATGGTTAAGTACCAAAAACTATTCATTATAATTACTATTACATATGTAAGTAAAATTTGTTCACTATATATTACCATAGTCTTCAAAAGCTGCACATAGATTTTTATCAAGTTTAGAGACTAGTCTCATTGAAATTGTAAGTCAGGTGTCATATTCAAATTCATTCTGACTTCCAATTCTGGGGAAATGCGTGAGGAGTAGTATCTCATCCTCCCTATTCTGCCTATTAGAATCCTGGATGTTATATATAAAATAAACAGAAGGAGATGTTGAAAGGTGAAAAGAAAAAAGTCAGGCAAGCCAGGGAACTCAGAACCCAAGCAACTACACGGTAGTGAATTTCTTGCATTTTCTTCTTGCCTCATACAGTCCAGAATGGGTACTGAAGAAGCCAGCAACCCGAAAACACTAATGACACAGACCAACAAAAACCCCGAGAAAAATCTACTCTCTCTTGACAATGGGCCAGGAAAGGGGCAGCTCAACAAGACAGAATACAGTTAGACAATAACCACAGAAAATCCTGCAGTCCCATCAGTACAAACAAGGGCCCAGGGGAGAGTTTAGACTCCATCCTTGCCAGGTGGGAAGGAGGTGCCACAACCTCCTCCCCCACCTCCCGGGTGGTATCGAAGAGGGCCTGTGGGAAGCCAGGACTTTCATCTCTACCTGTTGGTAAAGAGGACCCCCTCTGTAGTGTCATGAGAGAAAATGGGGGAGTGAGGGAAGACTCGGATTTCTGTCCCACACAACTCCCTGCAACCTAAACCTCAAACCTTTTACAAACATGAACTCAAAAGAAATCATAGACTTAAATACACAATGTAAACCTGTAAGACTTCTAAAAAATAACATGAGACAATTTTCCAGCCCTAGGGCTCGATGAAGGGTTCTTAGACATGACACCAAAACCACAATCCATAAAAGTGAAATACCAATAAATTGGACCTCACCAAAATTAAAAACTTTTGCTCTGTGCAAGATCTTGTTAAGAGGTTGAAAAGACAAGCTACAAAGTAGGAAAAATTGTTTGCAAACATTTGACAAAGTACTTATCTAGAATTTTTTAAAAAACTGAACAGTAAAAACAAATAATCTAATTAGAACATGGGCAAAAGACATGAAGAGTCATTTTTACCAAAGATGGCAGTAAACATGTGGGAAAAAATGTTCAGCATCACTAGCTGTTAGGTAAATGCAAATTCAAGCCATGATGAGATATCACTATACACCTCTCAGCATGATGAAATAAAACTATTTTATATCTAATTTTATATCTTGCTAGCAAGTGCTAGCAAGAATACAGAGACACGATCTGTTATACATTGCTGGTAGGAATATAAAATGGTGCAGCCACTCTGGAAAACAGGTTGGCAACTTCTTAAAACAATTAAACATACACTTACCATACAACCCAGCAACTGCACTCCTAGGCATTTATCTCAGAGAAATAAAACAGCTTTTGTAGCAGCTTTATTGTAATAGCTCAAAACTGGAAACAACCAAGATATAATACTTCTCAGCAACAGAAAGAAAGGAACTATTGATACACACAACTTGGATGGATCTCAAGGACATTGGGCTATGTGAAAAAAAATTGTTCAAAAGGCTACAAAGGCTGTGAGTCTATTTATATTAACATTCTTGAGAAATGATAAAATTGTAGAAAAGGGAACCAGATTAAAGGTTTGCCAGGGGTTAGGGATGGTGTGGGGGAGAGAGTTGGCCTTGGCTATAACAGGTAGCACTTAATGTAGCATCAGTTCAGTGTCTGAAATCGGAGGGAGGTCTTTGTGGTCTTAGTTCTTAGGTCTTAGTTCTCTTTCTTGATTGCACTGATGGTTGTAGGAGCCTACACATGAGGTACAATAACAGAATCATACACTTACATCAAGTCAGTGTCAGATGTGTCAGATTCCTGTCTTTTATGTTGTATTATAATTATCCTATATAATAAAAGGCTAATATGCAAATTGACTGAACAGTGGAACGACTGGTCGCTATGATGCGCACTGACCACCAGGGGAAGACACTCAATGCAGGAGCTACCCCCTGGTGGTCAGTGTGCTCCCACAGGGGGAGCACCACGCAGCCAGAAGCCAGGCTGATGGCTGGCAAGTGCAGCAACAGTGGCGGGAGCGTCTCCCACCTCCGCAGCAACGCTAAGGATGTCTGATGAAAGCCATCAGTCCGATATCCCCCGAGGGCTCCTGGACTGTGAGAGGGCACAGGAGGCCAGGCTGAGGGACCCCCCCTCTCTGAGTGCACGAATTTTATGCACCAGGCCTCTAGTGTTAGATAAACTCCTTAAAGGAAACTGACTGAAGGCTACGTGGGTCCTCTGCGTACTATCTTTGCAAGTTTCTGTGAATCTTTGTTTCAAAATAAAAAGTTTGTTTTGGGAGAATTCTGAGAAGCAACAGAGGCTTACTGGTATATGACTTCTGGTCAGAAGAACCACATTCTGCTAAGAGCATTTGAAAGCAAAATGTGACACAAAGGAAAGTTGGCTCCCAGTTAGGGAAAAATGCCATATGCAGAGCTTTATGTGGCTGAGAAAACCATCATTCCTTTCCATTATGAGTCCCAAGTAGATCTGATGTGTTGTTGTTTTGTTGTTGTTGTTGTTTTTAATCCTCATCTGAGGATATTTTTCCATTGACTTTTAGAGAGAGTGGAAGGGAGAGGGAAAGACAGAGAGAAACTTTAATGTGAGAGAGACACATTGATTGGTTACCTCCTGCACACACCTCAATCAGGATCAAGCCTGCAACCAAGGTAGGTATCTTTGACCAGAATCGAACTTGGGATCCTTCAGTCCACAGGCCAAAGCTCCACCCACTGAGCTAACCTGCCAGGGCAGGATTTGATGGCTTTTAAGCCCAACTGCAGATTAGAATGAAGTGGGTGCTTTAAAAATGTTCTGTGACCAGCGATTCTGACTCCTTTGGGTTAGGGTGATCATAATTATCTAGAGTGCAATCTAGACGGACATATACCAACCATAGTACACTAAGGAATGTAGCATCAGTCCAGTGTCTGAAATCGGACACTATTTCGAGCCCTGTAAGGGAAAAGTAAATCCAAAGTTTTATTTTATTCTAATATTGAAGTTATTTTAAGGCCAGTTACTAAACCCTCTTAACTTTCTAAATTTTAATTAATGGAGTAATATCCAGAACCCAGGGGGTTAAAAAATAACACAGGTGATTATTCACATGCTATGTTTGAAAAAGAAATCAATATTTTACTCTTTGGGTATCACTGATTCTTTTAAATAATCCTTTTACTTCCTCACCGCTATTAATAAGATGCAAGAAAAAAGGTGCTCTAAATTGCAGGCATTCATCTGCGATGAACCACTTCTGGAAGGGGCAGTTCTAGATGGTGTAAGCCAAGCTGAACGGAAGCAGGGGTCCTTTCCCATCGCCCAGCAGAGCAGGATGACAAAAGTGTTCTATAAAAAGGAATCAATAAAGATTTAAACATTAAAAATTAGGAAGCTTTATAGTAATTGCTACAATGATGAAAGGTTATCCACATTCCACATTAATATATACAGTTTCCTATTAGACTTTACAGTTAATAATGCTCTGAGCAATGCTGGTTATCGCAGTTAATACACAGCTGAGGTACAAGCGGAACCCGGGAACCGGTGTGGGCCGAGGCCGAGGGCTCTGTTCCCATCCCTGCCATTTGACCCTGGAGGAGTTCTTTATCAGACTCCTCCTGTGTAAATTTTAAATAACAATATTTTGAGGAATGAAAGAAATAATATAAAAAAGCATTTTAGCCGAAACCGGTTTGGCTCAGTGGATAGAGCGTCGGCCTGCGGACTGAAGGGTCCCGGGTTCGATTCCGGTCAAAGGCATGTACCTGGGTTGCGGGCACATCCCCAGTGGGGGATGTGCAGGAGGCAGCTGATCGATGTTTCTTTCCCATCGATGTTTCTAACTCTCTATCTCTCTCCCTTCCTCTCTGTAAAAAATCAATAAAATATATTTTTTAAAAAAAAAGCATTTTAAACTGCAACGTGTTGAACATCTTGTCATTGTCACAATTGTTAGCATTTTAAAAATGCAACTCTTAATTGGCAGCTGCCTACTTATTAATCTATGAAACTATATTTTTTAGATGTTACAGTTTATATAAATAGAGCAAGTTTTTCATGATCAAAACTACTATATGCTGAAACAATTGTTAATTGAAGGGTGATGGTTTTCAAATTACAAATTACAGTCATTATTTGTTGACATTGATGAATCCTATGAACTAACTATAGCTCATGGAAGTGACCAGCTCCCTTAGCATATTGAGCATGTGGCGTGCAAATTTTACTAGTATATGCCATTTAAAGCTTTCCTTTTAGAAATCTAACATATATTTTATTTCTCTATCTAGTTTTTCCATTAAAGGACACTTTAGCTGTGGTGTCACTACATTTTAAGCTTTCAATTTGGGAGCAGAAAATTTCTAATAGTGTCCATCTAGCTATTAGTATTCCATGCCCTGAACAGTGCAGAGAGCCACAAGGGTATCAGGAAGAATCTAAGCTGTCTGTAGCATTCAATACTAATTGGAAACTATAAACATGATATTGAATAGTATAAGAATGAATGACTCATGTTGATACCTTTTTACACTTCACAAATATAAAATTATACAACAGTCCTAAGTAATAAATTATTTAAATAAGCTGAGATGAATAAGCAATAAGAACAATTGAATAATAATTTTAAAAGTACCTATGACTTAATGAAAGTCACAAATCATTTTTGGGGACAATTTTATCCATAAGTTATAATATCCATATAATGTTACCTATAAATTTTAACTTTGTAATTAACAAAAATATTTTAATATAAAAGTATGGGGGCTTTCCTTCTTTTACATGTTTATATATGTAACTAATTTCCTATTCCTATTTTAAACATACTAATTCTACATCTTTAAGAAAATCACAGTTAAACTTGATATTTAAAGTAATATAAACTTGGTGAATCTTCAATATTTATCATTTTCTATACTGCAGGGGGTTTTTTTTTTCTCAAAAATTGTTTTAAATATGTTTAAATATATTTAATATAAATTGATAAATCTACTTCAAAGTATACCTGTGGGTTGTCCTTATTTATACAAGTAAAAGGCAATGTGATTTTATTAGCTTATTTGTATGCCCCTCTTTATCCCAAACAGGATTACAGTGTCCTATTATAAATAGCTACACCATCACGTAAAAATATTAGAGAAAATGAGATAAGTATTAAAGTGAGTAAAGAAAAAATAAGTTGAAGCTCCAAGTAAGGTTAGAATGCATATGGCTTGGTGTATTTGCCAAAGAAAGGGTACAAATTTAGTTCTAAGAGAAAAATCTGACTGACCAATGACACAAGTATCCAGATATTCAGATGATGTGGTCAATTCTGGTGCTGAAAGAGATAAAGCCCCAAATAAAATGGAAAAGGCACACATTTCTTTTAACTGGACATTCAAGACAAAAAGTCAAATGATCTAAAAAGCAGAAATGGATATCCATAAGACATACTAAGATATCTATACCTAGACCACCTTACGATAAACACCACACTTGCGCCCTTGTCTTGGTCTAGTTCTGTTTTCAGAACCTTGAGAGCAGATTGGGTAGTGGAGGGAAGAAAACCTTAGGTCAGTTGACATAAGCTTCTTGTCCAGCGGTTCTCAACCTGTGGGTCGCGACCCCTTTGGCGGTCGAACAACCCTTTCACAGGGGTCGCCTAAGACCATCCTGCATATCAGATATTTACATTATGATTCATAACAGTAGCAACATTATAGTTATGAAGTAGCAACGAAAATAATTTTATGGTTGGGTCACAACATGAGGAACTGTATTTAAAGGGCCAGAAGGTTTAGAACCACTGTATCTTGTCTAATATTGTGAACAGACTCCAGGAGGCCTTGATGTACTGCACTGGTAACTAGGTATTTCCTTACAGAAACTTACTGCCAAGAAAATCAAGATTTGAGCCCTAGCCAAACAAACTTACAAAGGAGGCCACAGGTAAATCCCAAGATTAATTAATGTCAAAATAATTAAATCAGATGCCCATAGTATCCAAGAAAAATCACTGGATTTGACTCAAATGTACGAAGTGGATGTAGAAAAATTCTCCTTGCTTTTGGCTGAGAAAGGAAGTTTAAGGTTGAGAAAAAATGGGGCCAAGAGGAGTAAGGGTAGTGGGACCGAGTGGAGGAGAAAGATGGCTTCATACCAGCTTTCCATGCACAGGCCAGCTCCCAGTTAGCCTTTACCTTGTGTAGATATCTGTAAGCCTCAACCAGCTACTGTGCCCAGCCTTTGCAGCGCAAGATGGGAAAGAAAGGCACATTTGCTGACTTACAGAAGGAATTAGCAAACTACACAAAGAGAATATTTTCAGTATCATTTAGGAATAGAGACAAAAATACACCTTAAGATGTAAAAACACGTAGTTTCCAAATTTAGAAATTCCTGAAATAATGACTAAAAACACTATAGAGTGTGTTCCCTAACAGGAAGAGGAACTCAGAGACCACAGAGAGAGAAGAACTCAAGAAAGAGAAAATGAAAATGAGGTGGAAAAGGCTGCGAGGTAGGAAGGAGCAAAGGACCAGAAAGAGGAAACCGGCCAAGAACTTACCTTACTGCAGTTTGGCACTGTGGGGCCTAACCTAACAGGCTATTTGAGATACCGAGTCTCTGGCAAGGTCCCCCTCTTTGACAGCCTTTACCTGAGCAGAAACAGGGTAGAACTCCACATGGAAAATTTAAATACAGTGGGTGTGAGACAAGCGGCTTCTATAGTCTTGCTATAATAGTATTTTTCAAATTCCTCACCCAAGGATATGTTTTGATTTGAGAGAGAGAGGAGAGAGAGAGAGAGAGAGAGAGAGAGAGAGAGAGAGAGAGAGAGAGAGAGAGAATGTGAAAGAGAAACATTGATCAGTTGCCTGCTATATGCTTCCCCACCTGGGATCAAACCCACAACCTAGGTATGTGCCCTGACCAGGAATCAAACCCAAAACTTTTCAGTGCATGGGAAGACACACCAACCAACTAAGCCACCCGGCCAGGGCAACTATTGATTTTAGTTATTATAGGGAGGAATCATCTTGGACCCTTCTCTGGAACATTTACTTAATGAGATACAGAAAAACCTTCTCTGTAGCATTCTCATTTATAAGGCAATCTCATGAATGGGTCCTGAAGATATTATCGTAATTAAGTTCTAGGATTTATAGGAATGCAAAATCCTGGTAAACTGGACTCTTCTCATAGGAGAAGCATGTTTGTAGATAAACTCCAAAATCACTGAATGCTTTCTGTATATGGGAATATGCAAGGGTGGGGAGCTACTAAGAAGAATTTGTCTTTTCTTTAGAGATCATAAAACTTGATTGAAATGACAACTAGAGAAAACCACACATAACAGGTACAGTATGATGAGATGCTAGGAATGAAAAATGGAAAAAGGTAAGTAATGGCTTACAACTGCTTCTGTTTAAAGACTGGAAATATATTCAAGAAATAGACTAATACGGTAAGGGTGAGGTGAATCATTGGCTAGCATTAAATTTGAACTGGGTCTTGAACTGTTGGTCTGTTGGAAAAGTGATGACAGGCAATTAGAGCAAAGGTACAAAGTGAAGAATATAAAAGAAGATATAAGGGACAAGAATCAAGAGGTAATAGAAAAGATGCCAGGAGGAATAAAAAGACGACCTTGGACAGCAATGAAATAAACAGTTGAAGGAAAGAGCTTTAAAAATCAACTTCTAGGCCCGGCCAGCGTGGCTCAGTGGTTGAGCGTTGACCTAGGAACCAGGAGATCATGGTTCGATTCCCAGTCAGGGCACATGCTGGGGTTGCTGGCTTGATCCCCCATGTGGGGCGTGCAGGAGGCAACCGATCAATGATTCTCTCTCATCATTGATGTTTCTCTCTCTCTCTCTCTCTCTCTCTCTCTCTCTCTCTCTCTCTCTCTCTATTCCCCTCCCCCCCACTTCCTCTCTGACGTCAATAAAAATACATATTTTTTAAAAAACCAACTTCCAGGAGGCGAAGGAAGTGCTATGATGAAAGCAGTATTTAATTTTTTTATTTTTTTATTTTATTTTACTTTTGGCAGGTGAAACAACAGGATTATTAGAGACAGGTGGTTGCTAACTAACGGAGAGGCACCATTTAGGAGATGTTTGGAGACTCCTAAACTGCAGACTTCATGCTATGGAACAGCAGCTGCCAAAACAGGTATCTGAAATGTGTGCATGTATGTGTGCTGTTGTTTTTGTTGTCCTCGTGGTTGTCATTTGGAGGAAATGTTTTACGCTGATTAAGTTACCTCTGGAAAAATAAATCACCTCTTCTGTCATAGGAGATGTGGAATGGAATCTGTTTTCTCGTGGCTTTTTATTGAGACTTTTATTTCATATGTATTAAGACAGAATTTTGAGACAAGGGATGTTATTAAAATACTAAGAGGCCCAGTGCACAGATTCATGCACCGTGGGGTCCCTAGACCTGGCCTGTACCCTCTCGCAATCCAGGACCCCTCGGGGGATGTTGGAGAGCCGGTTTCGGCCCGATCCCCACAGGCCAGGTACAAGTCCATGCACTGGGCCTCTAGTATGCATATAAGATCTATGGTTAATCTCTTCCCACTCTCTCCCCTCCCCGCTTCCCTCTGATATTCATCAGTCTTCCATGTTTCCATGCCAGTGGTTCCTGCTCCTTCATTGAGCATCTGCCCCCCTGATGACCAGTGCATGTCATAGCTACCAGCCGGTCAGCTGGTCGCTTAGGCTTTTATATATATATAGATTTAAAGTTTTAGATGACTGGAGGAACACTCCAGAGCAGCGGTTCTCAACCTGTGGGTCGCGACCCCTTTGGCGGTGGAACGACCCTTTCACAGGGGTCGCCTAAGATCATCCTGCATACCCGATATTTACATTATGATTCATAACAGTAGCAACATTACAGTTATGAAGTAGCAACGAACATAATGTTATGGTTGGGCCACCACATGAGGAGCTGCATTAAAGGGCCGGAAGGCTGAGAACCGCTGCTCTAGAGCTATTGTGATAACTCCAATTGCTGATTGGTTTTATTTAACCATATTTCTAAGATCTAAAATCTGGAAAGAATTTGTCAAGATAATTTACCTTGAAGTTGGATCAGAGAAAGATACTATTGTCCTTAAATTAAATTACAGAAATCTTATAAAAGAATGAGCTTAACACTCCATTCAACTTTTTTTTTTTTTACTGACATGCTATCAAAGTAATAATAATTGCATGTTTAGCATTCACAGTGTGAAAGGTGCTGAATAACATTCTTTACAAAATAGCAAATGATAGTGTCCTCAGATGCAGAAGTCTGTGGAAATGCTATGTAAATATTTGAGGTAAGAATTTGGTTTGAAGTGTTTAGAAAAAGGAATGAGATATTTAAATGAGACAAATGGCTTAGAGGCTTAATGGAAACAGATGGGTAGCAATTAGAGGGAAAGCGAAGCCGGGGAGCACCAAGCAAAGAGTTCCCGGCTGGAGAAAAGCAGATGCTCTGAGCCCGGGAATGGGAGAACTGAGAAAGCACGAGTAGAAATTGCTTACTCCAGCCCTTGCTTAATCTTTACTTATACGTAAAAATAAAATAAAATAGAATTTAAGATAGGAAAATAGCTTAAGCAATGCTACCAGATGGAAGTCATCTGTAAGCCATAGCAGCTGTATCATTTTTTTCTCTCTCTTGCTTCCCACTTTCCTCCCCTACTTTCTAGTCACTTCCCACCAAAAGTCAGGATTTGTTTTATAGCTTTGTCCTTTTCTTCATTTTGTCAGGAAGGACCACAGACTTCCACACAACTCCAATCTTGAGTTCATAGAGTAAAGGAGAGAGGAAAAATAAAAAAATAAATAAAAATACCTATTCTTAAAAGAATGGGGCAGAAGGGTTTTGGCTACTATTTTTTTTCCATGTTCAGGAAGCCTAGAAAACCTGAATGAAACAGGAAGGAGGAGGGACTAATATAAGTTACAGATTTCCCAGGTACACTTGTAAGAGCAACTGGTTGTATTCCCAGTTTGGGAGGATTCATTTTTAACTAGGCTAAGGGGGCAAGTGGAGAAAGGTGTGGAACTGTGGCATTATTATATTCTTGGTTTATTCTGATTATATTTAATAATTCCACAGTATATTTAAAATATACCATGCTTAAAATTTTTATTGATGTTTCCTTTTTAAAAACATGTTTTTTATTGATTTTAGAGACAGAGAGAGAGGGAGAGAGAGATTGAAACATCAATGATGAGAGAGAATCATCGATTGGGGGCACCCTCCCTCTCCCCCACTGGGGATCAAGCCCTAAACCTGGGCCTGTGCCCTGACCAGAAATCAAACAGGCGACCTCCTGGTGTCTGGGAGGATGCTCAACCAACTGATGTTTCCTTTTTTGAGGCTATCATCCAAATAACCTGAGGCATTAGTATTTTGACAGGAAGTGCTGGGCATACTTGTAACTACTAACCTTTAAAATCTTCAAACATGTATTTTGACCACTAAAACCCTAATTGAAATCATGTTATGTCAAAGAAGATGGATAGTACAAGAAACAGTATACAAGGAGAATGAAAATATTTGGGAGGAAAATAAATCTTTATAATTGCTGGCGGGTGTTTGGGGAAAAGCAGATGCTTGCTCTTAAGGAGAGCAACTCACTTTAATTATGGAGATTCCTTGCTTTTATTGGTAATGGAAAGACACTGAAGTTTGCAAATCAAGTTATAATAAATATGTATGTCTACTGAAGTGGAATAAGAAGTAAATCTTAAATATAATTCGTAACAGAAAAATAAATATTAGAAATTACCTAAACTTGGTAATTAGCACCAAGTATCTTCACAGAAAATTTAGCCACTTTTAAATTTATATCAGAGAGAGTGAGAAGTATTCAAAGAAATACCCATGTCTGGCCGCTGTGGCTCAGTGGATGAATGTTGAACTATGAAGCAGGAGGTCATGGTTCAATTCCCTGTCAGGGCACATGCCCGGGTTGCAGGCTCGATTTCTGGGGGGGGGCATACAGGAGGCAGCCGATCAATGATTCTCTCATCATTGATGTTTCTATCTTTCTCTCTCCCTCTCCCTTCCTCTCTGAAATTAATAAAAAATATATTTCTAAAAAAGAAATAGAACAAAATAAGTGACCAAAATTTTTGAAGAAGCTTGAATTCTCCATTTCAAAAAGCTTGGGTTAACGTACTATGTAGGAGCCATTATATGTCAGAAAAAAAAAATCTAGCTGACAGAGAGCCAAACTAAATATTATCTCTGCCCTCAAGGAAATTTCAATCTAGCTGAGGACATTAAACAAATAATAACCCAAAGTGTGGTACTAACTGAACTTAATCCAAATTATGTAGGGTTGTACAGTGTATACTACAAAGTTTAGCATAAACTTCACATTCATTTAAATATATGAATATAAAGATGCTCTGGCTTCAACAGTCCAGACCCCATTAATCACCTGTATTGGTTCCGTTGATTTGGCTGACTTGGGGAGCAGACTTGTTTCCCCTCTCATCTCCGCCCAGCATAGAGTGCCTGTTGTTAAATGTCCTAACTGCTCTCTCCTCTGAACAGTGATGATCAATGTTTTTATGTATATTTTACAAATGAAGAAATTAGGACTCAGAGAAGTTAAGTTCTTTTTAAAAAATATGTATTTAGTGATTTCAGAGAAGAAGGGAATGGGAAGAGGGATAGAGAGATGAAACATCAATGATGAGAGAGAATCATTGATCAGCTGCCTCCTGTACACCCCTCACTGGGGATTGAGCCTGCAACCCAGGCATGTGCCCTGACCAGGAATCGAACTGTGACCTCCTGGTTCATAGGTTGATGCTCAACCACTGAACCACACCAGCCAGACAAAGTTAAGTTTTTACCCAAATGCCACAGAGAGGACTCCTTTTGAGTCTAAGTTCTAATCTTTTCAATAAAACATAGTCATCTTCACATGGTATCCCTAATGTTAGAATCGTTGGTCTTTTTTTGTTGTTGTTAATCCTCACCCAAGGATATTTTTCCATTGACTTTTAGAGAGAGTGGAAAAAGGGGGGAAAGACAGAGAGAGAGAAACTTCGATATGAGAGAGACATATTGATTGATTGCCTCCTGCATATGCCCTGCCGGGACCAGGGATTGAGTCTGCAACTGAAGGTACATGCACTTGACTAGAATCAAACCCAGGACCTTTCAATCCTCAGGCCGAAGCTCTATCCACTGAGCCAAACCAGCAAGGGTAAATCATTGGTCTTTTAGTAAATCCTCCAGCCAGCCTCCCAGATCCATAATAGGAACAGTAGAAACTGATCTGTGCCAAATTTATGGAGACTATTGCCTTTTCTACGTTCATAATTAAGGTATTTCTAGACAAAATGATAATTGATATCAACTAATAGTCACTGTCTATAGTATAGTGTGAAGGATTCTGAACACTTGCTTTTGATCAATAGAAAAAGGGCCATGATTAGTCGTTGATGTACCATGAGCATAGAAAGGGGAAGTAGTTGCATACAGCTCATGGGGTTTTTTTTATACCTACCTGCTATAGCCTAGCACAGTTTATACATTTTATCTACAATATAATTTTGCTGATTTATTGTTACTTTATTTTTCTCTACAATCCATGCTATAATCTACCATGACTCTCTGTTTTGCCCTCCCTTATCACACAACACACTAATTTTCTATTCTTGCTTCTAACTATCTACTTCAAACAGTTCTTTTTATAATCTCCAGGGGAAAGACCCTTAACCTGTTTATTATCTTTATGTAGAGACTATAGTTTGTCACTTTGAATAGGTAGGTATAATATGGACATAAAGAATCAAAGTTAACATGTAAGTATAAAAAGTAAATTATAGTCACAAAGAATCGAATTACGGTTACCATAGTAACCTTAACTATGACTGTTAAGGCTTTCTAAGGTAGAAAACTTAACTATAATAATGCAGAAACAGGGATTTTTTTATGCTTAATAAGCCAGAGATATTATATATCATGATTGCGTGCAATAAATTACTTCTGCGGAGTAAAGAAACTTCTAAGATGGTAAATCAGCAATTTTTAAGGGTTGACTAGCTTCTTTAAAATGCCCTACGGGCAGAAAATAATATACCATCTACTGCAAAGTGTCTATTGAAATATGTGTAATAAGAGAAGTAAAAATAAACATTTGGACATATAATAGTCTTGAAAATAAAGACAAATTTCAAATAAAATCATAGAACGCGAGAATTGGTAAAGACCTTAGATAGCAGCCCAAAGCACAAATGAATTGTATAGATTCCCTAATAGATTGCAGTAGCCTTGGCTTAAACCTCCAATAGAGATTTTATTTTCTCACCAAGAGGAAAAAAACATCTGTTGCTGTACAGATTGAGGTGTTATTATAAAGTTGTTTCTGTGAGCCAACAATCTGCTATCATTTTGCTTTCACCCACAGATTCCTGCTCTGCTCTCTAGAATGATACAGTGAAAATAATCCTTATAACAACATCTGACAGACCTTTAGATACTGGAAGACAGCTATTAAGGTTTCTCACTAGTCTGCTTCCTAAGGTTAACCTGTTTCACTCAGTTCTTTCAACTCTTCCTGTAGATCATAATTTCCTGACATTTCCAGTATCTACTGGTCACATTACAGACTGTAGATGTCTTTCTTGAATTAAGGGGGCATGGGTGCTGAATTGAGCAAAATAACTTTTTCATGTATCAGTTACATTCCAGGCATTGGATTGAGGTGGTCTGACTGTCTCACTCTGAAGAGATCTACACTTGTCATAATATCCTTATTAACCATGTGGTCAACTAAGCACTGTAGATTGTTTCCCATGAGCTGCTGCCCCATTGTTTTTTCCTACTGTTTTGTACTTATATATTTGCATTTCCAAGTCTAGGTAGCAGCCCATTATTCCTGCTAAACTTCATCTTGCTCTTTTGGTCTGATATTTTTGCCTGGAAATGTACTTGGGGCAGGATTGGGAAACAAAGCTTTGGGTGTCAAAGCTGTTGTTGCCACGCTTTTTAAATCTAATAATTAGGTGTCCTAGTTCCATTGATGAACGTGCTGATCAGGAGAGAGTCAGGAAAGGATCCCTCTGGTCTTCCATAGTTGCCCTTATTCCAGGTTGAAACAGAGATACTGGTACCTTTTACGTCTAGGGACACTTTGGAAAGCCTTTTAAAACTATGATCTTTTTAAAACCTAACAGCCACCCATAGATTGACTTACAGCAGTTATATCTTTGTTTTACAGACAAGGGTATTTGCAAGGCCACACAGCTTCCAAATGGTACAGTTAGGAATAGAAACAATCTAATTCTTTCCCTTCAGCACTATTGTAGCTTCCAATGGGATCCATGCTTACCATGAGGAAAATAGGCTCTGTCAATACCCACACAGCTATCTCTGAGACCCAGACAGCCTCAGGAAGACAGGCAGATCCTCAATATCTCTTAACCCAACATGTACTTGATCCATGGTAAATAAAGCTAACCAATGCTTAAAAGTAATATAGCATCACCGCTTAGTTATGATTGTTAAATAAACTGTGAATACACCTGGACTATCTTATTCCCTGTGTTACCAGCTTATCTATTAGGAGATTAGAGGTAGTTCTTTCTTCTAAAATCATTACATGCCAGTCTTAACATTTTGTACCTACCATTCTAGTATTTAACTCTGTTAAAATATGATCAGATATTTAGAAATATTTTATCCTAAAAAAGCCATAGAAAATCTTATATTTTTTTCTAAATATTAATAACTTACAGGATCATTGTTCTAACAGTAGATAGGTTTTTATTTTTATGAAATGGGGATATTATCTTTCAAGTTCCAAGAACCTTGGCAGGACTCGATTTTGAGGGAACATTGCTAGGAGATCTTAGATAATTGATGAAAGTTTCTGTCATCCTGAAATGACACTTCATCTGCTTCTGGAGGCTCAAAACTCAGTTGTAGTTATCAGAAATTTCATTTTACCTCCTTACATATCTTGGTCTATGATTGATTCTATAATGTATTCAGTTTCCATTTTTATTCAGAAACCTTACCATTTTGCAGCAAATATGGAAGCAAACAGGTTTTTGCATGTTGTCTGTGATATCTAGAAGCCTGAAATCATTTGCCCTCATTCTAATTATGTATTCAACCCTTTCTTCTTATTATTCTTTCTGCTTTAAACACAACTTAAAAGTCATATCTGCTATTTCTGGTAATTTTTTTTAAGTGTTCGGTTTATTCTGGCTTTTAATCTTTCTGATGTTATTTCTAGATGTTTGTGCTACTCTTTGAATGAATCCTATTTTGGAGTCTCCCCAATTTTTACACATCTCTTTAAACAAAAGATGTTGTTAGAAACCTCTGCAGATGACACGATACTGTATATAGAAAACCCTAAAGATTCCACCTAAAATAAATGAATCAGTATGATTGTATAAGGAGCTAAGTGAATTCAGTATAGTAGCAGGATAAAAAATAAATACCCAGAAATCAGTTGCATTTTTATACACCAATAATGAACTCTCAGAAAGGAAAACTAAGGAAACAACCAATTTACAATTGCATCAAAAATAAAATACCTAGCCGAAGCCGGTTTGGCTCAGTGGATAGAGCGTCGGCCTGCGGACTGAAGGGTCCCAGGTTCGATTCCGGTCGGGGGCATGTACCTGGGTTGCGGGCACATCCCCAGTGGGAGATGTGCAGGAGGCAGCTGATCGATGTTTCTCTCTCATCGATGTTTCTAACTCTCTATCTCTCTCCCTTCCTCTCTGTGGAAAATCAATAAAATATATTAAAAAAATAAAATAAAATAAAATAAATAAAAAATAAAATAAAAAATAAAATACCTAGCAATAAATTTAGTTAAGGATGTAAAAGACCTGTACTTGAAAAATTATAAGATATTGAAGAAAGAAAATGAATAATATACAAATAAGTGAAAGCATATACCATGTTCGTGGACAGAAAGAATTAACATAATAAAAATGTGCATACTACCCAAAGCAAACTGTAGATTCAATGCAATTCCTATCAAAATACCAATGGCATATTTCACAGAATTAAAACAAATATTCCAAAAATGTATATGGAACCACAAAAGATCCCAATAGCCACAGCAATCTTGAGAATGAAAGAACAAAGTTAGAAGAATCAAGCTACCTCATATCAAACTACACTATAAGGCTATAGTAATAAAAGCAGCATAGTACTGGCATAAATATAAACATGTAGATCAATGGAACAGAATTGAGAGCTCAGAAATAAACCCACCCCTTTATGGTCAATTAATATTGGGGGTGGGGGGGAAGGCAAGAACATACAATGGGGTAAAGATAGAAAGATAGTCTATCAATCAATGATGTTGGGAAAATTGGACAGATACACGCAAAAAAAATGAAACTAGACCATCTTCTTATGCCATACACAGGAAGAAACTCATAATGGAATAAAGACTTAAATGTAAGTCATGAAACCATAAAAATCCTAGAAGAAAACATAGGCAATAAAATAAAATAAAAACATTTCTCTTAGCAATATTTTTTTCTGATCTATTGCCTTGGGCAATGTAAATAAGAAAAAAATAAATGGACACATATGTAATACCCTTTGTAATACTTTAAGCAATAAATTAAAAAAAAATAAACAAATGGGACTACATCAAACTGAAAAGTTTTTACCCAGAAAAGGAAACCATCAACTAAATAAAAAGACAGGAGAACATATTTACTAATAATACATCTGATGAGTTTTATAAGTTCTTATGAAAGCCCTTAACATCAACAACCCCGACTTATAAAGAACTTATAAAACTCAACACCAAAAAACAAAAACAAAAAACAATGCAATTAGAAAATGAGCAAAGGACCTGAATAGATATTTCTTCAAAGAGGACATACAGATGGCCAATAGACATATGAAAAAATGATCAACATCACTAATCATTAGAGAAATGCAAATTAAAACCACAATGAGATATTACCTCACACCTGTCAGAATGGTTACCAAATCAACAAACAAGTGTTGGTGAGGCTGTGGAGAAAAGGGAGTGCTTGTGCACTGCTGGTGGGAAAGCAGACTGGTGCAGCCACTGTGCAGAACAGTATGGAGTTTCCTCAAAAAAAATTGAAAATGGAACAGCCTCATGACCCAGCAATTCCACTTCTGGGTATATATCTGAAGAAACCCAAAACACTAATTCAAAAGAATATGTGCACCCCTTACCTTTTGAGACAGCCTTGATGGACCTGAAGAGTATTATGCTAAGTGAAATAAGTCTGTTAGAAAGACAAGTACCATCTGATTTCACTTATATGTGGAATCTAGTGAACAAAATAAGTTAAACAAAATAGAAACAGACTCATAGATACAAAGAACAGACTGACAACTGTTAGAGGGAAGGGGTTTTGGGGGCTGGTTGAAAACGATAAAGGATTAAGGGAAAAAAAACACACAAACCTGATAGACACAAACAGTATGGTGATTACCAGAGGGAAAGGGGGTGAGGGGTACAAGAGGGTAAAAAGAGGATAAATAATGATGGAAGGAGACTTGACTTGGGGTGGTGAACACACAATACAATAAACAGAAGATATATTATAGAATTGTACACCTGAAACCTATATAATTTTATTAACCAATGTCACCCCAATAAATTCAATAAAAATTTTTAAAAGAAATCTCCTTATGCAATCATACTGATATTTTAACCAATATCTCCTTTTCTTTTTCTTTGAGGTATTTCATTTTCAATGCCATTTACAAATCTCCAACCCTCAAAACATATTTTTTTGAAAAAGAAAGAAATCTCTTACGTACTACATGCTATATATTATTGTAAAGTCCTTATGTAAGAAGTGTACCTGTCTTTTCACTGAAATTTTGAAATCTGTTTTCCTGCTTTATTACTTTTATGGTCTTTGAGATACTGACAAGAACAAATTAGCCAGGTCTATTGCCAAGGAAGCCTTCATACTACAGACAAATTCAGATAAATGAATGTTTTCCTCTTTGGTTGAAGCAGACACAAATCTGGAGAAATACTCTTCCCCATTCACACTGATTTCCTATGGATAAAGCTTTGGCAGCACCAAACAAGAAGGAAAAGGTCTTTGTAAAAAGAAAACAGTCCATCACTAAAGTTTGATTACTACTTTTTCTGGCATGCCAGTACCTTAGAATTGTCATTCCATGTGGTAGAAAATTTAAGATGTATATGAAAATTATTCAATTACCAAAATTTGCAGATTTGATATCGTCAGGAATTGGTATTTTATATTTATTAAGGCCTAGCAGATTTGCTTTATCAAAAACCCCAGCCTGCAGAAATAAGCCCTATCCTTGTGGATTAGCTACCTTGGAAGCTGATCACTTACAAGAATGCTAACCGGAGACTGGGCTGCTAACATAAAGGGCTGCTTTCACCAAAGTCGCTTGGGAACCTTGACAGTTGGAAGACAAAAAGAAACCGCAACCCTGACAAGCAAAAAAATTCAGGTTGTTATAGTCACATCTTTTGTGGTCACAGTATAGTGATGCCAGACCTGTCGGTTAGAATATTTTCTTTCCATTTATTTCATCATGCAGGCTCTTTCTAAAATAAGGTGTTTTAAAAATATGGAGGAAAAAACACCTAGAAAATGTGAAGAGAAGCAACACATTAGTGTCTCATAAAATATCTTTGTTGTTTCCCTCATTCCAGAATTAATAACATGTCAGAATTACATATTCCTAACTGGAGTGAGAACAACAGCTATCACATTAACCAAGACTTTTCCTCCAATGGAGCTCATGAAGTACCTTTGCATCTGCTCTCTGATTGCTCCTTACAACAGCCCTTGCACTGTACAAGGTAGGTGTGACTATTCCAATTGTGCAGATAAGAAAATGGAGGTTCTCAGAATGTCAATTACTTGCCTAGGGAAAAAGCTGCATAGTGACAGTACCAGATTATCACAAATCTCCTCCATTTCAAATGGAGTGTTCTTTTCACTATAACTGTGAGGAAATCTATAGGTTCTTTAAAAATTCTGCAGAAGGCAGCCCATCAACAATGATTCTCTCTCATCATTGATGTTTCTCTCTCTCTCTCTCTCTCTCTCTCTCTCTCTCTCTCTCTCTCTCTCTCTCTCCCTCCCTCCCTCCCTCTCTAAAATCAATAAAAATATTTTTTAAAGTGTCTCTTTTAAAAAAATCTTTTAGAAGATTTCAAAAAAGAGCTAGAGGCACAGGTTAATTGCACTATATGTCTGCAATAGTGATGCTAGATGAGGGCAGAGCTAAATAGCAAGACCTCAATTGGAAAGGAAATTTTAAAAATGTTTGTATGCAGGATTAGATGATAACGATCCAATGATAAGAATGTCGGTGGCCCTGGTTGAATGTGGAAGCTTGCTGCCTGTGATCCAGGCCCATCACTGTCAGTGCCAGGTGAGTCTGAACCTGAATCAAGATTGGCCGAAAGGAAGTCAAGCCTGCCCAGAGGCACCTATTAGTCTTATTTGGAAATATGTTAGCAAGTATGTGCCCTAATAGAGGAGTCTATTTATAGGGGGAAAAACTTAACTAATGAGGATATTAAATGAGACTTGAAGAAAATTGACTTACTGATTGAGGCAATTATTACAAACTAATTGACTAGTGTGTACTCATATAGCAATTTTACTAATATAAAATGAGGCCGAGTTTCCCTAACCTCCCCATAAATTACTTTTATTCTCTTGTAAACCATTAGCAGTTTTTGTTTTTTATTTTGTATTTATTGGTTTCAGATTTATGTGTTTAAATAAAAATTGATAAACGGTTAATGCATAAAAAGCTATAAGAACCTATGAAGAAATTAAAATTTTACCTTATGTCTTATTCCACTACCAGAAATTTAAAAACATTTTGTGGTTTGGTATGTAATCTTCCAGGGTTTTAAAATTTTCTATTTGAAAATAGAAAACATTATACATCTACCTATGTATAATGTTTAAAATAAACCATACCAACTTTTCACTAACTTACCTTTCTTAAATATAATGTATATTAGACCCTCTTCCATATTAGTACAGTAAAGATGCCTCATTATTTTTAATAGCTATATACATAGTATTCCACTCTACAGATATACTTTAACTGATTCCTCTAATAAATGTTAAATTGTTTCTAATTGTTCTATTATTTTAAATGTTACTCAAAAAGCAAAGAAAGAGCAGTTCTCTACACAGCTAATGCGCAGATGTATGTCTCTGAATACCATTCTCCACTAAATGGAGCCAGGGCTCCTTGGGAAAATGACTCATTCCAGGGCTAGGCCAACGACAGTGAGCCTCAACCATCTTGTACCAGAAAGTAGGAGAGTGTTCTAAAATGATTGGGATATGTGAAAAGGACACAAAAGTGCTTGAAGTGATCCTATTTGCCAAATCTGGTCCAATTTGAGCACCAAAATAATAAAAGTTATATTCTAATAATTAAGAAAATTTAATATTATTTTAATAAATGTTAATACAATTGTTTTGTTGACTAAAATTATAATCCATTAGTCCATACCAATATTTAAAAAAAAAAACAATGCATAGAGAAAAAGAGATAGATCTTCCTTACAGTAGAAAGCAAACAATATAAAAGAAATTATGGAATTAGGAAATCACCATTTGGTAAGTATGGTAGTAATAATTGATTCAAGTATGAATCAATGTTGGATACTAAGATTAGTGGGTGGAAGTTTGAAGAGTAACTGAATATTTCTTTCATCTCAATGTAAATACGCACAGATCCTATTAATTACAAAGAGAAATATGGTATCTTTACACTAGAAAAACCTGGCAAACACCTGAAGCAAGTGATCAAAATTAACTCCACCAATGAGAAGACAAAATTGCAGCATGTGCCTCCTGGTAATGATGTGCTAAGGAAAACACATCACTTCTATGGTATTCCTGCGGAAAGTACGTGACATGAACCTAGGCATGAGAAAGCAGACTAACTCAAGGTGAGAAAAATTCTACAAACTACCTGGCCTGTACTCTTTCAAAAGTGTCCAAAGGTGTCACTGTTATGACATACAAAGAAAGACACAGAGCCTGCTCCAGATGAAACTAAACTAAAGTGACAAAACAACAAATACAGCCCATGGATTTTCTTGCTTAAAGACCATTCCTGGGGCATTAGAAGAAATCTGATTAAGTTCTCTAGGTAAGAAAATAGTATTATATCATATTAATATCTTAACTTTGATACATGTACTGATATTATATAAAAATGTCATGGACTTTTAGGAAATATACAATGAAGTATTTAGGGGTTAAGGAGTACTTTGTAACTTACTCTCAGTGCAGAAAAATGTGTGTGTGTGTGTGTGTGTGTGTGTGTAGAGAGAGAGAGAGAAGAAGACAAGAAAGCAAATGTAATAACGTCAACATTTGGGAATTCTGAGTAAAAGTTATATTCTTTTATTATTCTCACAATTTTTTTATATGTTAAGAACAGTAACCAATAAAATATTAATAGTGAATGTTGACTCCACCAGTTTGTCTTCAACTTTTTAATAGTTTCATAATTTTACATAGTCAAATCAATCTTTTCCATAAGGATTCAGAATTTCACATCATGATTGTAAAATCTTATAAAATGTTTTTATTTTTTTTCTGGAACTTTTATTGTTTTATTATTTAACATTTTAATCCCTCCAAGCCATTTTTCTTTCTAGATAATTATTAAAATCCACTTTGGTGGATGATAAACTGAGTCCATATGAAACATTTTTTAGTTTTTTAT
Organism: Myotis myotis; assembly: GCF_014108235.1. Lineage (NCBI taxonomy): Eukaryota > Metazoa > Chordata > Mammalia > Chiroptera > Vespertilionidae > Myotis > Myotis myotis. The sequence continues at coordinate 38,960,414 of NW_023416390.1, read as the reverse complement.
TGATCAAAGGGAAATTAATAATAATCTTTAAGCCAAGTACTTCACTTGCTTTTTGTTTAAAACAATTGTGTCACAGAATAGTCCAACTCCCCTCGCTTGCTAAAGATTCATGACTGCTTTGGAGCCCACAGGTTTGGTAGATTCTTCCCCCCGTTCGTGTCCTACTCCAACACGTGACAAGATGTGAAGGAAAAATGCTGTCATCTCTCCCAAACATGCTATCTTGCCCCAGAAATGCTATCTTAGAGTAAACATCCGCCTGAAGAGAACTTTGTTGTTTTCTGCTTAGATGGGGCTGGCAGGCAGTGTCAGTCCCTTTGATCCCTTGGAAGAACATGGGCCTGTGGGCTGCCATCCTCTTGAAGGATCCCGTCTCTGCCTGTCAATCCATATTAGACAAGGATGGTGTTCTGTAACAGTTCATCTCCTTCAAGGTGATTTAGTTATTTTCTGCCGAGATTATGCTAGAGGATGTCATTACTTTTGTCCTGTCTGTCTCGTTATTTTTATTGCCAGAGAATGTTGTCGTTTACTTTCCCTGATAATCCATCTCTCTGGGAAAAGATTCTATTAATACTTTTATGCTGGGTAATAGCTTCATTTTTACACCGAAGAACATAGAAATAAGATTGCTGTCCCTATTCTTTGAAGACGCTGTCAGAAATAAACAATAAATAACCCTAAGAAAAAATGGCTTTAAAAGTAGCAAAATGTTATGAGTAGAATATTTTAAAAGGAAAATAGCAGCTATATAAGCATTCAATTACACACAAATTGACATCTTTGACTCATAACATGTTGGTGGAGAGAAAAGCTTTGGACTTAGCCATTGCTAGCTAAATAAAACTGAATGTAGCTCACTTGCTGTATCTGCAAAATAGAAATAATAACAGTACTGTGCCCTAGTATTGTTGTGAAGATTTATCGAGATAAATCCCTGGGAAATATTTTAATGCTACTTGGTACATACTAGGAACTCAAGGAGCATTAGCTATCTTATCATCATTATCATTATAAACAATCCTTGTATATTGTAGTAATAACTTTCTAAAATGATTAGGTTTTAACTTAACATTTAATCCTTAATAGTATTATCTATAATGCACAAATGCCCTTGGACTAGATATTGACAGATATTGATGGAATCAAAAAGCTTCTCATTAACTCATGAACTCTAGCAGTAACAGAGTGGAATACTTTTAATATCTTTAGTTGAGTAAGACCTCCACAAAAATATTTTTAACTTTTAGATAGCAATATTTTGCCATAATTGCCTCTGTGTCTGAAAAGGTTTGTAATGCATGCTGCATTTAAATGAAGGTTTCTTCCCATTCTTTCTGCCATTTTTTGGACCATTCTGAAAAATGTGGCCACATGACATCTCTTTGATTCAGACCTCGGACAGCTCCAACCACAACTCCTAAATTTCTCATCCAATCACTCCCTAACTCCTTTCAGATTCTCTCTTGCTCAGCGTCCTGCTTCAATACTCCCCACCTCAGTACCCCTCCCAACCATTCAATTTAGAAGGATTTTATGTTTATCCTATCCTGTTAGTCTTCTTTTTTTAAATAGTGTACATTTTGGAACAAAATCCAAGTTGTCAGGAAATAGATGCTATATGATTTATTAAAGGAGTTAAATACTATAGTAAGTTAAGTAGAACACAAGATATTGAGAAACAAGAGAAAACAAGTATAAAAATGAACACTTAATGAATTATGAAACTTAACATTGACTTTTGTGTCTAACCTCATCAATAGTTAGAATTATTGGGCCTATGAATATATCAAAGAGTGTCACAAACATAGCATAGCTTTATTTAACACGAAACTCTGATATCTTTGGAAACAATGGACAAACTTTGCCTGCATAAAGATTCAGGTAGATTGATTCATTGGCAATTGAATCGCACTACCCAATGTGTGCTAATTCATGGATTGACGAAAGGAGGCTCTAATGGAGAGCAGCAATTAAAATGTTATATGCTATTGTAAAATTATTGATATATGATTAAGATGTCAGGAATGCACAGGTTTTAAGGGCACCTTTCCATCTTAACAAATGCAGGCACCAGTGTAACCCACACCCATCTCAGTATATAGGACATTTCTCTCATCAGGAAGTTCTCTGTCCCTTTTCCTGGTTTGTCCCCTCCACCTAGAAAGCAGCACTGTTCTGATTTCTATCACAAAAGGTTAACTTTGTCTGGTCTGGAACTTCATATAGGTGCATGCAATATGCATTTCTTGGATGCTGGCTTGTTTCACATAGCATAATAGTTTCTGAGATGCAGAGTGCACCACTAATTTAATCCTTTTTTGCTCAATAGTGTTCTGTTGTATGAATATACTAGTTTGTTTGCCCATTCTCCTACTGATGAACACACATCTGAGCAGTTTCCAGCTTTTACTATTATGAACAGAATTGCTTTAAGCATTCTTCTACTAGGCTTTCTGTTGCTGCATATCTTCATTTCTCTTAGATAAACATCAGGAAATACAATGATGTGTAAATGCATAAGTTTATAAGAAACTGACACCCTATTTCCCAAAGCAGCTTTCCATTTTTATCCCTACTAGCATTATGAGAATATTCTGAAAGTTCTGTATCCTTAACAGCATTTGGTGTTGCAAAATTTTTTTAACCCTACTAAGAGGGGGTATCTCATTGTGGTTTCAATGTGCTTCCCTGTGCTGGATGATGCTGAGCTATGAGTCCTTTGTCAGATATATATAACGAAAGTATTTTCTCCCAGTCTGTGATTTGACTGTTCTTTTTCTCTTTTATGATTAGTGCTTTCGGTGTCATTGCTAAAAAATTTTCATTTTACCAATGGTTGCAAAGCTATATTATTATGAAGTTTTCTAGAAGCTTTATAAATTTAGCCTTTATTTTTAAGTCTATGAGTCCTCTTGAATTAATTTTGGTATATAATATGGAGTAGGTGTGTTCCTTTTTCCCCCATATGGATATCCAAATGTTTCCTATACCATTGGTCTGCAAAAAACTTTCTTTTGCCACAGAACTATAATACAGTACTGTACCTTGATACTTTTGATACTTTTGTATCAAATATGTTGGCTATATTTATATATGTCTTTTGGAGACTCAATATTCTGTGCCACTGATCTATTTTTACCACTGTGTTATATAAAGTCTTGAAATCAAGTAATATATTAGTAAGCTCCAACTTTTTAGAAATAATTTTTAAAATTTTTCAGTTATAGTTGGTATACAATATTATATTAGTTTCAGGTGCATAACCCAGTGATTAGACATTTATGTAACTTAAGAAGTGATCACCCCAATAAATCTAATACTTATCTGACACCATACATTGTTATTACAACATTATTAACGATATTCCCTATGCTGTACTTTACATTCCCATGATATACTGTAACTACCAATTTGTACTTCTTAATCCCTTCATCTTTTTCATCCAGCCCCCCAACCTTCAGCCCATCTGGCAACTGTCAAAATGAGTCTGTTTATGTTCTGCTTGGCTTATTTCGTTGGTTTATTTTGTTTTGTGGGTCCCACATATAAATGAGATGATATGGCATTTCTCTTTCTCCATCTGACTTATTTCACTTGACACAATACCCTCTAGGACCATCATGTTGTTGCAGATTATGCCCCCCAACTTTTAAGATTATTTTGACAATTCTAGGTTATTTAAATTTTACATATAAGTTTTAGAATCAGCTTGTCAATTTCTCAAAAAGTCTTGCAGTTATCTTTATTAAAATTTTATTGACTATACAGATCAAATTGGGAAGAATTTACATCTTTCAAATATTGTCTTCCTATCCAAGAGCATAGAAATCTTTTTATTTATGTAAGTCTGCATTAGTTGCTCTCAGCAGCATTTTGCAGTTTTCAATCTAGAGATTCTACACATTTTTTGTTATACTTCTAAGTATTTTCTGTTTTTAGATGTTACTACAAATGTGAATTTTTTAAAAAACGCTTCAATTATAGAGAGAAACAATTGTTCTGTATACTGTATACTTATTTTGGATTCTCAACATGTTAAATATACCTACGTTTAATAAGTATTTAGAGACTTTTAAGGATTTCCTGTACACAATCATATTATCTGAAGATAGTTTTATGTTTCCTTCATATCTTAAGCCTTTTTTTTCCTCACTCCATTGCCTAAAGTGTCTACCTAGTTATATGTTGAACAGTAGTGGGGGTAAGTTTTAATGTTTCAACACTGAACAGTAGGCTTTTCATAAGTGCATTCTACCAGATGGGTGAAGTTTCCATCTATCTCTAGTTTGTGAATTTTGTGAATTTTTATTATGAATAAGTGCTAAATTTTGCCAAATACTGCATTTCTTGCCATGATTGTGGGTTTTTTTCCCCCTATTTTAAACTGTTACAATGTAAACTGAATGATGGTAATTTTTAACATTAAAAAAATCTTACCTTTATGTCTCAACCCTACATGGTCATGATATATTAGAGTTTTAATATATATTAGTTAATTTTATGTGCTAACATTTTGTTAATGGTTCCTGCATCTGTGATTATGAAAAATATTAGTCCATATTTTTTGTAATATTTTTATCTGATTTTGGTAAATAGCATCATGCTGTCCTTATAAAATGAACTGAGAATTGTCTTCTAGTCTATTTTTTGAAAGAGTTTGTGTACATTTACTATTGTTCAAACTCTAACAGTATAGAGTCTATTGGCTTTTTATTTCTGTGTAACAAATTGTCCCTAACACTTGTCAGCTTAAAAGATCTGTCTACATAAGATATCCAAATCTGTAAAGAATGTTTATAAGATTTTATATGAGCCAAACTGATGACAATGCCTGGGGGGAATATCTCAAATGCTCCAGAGAATGCAGTTTTGCAGTTTCTTTTATACCTTTGGAATTAAGGAGGTAACATAAGGAAGATTACATGAAAGTGGGAGAAAGCAAGGTGGGGATTGGATTACAAGGTAGTTAATAAGATTGTGTTCTCTTTATGGTGGTTTCTATTCTGAAGGGTCTAAAAAGAAGCATTTCAAAGATATGTTAACCTAGATCCACAAAAACAATGGACAAAGCTAACCTTTTGTTAGGGAAGTTACAGGCCTGAGGTCAGACTACCTACATGCATGACCTGCAAAGGTAGGAATTTCAACCAGATCACCCTGTAATGTCACCTTTGATTGAGTTTACTACAGCGCCCCTTTCTTGTCCACAGAACAAACATTTATTATCTCACAGTCCCTGTGGGTTGGGAATCAGGGAACAGCTTATACTCCTTCTATCTCAGGCTCTCCATAGAGATTTCAGTGAAGCTGTCAGCCTAAGCTGATTATCTCAAGACTCAGCTGGAGCCCAGCCGGTGTGTCTTAGTGATTTGGCATTGACCTATGAACCATGAGGTCATGGTTTGATTCCTAGTCAGGGCACAGGCCCTGGTTATGGGCTCAATCCCTAGTAGGGGGTGTTCAGAAGGCAGCCAATCAATGATTCTCTATCATCATTGATGTTTCTATCTCTCTCGCTCTTCCTCTCTCTGAAATCAATAAAATATATATATATATTGAACTTACCCATTGCTTTTTATCTCCACCATGTTTTTCTTTAGCCACCAACCCCATCTTCCCTACACTACATAATAGCCTCCACTTGGTCTGCCAATTTTAACACTTACCACCAGATGATCCAGTATCCACACATCAGCTAGAGTGACCTTTTTAGACCTGAAATCAAGTGATATCACCTTTCTAATTAAAACTCTTTAATGGTTTCCCATCACTTAAATAAAATCCAAAGTCCTTACTATGGTCCACAGAGCATTTTTGGTTTGGGTTCTTGTATCTCTTCTACCTCCTATTATATAAATTTCTGCCTCAGTCCTTATTCTCTAACCAAACGTGTCTCCATTTTGTCCCTCAGACAAGTCAAGCCCTTTCTCATAACTCGCCTTTGCAGTTATTGTTCTTTTGTCTGTAATGCCACCTTGCCAAGAATGTTTTTCTGACTATACTATTGAAAACTACATTCTCCATTTACTTGTTAACTCACCACCCTAATTTTCCTTCACAGAACTTAAAACAATTATTATTCTTATATTTTAATGTATTATATATCATTATATAATATAGTATGTCCTATATATTTTTTATTATTGTAAATTTTATTATTTTTTTACCCCCATGAGAATAGACACTTTGCCTATACCATTTATGCTGGTTTGTACAGCATGGCACATAGTAAAGGTTTAGTAAATATTTGTCAAATCCTATATAATAAAAGCCTAATATGCAAATCAACCAAATGTCAGAATGACCGGTAGAACAACCTGTCGGTATGACACGCACTGACCATCATGGGGTAGATGCTTAATGCAGGAGCTGCCCCCAGCCTGCAGGTCCCAGGCCAGACAAGGCGGGTGCCAGTGGGGGCCCTCTGATCATCCCACCAGTAGCCCTGCAGAGGGAGGCGACCAGTGGTGGCAGGGGACAGGGCTGGCTGGCAAGTGGGCCGGCGCTCCCCCCCCCCCCCCCCGCCCGATTGCCCCGCTGGTCCCCTCCCACAGAGGGAGGCCACAAGTGTTGGTGGCAGGGGGCAGGGCAGGTGAGTAGGCGGCTGCAGGCCCCACTGGTCACCCCACAGATTGGTCCTAATCACTGGCCAGGCCTAGGGACCCTATCCATGCCTGAATTTCGTGCACCAGGCCTCTAGTAAATGAATATCTAAGTCACTGGGAACAGGGTGGAGTGGAGTCAATGGGAGAAAAAAGGGCCAACTATAATACTTTCAACAATAAGATAAATTTTAAAAAATAAAAAAAATAAAGTCTCTAAATATCTACATTTTTAAAATGGCTGTGTAAGAAATTAGGGAAATTTATTTTAGACAAATGAAAATAGAAAGAAGGGGGGAACTATGACCATTGTCTTCAAATAGGTTAAGGATCCACATATAGAATAACAAACACAGAAAGAACAATTTTGAGTTAAGTGGTGTATGTTATAGGGAGGCATATTTGCTTCAATATAAGCAATATAGTGTTTTAACAACGTGAGCTGAATAAAGGCAAAATGGGATGCCTTGTAACGTTACAAACCCCTTGTAACGGAAGCATCCAAGCAGAGACTAGAAGACAATCATCAGAGTACAGGGATCCACACCTCCTTGAAAAGAAGGGCAGTACCAAATGACAACTATACAGTTAACCCGAGTAGGTAACTAACTTGGAAACTCTGGACTTTTAGTTCATCTTTTTATTTCCTAATATGAAAAATTAGTCCTTGCACAGCACACTTTTACCGTAATTCAAAAAATGTCTAAAAAGGGATATTTGGAGAAAGTTCTACTTACAATTTTCTAGTAGCAAAATAATTAGGTTCTGATACTTTTGTGACTCAGAAAAATCAGTAGTCAGTGCATCAAATACAAAGCTACCAGTACCCACAGTACCCTGTTAAAAAATAGAACTATTCTAAATTGAACAGAAGAGAAATTTTCCTTAGATAAAATTTAAAACACCTACCAAGGAAAGAAAAACATTATCTTTTTACCAGCATAGAACTCCAGAGTGATTTTTATGAAAACGTGACCATGACAAAGTGAAAAAAAGAAAGTTGATGAATTTCTAAACTGTCAGCTTTTAGCTAATGGAGTAAAACCTCCGGTCCTTGTGGAATAAATTTTACACATGAGTGTTTATTCCTTTAAACAATAAAAGTTTGTTTTGATAGAAATCTTTCCACAAATGTATAGGCACATTTGCCACTTTCCTGCCTTATTAAACTGAGACTACAAAAAATATTTTTAAATGACTAATGACCCATACAATTATCACTGTGTATTCCACTTAAACTGGTACCTTCAGAGCCTACCAAAACATTATATATATACTAGAGGCCCGATGCACGAAAATTCATGTAAGAGTAGGCCTTCCTTCCCCCAGCTGCCGGCACCGGCTTTCCTCTGGCACCTGGGACCCGGGCTTCCCTCCTCTGGCCGGGACCCCGGCTGCTTCTCTCTTCTGGCAACCCGTAGGCACCTGGGACCCCGACTGGCTTTCCTCCAGCCCCAACTTTGTCAGGATGGACATCTGGAGTGATGTCTGGACATTTGGTCTAATTAGCATATTGCCCTTTTATTAGTATAGATATATCACCCTATTGATGTGTGTTTTGACTAGTAGTGTCTCTTTTTTAAAAGGTTTTCCATTTTCTTCCTTATGATGACACTCCAGTCTGTTACTCTTCAATGCTGTTAAAAGTCTATCTCCAGGAGCCTTTTTCCTGATGTTGAATTTGCTGCTTTTTATCTGCCGCTGTTTTACAAAATATATAACTTAAGCAGAATAAGAGCACATAAGAAAGATTAGATCAAAATGGTAGACTCATCTTTCTTTCTTAAATCCTTAGAAACAAAAGAAATAATATGCTGCATGTGTGTACCACAAGCATGTTGGGCATTTTCATAATGAATTTATCTGAAGTGTAAAATTTCTTGGAGAGAAAAAACTAAAGCATCTTGGTTCATATGTCCCCCTTCCTGTACTAGAGCTGGGATTGAGAATTTGTTATGTAGAGACACTCAAAATCATGGGGTTAAGGGAGGCTTCACAGACAAAAGCAAAGCATGTTCAATATGTGACCCTTGCTACAGGAGGCCTTCTGCACCGTCATCCTGGCCACCTGTCAAATGTTAAGAAACTTGGATTTCAAAATGAAAAACTGATCCTTTCCAGTTTAACTTGAACAGAATTCATACTTTCTTCAACTCTTATAAGGTTGGCAAACATATCCTAATATATAAAAAGCCAGGGGTCATCACGACTGAAAAAACCAGGTGGACAACCAAACAGCAGGCTGGCTGGGGCAACCAGGCCGGCAGGGGGGGCAGTGAGGGACAACAAAATGACCGAACAGCAGGCTGCATGGGGTGACCAGGCCAGCAGGGGGCCATGAGAGGCAACCAGGCTGGTGGTAGGTAGTTGGGGGCAACCAGGCCAGCAGGGGGGCAGTTAGGGGCAATCAGGCCAGCAGCGGGGGCAGTTAAGGGCAAATAGGCCAGCAGGGGGGTCAGTTAGGGGCAACCAAGCTGGCGGGGGGGGCAGTTAGGGGTGATCAGGCCGACAGGCAGAGGCGGTTAGGGGTGATCAGGAAGGCAGGCAGGTGAGCAGTTAGGAGCCAGCAATCCAGGATTGTGAGAGGGATGTCCGACTGCCGGTTTAGGCCCGATCCCTGGAATCGGGCCTAAACCGGCAGTCAGACATCCCCCGAGGAGTCTCGGACTGGAGAAGGTGCAGGATGGGCTGAGGGGAACCCCCCCTCATGCATGAATTCTGTGCACCAGGCCTCTAGTGTGTGTGTATGTGTGTATAATTTCATTATTAAACCCACAAAGTATACTTTAATAGTTTTGGAGATAGAGACTGATGGTTTTCTTCAGTTCTAGAAAATTCCAAGTTATCATTGCTTCAGATGTTACCTCTCCTCCAGTCCCTCTCATCTCTCCCTCTAGATCCTCTTAGAAGGATGTTAGAATCTGCCCATCTATCCTCTATCCACATTGCCTTTTCATATTTTAATCTCTTTTGTCTCTCTATGCTATTTTAGGTGAATTCCTCAGACTGTCTTCTCATTCCCTAATTCTCCTTTTTACTGAGCCAGTGTATGAGTTATCTATTGCTGAAGAACAAATCACTTCAAAATTTAGTTGTTTGAAATAAGAACAATTTATTATTTCCCATAATTTTGTGGGTTGGCTATGTGGTTTTTCTGCTAGTCTTGCTTGGACTCTCTTATATAATTACATTAACCATGCAGATCAGCTAAGTAAGGTCTGGGATTCTCTGGGCTGCAATGGCTGAACCTCTCTCTCCATATTGATCTCTCACTATCCAGGAGGTAACCCAGGCTTCTTTCATGGTGGCCTCAGTGTTCCCAGCAGCAAGATTGTATAAGACCCAATACTCACGTGTTTTCAAAGCCTCTACTTATATCATTTTTTTCTAGTGATCTGTTGGCTAAAACAAAGTCACATTGCCTAACCCAGATTCAAGGGGTGGAGAAATAAACTACGTTTTGATGAGAGTAGCTACAAACAATGTATACTTGTTTGAGAATCATGATTTTATCCTTTAAAAACATATCTTTTAATACATACATTATAGTATAATGTTTAAAAATTTAAAAAATATGTCATCTAACAGAGCATCTCCCTGAATTTAGCAATCTCTTCCTAACTCTATCCAACCATGAAATTCCCTTCTGTATGTATTTTTTCTTTTTTTTTCCAATGACTATAATAATGTTAGTTCTAATATAAGACAACTAGAGGCCCAGTGCATGAAAATCCATGCACTGGAGGGGGGTCCCTCAGCCCAGCCTGCCCCCTCTCACAGCCCGGGAGCCCTCAGGGGTGGGAGGTGACCTGGTGATCAGTGGAAGGCGATGTCCCCATCACACCTCTGCTGCTGCCTCTGCTGACAGCACAAGCCTTGGCTGGCCCTGGCTACCTGAGCCTCGGCCGGCCCTGGGCGGCTGGGGGCATGAGGAGACTGGGGGACTCTGGAGGCAGGCACACGGAGCCTGCCACCCCAGTGGGGCTGAGGGGACTGGGTGCCGCCATCTTGTGGCTGTGGGCGCCACCATCTTTGAGGGTGGGGCAGTCAATTAGCATATTCCCTCCTTATTGGCTATGGGCACCGCTGTCTTTGCAACAGCATGAGGGTTAATTAGCATATTCCCTCTTTGTTAGATAGGATGATGAGCCCCTCATATTGCATCTAACTAGAAAAAGTAAGATTGAGAGAGGAAAATAAAAACTGGAAATAAAATAAAGGTGAAGAAGTAAAAAGTGGCTTTTATCACCCTAGCTGGTTTGGCTTGGTGGATAGAGCGTTGGCTTGCAGACTGAAGAGTCCCAGGTTCGATTCCAGTCAAAGGCACATACCCGGGTTGTGGGCTCGATCCCCAGTCAGGGGCGTGCAGGAGGCAGCCCATCGATGATTCTCTCTCATCATTGATGTTTCTAGCTCTCTCTCCCTCTACCTTCCTCTCTGAAATCAATAAAAATATATATTTAAAAAAGTGGCTTTTTTCCCCCTATAAAGAGATGTAAAGTTTAAAAAGAAGAGGAGGAAAGTAAATGCAGACCTTAGGACTGCCTTCTTGTGACATCTGTAAAAAGAAAGGAAGGAAGCCAAGTAAATGCTCTTTGGCTTGAAGTGATTACAGAAAGAGCTGAGATCTTATAAAACTGAGCATTTGGAAAGAGAGTAAGAAATACCTGCTTTATGATGAGAAGTGTGTTAAATACAGATGACTCATGGTTTATTCTGGTTCAAATATTCAGGCTCTTCTCTGTGCCTTACTTCAGGCAAGAAGGAGGTAAGAGGAGCTGAGGATGCCTGACCAAGATGTAGGCTCCTGCAGCAAGCATAAGATTAAATAACCTTGACCACAGAAATTCAGAAGAGCATTGATCCCTTCAAACTGAACAAAAGACTGTTATTATCCAGATTATTTGCCATAAAGGAAAATAAATTAATGGATATCTTTTTAAAACTGAGAAGGAAATTCTGAAAGTTTTCTATAAGAAAAATAAGTGGCCCGGCTGATGTGTCTCAGTGGTTGAGTGTCAACCTATGAACCAGAAGATCATGGTTCAATTCCTGGTCAGGGCTGTGCATAGCCACAAATAATAGAAAACTCTGCCATAGTGGCTTCATCAGAAGAGATTTTTCCTGTTATGAAAAACCAGACTAGATACAAGCAGTGTAGGGCTTGGATATAGTGAGGCATAGTGACATCATTAGGGATCCAGGCTCCTTCCATCTTTGTCTTCCATCATCCTCACCATCCTCCCTATGTCTGTTGTCCATGGCTGCAAGTTGTTCCTTGCACCCCCACACACCACCTCTAAGTTTCAGGAAAGAATGAGCTGGAAGAGTGAAGGAGTAGCACCTGCCGAACCTCCTAATTCATGCCCAACAGACGGCTGCGTGTCTGTGGCCAGAAGTGAATCACATGGCCTACCCCGGAAACCAGGCAGCATCAGGAGGGGAGAATTTTTTGTAGTGCTCTTTGTTGCTTTGAACAAAGTGAGAATTTGTTAGTAAGGATCGGTTGTGTAAAAGGAAGTGCCCATCTACAAACTACATCAGAACTTGGACAGAATTAACTCTTCCAGTGAATTCTTATCATTTACGAAAAAGTCTTAAAATAGCAAAGTACAGTTCACTTTGCTACGGGTGGTTAAATAATATATTGGGTCACTCAGTAAATGTTGTTATATTTAAATTTCACATCTGCAAAGATGCACATAATCATAACCTCATGTTTAAGTGGAAACGGGTGTATTACATATAAGCTATTTCCAAACATGTATAACTAATCCAATTTCTAAGCCAAATTTCTTCATCCATGCAGAAAAAATGACTCCTCACTGATGTTCACATGAAAGCTTTTAGTGAATGCATGATTAATTGTTGCAGTATTTGAACAGAGAGAAGGGGCATAATTTAAAAATTATAAAAGTATCTTAGTTGAGGGTCAAATATAAGGAAATTTTCAACTTAAAAAACATTTTAATTTCAGAGTTCCTTACTACTTTGAGGTAGTTACATTTTGCTCTCCCTGGTTCTGCTTCTTTTCTAAGATGATCTTCAGTTTCCTTTCTGTCTTTTCCTATTTTTGTTTGACTTTTAATTTTTATTCTCCATTTCAGAACAGAATTTTTACAAGAGCAGTAAAGAGATTGTCTCCAAATTGCCCAACATTACATATCTCTGTTCTAGGAGAAGGGATCCTCCTCTGTCTCTGCAAAGAGGCTTTGCATAGTTTCTACTGCAGCAAATGCAATGGAATAAATTATGCTCCCAGTTTAAAAACCTCTATGATGAAATAATATGTAAGCTCATTGGAGAGTAACTCTGCACGTAACATTTGAACACTGGCTTCTTTAAACTGAATCCCAGTTTTGGAAGAAAAATGTTCTCAGAGTAGGTTCCTTTGGTAACTGCCAAATCTTCCCCCACTAATGCAGCAGAGAGTCATGGGGAATCAGGTAGAGACCAACGTGTAAGATGCTGATATCTCATATACAGCAAGTATAGTGCTATAATGCTTCAATTTAAAACTGAATGGGGCCCTGGCTGGGTAACTTAGTTGGTTAAAACATCATTCCAGTAAACCAAGGTTGTGTGTTTAATCTCCCCTGCCTCCCTGTCAGAGCACAGACAAGAATTACTCAATGAATGCACAAATAAGTAGAACAACAAATAGATGTTTCTCTCTCCCTTCCTCTCTCTCTCTCTCTCAAATCAGTAATTTTTTTTTTATTTTTTTTTTTTTGGCTCGGTACAGTGAACTTTATTGGTGGTACATGACAAGGTAGGGCTCCCTAAGCCCCTCCCTTTCTTCAGGGGGCCTGGGACAGGAACTGTGGATGTCAGGGATTCACAGTGCATTGTGGGATCAATTTGGGGCAAGGACTCCCCAGCAGCTGAGGGCCTCTCTTCCTCTTGCTGGGGCTGGTGGTTCAGGGGGCTCTTACTCCTTGGCGGCCATGTGGACCATAATTGTTGCTGTAGCCAAATTCATTGTCATACCAGGAAATGAACTTGACAAAGTGGTCATCAAATCAGTAATTTTTAAAAGCCTGAATTGTTCTCTGAAAAATAAAAATGAAGGGTAAGTAGTCATATCTAGGATAGCTGTAAGTACTGACATGCAATTCAAACAAACCAAAATGCTTAATACATTGGTTTAAGTCAACTTATTCTAATTCTATGTCACTGGTGGTGACCTCCTTTTTCCTTCATTTCTCAAAGCCCAGACAAGTGCCTATTCTATATAATAAATATGTAAGATGCAAATTAACCCTCACACCCTCACAAGATGGCTGCCTACGACCAGGCCGGCAGGGGGCTTAGTGAGGGAGGACCAAATGACTGAACAACAGGCTGCGTGGGGCGACCAGGCCGGTGGTGGGGGGGGGGGGCAGTTGGGGGTGACCAGGCTAGCAGGGGAGGAAGTTGGGGGCAACCAGGCCGGCGGGGGGAGGGGGCAGTTAGGGGCAACCAGGCTGGCATCGAGGGCAGTTTGGGGCAACCAAGCCAGCAGGGGGGGCAGTTGGGGGCAACCAGGCGGCAGGGGGGCAGTAAGAGGTGAGCAGGCTGGTGAGGGGGGGTGCAGTTGGGAGCGATCAGGCCAGTGGGGGGTAGGGGGGCAGTTGGAGGCGATTAGGCTGGCAGGGTGCAGTGAGGGACAACTAGGCTGATAGGGGGGCGGGGGGCAGTTGGGGACAGCCAGGCCAACGGGGGAGGGAGGCTGCAGTAGGGGGTGACCAGGCTAGTGGGGGAGGGGCAGTTAAGAGCCTAGCCTGGCAGGGAGCGGGCAGTTGGGGACAACCAGGCTGGTAGGGGAGGGCAGTTAGGGGCGACCAGGCAGGCAGGCAAGTGAGTGATTAGGAGCCAGGGGTCCCAGATTGGAGAGGGTGCAGGCTGGGCTGAGGGGACACCACCACCCCCCACCCTCCACCCAGTTTGACATAATAGGCCTCTAGTTTGACATAATAGACCCAGTGAGTCGCCTAGAACTAATCAGAGATCAATTTAAACTTTGCCAGAATGTATTGTCAGTTTGAAATGTCATATCCTGCTAGTGAGGATATATTTTGGTTCAACTTTTTGGGGGATCATTGGGTAATAAATCAAGAGTATTAAAAATGCATAGCGACAGTCCCTTCTCGGAGAACCAAGATGGCGGCATAGGTTAACGCCGGAGTTTGCTGCTTTGAACAACTACTTCAAAAGTGAAACCAAAAAACGGAAGGGACATCACCCAGAACCACAGGAACGCTGGCTGAGTGGAAGTCCTACAACTAGGAGGAAAGAGAAACGCATACGGACACTCAGAGGAGGCGCAGTGCTGAAGTCAAATTCTGAGGTGCGGAGTGCGCAGAGCGGGCTGGCGGCGGAGGGCGCGGTTGGCATTTTCAAACGGGAGGGAGTCGCAGACTCTGAGCTCCAGATCCGGGCGAGTCTTTAGGGACCCAGACTCAAACGGGAGAAGCGGGACTGTCTGGCTTCGGTCAGAGCGAGTGCAGCTTTCTCTCTGAGCTTTGCAGCGGGTGCTGGGACTCAGAGAGGCAGAGCCCCTGGGGACAGGACTGAGAGCCGCCATAACTGCTCTCTCCGGCCCACCCTGTTGATCCTGTGCGACCCGCCCCGCCCAAGCCCTGCACACAGGCATTTGCCGGATAGCCTCAGGCAAACGCCAGATTAGCACCTCCCTAGAGGACAGAAGTTCTCTCACTACTGACACAGCTGATTCTCATAGCCACTTGGCCTGGAGGTCAAACCCTCCCTGGAATTAGCTACAACAATCAAGATTTAACTATAAGACTGCGAACAAAGACCACTAGGGGGTGCACCAAGGAAGCATAACAAAATGCGGAGACAAAGAAACAGGACAAAATTGTCAATGGAAGATATAGAGTTCAGAACCACACTTTTAAGGTCTCTCAAGAACTGTTTAGAAGCCGCCGATAAACTTAATGAGATCTACAAGAAAACTAATAAGACCCTCGATCTTATATTGAGGAACCAACTAGAAATTAAGCATACATGGACTGAAATAACGAATATTATACAGACTCCCGACAGCAGACCAGAGGAGCGCAAGAATCAAGTCAATGATTTGAAATGCGAGGAAGCAAAAAACACCCAACCGGAAAAGCAAAATGAAAAAGAATCCAAAAATGCGAGGATAGTGTAAGGAGCCTCTGGGACAGCTTCAAGCGTACCAACATCAGAATTATAGGGGTGCCAGAAGATGAGAGAGAGCAAGATATTGAAAACCTATTTGAAGAAATAATGACAGAAAACTTCCCCCACCTGGTGAAAGAAATGGACTTACAGGTCCAAGAAGCGCGGAGAACCCCAAACAAAAGGAATCCAAAGAGGACCACACCAAGACACATCATAATTAAAATGCCAAGAGCAAAAGATAAAGAGAGAATCTTAAAAACAGCAAGAGAAAGAAACTCAGTTACCTACAAGGGAATACCCATACGACTGTCAGCTGATTTCTCAACAGAAACTTTGCAGGCCAGAAGGGAGTGGCAAGAAATATTCAAAGTGATGAATACCAAGAATCTACAACCAAGATTACTTTATCCAGCAAAGCTATCATTCAGAATTGAAGGCCAGATAAAGAGCTTCACAGATAAGGAAAAGCTAAAGGAGTTCATCACCACCAAACCAGGATTATATGAAATGCTGAAAGGTATCCTTTAAGAAGAGGAAGAGGAAGAAAAAGGTAAAGATACAAATTATGAACAACAAATATGCATCTATCAACAAGTGAATCTAAGAATCAAGTGAATAAATAATCTGATGAACAGAATGAACTGTTGATTATAATAGAATCAGGGACATAGAAAGGGAATGGACTGACTATTCCTGGGGGGGAAAGGGGTGTGGGAGATGCGGGAAGAGACTGGACAAAAATCGTGCACCTATGGATGAGGACAGTGGGTGGGGAGTGAGGGCGGAGGGTGGGGCGGGAACTGGGAGGAGGGGAGTTATGGGGGGAAAAAAAGAGGAACAAATGTAATAATCTGAACAATAAAGATTTAATTAAAAAAAAATGCATAGCAATTTTACTTTGTGCTTACATCTGCTTGCCTCCTTTGAATAAAGTAGATTTACGTACATAGATGTTTATACATTTTTATATAAGGAAAAATAGAAATAACCTAATTTTAGATTATTAGGACATAACCTAATATGTGATTATGACCTCAGATAGAGCGAAGAAAGTAAACCTTGAAATAGTACATATAGTATAACCTGAATTTTAAAAAATTATTATTCATACAATAAGGCCCAACATAGAAAAATTACTGAAAGTAAATCCAGACATTTAATGGTCATATCCAGGTAAAGAGATTTTATACTTCTATACAAACCTTATATACAGACCTGATTATTTCCTTCTGTAAATTCCTAAGCTTTGAAATGATGTAGCATGAGGTATATTTTTATTTTTAATCATTTATGTCACATTTTACAATGACCTTCTGAGAGTGTTATACTAATTTATGTATTTTTGTTGGAAAGAAGCCAATTTCTACTTGTGTACTGAACTTAACTTTATATTTTTTCATTATTGTCATAACTATCTATACTAAACATGAATATTTTAATAATTTAAAAAATCCATATGAAAAATGGCTGTGAAGCTATAGCATGAGAAATGCAATCAAGTAAGATAGCGCTTCCTGTCCCTCAACAATTATTGCCCATACAGCAACCTCAAATATCTGTCTACCTTCCTTTCTTTAACTAACTGGTAGATGTTTCTACTTACGTGTCCCATCATCCATCTTACATAAAAAGTGCCCAAAACAGAGCACCAAACCTGGCTGCCACTAGTCTCGTTTCTAGCCGTGGTACCGTCCTTCTCTCACACTTGAAATCTTTGAACTACCTTTGACTTCTCCTTTCCCTATCACATCCAGCTACCAAATCATAAACTTTTCGGAACCTGTTCTCTGTTCTTTATTATTCACTCCCAAAGCTCAGTTTTTTTATTCCTCATTTATGCCGCAAGTACAAACTGAGCATCTACTCTGCACAAAGCATTCGTACTTTAGCCATGATATTTGGGCAGATGGTCTTCCTGCCCTCCAGGAATTCAAAGTCTGGCAGTGCAGACAGACAGCAAACGACAAATGCTACAATTAATCCTGTAACTACAATTGTAGTTCACAGAAGGACTAAGACTGTAAGCGTAAGTAACTGGAGAGAGATCTAGTTGGAGAGCTCAAGTGAAGATTTCTTGAGAAAGTGCCACTTGCCTTGATCTGCGAAGTGGTGGCATTAACAGAGTGAAGCAGGGAGAGAGCAATCTAGGCATAAAGAACAATGTGTCTGTGTCAAAGACACTGAAGAGGAAAGGACCTGGGGCACTCAGAATACAGGAGCCCTCCCAGCCCCCCACCCCCACAAAGCCTGTTTGGTTGGAGGACAAAGAGGGGAGGAGAGTGATTTGCCCTGAGGCCGGCAAGGGAAGGTGCACAGATCATGCAGACCCTGTAGGCGATGTACTAGATTGTAGCCCTTAAACAGTCTAAAATTAGCTCTCTGCCTCCAGGGTATAGCCCTTTAATTATTATTGCCCTCGACAACTAGGTACATCTTTTCTACCAGTAAAGATCTGCTGGAATACCTCAGGTTCTTGACACAAAGAAAGCATAGGGGGAAATATCATTACTTAGTAGCTCACCACTCCTGCGGACTCAGGTAGACTCATTGGGCTTTGCTATGGGTTGATCACCCCTAACCACTCCGCCTGCCTGCCTGATCGCCCCTAACTGCCTCTGCCTCGGCCCCCGCCACCACGGCTTTGTCCGGAAGGACATCCAGAATGACCTCCAGAAGGTCGCTTGGCTGTCTGGTCTAATTAGCATATTATGCTTTTATTATTATAGTTTATTAATGTTTCCCTTAAATAATTTTGGAACATGGTGAAGCAAAATAAATTTTAAAAAGAAAGTGTGGTGCCTAGTTGAATTATTCTTAAACAAAAACACCCAGAACCCCCAATAAGTAAAACAGACCAAAGTGAGGTTGCTCTGAGTAAACCTAGTGTGAATGAGTCCAAGCTGGGTTTCTGCCTATTCCTCTACCATGGTTGCCCCCTTTGAAGTACTTGTGAAATCCTGTAGGACGTAGAACTGAATCTGAAACCACTGATTTGGAGTCTCTCTCCTTTCCCAGGCATATAAGAAGGTATTTGTTTTATTTATTAGGACTGGCACAGAGTCAAATCCTCCCGATACCCGTGTTCTTCCTTGGTGATTCGTTGGGCATTAGGTGGGTCCGCATCACTCAGGTACTGTCTCCTGAACCTCAGCAGCAATGGCTGGAACAGGACTGAGATTGCCAGCTTGTTCCTGTGTCATTCTCCCCGGCAGCACAACTGATCCTCCAGTTGTCTGCTAGCGATTCAGTAAAAGGGAAGAAGGGGCCCCCCGAGCTCCCTTAAATTCCATTTTATACGCCTGAGCACCAGCGGATCCCAGGAAGGCACTGCTGAAACGTGGGGTGCCTGAGCATCTGTTGAGAAATGCTGGGTGCACTGCTCTGCACCAGCAGTCTGTCATTTTTGCACCAGGAGTTTCAGAGAATGTTGCAAAATTAATGTGGAATATTCTCAAGTAGTTTATACTTTTCTACCTAGGACAGGGCTTGCTGCAGAGGGTATGACACACAAGGAATAGGCTCTCAATCAAAACTGCTAACTTGTGTACTGCTAACTTGTGTTATGACCCTCTTTTCTTTGGTAGTCATGGATTTCTAGGGTTTAGACATCCTAGACTATGTATCAACTTTAATAGGTGGCTTAATAGATTCTCTCAAAAAAATTTTCCTACTTAAAACAAATATAATGGCTATGCACTATGTGCATAAACTAAGCATATGCAGTAGGTGGAATAATGGCACCCAAATGAATCCTGTTTCTAATCCTTGGAACCCGTGAATGGTGCTAATATGGCAAAAGAGACTTTGGAGGTTTGATCAGATTAAGGCTCTTGCAGTGGGAGGTTTATCCTGGATATCTGGGTGGGAGCTAAAATGTAATCCTAAATATCCTCATCAGAGGTAAGTAGAGGGAAATTTGACACAAATGAAAGAAGGCCAGGTGACCACCTCAGCAGAGAAAGGAGGTTTGGAGATGCAATACTGTTGGCGTTGAAGAAGGAGGAAGGGGCCATGAGCCAAGGAGTGTAGCTCTAGAAGCTGGAAAAGGCAAGGAGACAGATTCTCCCCATGCCCAGAGCCTCTGAAGGGAGCATGGTCCTGCCAACACCTTGTGATCGGCCAGTGAAACTGATTTCAGACTTCTGACCTCCAGAAATGTCAAAGAACAAGTGTCTGTGGTTTTAAAATACCGAGTTTGTGGTAATTTATTACTGCAGCTATGGGAAACTAATACAACCTGTTCTGGCTATATGGCAAGAGAAGATGAGGAAGGAATAAAAAAGAAATCACAGCAAAAGTAATCACAAGATGTCTAACTCCAAACCTCCGACAATTCTGAATTAATAACTTAGGATCTAAGGATTTTTGTTGTTGTCTTTATCCCAATGCTCCTCTTTTTAGAGAATTCCAAAGTCCACACACTAAAATCAAGACATTGCTGCTAATACAGAGGTTCCAAATGTTTGGTCATATTACAGTGCTGTTGGGGATATGTTTATTGGTCCTTAGATGAGTGAGGAAAATAAAGACAATTTAATGAGTTTTTTCTAATTTAAATTCATTTAAACATTTGCATATATATATATATATATATATATATATATATATATATAATCTTCCCTTTGTAAAATGATGTTATAATATGCTGATGTTATCATTTTAAGCAGTAACTTTAAAATAAAGCGGCAAAATCAAAAGCTGGCAATTGGCCCTAACATTTTTAAAACTTGTACTGGTCTATTAAATTCAACAGTCTAGTGATGATTTACCTAATGTACACAATCAATCATAAAAGTTTTTCTACCTTATCAACTATATTAGTTACCTATTGCTGATATAGCAAATTCCTACAAACTTAGTGGCTTACCACAACAAAAATGTATTTTCTTGCTCCTCTATAGGTTAGAAATCTGACCGCTATCTCTCTCTCATCAAGGTGTTTCGAGGGCTGCGTTCCCCGCTGGAGGGCCTAAGGGAAGACACGTCTCCTTGCCGTTTCCATGGCCTTGCTTCTAGGCCTCCTGCCTGCCTGGTTTTGTAGCTCTTTCCTCCATCTGCAGGGTCACCAATCGCAGATTGAGTGCTTCTCTCACTACATCATATTACTGCAACCTCTTGCTTCCTTTCAGCTCCTTTTCTGACCCTTTTCTTTTTTAAAATATTTTTTAATTGATTTCAGAGAGGCAGGGAGAGGGAGTGAGAGATAGAAACATCAATGATGAGAGAGAATCATCGATCAGCTGCCTCCTGCACACCCCACACTGGGGATTGAGCCTGCAACCCGGGCAAGTGCCCTCACCGGGAATCAAACTGTGACCTCCTGGTTCATAGGTCGACACTCAACCACTGAACCACACCGGCAGGGCTCTGACCCTTTTCTTCAGTCTTTCACTTTTAATGATTCTTATCATCCACTTGGATAATCCAAGATAATCATTCTAAGATCCTCTTATAAACTGCCTTAATTCATCTGCAACTTTCGTTTCCCTTTGCTATGTAACCTTACATATTCATAGCTTCCAGGGGTTGGGGGACATAGGCATCTATTTCTTGGTGGGGGCATTATTCTGCCTACCTACCACATTATTTAACTTAGACTAAACAGCAACAGAGATAGAAGAATTAAGGTGGATTAATTTTGATTCTTTCCTTAGGATGAATTAGGAGCATTGAAATGGCTGGATAGATCGACATTGTAGAAGTTTTTGAAGCATCCTGTCAAGTTGCTTTGTAAAAACATTGCAAAATATTACATTAAATTAAAGATTAGATTCTAAGATGCATTATAATTTTATGTGCCATTAAGGAAGAAAAATCACTGCCAATTAAACTATGACACTATTTTTCATCACTTAGAATTTTTATTTTACAGTTATTATTTGAATAATTTTCTTAAACTTACTTGGCCTTGTGTTTTTATCATGCATCATAGCAATATGAAAAGCTATTGCAGTTCATGTAGTCACAGGCAATGCCAACTACCTCTCAAGTGCTGCTTGGCTGAGAGTGATTTAAGATATTATTGATCGGATGGTAACATTTTGATTTCAGAGATATTAAAATATACATATTAGAATCAATGAAATGCAATATATGTAGAATGGGAGACCCTCAGAATAAGATGATTTAATATTATTTTTAAAAAATATATATTTTTATTGATTTCAGAGAGGAAGGGAGAAGAAACGAGAGATAGAAACATCAATGATGAGAGAGAATCATTAATTGGCTGCATCCTGCACGCTCCCCACTGGAGACCGAGCCTGCAACCCAGGCATGTGCCCTTAACTGGAATTGAACCCAGGACCCTTCAGTCCACAGGCCGATTCTCTATCCACTGAGCCAAACCAGCTAGGGCTGATTTAATATTCTTGATTCCCTCTCTTCAGTCATGGCTGAGGTGGTCTGTGATAGGAGGTGATTTCAGCTTTGCTGAGGCACACATTGCATGTTACCCATCTGTTCACAAAACAAGTTCCCTCAGTTCGTGAATGAGCATGGCGGGTTACACACTGAACTTACATGGCCACGCATGCACCTGTGCAGCCACTAACACTGTCCTGTGGCTCTTTGCCTGCGTTTAAAAATATACAGCCCTAACCGGTTTGGCTCAGTGGATAGAGCATTGGCCTGCGGACTGAAGGGTCCCAGTTTCGATTCCGATCAAGGGCATGTACCTAGGTTGTAGGCACATCCCCAATAGGGGGTGTGCAGGAGAGAGCTGATCAATGTTTCTCTCTCATCGGTATTTCTAACTCTCTATTCCTCTCCCTTCCTCTCTGTAAAAAAAAAAATCAATAAAAAGAAAAAAAATATACAAAGATTTCCTGTAACCCCTTTGAATGTTAAATCTGCAGTAAGCAGTTATAAAAAAAAGCAGTATATATTACTTAGTGAGGAAAATAGGCTTTCAAAAATAGCTTGAATGACTACCATTAATTCAGGGGTTACTATGTGCCAGGCACTATGCTAAAAGCTCTGTCAACATTTCCACATTTAGTCTCCCACAACTAACAACTTTGCACAGAAAATATAAATATGCTCCTTTTAAATATGAAAAAAGTGAGTCCTGGGCCCATAAATACATTCTAGGAAACATGGCTAGGAGGGGCATAACTAGGTTTTGAACACTGGTTTGTTTGAATTTAAGCACTATATATACCATAATGCCTTCTATATTAATTATATCTAAGCAAATAAATCACTGCTTCCAACTTACTAAAATTACAATAAAGTTAGGGGAATGTTTCCTCTTCTATAATTCATCTTTCTTACTAGATAATGCTTATGAGATACCTCAGGAAAACATACTTTATGAAAACAAACAAACTTCAGGGAGTAAAAGCACAAAATATAGATTTATCATTTTACCCTAAACTGAGAATAGCTAAAATTCACTTCTCAAGGACATCCCTCCTACCTCCAAATGCCATTTAAAAATTAATCATTCTACATTATGACTATGCAATAATATATATATTATAGTTTTAGAATAAATATTTTGCTAAGTATCTATTAAAAACCACTTCTCTGAAAAAATAACTTCACAAATTAAAAAAATAATGATTATATATCGAAGTATAGGGGTAACATATCACTGGTGTCTTTCAATATTGATAAGTAGGTAAATACTTCTATGATCTTAAAATTTACCCTCTCATATACTAGATGGAACTGAAATTATGATTTTTGAAGAAATCAGGGAAAAAATAGCCAAAATGTATTTTTCTACATACCATTGGTCTATGGCAATTTGAGCAATCATTGACATTTACTCTTTAATTTAGTAAAGAGACATTCTTTTCTTATTGTTCCTCCTCATCACTGATACTCAGCATCCTTAACACTAAATAGCTCTTGACCTTAACTATATTGGACTCATAGGGGGAGATTTAAAAACTACTAATGTCTAGGTCTCATCCCCACAGCTTATGATTTAGTTAATTGGGAGTGTGACCTGTATATTTTAAAATATATTTTTTCTTGATTTCAGAGAGGAAGAGAGAGAGAGGAACATCAATGATGAAATAAAATCATTGACCAGCCGCCTCCTGCACACCCCACACTGGGGACTGAGCTCACAACGTGGGCAGGTCTCCTGACTGGGACTCAAACCCTGACCTCCTTCCTGGTTCATAGGTCACTGTTCAACCACTGAGCCACGCTGGAATATGTTTATATTTATTCCATCTAATTAATATTTATTAATTAGGTGGAATAATAAATTACTATTATTTTTAAGTTGTCCATCATCAATGTGCAGCTCAATTTGAGAACCACTAATATAAAGGGTTAGATAATGGAAAACACATCTGTGAGTTTCAGAAAGAAGGCTAATTATAATGGCTTAACAGTGATACTTTTGGAATAGCTACAGATTTCAATGTATATGTTGTATCTGTTGTAACACCATAGATAATGGAGACTTAGTTATGTTACTACATACTTCAGGCATTTCATGAACCAAGAAATATATCCAGATTATTGTCTCATTGTAACTCTGCTTCTAAAATTATCTTGTTTCTGGAATTCTGTAACAAATTTGCATTTGGATCAGAGCACCAGAAAATTCAATGGTACTACTGTCTTAGGGGAAGGCAGTTGGAGTGTGTAGTAATAAGGTTTAAAATTTATAAGTTACCATCTTGGGCAGTAATCCTGGCCAAGTTTCTTAAAGACAATTTGACACACTAATAAAACTTCTGCCAAAATAATCTTTTGCAGAGCCAAAGTAACCTTAGGTACGATAAACTGGTCCCAATGCATGAATTCATGAAACAAACAATTGTAACAGGTTATCTGTACTTCTGATATTGCTGTTTTCTCTAAAAACACACGTAGAAGAAAGCAAGATTCTGTATAGCAGGTGATAGAGATGCAGCTAGGCTCCAAATAATAATAATTTCTATTCATATAAAATGTTATAATTTTTTTTAAAGCTTCACAATCAAGTTTTTTATTTGGTTTCTATGGCGCTTTAAAGTCCCTTCACTTCTTGGTAATGTTCTATCTTAAATACATGTTTTTACAACTGAAGCAGTGTAGTGATAAGGTAATTTAAAGGAAAATTCATGATTGGCTTGTTTCAGGAGAAGCTATCATGATTCTGTCAAGAAGGATAAGGTAAGCCACTATGATGTTTATATCTGGCATTATTGCTGTTTCTAATTAGCATATTACCTCTGGTTCAGACTCTACATCATTATACATCAATACTCCACTTTACATAGCTCCTTCGTAAAGGAGCTTGTAAATAGACAATTGGCAACCGCAATAGCAAACACTCTTTAAGAGGAAAATATGACCTCTTAAGAGGAAAGTGTCATCTACTGGGACTTGATGTCAGCCAATGAATATTCATTCAAATAAACATCTGTTACTTCCACAAGCCACTGTGGTAAATCAGTCTTAAGGAGCTATACAGAGATGAATATCACATCACCTTCCCTCTCCCCAAATCAATCTCTTTAAAACGGGTCCCTTTTGTTTGGATTGTCCATCACACATATTATACTAAAACACACTGTAGCGACTGAGCTTAGGCAATACAGAGCCCTTGCGGATACTCCTGTTGTCAGTCCCTGATACTGGTTTTATTTATTCCATATTTACACACCTGAGTTATGTGGTTTATCAACTTCTGTGGTTGTAAATGCTGCAATGTTGATCCTTATTTTCAGTCTTTAACAAACAAGTGCCTGTTCTTGTAGCAAACATATTGTGCATGTGCGAGCGCGCACACACGTATATCTATTTGCATTGTTTTACTAATTAGACTAAGTATACCCAGACTAACTCATTAATCCATCCATTGTACCAGACTAAGCACAAATTGCCTGATGATGCTGAGAATTTACTCCAGACAACTCCTCTTATTTTTATATACTCACATAGTTAAATGCATAAATATAGCTTATCAGTGTTTTAATGTTCTTTTTATCAACCCAGAAATTTCAGGATTCTATCAACTGTTCCTTTGCTGACATTAGGCAAAATGGATTCTTGCTGTTATTATAAAGTGAAGAGTGTAATCAATGTTAAAATGTTCTTAAATATAAATTTGGAGATATTTTTAAAATGTAAAAGAAAATATTGAATTTTAACATGAAACGCTTTGTGTTTAAGATTTGGTCATCTTTTCTAATAATGAAGTGATGGAGTACCAAGATTTATTTTCGCAATCTTTTACTTTTTAAGGCTTAGTCCACTTTTGGAGATTTTTCTTCTGTTAAGACTCACGGCCTGCTGTACCACACTAATAAGGAACAAGTTTGAAATAACTCTAGTGATTTCCTTTTCATGGAAGTGCAGAGAGAGATTATGTATACATTTGATTTAATAAATACAATAATTTAAAATGTAGGTCAACAGGATAACAGGCTAAAAGGGATAGTAGAGAAAAGGGACAAAGGAAGAGAATGGCATAAAGAAGGAGAGAGATTGGCAGAACTAAAAATGCCCCAAAGGGCCAGAAACCATTTCTGATTTTTACAAGGGCTTTCTTACATATTTCTTTCTCATTGGACAGTCTCTGTCAATTTCACCGTCTGAAAATTGTCCAAAAGCAACTCCGGTGGGATGGCTAAAACCTCAGCACCCCCTCATTCTTCACTGGCTATCAACATCTCCAGGCTGTCCCAGAGGTCCCAATTCTTTCCTTTCTGACTGTGGGGCCAAAAACGCTATCAGTTCCTTCTCCTTCCCATCCCCTTGCTTGGAATGCTGTTTATGTACTTAGAAGTGGCATGGCATAGCAGTCAAGAGCATGGGTTTCCTGGCCAGAGTCCATCATTTACTAGTCATGTGACCTTGGGCAAATTGCTTTATCTTTCTGTGCCTCCGTATCTCATCTGTAACATCCTATATAATAAAAGGCTATTATTCAAATTGACCAAACAGCGGAACAACCGGTCGCTATGATGCGCACTGACCACCAGGGGGCAGACGCTCAATGTAGGAGCTGCCCCCTGGTGGTAAGTGCGCTCCCACAGGGGGAGCACCATTCAGCCAGAAGCCGGACTCATGGCTGGCAAGTGCAGTGGCAGTGGCAGGTGCCTTTCCAACCTCTGCAGCAGCACTAAGGATGTCCGATATCCCTTGAGGGCTCCCAGACTGTGAGAAAGCGCAGGCCGGGCTGAGGGACCCCCTCCCCCCGAATGCATGAATTTTGTGCACTGGGCCTCTAGTTAATATATAATAACAGTACCTGCCTCATTGGGGCTATTGAGAGTATTAAATGAGTCAGTGTATATAAAAGACAATATGTGTTACGGAAGTGTTTGCTGTTATTCAACAAATAGTTATTGAGTTCCAACACAGTGCTAGGCACTGGAAATATGGCTTTGATGGCAGGGAATGAGCGAAAGAAACCAATATCTGAAAGATTGGAAGATTGAACTTTGAACTCTATTTTACACATAAACTCTACTTTGCTACAATGCAAAAAATAACTGTTGCTTTTTTATACCATAGAATTATCCTAAGATAGAGCTTGTTTCTCCATCTACTCAACCCGTGTCTATTTCTTGAGAGCCTGTTCCCTGTGTATTTTGAAGGACAAGCCATCTACATTGAAAAATAAGCTTTCTTATTTGTTGAATTAGGTACTCAGTGTTTGTTTGTTGAGTAAGCATATAAATACCTCTTTTCATCCTCTGGCTTCTCCTGTAATGTATTTGTAGGCAGTAAAACCATAAGTCTAAGGGGCTGCTTATTCCATGAAGAATAGGTGAATGAAAACCTGCCATTGTTTTTCAGGCAGGAAAGTCCTGTTCTTGGACCTGAAGCCCTCCTTCTTAAACCATCCTGCTAGATTATAAATGCTTTAGAGCAGGTTTCATATCTCGTTTGGCGCATATCTTCTAGCACTGTGCTTTGTCATTTTAAAGGTATTTGTTACGTGATTAAATAAAGTCTCAGATATGCAAATAGTTGTATTTCCTAAATTCAATTTCTGGGGTGTGTGTGTGTGTGTGTGTGTGTGTGAGGGGATGGGGGGTGGGGGGATAGAGGTATGTGTGGCAAAAATGGCCATAGGTAAGTTGTAGACTTAAAAACATTTTTCCCCCTAAGGATAAGGAAAAGAGATAAATTTGGAATTAATCTGCCCAGAAAGTAGAACTCTCACCTGATGCAAACAATCTTATTAAAAAGTATACTGATTTAATACATCTGCCAGCCTGAGCCAGTGTGGCTCAGTGGTTGAGCATCAACCCATGAACCAGGAGGTCACTGGTTTGATTCTAGGTCAGGGCACATGCCCAGGTAGGGCTTGATCCTCAGTGGGGGGCATGCAGGAGGCAGCCAATTAATGTTTCTATCTCTCTATCCCTCTCTTTTCCCTCCCTCTCTAAAAATAATCGTTACAAATATTTTTTAAAATAGTCTGCCAATAAATCTGAGATTAATCAAGGTTGCTAGTATTTGCCTTTATCTTTTTAAAAAATATATATTTTTATTGATTTCAGAGAGGAAGGGAGAATCATTGATTGGCTGCCTCCTGTACACCCCCTACTGGGGATCGAGCCAAAATCCAGGACTCTTCAGTCCACAGGCCGACTCTCTATCCACTGAGCCAAACCAGCTAGGATGCTAGCATTTAGCTTTATAGAACACGTAACTTGATTTCTTCTATGTAGACATTTCATAAAGCAGGTTAGAAAAATTTTGCTGCCCTCCTGCATTTTACAAAGTAACATAAGCCAATATTCATTCTCTGACAAGGGTTCTGTAAGTAGTTCGGTGAGAAAATGAGGTCATTGTTCTTCTGATATGTATTTCAGAGGTTAGGGTCACATACCAAACACCATTAATTTATTTGTCCTTTAATCCATTATCCTTTAATTAACCTATTGTTCTTTAATTTCTCTAAATACTTTTAGCCTCCTGTATATTTGGCCTGTGCTACTTTTCATGAAAATCAGATCCATAAATAATTAGGCAGTGTAAAAAATCATGTTTCATGTTTTTGGTTATTCTTTTTTAAAATATATTTTTATTCATTTCAGAAAGGAAGGGAGAGGGAGATAAAAGCATTAATGATGAGAGAGAATCATTGATCAGCTGCCTCCTGCACATGCCCTACTGGGGATAGGCCCTTAACCCGGGCATGTGCCTCTGACCGGAATCGAACCCGGAACCCTTCAGTCCACAGGATGCTCTATCCACTGAACCAGACCAGCTAGGGCTGTTTTTATTCTTTAATAATCCCTTCAATTGACTTTGAATGTGAAAATAACTTGACCATCCACTTATTCATTCAGAAATCATTTACTAAATATTATATGTCAAGCATTGTATTAGGCACAAAAAACCAGATATGGTCCCTGCTCTTATTCTAGTAGTGGGAGAAGATATTAAAGACATATCACGTGAATATTTATGTACTTACAAACTATGATAAGTACTGTGCAATATATAGTGTATTATGCGTGATTATAACAGGATTGCCAAATTTTTGTCACTGTGTCAGAGATCTTTCTCATGCTGATGAACAAGGGTGAAAAAAGAAGATTGTTACACTTATGAGAAAAGAACTTTCTGATGACATCTCTACAGGAGCTGATGACTTGGGAAACTGGACTATATGCCCTGGTGAATATGATAATATAGTGGAATGGGAACAGAATTTCAAAATTCTGTCTCTAGTTCTGTCAAGAGCTATCTTTAAGACTTTAGGGAAGTCAGTTCATGTCTCAGACTCAATTTCCTTGGTCAAAAGACGTCTAGTATTTCAATACCCTTTTCTTGGAACAGAAGTACTGGTATTAAGCAATCACTACTTTATGAATCCAAGTTGGGTATGCTACTTATATCCACCACACACTGCGTGTATATTCTTATTGAAAATTATCATTTCTTTTTTTAAATAAATATATTTTATTGATTTTTTAGAGAGAGGAAGGGAGAGAGATAGTCAGAAACATCGATGAGAGACAAACATCGATCAGCCGCCTCCTGCACATCTCCCACTGGGGATGTGCCCGCAACCCAGGTACATGCCCTTCAGTCCGCAGGCCAACGCTCTATCCACTGAGCCAAACCGGCTTTGGCTGAAAATTATCATTTCTTAAACCCACTAGAATCACTCTGTGATGTTTACTTAATTTGAGTTATTTTGGGATATTATAATCCAGAAAAATTAAAACCAGGCATACATTTGAGATGTTTATAGATTACGATAAAGCTCTAGAATTTGGACCTGAAAAAACTAAAGTATAACTCTCAAAAAACTTAGTTAATATCCCCATTTAAAAAATACTGTTTTACTTCTTTAGTTATAAAGACATTCAACTAAACTGTAACTTCTTCATTATGTCAAATTGAACTACTTTCTTTGTAGTCCCAAATTAAAGCATATTCTTTCTTATTGAATTCCTCCCAATTAAATAAGCACTTGTGCAATACAGAAAAGGTGGCCAAATTCACAAGTAAGCAGACCCTTAAACCAAAGTGATTGTTTGCCTATTACTTCCAAATCTCCTTTATACATTTTCTCATCATATGATGCATATGATTTTTGCTTTCTGAAGCAGAAAGAATACACTTAATCTGATTTCACACATGAAATACTCTAATGTATCTCAGAAAAATTTAAGTGACATAATATTAAGTAAAAATGCCAGTAGTCAAGATGATGCACAACATCTCTTGTTAGTCTTTTTAAATTAAGGAAAACATCAGCTGATCACATAGGAAAGGATTTCAACCATGAGGTGAAACTGATAGTAAAAATGATAGTTATAATACACATCATTTTATATCCATGTATATTCCATTGAGTGACTGGACCATAATTTATTAAAGCCTTGATGTTACATAATTTGAGTGGTTTCCATTTTTATATGGTATAAATTACACTGGGATAAACATTGTCAGGCATATGGCATTTTTTAATATTTTGGATTATTTCCTTAGGAAAGATTCCCAAAAGTAGAATTACTAGGTTAAAGGGTATGAACATTTTTATGACTCTTGGAACACATTGCCAAATTGCTTTCCAGAAATAAGTTATAGCAATTTACATTGCCACCATCAATATACACAAGTGCCCTTTTCATCATATTCTCACAGGTATTTGGCATACAGTTTTATTTTTTTCATATAATTTTAGATTTGCAAATTTCATATAGTTTTAGATTTGCAAATTTTATGTACAAGAATGCAGTACCTCCTTTAAGCAGTATATAGTTTAATCATCTTAAATTTCTAACATGCCCTTTAACTGTCTCTGATGATTTGATATTTTTATAAGTCTGTACAGAATTATATCTCTCTATATAAAAAGTCAGCGGCCGGAATGCCAGCTCAGAGTCTGGCAGGTGGCCGGTTTTCCATACATGACACAAGGAAGGAAAGCACTGATGTCGAGCAGTGCACTGGACTCAGGGGGTGCAGAGACACTGACACTGACAATGCAAACATGGCTTCTTAGATTAAGCCTGGACCAAGAAATAACTTCCTCATAAACCAGAGAACTAATGGACACAAGCAACTCGGTAGCATCTGAAACAGCCCGAAAAAAGAAAAGTGTAAAATGAAGAAATATTGAGAAAAGTTATTGAGCGAAGGAAACAAACAAAAGCTCTCTGAAATCAACAAATCAAATTAGTAGGTGTTTATTCCACATGCCTTACGTGTGAGTTACGTTGCTGGCCATGTGGTGGGTGATGGAAGAGTTCTGTAGCCTCGCTGTAGCTTATATAATCACTGAATTCAGAAGCTTTTAGGTAACTCAAATGACAGGATCCTGCAGAATTCTAGGTTACACACACATACCTATGTACATAAATATCACAGAGGCCCAGTGAAGGCTCAGTGAAAGCACCTCCCAAATTAGGGAGGTCTAAAGGATTCTGGAACCTTCCTTGTCTGTCCTTAAGACAGGTGCCTTTAGGTCACATTTTGGGCGGGGGGAGAAGGGAGGTAATTGTGGCAGTACCTATTGCAGTTGGATATAGTATCTTGCCCCTTACCTTTGACTCTCTCCGAGTTGTGAGTTAGAAGCTGGCAGGACCCATACCAGTAGGAAAGACAGGAGACTGAGAGGGAACAATCTTCTTGTAGCTGGTGCGGTACTGCTTTGTGCTACTGTTTTGAGTCAGATGGGATTTTTTTTTTTTTTTTTGCACACTTTACGGAATACTTTGCATCAAGTCAAATATGTACACCTTCAGAAGTGCTTATAAAACATGATCTGCTTGACCAGAGTGTCGTCCTCTGCACCACAAGGTTGTGGGTTTGATTCCTGGTCAGGGCACATGCCTGGGTTGTGGGTTCGATCCCTGGTCAGGGCACATATGGAAGTCAGCTGATTCATGTTCCTCTCTTTCTCCCTCTCTCTAAGCATGTCCTCAGGAGATGATTAAAAAAACCAAACATGATCCCTAATTTCAAGGGTTGACATGGCAAAAACAAGAAAGAGAGAAAATTATTACAAAACAGGGTGTCCTGTGAGGAAGAACTTCATGTTAGAAACAATGTATAACTTATAAGTTGCTTCTGGTCAAGAAGGTGATGTCATGTTACCTTAGAGCCAGCTGTGAGCTGGATGGCCCTTTGAGTCAGGTGAATGAAGGTAGTTGGGCAGCTAATATTGTGGGGGTGGGCCACTACTTTCCCTAACCTTATGGAGCCAGTTAGTCTCTTTACAGTGACTGTAACTATATGCTAAGTACTGTTGAACAACTATTATGTCCCAAGTACTTTGCCAAGAACATTATCTATATTATCACCTATTGATCCCTCTGGACCAGTTCATTGTTAGTTTTCTTGACCCACACCCCATGACCTTAAGCTGAACTAATAATTCCATTACTAATTATTAATTAATAATAATGCTCCACTAATTCTGTTCACTCCTTTCATAGAGCACTTCTCATTCTATAGCCTACATTTCTGGCTGTCCCACTGCCACTGAGCTGGCAGGGAGCCGCACCCATATCTCACTTCAATTTCCCAGCGTTTGGTGGTTCCTAAGTATTC
The DNA here is from genome assembly GCF_014108235.1 of Myotis myotis. NCBI lineage: Eukaryota > Metazoa > Chordata > Mammalia > Chiroptera > Vespertilionidae > Myotis > Myotis myotis. Next base: position 38,927,673 of record NW_023416390.1, on the reverse strand, counting down.
TGTTGAGTGACTGTTGAGTAGAAGCCCGCGACTTCAAACTCATTGAAGAATCATGGAACTTTTGAGCAAGAGAGGACTTAGCACCTTTGCTACAACCGCTTTACACAGGTGAAAAATTAAGTTGGAACAAGTAACTTCCTCGAGGCCACATAAACTTGGTAGGATGAGGTTAGAATCCAGTTTCATAGCTTTTCAGCTCAGTACAGTTTGTTCTATAGGAGATGCTATCAAAACTCAGCTAAATCTCCTGGCCCCACCCAAATCCTATCAGCAATTGGCCTTTGGGCCTTCGGGCTCTTTCTGTGATATAAAATTTCCTAAAAGGATCCACTTTTACATATAGCTTTCCTTTCACAGTTTCCCCATTCCCAAGTTCAAACTTAAAATTGGCCGGCTGTTCCTGCAGCATCACAGTGTAAAGGGTGGGGTGGGGGGGGCATTCGGTCTATATTTTCACTAACAAGTTCTTTCCACAAGCTCCCTTTGTCTCAGCCAAATCGAATGCTTAACAAGCACACCATACTCTTTCTTCCCCCTTTCTTGAGAGATGCTGTTCATTCTGACTGGAGGAGCCTTTCTCCTTATCAACCCGGTGAACTTGAAGACATTGCTCCCTTTCTGGGCTGGGAACTCCTAGCACAGAATGGAGACCTGGCTTTAGTCACACAGTGGTGGAGTGAGTGCATTTGGTGTGTCTAGCACCTAGCAGCACAGCCCTCAACGAAGTTCACTGAATGACTGGGTCTTTGGAAAATTACAGAAATGTAACTTACTCTTCAGAATTGTAAGCAACCCTCCACCAAAAATTTTGTTTGGAGGAAAAAGAATATGTTGGCTCACTGTTTTGTTGTTGTTGTTTTTCTTTAACTCTAGCTCGTCTGTTATGACTGCCATTCTCACTCCCTCTGTGAACTCCACATTCTCCCAGCACCTCTGCCCCTGGACACTTGTGGGAGAGGAATCCACACATTCCTGCGGGGCTCCATCACTGGAGCAAGTTCTCAGGAGTTGGGGAGGTCTGGGCTGCAAACAGGAAGTGTCTGTACTTCTGACTCGTCTGTGCCTGGGGCAAACCCGGCAGAGTCCACCTGTGTGGACATTCTGACCAAGTATCAGTCGGGCTGCTCTTTCCAGAACTGGCATCTCGCATGCCTGTCAGAATAGTCCCGCAGCAATTGTCAGGTTGGGAGCCCCCAACGCCTCTTCTTCACTTTAAACAATCTTGAACGGGACATTTAAAAAAATTGTTTTGGAATTTTGAGTTTGCAAAGCATCCGAACGACTGTCCCCTTTTCACAGACTGAGGGCCAAAGAGCAGCAGAGGCAGGTCCCATAATCTAGAATCCTTTTTCCCTCCCTCAGTGCCCGAGACCTCATCTGGCCCCTCTAGCTCCCAGGAGGGGCCAGAGGCAGCGTTCCTGCACCTGCCTGCCTCCTCAAGGACACCTTAGCCTCCAGCCTTCCAGGGGGGGCTGCAGCCTCCCCACCATGCGCCTGGGGCCCTGGCCCAGGAGTGGGGGGGTCCCAGGGTCCACGCTGGGGCTGTGGCCAATCCTGGGGATGACTTCGGTCCCCCCGCCCCAAGGCACCGGGGCTGCAGGCTGCGGGGCGGGTAGTCCAATGGGCAGCCTCGCTTGGGAGGCGGGCTCAGGCCGGAAGCCACCCCGCGGCACGGCAGCCCCGCGAGACGGCGCCCGCGCCCCCGCCCTCCCAGGCACCAGCTCCGCGGCCCAGGGCGGCAGGGGCCAACGCGCCGGGTCCCCGCCGCGCTCTTTGTCCCGGCCGCGCGCGCGGGCGGACGCGTGCACCCCCCCCGCACCCCCCCGAGGGAAGGGAGGCGCGGAGAGCGCGCGCGGGAGCAGCTCGCGCCCGCCGAGCGCCGGCGGCGCGCGCCCCCTCCGCCCGGCCCGCAGCGAGCACGCGCGCCGCGCCCGCCCCTCCCCCGCGCGCGCTCGGAACTTGCTGACTGCGCGGCCGGGAGGAGCCGAGCCGGGCGGCGGCGGCGGCGGGCGGCCACAGCGCGCGGGGGTCTCCCGCGTCCTCTCCGCCTCGCCGGGAGCTCGCGCCCTCGCCCCGCCGAGCTCCCCCTCCTCCGGCGGAGGCGCGGGGCGGCGCCACCCTCCGGCCGGAGCCCGGCACTGCACAGCCCCCTCCGACTTTCAATGTTCCACACTCCCCGGCCAGAGCCTCCTCGGCTTCTTTTTTTCCCTCCCCCCCCCTTTCCCCCCCCAGCTGCCTCCATTTCCTCAAGGAAGGGTTTTTTTCTCTCGCCCTCCCCCACACCGTAGCGGCGCGCGAGCGGGCCGGGCGGGCGGCCGAGGTAAGGCGGCGGGGCCGGGGGCCGCGTGGGGGCGGCCGGGGCGGCGGCGGTGGGGGAGGGGGCGGGGGCGGGCAGCTTTGTTCGCGCCGGGCGCCCGCGCCGCCGGTGTCCGCGAGCCGAGCCGCGGCGGGGCCGGCCGGCTGCTCGCATCACTTGGCGCCCGGCGCGGCGAGGCGAGCGCTGCCCCGGCCCCCGCGCGGCCCTCCCCACAAAGGGCCGCGGGGCTGCGTGGCCGCCGCCGGCCGCGGCTCGCCTCCGGGGGCGCGGAGATTTGTTGCACTTCTTGGGGCTTTGTTTGTTTGTTTGTTTTCCCCCCCTGATATTTTTTTTTCCCCCCCACCGTGATTTTTGGACAAAATGTCGGTCCGTGATGTGAAAATTGAGCGAGGAGCCCGGGTGGCACGGGGAGCTTTGCAGAAGGGGCAGTGGGGCTCCGGCGCTGCCCGGGGCGGCAGCTCGGGCTTGGCCGGGTGAACCCCCGCCGCCGGCCGCGGGGACGGCTCGAGCAGCTCGTGGGTGGGTTTTCGTGGCTTTTTAAATTCGCTCAGTGTGGTGTTGGAAGGCTTAACGTGCACCGAGGAGGAATCGCCGCCTTAAATAAGCATATGGGCGAGGAACGGGGTATGTTTTCCTCTCGGAAAGGGAATTTGGGAGCGTGGACCCATGTCAGTGGGTAAATATTTGGACGTTATTAGTGACTTTTTAACATTTTTTTTTTTTTCCCCAGCGAGATCTGTTATTGACAGTGTGTCATATGTTATGAATGCTCGTTGCCGAAGTTCCCTGGCAGATCTGTCTCCTGCCTTCGGAGAAAGTAGACAATTGATAGATTGTCCAAGGGCTGGGGGAAAAAAAAAAATGCGAGTGGGTTTTCTAACTTGAGTTGGGTGAACCCCTGAACGCTGCTGGCGTGGGGCACATCGCCGCCCCGGTAACCTTGCAGGACGATGGGATCGTGTGAACACTTTGGAAGCGTTTTCATTAAAATACGATTTTAGGGGACGGTTAAGGGAAGAAAAGGCTATGGGCTTATTTCTTAGACTTAACATTTCCTCTCCCCCCACCCCCACCCCCTTTTTTTTTTCTTTTTAAAAAAGTTTCCCAAGTACTAACTTCATCAAGATGTCCAGTGAGAGGCAGAGGTCCGATGATGAGAGCCCCAGCACCAGCAGTGGAAGTTCAGATGCAGACCAGCGAGACCCAGCCGCTCCAGAGCCTGAAGAACAGGAAGAAAGGAAGCCTTCTGCCACCCAGCAGAAGAAGAACACCAAACTCTCTAGCAAAACCACTGCGAAGTTATCCACTAGTGCTAAAAGGTAATGTGTCACCCAGGGATTTAGCACATTGTCAGGCTGTCTTCCGCGTGGCTCGACACTTGTGCTGGTCGTCGCAGCAGTTCAGCAGTATTTACTGGGATTTTTTATTTGTGCCAGAATGAGTTGTCATTCTTGAGGTGGCACATAAGCCACCTCCCTCGAGTTACACTTTTAAGCAAACTTATTCTGTGCTCTGGTAACTTCTGTAGCAGTGCCCTTGGGTAGAGATTGGACTGACATTCTGACAGATGGTTGAAGGAGTTGGCAAGGAAAATTGGGTGAACCCGGATTAGCTGGTCCATTGAGGATGCTCCTTTCTATGACTCGTATACTCTTCTTCTTTGAAGTGGACACTTCTGTGGGTCAGCAGAGCCTCTCCATGAAACTTAACCGTCATGTTTGCTAGAAATTTGTCAATTCAAGTCCTCAGCTGTATTTGAAAGCAGATTTGAAAAACTGCTTCAAATGTGCTTTCAGTTTTCCAAACCTGACCTTAAGTCATGCATCCCAGGTATTACTTTTTGTAGTTGAATTATGGTTATGCTTTCGAATTCCTTTGAGGGCAAATGAAACTGCTAAGTGCTACTTCCAGTTTTAGATGGCACTTGGTGATTGAAAACTTTCACTGTCATTGTGCCTTTTCCCTGAAAAACTTGTGGCTATGCTTGACACTTTAATACTCAACAGCAGGACAAACATATTTTGTTGGGTATAAGTGAAAGATCATTTGTCTCCTGTTGATTTTTATTATCTGTGATGGTGAAAATAATGTTCTGTCAAGTGGGACTCCCATCGGTGGTCGTAGTGGAATATCCATGAATTGTGGTAATTATACATCAAATGTACCTACAGTTTTAGTCAGTGTTGACATTTTGTTGATTTTTATTGATCACAACCAAAGGGAAAAAAAAATATAAAAATGATCAAATATTGGCATTTTGTAATGATTCAGAAATACTCTTATTTTTCTATGGATTTTCATCTCTTGTATCAACAATTGATATTAACGAACATATTTTATTAAATAACAGCAGTCTTTGGAATAATTTACAGTTTTTGTCAATTTATTGTAATCTGAGGAACATTTTAAACATCTTAAGCTTTGAGAGCATTTTAAATCTGAATAAAATCAATAATTGCCCCCCCCACCCTTTTCTCAAAGCAATATAGTATATCTTTTTATCTCCTTTCCCCCAAATTTATTAAATTTAAGTGCTGTACTTAAGATCAGGGAAAACAGATAAGGTTAGTGCCAAAGTCCTTTGGAAGTTTTTCACTGGTAAAGACATTTATAAATTTTAAACTTCTTTTTTACAGATAAAATACTGTCAGCACTATTAATGTGTAAGGGCAGTAGCTTGTTAATTTTTACCTTGGTAAACGTGACTGGAAGTCGTTGTCAAATATTCTAATGCTTTCCCTCCTCCCTTCTTGTCTCATTTGCATATAAGCTTGAAAAGAGAATTTCTTTGGTAAAAAGTGTTTTAAAACAGATTTTAGATCCTTTATTGAGTGCTATTGGAGGACTATTTCTCAAAACAGGTGTAAATGTCTTATTTATTTACAGTAGCAAGTGAGAAAAAAAGCTGCAAAGTTTCTGTTAAGGGATTTGGGTTATGCCTCTGAGAACAAAGAGGAAGCAGCCATGTTAGCATTACTGAAGGCAAAGCCAGCCTTGCATTTAACTGCATGGTGGTAGAGGGCAGTGTAATTCCCCGGTTATTCTGTAGACTATCGCAAATCCTTTTTGTCTGTTCTCATTTCACTAACAGAATTCAGAAGGAGCTAGCTGAAATAACCCTCGATCCTCCTCCTAACTGCAGGTAAGAAACAAATTTTGTTGATTTAATTTCAAATTGTGGAAAAATACCAAGAGGTTGATGTATCGTCCTTGGATGTGTGTGCTGCTGAAGAGGCTACATTTGCTTCTTTCCAGCTTTGCGAGTGGATTAAACAAACATTTTCTAGGGTGAATTAAGTACATTTGGGAGAAAAAAATGCGTTTTAGCATGTTGTATATACATGTTGGACTTGTGAATGTACTGATTTTGTGCTTTGTACTGAGATTGATTTGAACGGTGCTGATTTTTTCTGTTGTTGTATTTCTGTAGTGTGTGTTTATTCAGAAGTATATTGCAGAAACTTCTACAGTTTTTGCTGAGCTTTAAAGTTACTGCTTGTGTGCAATCTGAACTGACCTTCCAAATTTAGAAATCACTGAATGTGTTATAAAATGTAAATGCAGTAAATAAGAGTATAAGTTGTTTCTGTTTGGTTTATTCATTAACTTGCCGTAAGGACAAATTTCATGTGCTAAGCTAACGGTTTTAGTTGTTTTCTAGACAGTATATTGTTGGAATTATTTACATTTTAATCAAATGTCCTAATTACTTGGAAGAATTCTTAGTAATTTAGGTACTTGAAATAATGTGTATGAGAAGCAGTTAGATGAATTGGAATTTGTGGGAAGAATTTATATCAGTGAAACTCATGTCGAATAATTTAAGATTCTTGGTTGGTATAAGGTGCATTAAGATAACTGGTGGATAATTTTTTCCTTGAAACATTTTTTCAATTCCTCTTACTTAGTGCTTTGTTTTTCAGTAGTGACTTTATGGTTTTTAAAATTCATCAAACTTAGAGAAACAGTCTTGTAGATAACTTGCATAGAGATATGTGCTCAAGAGTGAGAGTGGCTGCTAGAAATAAGGCAGTGTTATGGTTTGATATGAGAATGTTTTCTTGTCTTACCTTTATTTTTGCTACAAGTTGTGTTCACTTGTGATGATGAGACCTATCTCTGAAGTATGTTTGAGATAGAATAGGGTACAATCCAATTGCTTCCTTCTATGTGTATTAACCGGATCCTCGGATAAGGTGATCGGATCCTGATTTATCCAGTGAATTAACAGTTTTGCTTATATTTGTCATCAGCTATTTCAGTTCCAAAAGGAAACAAGAATGCAAAATAATTTTAAATAGATAGTGGTATGTCAGATCTGAAAGTATTACTTACGACCTACGCTGTGCAGTAATGTAGCCACTAGCCATTTGTGGTTGTTGACCACTTCAGTTTAGTCCAAAATGAGATATGCCATAAGTGTGAAATACACATTGGATTTTGAAAACTTAGTACAAAGAAAAGTATGTAGAATAATCTTACCAATTTAAAAACATTTTTTATTACATGTTGAAATGATAATATTTTGTATATATTGGGTTATATAAAATCTGATTTAAAATTAATTTCACTTTTATTTTTTACCATTTTAATGTGGTTATTAGAAATTTTAATATTACATATGTGGTTTGCATTGTATTTCTATTGAACAGCACTGCTTTAATGGATAAATAAATCAAAATATTTTTAGGTGTCTAAATGGTATATGTCAAAGCTGTAGCCATTTAGGGAGGGGGTCAAGTTAAATTTGCTCTCTGAAGAATCCCTTAAATTGCAGTGTATTTGGGGATTTCCTATTATAAAAGATGCAAAGCGCTGTCCATTCAAAACTCTTCAGTGTTTTAAAATGGCACATAAGGTCAAACATTTTTAAAGGTTTCTGTTTCTTTTCTACAAATGGCCCAAACTAGTGTACTCGCATAAACTAGAGAGCCCAGTAGACATGTGTTGTATGTCTTTAGAGCAGTAGTGCAGCATTGCAGTTGCTGAAGGAATAGCGCTGTACAGTTTAATGCAGGAATGGTTCCACGTGGTCACTGAGGATTAGTTTAGAGGAAGTAGAATCTTTCTAGGAGATAGAAAGTTAACTTGTTTTTATTTTTCTCTTTTATTTTTCTGTTTTCATTGCAATTCGTGAGCGCTTCACATTTAATGATCAGACTAGTGAAGTAGCAAACCTTTGGGCTTGCTTGTGAGCAATAACATGGAATACATCATCTTTGATTTCCCTTGTCATAACTTATGTTTACCATTAACTATTGCAATGACATCTTTCAGTTCTTTAGTTCTTTTAGTATATGGGTGTTGGCAAAAGTAGGTTTACAGTTGTGAGTATGTGAAATACAATTTATTGTATTATTATTTAAGTATTATTTGTATTGCAGCTGTAAACCTACTTTTGCCCACCCCGTATGCATTTCTTTGTGACTGACTGATTAAAGCAAAAACAGACAGGAAATACGAGTCTTGGTAGAGGACTGGTAGTTTGGGGACAGTCTTCCATCTGACAAAAATATCCAGATACTTTTGTGTGTTTCATTATATGTCTTAAGATTCTTTTGGGTGGAATATCCTGTCGTTGTCCAGGAATTTGGAATATTCAGTGTTTAGTGGAGACATTTTAGGATTTTTGACAGCTAAGTCCAAATTTGTATTATATTTTTTACTCATGTCAGGTATGTGACACATTGCTAGTGTTCTTGTAATTCACAAGGTCATCAGTGAGAATTTTGGCTTCATAATGATTATATAGTTTAAATTTCTTCATTTATGTTATTAAAAATGGGATTCTATATTTATAAATTCTAGCACATGTGAATTCATATTGATTGAAATCAATGAAACCTAATTCTTTTGACTTTCATGTGTAGTTAATCAGAGTTCCATTATGGTTTTGAATATGATTTTTACAAGTTTGTCAAAGTATGTGACAGATTTAATTGTTCCTCAGGGAAGAAAAGAAAGTATATCTGTGTACATTTAGGAAAATGTTGAATGAAATACAAGAAAACTCAACAAAATCAAAATTATTCAGACTAAGATTTCCCTTAAACCACTTTCTATGTTGAATTAATAAAAGATTCTTTAGTTATTATCTAGCCATGTCTATATTGTATACACTCATGGTGATCTTAAGGTAGACTTAATTGTTGAATTATGTGTGTGGCTTTAAACTTGTTTGAATATATTTTGAGAGTATTAGTATTTCTTTTCCTGAGAGTATAAAAGTTTGCTAAACTGTTTATTTCCAGTGATTAGATGGCGTTTCAGTTTTTAGGTATTGAAGTGCCTAAGGCCAAAGCATCCTCAGCAAAGGCATAATATTTTGTGTCTTCAATTTATACTCTTTACATACTATAATCTAGATTAGGGTATAAATAGTTGATGAGAATGAAGGGAAATTGTATTTTGGGCATTTCCGTATGTTTTTAGAGAAAGTTAATGACTAGAATTGTTGAGTGAGGTGCTATTCAGACATTTAGGTTCCGCCTGTTTCCCAAAGTGTGTTCTTGTCCCCTCAGTTACCACTTGTACAAGTGACAAGAATACAGAAAGGTGCTGAATTTTTAAACTCAAACTCTACTTTTCCCCATATATATGAGACAAATATACATTCTTAAAATATTCTTTAATGTGTTCAGATTGAATTTATGTTAAAGTAGCTATTCAGGGACATTTGTAAATAGTTTTTGGATGTGGAAAAGGTTTATTGGAAGGAGGTGTTACAGTATCAAGTTAGAGTATTAATAAGTTCATAGTGCAAAACCTGAAAGCACATTTTGCTAACTTCCTTCTTTTTAAAAATAATTAATAAAAGGAGCAATTAAGTTCTAAACCAGAAGTTAGAAACCCTTGATTTAGTTATAACCCTCTGTCTGGGGATGAACGCTACCTCTGAGGGTTATTACCACTTTTCATCATTTTTTAGCAAAGACTAGTACTTGGCTGCTCAAAGAGTGATCTTCAGACGAGCAGCATCTGCATCATAGGTGAGATTGTTGGAATCTCGCCTTCCCCCACTGCAGAAGCACTGAATCCTAACCTGAATTTCAACAGGATTCCCAGGTGAATTGTATATACATTAAGGTTTGAAAAGCACCGGGCTGTCTGAGTTTATATCCCTGCTCCGGCACTTACTCACTATGTTACCTTAGATAAGTTATCGAATAGCTCTGTCTTTCGGTTTCCTTGGTTGTAAAATGGAGAGTAAAATGACACCCCCTTTTAGGTTTGGTGGGAGGAGCAGATGAGTTAATACGTTTTAGTTTTGTAACAATTATAAATCGGATTCATAAAGTGGGAGACATGGCTTTGCAGCTTTCCCTCACTCTTGCTTGCATTTTCTCCAGTATATTGGTGTCCTACCTTAGGAATAACTTCATTTCAGTCAGTTCGGCACCAGTTTATTAAGGACATATCAAGCAGTTGTTTGATGTTAGTAAAAGCAGTGGCTTAGAACTTGAATAAAAAAGAAAACATAAGAAAGTTGAGCAAAAATAAACAAATCGTATATCCCTTTTAAAGGAATATGAATAAAGTTAATGATACTTTTAGTTCAGTAGAGAATGCTTGACTGTCCAGGAAATTATAATGAAAAATCTTAAAATAAGGGTGATGGCTGTTTTCCCTTTTAAATATTTCATTATAAGAATTTGCAGTTTTACTGAGAATGAGATTATATCAGTATTTGTAAAATTTAGATTCTGAATTGATATAGTTTAGTTATCTAAACATAGTATTCTTTCCTTATCAGTGATCTAAGGAGAGATTTGGAAGGTTTTTCTAATTGGGGGATGAAGGCAGGTCATGATCAAAATAGCATGTGATATTGACATAGCTTTGTTGCTTGTTTATTCAGTAACTACTGGATTGTAAACCCACAGATATGGTTTTTCTGTTTTACTTATACATTTAATTGTTGGTATTGTTTATATTAGACAGTGTGAGCTATGTGAATGCACTCTATTTTATAAAACAAAATTCTGTCTCATGAATTCATCTAGTCATTTTATTTTCAATTCTTCAGAAAAATATCCTGAACCTGCCTTTTTATAAAAGTTAAATTGTAATTGGAAGCTTGATTTGTAAAACAGATAAAAATACAGAACTACTCTTAGGGAAGGTATTTTCCATCCTACCCTACTGTGGTCATCTACCAATGGTGAATTTTTATTTTATTATTAATTAACTTGGCATCAGTGTAGACCTCAAAAATCATGAGGATTTTTCTTGGCACTTGGACATTACTGATAAACTTAAATGTTTAAGTATTATTTGTATTGCAGCTGTAAACCTACTTTTGCCCGCCCCTGTATGCATTTCTTTGTGACTGACTGATTAAAGCAAAAACACAGTTGCAAATTCTTAATATGCTATATGAATGCTATATGCTATAATTATTTACTTGTTTGTCTACCTTCTGTAGGAGTTAGTCTTCTTTTGAAAGAAGGACTTTCATATATTTTTATGTCTTGCTTCACACAGTGCTTTTGCATATGAAGATTTGTTAATGAATAAATTGAAGTCTGTCAAATTAACAGAAATAGAAATTTAAGGCAAAATAATGACTTTGGAGTGAAGAAATATTAAATATCCCATATATTTTTTATTTTTTTCTTAATTGTAATTTTAATATTCAAAAGTATTCGGCTACCTTTTTTAATAAAAGAAAATTGAAAATCACATTAAGTATAATTATGTCCATCATATATGTCAGTGTAGCAGAAGAACTCAGTACTGCTGTGACAAATACTTTTTCCAAAAGAATGATATGATGGGAAACTATTCTTTTCTCTCAGAAGGCCATATTTCCATTAGGGTTCTATTAAGTTTAATGAAGATAATGTTATTAGAAAGTGGGTGGGAACACTGTGTGCATTTTCAAAAGTTATATGGTTACTTTGCAGCTAGCTACATGCAAGACTCCCAGATTGTTTTGTTCCTTTCTATAGGAAGCTGATTGGTACCTCATTCCCTCCTTGAATGAGTTCTTTAACAACAGATGGATATGTTTACTCATAAGAAAATCAACAAATCATTTTTGCTTGTATAGTGCAAGAATGAGAATGGAGAGCTTGATCTGCTATTCTCATCTTCCCTACAAAATTGAGTTTATAAACATGTAATAAAACCACTTGTAGATCTAGAGAAATAGAAAATGTTTTTTTCTCTTCCCATACTGCTTTTGACAGGGAAGTATACTTGACATTTTGTTAAAATCTATAAGAAGAAACATCTTTAAACTTTTGATCTTTCTTTTACCTATGGATGAGGGGTTCCATTTTTGCCTCCCTACTTGCCCCATTCCCAACCCATCCACAGTTGGCAATGCCTAGGTGACTTTTTTGCTTTTCACAATGGGATAGAAAGAGGCTGCTACTGACCTTTAGTGAGTAGAGGTCAGGGATGCTGCTAAATACCCTATAGTGCCTAGGACAACCCCTCACAACAAAGAATTATCTGGACTAAAATGTTGGTAGTGCTGAGGTTGAGAAATCCTGCTGTAGGTATTTATTTGATTCTCTTGAATTTGCATAGTTTGCTTTTTACCATTCCCTAGCTTATTAGTGATGCCTGCTTAATATATTCTCCTACACCTTCCTCAGAGCCGGTGTGCCCACCTCCCACGACTTTTGTGCTGTTGTTTATATTATACTAGAGGCCTGGTGCACGAAAATTCGTGCATGGGGGGGGGGGGGTGTCCCCTCAGCCTGGCCTGCACCCTCTCACAGTCCGGGATCCCTTGGGGGATGTCCTCATGCTGGCTTAGGACCGCTCCCCACTTATTTATTCATTCATTAATTCAGACATCCTTAGTGCTGCCACAGAGGTGGGAGAGGCTCCCGCCACCCCCACTGCACTCTCCAGCTATCAGCCCGGCTTCTGGCTGAGCAGCACTCCCCCTGCATTGAGCCTGTAGCTCCTGGTGGTCAGTGTGTGACACAGCTACCAGTTGTTCCGCCATTTGTTATATTTGCATATTACCCTTTTATTATATAGGATTACCTAATGTATGTATATGGTATTTTTTATGTGAACTCACAGAAATGGCTGTCTTGAATACCTGCTAAATTATGGTCTATTGAGGCCAGAAATGCTTACAATAGTATTTTTATATCTTTTATGTTTTCTACTACTTAATCATACCCCGACATGATCTAACTTTAGGCGGGTTGTGTTTGTGTTGTACTAGGAATATTGAAGTACCATCAAGGAGAAACGCCATTAGACAATCATCAAATTTCTGTTTTACATTTCATTTGGTTTTTATTTTTATCATTAAGACAATACAGAAATTATTTGTTTCTATTATTGTTATAAATTGACTTTATTTCAAACCTTAGGGGCCAGATGTGTTTCAGAATGCAGAAATTTTCAGATTTTAGAAAGGGAATATGCTGTGACTTTTGTATTTTATGCAACACCCTTCACGGGATCTGGGGCAGCACTCCATAATCAAACATATTCATATTTCTACACCAAAAATGTATGAGCATTCATACTAAGTGAGATAAATAGAGAATTCAGATAGTTTCAGGTTAGTTCATGTTTGGTGTTATTGCCAAATTATTTTGCTTCAAACTTATTTTTAAAAAACCTTTGATTTTTTTACAGAGCTTTTGGGATTCCAGAATTGTGTATAAGCAGTACTATTTCTATTACAATGATAAATTACTACAGCTATTTTACTCATGGAGAAAGGATTTTTTTGTTTGTTTGTTTGGTTTTTTTTTTAAATATATTTTATTGATTTTTCACAGAGAGGAAGGGAGAGAGATAGAGAGTTAGAAACATCGATGAGAGAGAAACATCGATCAGCTGCCTCCTGCACATCTCCCACTGGGGATGTGCCCACAACCCAGGTACATGCCCTTGACCGGAATCGAACCTGGGACCTTTCAGTCCACAGGCCGACGCTCTATCCACTGAGCCAAACCGGTTTCGGCAAGAGAAAGGGTTTTTTAAAGTCTTGCTCTATACTTGTCTTTCTTTTACCTGTTCCTAATAGCTGTTTTCAATTTCTCAGTTATTTTTGGATCATTGCTATTTGTTTTTATACAATTTGTACGCTTAACTAGAAAAAAATTTATATACTCCATTTTAGAATTTATTTCCCCTTAAGGTGAAACTATAAGTATCGATTTCTTTTTAAGTTATATTCTGTGTATATTGGATTACTTTTCCACTTTACCATCAAATATTGTCTTTTAATCATTCCATTTTTTTCTAGATATACAGAGAGGAAGATGTCCTTTAATACTTAAACACAGGACTTGCCATTTTTATGTATGCATTTTGTCTTGCAACATTTGAGGCAATTTGGCTGTAAAAGGGTACACTAAATTTTGCTAGCTATATTGCATTTAACAAACAACCTTAGAAGGGTTATAACATATAAACATAAAGCTTTATTTTTCTTGCTCATATGAAGTCCACTGTAGGTCCAGGAACTCTTCAGGGTAGCTCTTGGATGTGTTGACTTGAATCTATACTGCTTGCATCTTACAGCTCTGCTGTTTTGAACATGTGTCTAGGCAAGAGTCATGTGCCAACTTTTAAGTGCTTTGGTTTGGAAGTAGGACATGAATTAATCACATGGCCTCGACTAACTGTAGGGTGGCTGGAAAATGTGGGGGAGCTTATGGGAACTCAGTGAAAAATCAATTTCTCTGCCACACAGGATATATACTTCCATGAATAGATGACTTTCACTGTCACTGCAAAAGTGGAAAGAGGAAATAATTGAGCACCAGCCTGACACTGTTCTGAATTCCATAGTATAGTACCTGTTAATAAACTACCTTGTTTAATTTTCAAAACAACCCTACCAGTATGAAATAGGTGTCTTGTTTAAAATTCAAAACTGAATCTGAGAGTTGAGAAAATTGCCAGATGTCACAAATGTAGTTCATAGAACAGATCAGGGCAAAAATCGAGGCTTGCTTTTGACATGCAAGTAAGCACTGGTGCTTTAGTATAGTGCTGCTTGAGAAATCTGGTAAAAGGATTCAGAGTTGATTACGGGTCTGGAGGTGCATGCTTAGTGTAAATAAATATATCTCACTTGTTTGCTTATAGTCTCTTGAAGGTTCCAAAATACTGTTTCTTTAGAGGTTTTAGAACTTGGCAGGTATGGTAAGTTGGAGAAAAGTAAGCTTCCTTCTTGGTCTTGGGGGGGGCTAGGTTCTTTTTCTTCTTTTTAAAAAATTATTTAGAAGCATTATCTTTTCAGGGAGCATTCTCCAACTCTCCAGCTTTCTTGCCCTGTTCGCTTTCCTTGTAAGGAGGAAGGTAAGGGATTGAATATGATCTTAATGGAAAAGGCAAATCTTTGTTCTCTGCCTTGTAGTTCTTTCTCTATGGCTTTCCTGTTGGCTAAGGAATAACTTCTAATCTACCTCTACCTTTTTCTTTGGGGTATTGTGAAGCAGTCGATGTCCATGAAATTGCTTTGAAGTTGGAAAAAAATCTTTCTGCAGATGAGAATTTTTAGCTTTATGGAGAAAAGCCCCAATCACGTAGGATTTTATGAGAATTTTTTTACTGATTTCTTAGCAACATGTTCACTTACTATTTTTTAATACTAGTACTAGATCTACTTTTTTACAGAAATTTGGTATTATATGACATTCCTTAATTTTGTCTTGTTTTACATAGGTTCGTAGTTTATGTAAGTACTGTTTTTCCTAAGCTTGTAAATTTGTACAGAAATTATTCCTAGATATTAATATGGGAATTTGCTTTTTTTCTTAATTAAGTCTCTTTGGAAGTGGAACTGAGGAAAATGTTTTTATGGGTGACCTGCAAGGTTTATATGGTTCATTTTAGATTGATGAACGTAATGAGTTTTACAGTTCACTTGTGCCTTGCATTTTGTCTAAATGCAATATAAAGCTAAGTTGGAAAGTTTTGAGATTTTTCTCTCTGTTAACATTTCATGGGTTTTATAAGGGTGTTTAGGTAAATAGCATAAGCTTGTTTTCAGTGCCTGTTTTGGATGGTCAGTAGAAAGTGATTAACCTTATGAATAATAACTATAGAGTCAAATTTCTAGGATCATTTAAATTTTTTAAAATGCCAGTTCCCTCTGTTTGGTCTCTGGTGTATATAATAATTGTTTTAATTTTATGGTTACTTGCAACAAATAAAACTCTGAAAGGAACTGCAATAGTGCTATGTTCCTTCATTGTCCGAGGTTTAGTTTGCCTGTTTGGGAGGGATTTGGGTCATTTATGCCATTCCAAAGTTTCTTTGCTGCTTCACTGTCCCAGAACAAATATACTTTGTCATTCTGTTTAACTTCTTGCTTGTCGGGGGAAAAATAAAGACATCTCTAGTCTGAAATTGCTTTTGGGAGCATAACTCCACATGTTTTGGTCTGAATGAAAGGCCTAGGGAAACATGAATTTTGTTACCTTTTTATTTTATTTTCCTTTACTTATAAATCATCGTGATGATCCTCCTGTTACATCCATGCGTCTCACTTTTTGTAAACACCATTCATCCCCTTTCTGAGGGTGGTTATTTGTAGTTTGTTTTGCCATTTACAATCTTATAGGTCCTTTACAAATGGATCATTTTTTCACATTAAATTTTAGTAGGTCAAGAATCCATTTATTCAGGGTCCCTTTAGAGAATCGATCATAGAGATTGTCACTACATATTGTTTATAGCTTCCTGTTGCTTTCTGTAGTCTTCTCAATTTAAACAAGCAACCACAAAATATAGAGGGCACCATAAGGCCTTAACTTTATGGTTTTATTTTTGTTTCACACTTGTTTCTAAGGGTATTGGTAATATTTGTTGGATTTGAGATGTATATGCTTGTAGTAAATTCACTTGCTCTAATAATGAGGGAAAATCTGGCATTTTGAAGGGTTCAGACACAAACTTAGATGCTTGTGATCAATGTGGAATTCAATGGCAGTTTTAACTAGAGTACCTTTAGATTTTCTTTGTTTTATTTACACCAGTGTCTGTTTAAACATTTAAAATACATTTCTGTTATATCCTCCCAGATGCCTAATATCTTCAGATCCATTAGAGGACTGTGCCAAGTATTCATTTTGTTTTTAAACCCTAAAATAAATATGCTGCAAATGATCTCTTTTCCCTCCTGCTGAGGTTTCTTAATTTTTGAAAATTAACTTTTTATTATGGAGAACTTGAAACATACAAAAGTAAACAGACTTGTATGATGAATCCCCATGGAGCCTTCACCCAGTTTGAATAGTTACTAACCCTGACCAACTTTGTTTCATTTATAAACCCCTCCATTTCACCCTCCGTATTATAATGAGGCAAATCTCAGACATCATTTAATCTGCATTTTTAAGAACAGATATTTCAGTATGCATTTTCAAAAACTAAGGACTCCGTTTTAACCACAATGTCATTAACACACCTAAAATTTTTTATTGTTGTTAATCCTCAACAGAGGATATTTTTCCCTTTGATTTTTAGAGAGTTGAAAAGGAGGGATGGAGGGGAGAGGGAGAGAAAGAGAGATACATCAGTGTGAGAAAGAGACATTGATTGGTTGCCTTCTGCACTCAGCTCAACCGAGGCAGCGATCAAACTTGCAGCCGAGGTACGTGCTTTTGACTTGGGATTAGAACCCTCAACCCTTCGGTGCGCGGGCCCACGCTCTAACCATTGAGAAACACCAGCCAGGGCAACACACATACAATTTTATCTAAGTTCCTCGGTTGGTCACTGTTCAGATTTACAAGTGTTTCATGAATGTCCTAGAAAATTCCCACCTTCCTCCTCCTTGACTTATTTGAATCAGTTTTCAAATAAAGTAGACACATTGTGATTGGTTGATGTCTTTTATATTCTTCTAATCTATACATTCCCCCTTTTATTTCATTTTTGAAATTTATTTAATGAAGAAATGGGGCTGTTTCTCAGAACCTGGATTTGGCTTACTGCATTCCTATAGTGTAGTTTAATATCTTTGTTTGTGTTCAGTGTTTCCAGTAAATTTGGGAGTTAGGTCAAGAGGCTTTATCAAGCCCGGCCAGTGTGGCTTAATTTGGTTGAACATCATCCCATGCACCAATAAAGAGGTCACTGATTGGACTCCCAGTCAGGGCACAGGCCCAGGTTGCAGGCTCGATCCCCAGTAGGGGGGTGTGCAGGAGGCAACTGATTGGTGTTTCTCATCAATGTTTTTATCTCTCTCTCCCTTTCCCTTCCTCTCTCTCTAAAACCAATAAAAACATATTAAAAGTAATAATATATAAAAAAAGGCTTGCTCAAATTCAGGTGTGACATGATTATTATTTTTTGGACAAAGCTACTTCAAAGGTGGCAGTATGCTTTTCTGTCAGGAGACACATAAGTTCTGGTGGTCTTTGGGATACTGGCAGTCTTTGGAATATATCTCTAAAGAGAAACTTACCTACAAGTATTTGGTTACTCAGTTGGGTAAGTTACATAAATGAAGGCAGAATAAATGCTTAATTTTTTGCTTGTTTACCAATTTTGTTTTTATTTCTCTTTCACAATAATAAGTTGGTTCCCTAGTATCCTTTTCAGAATCATTGTGAACTTATAGTTACTGTTTCAATCCGTTGCATTACTTTAGTATAGTGCCATTATAATTTGTGCTCCGATGGGGTCCCTCGGTGTGGCCTGCAGGGTGCAGCTCCTGTGTTGAGCGTCTGTCCCCTGGTGGTCAGTGAGCGTCATAGCTACCAGTCGACCGGCCAATGACCGGTTGCTTAGGCTTTTATATATATAGACTAGAGGCCTGATGCATGAAATTCGTGCAAGAGTAGGCCTTTGCAGTCACAGCTGCCTAAATCCCCCCCTCACAGCTGCGGGCAGCTGCCTGGATCCTGCGGCTGCAGCCCCGGCTTCATCCTGGAAAGACGTCTGGTCTAATTAGCATATTATGCTTTTATTATTATAGATACAGACTAGAGGCCTGATGCATGAAATTTGTGCTCAGGTAGGGTCCCTAGGCTTGGCCGGCGATAGGGGCTGATTAGGGCCTTCCTTCTGGCTGCTGGCGGGGGCCTTCCTTCATTCCGTGCCGCCCCCTGGTGGTCAGCGCATATCATATAGTGAGCGATCGAACTCCCAGTTGAACTCCTGAGGGGACACTTTGCATATTTGCCTTTTATATACATAGATAGACCTTCTTAATTTTAAGTAAACTTCAACTTAAATTGCTTTGCCTTAGAAAACTTTGGGTATATAAAAATTGCATGGATATATTTGGTGGTAAAATAATGCAAATAATACATTCAACTTAACATTTGCCCTAGTTATTATTTTGAAAACGGAATACTTACTGAAGTTACTGTTTTAAAAAACTGACATTCTCCTAGCCACCTCTTCATCATTTGTCAGGGGCCAATTAATATCTTAGCATTAAAATAACTGAAATATCTGTATTAGAACTAAAGTTCTGTTTTTAAGTTCCAAAATAAAATAGATCAAGGTGGAATGCAAAGACCTTTATTAGAGTCAACTTAATTTACACAAGAATTGAGTATTAAAAATTAACATTATTATCTAAATATACAAGGCAAGTAACCTTCTTTGTCTACTTACACTGTTTCTCATCTGGGCTTCCCTTGGCATTTGGACTGGGTTGTGCTTTGCCTTGGAAATAATTGAGTATCCCTGGACTCTGCTGACTAAATTTGAGTAGAGCCCCTCCCAGTATTGTGGCGGCCAGAAATTACCCCTTCCTCTCATTTCCAAATGTCTTGGGGGAGAAAGAGTTATTACTGGTCTAGATTCCAATGTAATGAGAGCAAATCATAATGCTGTAATAAAAATATTTTTATCGAGTGTTGCTTCAAGTAATGTATAATAATTTGTCATAGATTTCTTATGTAAAGTCTATCATGACCAAATATGTATGATTTTACTGCATATGTAATTATCTTCTATGCAAAAAATGGTATTTTCTTCCTCTAGCAATTAACTCTTTACACCTTCCCCAAACTTTGAAGTCTTATACTAAATATGAACTTTATGCATGAGCTTAACATGTACATATACCCATGTTCTTGCAAATATGTATCTTTGTATATTCTTTTGATCTTTTCATTATTAGTGAATTTAATTTTATTAATTGGAAAACCTGTGTTATTAGAGGAGGTTTCTGCTAAGGCCATTGTCTCAAACTGAACTTTTTCTTTTCTTTTGCCTCTAGCCCAGGGGTGGGCAAACTTTTTGACTCGAGGGCCACAATGGGTTCTTAAACTGGACCGGAGGGCGGAACAAAAGCATGGATGGAGTGTTTGTGTGAACTAATATAAATTCAAAGTAAACATCATTACATAAAAGGGTACGGTCTTTTTTTTTTTTTTTTTAGTTTTATTCATTTCTTCTCAGTCCTCACCCGAGGATATGTTTGTTGATTTTAGAGGGAGAGAAAGAGAGAGAGAGAGAGAGAGAGAGAGAGAGACACACACACACACACACACACACACACACACACGTGCGCGCATAGAGGTATCGATGTAAAGAAACATCGATTGGTTGCCTCCTGTATGACCAGGAATCGAACCTACAACCTTTTTGGTATACAGGACACTTGAGCTAGCAGGCCGGGCCAGCCTCTTTCTAATTACTAACCTCTTCCTGTTTATAAAAGATTTATTATTAAAGCCCATTTAATTGTGATCTTTTTTCTCCTTATCCCCTATCTGGCTTCCCATATTTCTTTAATTTATTGATATCTATCTATATCTATCTATCTATCTATCTATCTATCTATCTATCTATCTATAGATATAGCCTCCTCTATTTTTCTGTCTTGTATGTCTTTCATCTTTTTAATTTGTTTTTTCCTTTTCTATTTTAATTATGCCATTTGGTAATCTAGTTGGTAATATTTTCTTCATGACTTACTTTAATTTCTTTTCGTTTTAGGTGCCCACATTCTTATGTCCCTTTACTTTCAACTTATTTTTTTACCACAGCTGAAATTTCCTCTATCTCCTATTTTCTCTTCTTCAGTATTTATTATTTCCTCCCCCGTGTGATATATATCCTTTTTTCACCCTTGTATGTTCTATCCCTTTTTATCTCCCCTGGGCACTCATGCTGTATTTGTCAACTCTGCTGCTTGATTCTGGAATTCCCTCAGAAATGTCAGTGGTTGTCCATCAAAATTTTCTGCATCAGGCTCCTAACTTATCTTTATTTTTATCTTCCACTTACCTATAAAAGACCTATGCTCTAGGAAAAGTGGTTTGTTTCCCACCTCCCAGGCATAGCATGGGTTTTCTAGGCTCAGCATTCTTGTTTATCATCTCTCATTGTCTAGAATGGCTGTCATCCTCCAAAGAGTCATGATCCTTTAAGGCAGCGGTTCTCAACCTTCCTAATGCTGTGACCCTTTAATACAGTTCCTCATATTGTGGCGACCCCAATTTCATTGTTACAAATTGAACATAATTAAAGCATAGTGATTAATCACAAAAACAATATATAATTATATATTCAATATGTGTTTGCCGATGGTCTTAGGCGACCCCTGTGAAAGGGTTGTTCGACCCCCAAAGGGGTCGCGACCCACAGTTTGAGAACCGCTGCTTTAAGGCATATTTCAAAACTTGCTTCTCTCTTTTGAGAGACTTACACATCATTTCTGCTGCTACTCATCGCCTCTTGTCATGTGATCTCTCTTTCCATCTGGACTGGGCACCAGAACTGGATATGGATCTTATGTTTGTTTCTTTATGTTTTTAGACTTAGTATAATGCTCTTGCACTACATTTTAGAATAATTTTAATAAACTTATTAGTTGAAAGTAACCCTAAAACTAGCCAAATTCTCAGAGTGTAGAGCACTATAGGAACCCTGTTTAGACCATATATCCTGGTTTATATCTATTGTCTTGGTGTAATTATTAATAGCATTTCCTTTCACTTTCAGAAATGCCCTAGATTATATGATAAATTACAGGGTTACCTTACCCTGATGCTATGTATTGGGGCAGTATTGGTTGGGCTTGGTGAATCAAGAGATTCTTGTAATCAACAATTATCAAAAGCAGAGATTCTGATTCAGTTAGTCCAGTGGAGGTCTCAGTGTGCATTTTAGGAAGCATGTCTCTTAGGATTCAGGTACCAGCAGCGTTCCGGTCATAATTTGAGAAGTAGTATTCTGAGGATTAAGGTCTTAGTTGGGATGTGGAGAGTGGGGAAGGGGAAGGGGAGATAATGAAATATCATTTATTCTCTGTGAAGCTAGAGATCAGTTAAGACAGTGGTTCTCAACCTTCTGGCCCTTTAAATACAGTTCCTCATGTTGTGACCCAACCATAAAATTATTTTCGTTGCTACTTCATAACTGTAATGTTGCTATTGTTATGAATTGGAATGTAAATACCTGATATGCAGGATGGTCTTAGGCGACCCCTGTGAAAGGGTCGTTCGACCACCAAAGCGGTTGCAACCCACAGGTTGAGAACCACTGAGTTAAGACCATGTTTCTTACTTGATTGTAACGGCTCACTATTTCTTCTTCTTCTTTTTTTTTTTTTAATATATTTTATTGATTTTTTACAGAGATGAAGGGAGAGGGATAGAGAGTTAGAAACATCGATGAGAGAGAGAAACATCGATCAGCTGCCTCCTGCACACTCCCTACTGGTTATGTGCCTGCAATCAAGGTACATGCCCATGGCTGGAATTGAACCTGGGACCTTTCAGTCCACAGGCTGATGCTCTATCCACTGAGCCAAACCGGTTAGGGCATGCCTCACTATTTCTTAAACACCCCATACTTTGATTGCCTGTCATGATAGAAAAGTATGGGTAAAAGTCTGTGGAAGGAGTCTACTAAACATTAAGGCTTTTGTACACACATCTGCATAGCCAATGAGTTAATGAGGGCATGAAATTTTGGTGCAAACAGCTGAAAATAGAAGTAAATAAGAACTTATTAATATACAACTTTAGAAGTTGATGATGTGAGCTGAAAGCACCAGAGACCCCTAAATCTCCCTAATACAGGTATTTAATTATAAAAATAAGAAAAAAAAATAACTAACAGCTGTCTCTTCAGATAATCAACGGAGGATCATTGATTCATTTGAAAATATAAATCTACACTAATAAAAGACAAACATGCAAATTGACTGTACCTTCACTATGCCCTAAGCCACGCCCACCAGCCAATCAGAGTGGCTATGTGCAAATTTAACCCAACCAAGATGGCGGCCAGCAGCCACGGAGCTGTAGCAAGCAGGAGGCTTGGTTGCCCCAATGATGGAGGAAGCCAAGCTTCCCGCTTGCCACGGCGGCTCTGAGCTCCACTCAAAGTAACAAAGTTTCAATTATAGAAGGTAAATAAACCCCAGATATCTGCTTTCAGCCTGCCGTGGCCACGGAGCTGGAGCAAGCCAGAGGCTTCCCTCCTGCCGGTCCTGGCCAGCTCTGAGCTCCTCTCAAGGCTACAAAGTTTCAATTATAGAAGGTAAATAAATCCCAAAATAAAAAAAAAGAAAAGGAAAAAAGGAGAGGCTGGTAGCTTCCGTCGCCGGGGGGCTTGGCCAGCCTGAAAACGGCCCTCAGCCCCTCACCCAGACTGGCCAGGCACCCCAGTGGGGACTCCCCACCCTAAAGGGGGTATGGCCAGCCTGAAAACAGCCATCAGCCCCTCACTCAGGCTGGCCAAACCTCCATGGGGTGAGGGTCCCCACTGGGGGAGAGGGGGGCTTAACCAGCCTGCAAACAGCCATCAGCCCCTTACCCAGGCTGGCTAGGCACCGCAGCGGGACCCCCACTCTGATCCGGGACACCCTTCAGGGCAAACCAGCCGGCCTCCACCCATGCACCAGGCCTCTATTTTTATATAATAAAAGGGTAATATGTAAATTGACCCTAACAGCAGAATTACTGGGAATGACTGGTCACTATGACACACACTGACCACCAGGGGGCAGACGCTGAATGCAGGAGCTGCCCCCTGGTGGTCAGTGTGCTCCCACAGGGGGAGCTCTGCTCAGCCACAAGCTAGGCTGATGGCTGCCAGTACAGCGGTGGTGGTGGGAGCCTCTCCTGCCTCCTCAGCCGCACTAAGGATATCCGACTGTAGCTTAGGCCTGCTCTCCACTGGCAAGTGGACATCCCCTGAGGGCTGCTGGGCTGCCAGAGGGATGTCTGACTGCCAGCTTGGGCCCGATCCCCCCAGGGAGCGGGCCTAAGCCAGCAGGTGGACATCCTCCAAGGGGTCCCAGACTGCAAGAGGGCACAGGCCAGGCTGTGGGACCCCCCTGAGTGCACAAATTTTTGTGCACTGGGCCTCTAGTTAGATTTATAAAATAACTTTAAAAATTTATAATTTTGTTAAATATGTTTATTTATGGATTTACTAGTAAGATATTTTAAACTTCTAAGTGGTAGGTATTTCCCGTGTTATTTTATTCTCGAGCCGTGGTCGGCAAACCGCGTGTCGCGAGCCACATGCGGCTCTTTGGCCCCTTGAGTGTGGTTCTTCCACAAAATACCACGTGGGGGTGTGCACATACAGTGCAATTGAAACTTCGTGGCCCATGCACAGAAGTCAGTATTTTGTGGAAGAGCTGGTATATTATGGAAGAGCCACACTCAAGGGGCCAAAGAGCCGCATGTGGCTCGTGAGCCGCAGTTTGCTGACCACTGTACTAGAGCATAGGAAAAGATGGAAAACTACCTTAAACATATTTTGAGGCAAATATCTAAATCTCCAAGCATGATAACCATTACTACCAAAATGACAATTATCTAATCTCATAGATGAAGTGGAGTATTAAAATTGTAAAAACAAAGTAGAATTTATTTAGTAAAAGAGAATACTACCCTTTAACAAAGGAAGTTTGTTACAGGACTGCGAAGAAAAGCATGGCAGCTCCCAATCCTCTGACTGCAATAATAGGCTAAAGAAGAAAAGGTATTTCAAGAAATACACAATCTACATTAATAAAAGAGAAAGATGTAAATTGACTGTACCATCACGATACCCACCAGCCAATCAGGAGTGAGTATGCAAATTAACCCAACAAAGCTGGCAGGTTAATTTGCATACGCAGGTGCCGAGGGGGCGACGACGCAGGTGTTCCTCACTGCCCCAGCCGCTCTGGGCAACATGGGAAGGCAGAAAGGCGGTTCTGGGCCGGAGTGAAGGCAGAAAGGAAGCTCCGGCCAGAGTGAAGGTGGTGCTGGCAGTCAGGGGAAGGAAGGCCCATTCTTGCACAAATCTTGTTCATCAGGCCTCTAGTATGAAATAAAAGTATTTGCGCTTTCTCCATATATATGTATGTATATCTATAATAATAAAAGCGTAATATGCTAATTAGACCAGACGAACTTCTGGATGAAGCTGTGGCTGCGAGGGAAGCCCGGGTGCCGGAGGGAATTCAGCAGCCGGGAGAAGGAAAGCCTACTGTTTACACGAATTTCGTGCATCGGGCCTCTAGTATATATTTTGTTGTTGTTAATCCTCACCCGAGGATATTTTTTTCCATTGATTTTTTTTTTAGAGAGAGTGGAAGGGCGGCAATTGGTTGTCTCCTGCACGTGCCCTCACTGGGGCCTGTGATGGAATCTGCTATCCAGGTATGTCCCCTTGACCGGAAATCAAACCTAAGATCTTTGATGTGCAGGCTGATGCTCTAACCGCTGAACACACCAGCCAGGGCTAGTATTTGGTATATTTTATTCATTCATTAGTTATGGGCTTTTGGGTTGTTTTTACCCATTGGCTACCATGAATAGTGCCACTAAGAACTATTCATGCATAGTTCAGGCATGTGTTTGCATACCTGCTTTTATTTCTAGGAATTGCTATGTCATATGGTAATTCTCTGTGTAAGTTTTTGAGAACCCCCAAACTGTTTTTCACAAAGGCTATACTATTTTACTTTCCCACCAACAATGTATGAGGGTTCCAATTTCTCCACATGCTTGCCATACTTATTTTTTGCTCTTTTTTAAAAAAATTATCATAGCCATCCTAGTGGGTGTAAAGTGGCATCTCATTGTGGTTTGGATTTGCATTTCCCTAATCACTTGTGATGTTGAGCATCATTTGATATATTTAGATTGACTCCCAATTTAAACATTGAAGTAGAAGAGAATTCTTTCTTAGAATAATAAAATAGACTTTCCTTTAACAAAAAGCCAATATTGTGTTTATTAAAAATACTTGTGAACGGACGGGGGAGTGGAGGGGGCGGAGTCAGTTGTTACATTGTAGTTATGTATATTATATTATGTGATTATAATATACAGTTTGAAGGAAAAAAAGGTATAAATATTTTAAAGGCAAAGACAGAGTAATCCTTTCCCCCACCAAAAAAAGTTGTTCTTTCTGTGTATTCAGGAAGGCCAGCTGACTCAGATAAAGGGCTTTCGAGTTAGACAAATACAAATTCAAGTCCTAGCTCCACAAAGAACTGAGATTTTGAGCAAGTTATTTAATGCCTCTCAGAGTAATTCTTTCATCTGCTTTTAGTGGATTTGATATTAAATACATGGTATGAGTTGCACATAATGGTAAATAGCAGTTGTTATGTGGAAGATAAATAGGCATGCTTATGAAAGAGCATTTTGAAAAGCAACATATTAAAACCAATTCTAATGCAAAGATTTAAAAAATAGTTCTAGTCCACAAATATCAATGATGAATGGGACAGAATAAAAGATAGTATGCAGTATAGTAATTGATTCAGCAACCATCTTTTGCCTTTTTCATTATCAGTATTTAGCCCAGTTTCTAGCACATAAAAGATACATACATATTTTTAAAGTTTTGTTGAATAGAAGTTCAGATTGAGACTAAGTATATTGAACAAACACCTTTAAAAATTAATTTGTTAAAGTCACTTTCCAAAATTAGAGTTAAGATGATTTACTAAGTGAAATTGGAATAAATGAATCATGATTTAAAAACTTGTTAATCACAATTTTTACAACATAAGCTCCAGATGAATGACAATCTTAAATATATTGTAAAAAGTCAAACTGTTGGAGAACTTTGCAAAATGGACGTACGTGCTGTTGGTTGGTCCAGAACATCCACATTGTGCCGCTCCAGCAGTGGCATTCTGTACTCTGTGCTGAGTTGAACACAGAATACTGTGTGAATGGCACCCCATAATGGCCATGATTAAACCCTGAAGATTAACTTTAATTTTGAATCCATAAACAAAATTATAGAGGAGATTATTGAAATTCCAATATACTGGAATTTGAACAATAGGTGCTGTGAAAGGAACAAAACTTTTAAACACAGAAAAAATGTTTGTAGTGGCATTACAGAGAGTATGTACTATTCATAAAGTATTACCTCATATTAATGATATATCAAGATTCATGATTGTGGGTGAAGGATATGAATTCACACAGGCTCTTAGAGGCAGAAATTAGAAATGACATTAGAGGGGTTGCACTCCTTGGACTGTTTTAAAAAACCTATTGAAAGCTTGCATCAACTCTTCAGAAAAAATACTTAGGGATAACATTTCAGGATGTTAGAGGACCGGAAAGTTCATTCCAAGCTCTAGAGTAGTGATGGCGAACCTATGACATGCGTGTCAGAGGTGACATGGGAACTCATTTTTTGGTTGATTTTTCTTTGTTAAATGGCATTTAAATATATAAAATAAATATCAAATATATAAGTCTTTGTTTTACTATGGTTGCAAATATCAAAAAATTTCTATATGTGACACGGCACCAGAGTTAAGTTAGGGTTTTTCAAAATGCTGACACACTGAGCTCAAAAGGTTCGCCATCACTGCTCTAGAGTTTTATAAGTGATTTATTACCTTTAATGTAAATCACTGTGAAGAAACAAGGTGCAAGATGTCAGTTATTCAGGAAAGATAGGTGGGAGAGAAATAACTATAGCCTCCAGAAAGTTGAGAGCTTGTATGTCGAAAGTAGAATTTAAAGAGCTTCTTAACTTGCTGGGAAAAATAAAATAAAATTGTTTTGCCTAGAGTCCTGGAAGTCCCCCTCCTTGCTATGAATGTGTAGGGGAGCAAGAAGTGGAAATATAACAAAAGAGATGACTTAGAGACATGATGGGTTAATGGAGCACCAAATAAGTAAGTTTGCTCAAGCACAATGGATGGAATAGGCAGAAAAGAAAAAATTTAGAGATTAGGCCTGAAGTGGCATCAGACCTCTTAAAACTGATGGTCAGGACCCTGACAGGTAAGGGCAATAGGAAATCTCTGTAGGATATTGAAGGAGGAGTTTGGATTTCGAAGTAACAGGTTAGCCTGTAACTAGAGTGCTGGTGGTTAGAGACTTGGGTAGCCAATTAACAAATGGATGTTTCTGGAGAAAATGGTCTGGATGCAATTCACCTTTCTAATCTGATATTATATTATTTTCAAATATGGGTAAGGAGATTTTACAATTTATTTTTTTAATCCTCTGGTAAGGTGATACTGTCTTCACTATTAAATATTTGGTCATAAAAATGTGATGTTTGTCCATGTCTTAGTGTTTTCATAATGTAAGTTTAGAAGGAAGTTGTGCTTTTCTAGCTGTTGCACATGGGGATTCAGGGGCTTAAATATTACAAACAACAGGCAGTACAGTATCCTAGAAGCCCAAATGGCATTAGCTGGAAGTACGCGGGGCCTTCTACACCTAGCTGGCTAATAAGTTCTAGGAATTAGGTTGACTTTAAGGTTGGCCTACTAGTCACCTCTTGGAATGGATTTTTTAATGGTTGCTGTTTTAATAAAAATATGTGTCAGTTGTTGGCTGTGTGACAAAAACACTAGTAATGTCTTCTTATCTATTTTTAGTTATAATCTATATTATATATTAATGTTTATTTAGTAGCCACATTGAGAGTTAAAAATAAATATGTGAAATTA
The DNA here is from genome assembly GCF_014108235.1 of Myotis myotis. Taxonomy (NCBI): domain Eukaryota; kingdom Metazoa; phylum Chordata; class Mammalia; order Chiroptera; family Vespertilionidae; genus Myotis; species Myotis myotis. The sequence goes on along the minus strand of NW_023416390.1, from coordinate 38,899,504 downwards.
ATTTTAATGTATTTTTAGTAACTCATCTAAATTTATTATTTTAACATGTAAACAATATAAAATTATTAATGAGCTATTTTACCTTTCTTTTGTATAATACCTTTGAAACCTGGTGTATGTTTTACAGTTAACAACATATTTCAACATATTAAGCACTAATGACTTTGTAAGTGCTTCATAGCCACAGCTACTGCTTTGGACAAGCCTGGATTTAGAATATTTGCCTTGTGTCCTCTTACCTGTCATGGATTAACTTGTATTTTATTCCTTCTTGCCTTTTTTTATTGTGCATAGATTTCAAGAACAGGGGCATACTCCTGTTTGTAAAGCGAAGATTAATGATAACCCTTTTTAGTGGTGATTCTCTGTGAAAGGTCTGAAAGAGAGCTTTAATCCCCAGTTCAGAAATGCAGGCTGTTTTCCAAAGGAGTTTGTTTTGAAACACTTCTCTCTCTGCCCATGATTTTTCATTATTGGTATCTTATGGTAGCACATGCATACTTTTTGTTTGGGAGGATGTCTCTCTTTGTTTTTGGAAAGTTGAACATCACTTTTGTGACGAGAAGTGTATTCGGCTTAAGTGGGATTCCTAGATGGAGTTTATTTAGTAAGGAGCTTATATTGGACTTAAACATATTTTCATTAGTTTTCTAAGCTGAAATATTTTTGTTAGGAGTTTAGTTTTTTATATTAATACCTTTTAAGCAAATGTGAACTAATATATTTGTAATTGCTTTACCTTTTTATAGATAATCTTGCTATTAGCAATAGTTACGTTTCTAATGAGCAAAAATGGTGTTTTCTCTCTGGACTTTTATAGAAATACTTTGTAAATAACTTTAATTAAAATTATGTCTTTTTAAGAACTTAATTCCAGGAGGAATAATGTTGTCGCAAGATGTAAAATAACTTACTCTAACTATGATAGGACTTCTTTTGATGTAAACTTTCAATAAGATATGGCTAGTTCCCTGATTTTTTTATTGTGATTTTTATTTACTACTGTAATTCCATAAGTCAGTTTTCTGTTTTTGAACACTAAATTTGATTATTAAAATGCTTCATTCAACAAAATTTATTTGTTCTCACATAGTATATGTTAGAATTAGACTATGTTTTCCAAGACTTCTAGTCTTGTATGTCTTGATTGCCATTTACCTTTTTTGTGCATTAAGACGAGTGTCACTTAATTGCAGGTATGCGTGCCCATTTGAAATTGCAGCTATTACTTATCAGCTATGCTAGGTTCTTCGTAGGTAATTTACATGTTACTTATTTCTCAGTTCTCTCAAGCAGATATTATTTTTTTAGAAATTAGAAGAATAAATCTTTGAGAGGTTATGTAATTAGTCTAAAGACATACTAACCAATGATGGAAACAAGATTCAAACTCAAGTCTGTCTGATCCCAAAAGTCTTGCTGTTCATCATACTGCCTTATAGATGTTCTGGTGGCAGGAGGTGTCTGCTTGTGTGAGAGTGTGTATATGGAGTGGGGGTGAAGATATAAGGATTATCAGTTTAGCACAGTAATCTGTGACAAGGAATATATTTTAATTTATTTGTGTTGTATGCATATCGTTAGGGCTTATTTCTTTTTAAAGAGGCCAAGGCATTATAGTATGCTATACTGTGAAAAATGTAACATATTATATTGTAAGTGACAACCAAGGTCACCATTGCTTCTTGGACTTTTGCCAAATGTAGTTTTGAAGACTAGTATTTTTCAAATCTTGGTAGCCTATATTTTAGAAGGAAAATGTTTTGAAAGAATTTTATATAAAACCCAAGAGTTTATATTTGCATATACTTTTGCATACTGCCTGAACCTGTCAGCCAAACTCAGCACTGTATTTGTGTGTGAGTTATTTTTTAAAATTGACTTTGAATGCCTGAATCAGGACTCATTTTGTTGAGTAGTAGAAAACTCAAACCAAACTGGCTTAAGAAAAACATGAATTTGTTGGCATCCTATATAATAAAAGCCTAATATGCTAAGTGTCCTGCCGTCCAGTCAGCTGTTCAACCAATCAAAGCATAATATGCAAAAGTTATGTTAAGGCCACTCAACCACTCGCTATGACATGCACTGACCACCAGGGGGCAGACAGTCAACCAGTCGCTATGATGTGCACTGACCACCAGGGGGCAGATGCTCCGACTGGTAGGTTAACTTGCTGCTGGGGTCTGGCCGATCAGGACTGAGCGAGATGGGCTGGACATGCCCTGGAGCCCTCCCGCAGTCCTTCCCTGGCTGGCCAACTTCCCTCAGCCTGGCCTGTGCCCACTCGCAATCCGGGACCCCTCGGGGGATGTCAGAGAGCTGGTTTAGGCTCAATCCTGCAGACCAGGCCGAGCAACCCCACCAGTGCATGAATTTGTGCACCAGGCCGCTAGTAACTAAATAATGGTACAACTGAATAAGTTGTTTCGCATAACCAAAACCATCAGGGTAGAGTTGGCCTCAGCCATACCATCAACACCTGTCTTCTCCGTTTGCTAACTCTGCTTCCTCTTGGTTGGTTCCATTATTAGACAGGCTTTCTCATTGTGGTCCTAAGATAATTGCTAGTACCTCCCAGCTACATCCTTCAGGTTCAAACATAGTATGAAATAGTGTGAAAGTCCTGGCCCAGTATTTTCTTCAGAATTCTAATTGCATCCCATTAGCTCTAATTGAGTTCATCCTTGAATCAGTGACAATGGGAGAGGGGAGGTGAGTGAAGTGGTATGTACCTGTGGTTCATGCTTAGGTGATTGCTTGATCCCTGAGACTTGAGTAGCTTTAACTCACTGGAAGCATGTAGGTATGAGAAGGGCTGCAAATGTGAAATGGGTTGCCACAAGTCAAGTGAGAATGGAACTCACTCAGTAACAAAATCAGTAAGCATCTTTCGGTTGGCAGGCACTCTCCATAGTCTTGATTGTTCCCAGTGTGCTGGCTTACTTAACTAATTTACATTACCTGCTTGGCACTTGAGAGCATTTGGGTTTGATTCCCCTGGTTTATAGCATCCTGTTACAAAAACTATTGAATTTGTTGTGGTTATATAAATGTATATTTTTATCTGCTCCATTTAACAGATCTATTTTTTTAAAATATATATTTCATTGATTTTTTACAGAGAGAAAGGGAGAGGGATAAAGAGCTAGAAACATCGATAAGAGAGAAACATCGATTAGCTGCCTCCTGTACATTCCCCACTGGGGAGGTGCCCGCAATCAAGGCACATGCCCCGACCGGAATCGAACCTGTGACCCTTGAGTCCACAGGCCGACACTCTATCCACTGAGCCAAACCGGTTAGGGCCAGATCTATTTTTATAGCCTTAATCTTTTGGAAATTTGTGTCTTAAATATTTTTATGAATATGAAATTACATTTATTTGAGTTGTGGAATGGCAAAGATGTTTACAGAGAGTTAGGTTAATTAGTTTTTTTGCATGACTTTACCAAAGCAAGTTTTGTTGTTGTATTGCCCTTTGCAGATGTGTTTTCATCAACATCAAGAACTTGCTGAGGCTCAGATGATAGTTAGAATTTTTTAGCAATAAAGTATTTTTTAATTAAGGTATATACATTTTTTAGACATAATGCTATTGCATACTTAAAAGACTACAATATAGTATACACTTAACTTTTACTAGTATATGCATCGGGAAGCCAAAATATTCATGGGACTTGCTTTATTGGGATATTCACTTTATTTGTGGTGGTCTAGAATGGAACCCACAATATCTCTAAACCAGTGGTTCTCAACCTTCCTAATGCCGCGACCCTTTCATACAGTTCCTCATGTTGTGGTGACCGCCAATTTCATTGTTACAAATTGAACATAATTAAAGCATAGTGATTAATCACAAAAACAATATGTAATTATATATGTGTTTTCCGATGGTCTTAGGCGACCCCTGTGAAAGGGTCGTTCGGCCCCCAAAGGGGTAGCGACCCACATGTTGAGAACCGCTGCTTTAAGGTATTTCTGTACTTTTTGTTTAAACCTCAGCTAGATGTCTTGAATTGCTTCTGTTAGTTTTTTTTAAAGAATCTGTAGCCAGGGTTTTGGCTTGTATGTATGGTTCAACTAAACCAAGATACTGATCTAACTACCAATGGTTGGGCTGAGGGTTGTTAGGTGGTTGCCATAACTGGAAGGGAGAGGGTCCAATCCGAGTCCTTCTGTAGGGACAGAATCAGGAGGCATTTCTAAAGAACCCTACTGTGGGATCAAGCCAGAACGGGATGGGTGGAGTGGTACAGTTTTGTGGTATTATTTGGGATTTGTATCAACAGTGTGGCTGGAATGCAGCACAATGTATACAGAAAAAATTTCCTCCAACAAGATTCTCTTGCATTGGATTTGGATTCAGAGCCTTAAGGTTTGCTGTCTAAGGCTCACTTCGCTTGTTTTAAAAGCTCACCTCCCTGTCTAGTCCCTCTTGTACACTGTCCATGTTGATTGTGATTTCAGATTTTGTCAGCTTCTATTTGTTGCCTTTTCAGATTCCATGAAGGCTAAAATTTTGGGGTATAGAGTTAGTTGCCAGATAAAATACAGGAAACCTAATTAAATTGAACTTGTTTATATGTTCCAAATATATATAGGATATATGCTAAATTTCCCTGTTTATCTGAAATTCAAATTTAACTGGATGTCATAAGTTCTTTAATTAAATTTTTATTTTAGATAATTACAATTTATATGCAGTTGTAAGAAATAATTCAGAGAGATCATCATGTATTTTTATTTGCTAAATCTGACAACCCTTCTGAGATATTTTCATGATAAGTAAATCCAACCTTAAAACATTTGTGTTTTGCAAATAATATTGGTTAGAAACCTTTTGGGAGCCCTCTGATACTTCAGATAAGACTGATTTTTGAAAGAATAATCTTTGAGCTGAGGTACTGCTAGTACGTCAACACTTTGGAAAGTTTAAAATAAAATTACTTTAAAAACAATGCAGAATTTAGAATATTTAGTAATTAATCTCCTTTCTGCAAGAAACTGCCCTGGAAATGTTATGAAACAATGAACTAATTTAGCTTGAGGCATCTCTGAGCAGGTAATATTTTGAGCCATGTAGTCTCAGATCTTTTTTATTCCCCAGTCCTCCAAAGTCATCCCAACTCCCTTGACCCAGATTTGGCAAGAGGGTTATATAATCCTATTATTTTCTAGCAGTTTGTGGTGATTTCATAACTGTGGAATAATAATTTGCATAAATCAGAGCCTATATGTCCACCACCCCTTGGAACAGCTTGCTTGCTAATTCTGTTCCCTCATCTGGACTGTAGCTGGTATGGCATGGGGAGAAACATGGCCAGCATGTTTCCCACACAGCTGCTTAGTCAATCCCAGTTGTTGCTCTCCATTGGTAAAACAAACCTTACCCACTTTTATAAACAGAATAGACTAAACTGGGGTAAGGAGAGGAAATTGAATAAAACTGAACTAAGTAAAAATTGATTATCTTTTTTCCTTTATGCTGGGGACATAGCTCTAGAACATTGTTGCTCTCTAATGAAGAGATGGAAATTGTAGCTGAAATTAATTAGGCCATGGACCTTCCATGAGGTCTGCTCTGGTCTCCAGCTTGACCTCCTCTGGAGGAGCACAGTATCCATACGTTCTGTCTGCCACTGCTCACTGAGAGGCAAGACCCTGGTGCGTGGAGGCCAGTGGAGCAGATGGTGCTACTGCAGGACTCAGTCTACTCCAGTGTTGTCCTACAGGACTTCCTACAGTGGTAGGAAGGTCTGATATCTGCTATACGTGGACACTCAGCTCTTCAAATGCGCCTAGTATGAATGAGGAACTGAATTTTTAATTTAATTTTACTATTTAATATTTTAATAGCCACATGTGGCTAGTGACTGCCATATTGAATGGAGCCTTGAACCTTTACCCAAGCTTCTATAGGAATGGAAAAGTCAGTTTGCTTGTTCACCAAGCATACACTGAAAATAAAACCAAATAAATGCAGTATTTTAGATTCAGAATAGTCTTTTTTATTATTATTATTTTTTTATTGCATAAAGTAATACAAAGGGTATTACATATGTGTCCATTTCCCCCCCTCCACCCCCGCCCTAGACAGTCCCCTAGCCTCCCCTATCCCCCAGTGTCTTATGTCCATTGGTTATGCTTATATGCATGCATACAAGTCCTTTGGTTGATCTCTTACCCCCCCTGCCAGATTCAGAATAGTCTTTAGTCTGCTTTTTTATAGTAGGACTTGACAAGTGTCATCAAGATTTAATCAGTTTAAACTTCGGCCTTAGTGATAAATTATTCCATATGATATCATGGGTTCTCTACAATATAAACAAATATGATTGCTATCAGTTAGGCAGCTATGTTGTGTAAGGGTTTTGTTTTTCTTTTTTAATCCTTACCTGAGGATATGTTTTTTAAATGGTTTTTAGAAAGAGAGGGTAAGGAAGAGAGAGAAAGAGAAAGAAAAATTGATGAAAGAGAAGAACATCAATATGAGAGAGAACATCGATCAGTTGCCTCCCGTCTGTGCCCTGACCACGATTGAACCCGCAATCTAGGTATGTGCCCTGACCAGGAATCGAACTCGCATCCTTTTGGTGTACTGGATGATGCTCCAACCAACTGTGCCATCCTGCCAGGGCAGGGTTTTGTTTTACTACACAAGGTTTGGCTGGACACTGCAAATAATTCTGCTTATATTTATTGAACAATAACTTCTGCTAGGCATTATTTCAAGTCTCATAACAGCTTTATGAATGTTATTCTCACTTTGAGATGAGAAAACTGAGGCACAGAGAGATAATGTAATTAATTGCCTACGATTATACAGTTGGTAAAAGGTGGAACCACAATTAGAACTCGGGCAGACTGGCCCCAGACTTTATGCTCCGAACTACTATACTGCACTGGTCTTGTGCTTTGTTAAAGTGGCCATCGCATTTTGTTTGCATGCATAGAAGCTGACTATTGGTGGAAAATGCACTTAGTTCCAGGGACATTTACTACAGCCCTGGTGGTATGAGGAGAAGTTTCTCAGTTCCAAGACATTCAGGGCTGTGCTGAGGGCAGGCAGTTCAAGGTTGTAGCAGAGCAAGAGATTGGGCCTGGCTGTCACAGTGTCTGGTTGTGAGGATAGTGGAGGGTCTTTGGTTTGGGAAAAGGGTATAATTAAAGTGGGCCAGTGTTCTGGGCATGCTTAAGGCAGGCCACCTCCTTACAAGCAGATATTAAATAGTTACTGAGAAATCGTGGTTTTATTTCTTAAGAGCTAAGTTTGAAAAATGAGTTGATAAATTATGCCCATGCTTCTGCCTTATAGTCTTTGAAAAAGTCATTGAGTCTCACCTCACACTTGAACAAGGGGGAGTTAGAAGCACTGCTAGCCCCATGCCCCCCACACACAGTTAGTTGAAAATCCATGTATAACTTCTGACTCCCCCTAAATTTAATATACTAATGTTAATCAGAAGTCTTACTGATAACAGTCGATTAACACATTTTGCATGTTATGTGTATTATATACTATATTTTTACAATAAAGTAACCTGGAGAAAATGTTAAGAAAGTTATAAGGAAAATACATTTATAGTACTGTATACTGTATTTATTGATACCTTAAGTTTATATTGTCTGTCAGTATATATATCAGTATTCTCTTACATGATACAAAACACTGTAAATGTTATATTACCAACACTAGACATAAAAAATGAAAAAAATAATGTGAAAAATAAATTCATATGTATTTACAGGTGTAACAGTTCATGCATCAGTAACAAACAAACAGCAATATGATTGTTTATGGTAGCCTAGCATAATCTATACAATTGCTTCATGGTAGCCTAGCCTACATACTAGTTAATGAGTCATCATAAAATGTTTATGGCATGTAGTATCACAGTCATATTAATAATACATTATTGGAAAGATTGTTCCATTTAAAATGATGCACAGTTTCTCCATTTGAGAGAGTGGGGGGACGTAGGGGCAGAGAGGCACATATGGTAAGATAATGTGATTCTTTGAAAGCAGAGTTATAAAACAGTAAGAAAACTATCATTGTTGATTTTATATTAAATATCACTCACCATATACCTGTGTAATAATGGGCCATCCACTTCCATACAAGTCTTGCACTTGAATACTTAGTAATGATGGTGCTGGTGACACAAAAACATCTCGTGCATTTCTTGCCAGATAGTTATTAGATTTGCATGTGAAGACACACATACACAACAGATAAGTTCCTTAACTGTACGGCATGATGTTTACTTACTGCTCGTTAAGTGGACAGTGGACGTGGATCATCATAAAGGCCTTCATCATAAACGTCTTCCTGTTGCGTAGCTGAGGAGGCGGAGGAGGGCTTGCTCTTCCTGTCCCAGAGGTGCAGAGGCGCAGCAGGTGGAAGGGGAGGCAGGAGAGGCAGGCACACGCAGTGTAACTTCATGGAAATACATCATTTCTGTCTGACATCTTGCTTTTTCATTTCTCTAAAAATGTTTCTGTACTGTACAGATCCTTCCTACACCATTAGCTTTAGTTTCAGTGCCTCTACCATGGAAAATTCTATGTCGTAAAATAAGTCACAAGCAGTCTTTAATAATTGAAACCTTTCTGCCAGATTAGTTAATGTCAGTTTGCTTCCTGGCATTGCTTCTTCTACATCTTCCTCATCACTTGGCACTGATTTGGAAGCACTCATCTCCATCAAGTCATCTTTTAATTCCTCTGGCGTGGTGTCTATCAGCTCTTGAATTTCTCCAAGATTCATACCTTGAAACTCTTTACCCCCAACCTTTTTTCAATATCCACAGTTTCATGATTTTCCTCGATTGGCTCTGTCATAAATCCTGTGAAATAATTCACCACATCTGGACACAGTTTTCTCCAGCAGGAAATAATTGTTTTGGGTTTGATAGCTTTCACAGCTTTTTCTATAACACAATGGCACCTTCAATAGTGTAATCCTTCCAGATTTTCATGATGTTCTCTATATCCAGGTTCTCTTCCATAGTGTTGACAATCCTTTCCAGAGGGTACTATGTGTAATGAGCTTTAAAGGCCCTGGTGTAGAGGCTGAATTAGAGATGTTGTGTCTGGGGGCAGGTAGACCACTTCCACACCCTCGGTGTTGAACTCATGAAGTTCTGGGTGGTCAGGGGCATTGTCCAATATCAAAAGAACTTTAAAAAGCAGTCCCTTACCAGCAAGGTACTTCCTGACTTCAGGGACAAAGCATCAATGGAACCAATCCAGAAAAAGGGTTCTCATTGTCCAGGCCTTCTTGTTGTCATACAACCAAAACACTGGCAGCTGGTGTGCCTCTTCCTTTCAAGGTTCTGGAATTAGCAGCTTTATGGATAGGGGCAGTCCTGATCATACTGCATTTGCAAAAAACAGTAGAGTTAGTCTCTTCCTCTTGCCTTGACTCTTGGTGCTCGCTTCTCTTTCTTACTAATAAATACCTATCCCCCCCACCCCCCCACGGCCTCCCAGAATAGGGCACCTTTGTCTGCATTAAAAACTTGTTCAGGCAGATACCCTTTCTCCTCATTTTCTTAATAGTGTCTGAGAACTCATCTGCTGCCTCTTGGTTGGCAGAAGCTGCTTCTGCTGTTACCTTGATTTTTTTTTTTAAGCTAAACCTCTTTCTAAAATTATCAAATCACCATTGCTGGCATAAATCCTCCAGCTTTAGGTCCTTCACCTTCCTTTTGCTTTAATTGGCAATACAATGACTTTGATTTTTCTCGAATCATATTGGAGTCTACAGTTATGCCTTTCTTACAGCTATCCTGTACTCATAAAAGCTGCATTTCAGTACAAGATAAAAAGCTATTGTGTAAAAAGCGATGTAGCTGCAGCAATGGCTTCAGGAATTTCCTTTCCTTCCCGCCCCTTCCATCCCCCCACCCCAGTGGTTCTTAGGCTGGATTCATTTATTTCGAAATGGCGGGCAACCACAGCAGCAGACCTCAATCTACCTACATATCAAGCAGTCCAACTTTTTCTTGTAATGTCGTGACTTTCCTCTGCTTCTTGGGAGTACTTCCAGCATCACTAGTGGCAATTTGTATGGATCCCAGGGTGTTATTCAAGGTTTATGGTATTGCATTTAAACATGATGAAAACTGTGCAAGAGCCACAAGAGATCTCTTTTTACTGAGATGTGTAATTCACTGGGGATATGAATTGCTCACTGGGAGATGATTAGCATCACACGGCATTTTAAGCAGATACTCAAACACTTGAGCTCTCCACAATAGCAACAGGAGGTGGAAGCAAAATTATTACAGTAGTATAGTATATAGTACAGTTAATTTTATGCAGTTATGATTTAATACTGCACCTTTACATTTGTTTACATTTCTCTCCTCTACAAATGGCACCATGGATGATCTGTAAGTATGTGTGTAAATTTTGATAAAATTTAACCTTTTGTAATAGATTTGTATATTTTTTATGGTAGTAAATGATAAAATGGACTAGTATCTAGTATTTTATACATTCATAATATACCTTTCTCTTAACTTTTTCAATATTCCTAGGCTACAAAGTTAATATATGAGTTTTTTTTCATATTGTTTTGAATCTTTAAGAAAGAATGACCTATCTAGTCCTTTATGTTCCTCAGTAATGGTTAATTTAATGCTAGTGTGATGTTTTTCCTAGGCATATAATATTTTTGGAGTTGAGAGATTGGGCACATTATGAAACAAGTAGCTAAAAAGTAAATGACCATTTTCACCACCAAAAAGCCCCTTATGAATCATTAAATTGTCATGTTGCTTTTGCTTATTGTAGTGTGTTCACTTGCTTTAGTCAGTGAAAAATTATAATTTTTTTTTCTTGTGTTTATTTTTGTTAATCCTCAACTGAGGATATATTTTTTTATTGGTTTTGTTTTTGAGAGAGTGGCGGGGAGAGGTGGAGGAAAAGAGAGATAAAGACATATATCCATTTCCTCCCACACTCTCCTGACTGGGGCAGGGAATGGAACCTGCAACACCAGTATGTGCCTTTGATTGGGAATAAAACCCTTGGGTGTATGGACTGATGCTCCAACCATTGAGCCACACTGGCCAGGGCTATTTTTCTTTTATTAAAGAAATTTTCTTCTGACTCCTGTATATGCTGAGACTAATTCCACTAGAAAATGTCAGAAGCATTTTAAAGCTATATTGATATTAGGAATTGTAGTGCCTGGCTGGTGGTGCTCAGTGGTTGAGCACTGACCCTTAAACCAGGAGATCAAGGTCAATTCCTGGTCAGGGCACATGCCCAGGTTGCTGGCTCGATCCCCAGTAGCAGGCATGCAAGAGGCAGCCGATCGATGATTCCCTCTTATCACTGATGTGTCTCTCTTTCTCTCTCTCTCTCTCTCTTCCTTTGTCTCTCTGAAAACCAATAAAGACATTAAAAAAAAGAATTGTAAGGTGCTATTAATAAAGCATATTGGTTCTTAGCTATTATATAAATGCTTTTTATCATAAAAGTATAATCTATTATTTTTCTAGATAAATGAACTTTTCCAGATTTTTCCCCTTCATTAATTGTTCTCTAATGTATTTGTAGCTTGATTTTGTAAACACTATTTCTATTTTTATTTCTTTTTCAGCCAGAAACATGGTTATAATAAAAATTCAGTAATATCCATTTTTTTTTTTTTTACCCTTTCTGGATCATCGTAGTATTTAACACACTAGAAACAGTAAGATTAAAGTTTACCAAAGTATTCTGGTATATATCGTACTGCTATAATAATTAGAAAATATATATTTGTGGTGAGCTGTGTTCCTTTATATTTTAACTAAAGGCCTGGTGCACGAGTTTGTGTACCAGTGGGACCCCTTGGCCTGGCGTGCAGGATTGGGCCAAAACTGGCCCTTCGACATCCCTCGAGGGATCCCGGATTGCGAGGGCTCAGGCCAGTCTGAGGGACCCCACTGGTGCATGATCAGGGCCAGGGAGGGACTCGGGAGGTTGGCAGCCAGGGAGGGACCACGGGAGGGCTCCAGGGCGTGTCTGGCTTGTCTCGCTCAGTCTTGATCAGCTGGACCCCAGCAGCAGCCTACCAGTTGGAGCGTCTGCCCCCTGGTGGTCAGTGCACGTCATAATGAGCGGTTGAGTGGCCTTAGCATATCATTAGCATATTACACTTTGATTAGTTGAACGGACAATTGAACGCAGCACATTAGGCTTTTATTACATAGAACTAGAGGCCCGGTGCACAAAAATTTGTGCACTCGCTGGGGCGGGGGAGGAAGACCCTCAGCCCGGCCTATGCCCTCTTGCAGTCTGGGACCCCTCGGAGGATGTCCACCTGCTGGCTTAGGCCCGCTCCCTGGGGGATCGGGCCCAAGCTGGCAGTCAGACATCCCTCTGGCAGCCCTTGGGGGATGTCCACTTGCCAGTGGGGAGAAGGCCTAAGCTACAGTCGGACATCCTTAGTGCTGCTGAGGAGGTGGGAGAGGCTCCCACCACCACCGCTGTACTGGCAGCCGTCAGCCTGGCTTGTGGCTGAGCAGAGCTTCCCTTGTGGGAGTGCACTGACCACCAGGGGGCAGCTCCTGCATTGAGCATCTGCCCCCTGGTGGTCAGTGTGTGTCATAGTGACCAGTCATTCCCAGTCATTCTGCTATTAGGGCCAATTTGCATATTACCCTTTTATTATATAGAATAGAGGCCTGGTGCATGGGTGGAGGCTGACTGGTTTGCCCTGAAGGGTGTCCTGGATCAGGGTGGGGGTCCCCCTGGGGTGCCTGGCCATCCTGGGTGAGGGGCTGATGGCTGTTTTCAGACTGACCAAGCCCCCTGGCGACTGAAGCTCCCAGCCTTTCCTTTTTTTGTTTTTGTTTTTTTATTCGCTCCAGCTCTGTGGCCATGGCAACTGGAAGCAGATATCTGGGGTTTATTTACCTTCTATAATTGAAACTTTGTTGCCTTGAGAGACGGCAGCAGCCGCCGGGAAGCTTGGCTTCTTCCATCGTAGGGGCAAACAAGCCTCCTGCTCGCTCTAGCTCCGTGGCCATGGCCTGCTGAAAGCAGGTCTCTGGGGTTTATTTACCTTCTGTAATTGAAACTTTGTTGCTTTTGAGTGGAGCTCAGAGCCAGCGGCAGGCTGGCTTCCTCCATCACTGGCGCAAGCAAGCCTCCTGCTTGCTCCAGCTCCGTGGCTGCCGGCCGCCATCTTGGTTGGGTTAATTTGCATATGGTTGCTCTGATTGGTTGGTGGGCGTGGCTTAAGGCATAGCGAAAGTACAGTCAATTTGCATGTTTGTCTATTATTAGGTAAGATTGTGCTTCTCTATGTAGATCTCAGTGATTTCATTCAGTGAAATCAGTAGAAGGGTCAATTTCAGGTGTGTTAGAGCTGGCTATTAACATGTCATTGTCCTACTATTTCTTGGTTGTACTACCCCTTCCTATATAATAAAAGGCTAATATGCAGATCAACTGAAAGGCACAACGACCAGTCAGTATGATGCGCACTGACCACCGGGGGCAGATGCTCAACTCAGGAGCTGTCCCCTGGTGGTTACTCCACTGGGCGAGCGCCACTCAGCCAGAAGCCCTAAGCCAGGCTCACGGCTAGCAAGTGTAGCAGCAGGAGCCTCTCCAACCTCCGTGGCAGTGCTAAGGATGTCCTGCTGGAATGGGCCTAAGCCGTCAATCGGACATCCCCTGAGGGCTCCCAGACTGCCAGAGGGTGCAGGCTGGGCTGAATGACCCCCTGAGCGCATGAATTTTGTGCACCGGGTCTCTAGTCCTTTATAATATTGAAGCATTATTTTGGAGATGGTTGCTTTTTTTTGATTTCTTTTCAATAGAAGAGTAGTGGTTGATATTTTTTAACCTTAGAAGAAATCAAAGGGATATTTGTGTTTCTAGGTTTGCCTATCTGCCCTAATGTTTGTGTGCTATAAGGGAGATTATCTACAGAAACGATGTAGGTTTTTAATACTATAAGATTGAAAATTCTCCTATGTAGGAGTAATAATTCTGGCAGGATTGGCACTGTTTTAGCTAGTAATTGTTTTATGGCTGCCAAAAAAGATTGAGTAGTTATATGTGAACTTTGTTTCATAGTTAGAATTTTTCTCAGTATCATATTATACTTTCTCTTTTTTCTCTGTTTGGATAAACGGTGTTTTTAGTGGGATTTTAGAGTAACTAAAACAGTCTTTGACTGATAAAACCAATTTAGGGGAAAATCCTTTTTGATAAAAAGAAGTATGATGTTTTAGTATATTGAAGATGTATACTTCCTGCTAGTAGTTTTTGTTATATGCTCTTCATTTTTTTTTTTTTTTTTGCATTTTACTCTTACATGGATGTGCTTATAAGCCAGTGGTTCCTAACCTTCCTAATGCCACGACCCTTTAATACTGTTCCTCATGTTGTGGTGACCCCCAACCATAAAATTATTTTTGTTGCTACTTCATAACTGTAATTTTGCTACTGTTATGAATCATAATGTAAATATCTGATATACAGGATGTATTTTCATTGTTACAAATTGAACATAATTAAAACATAGTGATTAATCACAAAAACAATATGTAATTATATATGTGTTTTCCGATGGTCTTAGGCAACCCCTGTGAAAGGGTCGTTCGACCCCCAAAGGGGTCGCGACCCACAGGTTGAGAACCCTATAAGCAGTATTCAAATTTGTCTCAGACTTTTATTTGTGCTTTGATTGCTTTTGCAAAAATGAACATATTGATATCTTTCTTAGTGAATGCCCTGAGTTAAAAACTTCCCACTGAAGACTTAATCAGCTCCAACCGCACATTATACAAGAGGCAGGTCCCTTGTGGACTTATCTATTATCAGCCCCTCACTTTGTTAGTAAAATCAAGGATGGGTCGACCATAGGGTCTTGACTCATTTTTTACTAAACCAAAACAAAAGTCTGTCTTTGGGCTCCAGTTCAGTATTCTTTTTAATACTCTACCAACAAAATTTTCTTCTTGAAAGATAACTCAGTTGCTGCAAAGGAACCATGGTATAGAAGTGAAAATTTCTAACTATATTATTGCCAGGTAATGTTCTCCCATTCTTCAACTTTCACACAGCATTCTGTGAGCTATAACAGTTTAATCACTGAGACCCTCTGGCAACTAGTGTTATAAAAATTTGATCATACCATTATTTATTGTTTTCATTTTAGGTTTTTTGTTTGTTTGTTTTAATAATGCAAAGTTTATTTAGAAAGTCATAGAGGTTGAAAAAGTGAGCCAGCAGGTCTGTGTGGGCTCAGGAAATAAGTTACAGGTATAAAAAAGGGCCTGTGTGGTTCACTTGGTTGAGGGTTGTTCTGTGCACCAAAAGGTTGCTGGTTTGATTCCTGGTCAGGGCACATGCCCAGGTTGCTGGCTGAATCACCAGTAGGGGGGCATGCAGGAGGCAGCTGATTGATATTTCTCTTTCACACCCATGTTTCTCTCCCTTCCCTTTCTCTCCAAAGTAAAATAAAAACATTTATGTATTTACTTATTTTAAAAAGGCCCTTGGAGCTTAGGAGAGAGAATGACAAAGGTAATGCCTAGGGCAGGGGTGGGCAAACTTTTTGACTCAAGGGCCACAATGGGTTCTTAAACTGGACCGGAGGGCCGGAACAAAAGCATGGATAGAATGTTTGTGTGAACTAATATAAATTCAAAGTAAACATCATTACATAAAAGGGTACGGTCTTTTTTTTTAGTTTTATTCATTTCAAACGGGCCGGATCCGGCCCGCGGGCCGTAGTTTGCCCACAGCTGGCCTAGGGGATAGACAGGCTACAGGGGGGAGAGACAAACTCGGACATGCTCCAGAGGGGGAGCACTCCCATTTTAACTTTTGAAATGAGTGAGCCATATGTTCTCTTTTTAACTGCTTTTAGTAAGAACAAATGATAAAGATTAATTATTTAATTTTACATTACAGACAATTATTTTATTTACTAGAGGCTTGGTGCATGAAAATCGTGCATGGGTGTAGGGTTCCTATGCCTGGCCAGCAATCAGAGCCGATCAGGGCCTTCCGGCTGCCAGCCAGGGCCTTCCTTCATTCTGCGCCGCCCCCCTGGTGGTCAGGGCACGTCATAGCAAGCAATCAAACGCCCAGTCGAACTCCTGAGGGGATAATTTGCATATTAGGCTTTTATATATATTTACTAGAGGCCCAGTGCATGAATTCGTGCACGGGTGGGGTCAAGCTGGCTCGGCCCCAATCAGGGTGGATTGGGGCTGGGCCTCTCGGGAGGAGGAGATGGCGGGAGGTTGTCCGGCCAGCCCGCCCAGATCTGGCCAATTAGGGCCGGGCTGGCTGGGGGAAAGGGCCTTGGGTGATTGGCTGGTGGGCCCCGCCCCCGATTGGGGTGGGTGGTGCCGATTGGGGGCCAGCAGCCTGGGGGAGGGGCCATGGGTGGTTGGTTGGCTGGCCCTGACCCTGATCGGAGTGGGAGGGGGGCTGTGGGCCGATTGGTGGTTGGGGCCCATCAGGGGCGGGGCCAGCTGGGGGGAGTGGCTGCTGGAGGTTAGCTGGCTGGCCACGCCTCCTTTTGAGGTGGGGGGCAACCAGGGGTGGGGTCAGCTGGGGGGAGGGGCTGCAGGAGGTTGGCCAGCCAGCCCCGCCCCCTATTGGGGTGGGGGGTGCGATCAGGGGCTGGCCAGCCGGGGGAGGGGTGGCGGGCTGATAGGGGGGCGGGGCTGGCCAGGGGGGCATAGGAGAGGGCATTTGGCCAGCCAGCCCTGCTCTTGATCAGGGTGGGAGAGCCTGATCAGGGGTAGGCTGGCAGGGGGGAGGGGCGGCGAGGTTGGCCCGCCAGCCCCACCCCCTGATCAGGCAGGTTCGCTGGCCACAGTGGGCATCATAGCGACGGGTGTTATAGTTGTTATGGCCCTTACGGTTGCTGGCTTTTTATATATATAGATGGATTTCCTTTAAATTTCTCTGAGATTTATTAGGCAAAGTGAACTCCATAGAATGCATCATTTTTTCCTGTCACTTTAGTGTTTTCTGATCTAAACTATCATTTTATGAGGAAGGGTTGTGCTTTTTCTCCACTGCAAGTTAAAGGACTCGGTTACTAAATGGGAGGGGGAAATTAATTACTATTTTCTTTTGAGAGAAATCAATGTGATTGACCACTAACTAATTTGTTTTGCCCCTTGCCAATAATGACATTTTGGTATAGTATTATCTATTCCTTTCTAGTGTAGCAATACTACACTGGTTAGATTAGTCTTAACAGAACCATTACATATAATATTGTAAATAGTAAATTTTCAAACATAATTCAGGCAAATATTTTATTTTTTCTTATTCAGTTGATGGAGGGTCTAAGTGTTTGCCAGCGAAATTGTCCTTTGAATCAGAATTATCTTAGGATTTGTATTATTTCCTAGGTAGTTTGCTGTATATTTTAGGTACTTTACCAGCTCTCAACAACAAACAAACATGGTCAAAGGATGCGTGTGAGTGTCTGTATACAGACAGGTGCACATGTATATGCGCTCTCATGGATTCATATTTGTGTTTATGATTGATTTTCAGTCATTTATCTGAATAACTGATAAGCACACAGAGGCTTAACATTTAATGGCACAAAGTAATCTCTTTGTTATGCCTGAAGCTAGTTTGGAAGATCTGACTAGTAAAATAAGTGCAATATACTTCACACACACACACACACACACACAAATACATATTTGTGATTAATATTTACTTTCTGAATTAAGATAGTAAGCCATTTGATGCCATCAAACTTTAGACTAAAGTTTTATCATCATAGCACATATGTAGTCATGAATTTAGGGATATTGATAAATATTAACATTTCTCATACTGCATATTTCTGAAGACCCTTCCACGTCTTAGATATTTTTTGGTGTTGATAATGTAACAGTGAATAAATCAGGCTTATTTTCTGCTCATATACTCCTTTCTTTTCCGTCAGGAGAACATATACATTAATTTTTAAAAATTGCAAATATGTTAAGTTTAAAAAAGGAAAGATACTAAGTGTTATGATGGTGTACCATAGAGGTTGTGTTAATTATCTATTGGTATGTAATTGTTGTGCCCAGATTTCATGATTCCCAAGAACCCACAGGGAGCCAGCGAGTCCGATGCAAAAGCAAAGAGTCATTCATTTCAAACCTAGGTTTGGCTCCCCTGCCACACTCACCGATGCAACGGTAAGCTCCAGTGGCTGAGAGAGGGAAAACTCTGTGTGGAGAGAGGTTTTATAGGGGTTTGGGGTAAGGGGAGGAGAAAGGACTGTGGGCCCTGCCTATTGGCCAGGCGCGAGTACACAGGATGTGGTCATAGTGATGGCGTGCACTTCCCTTGACTATCTTCCGGGAAGAAGCTTGCTGAGCACATGGCCAAGTTAAGATGAAGGGCATAGCCCTTACCCTGGGGCAAGGTGGAGGGCGTAGCCCTTACCCTGGGGTAAGGTGGAGGGTGTAGCCCTTACCCTGGGGCAAGGTGGAGGGCGTAGTCCTCGCCCTTTCATAATAAACTACCCCACAAGTTAGTGGCTAAAGTAGCAAACATCATTATTTCATATTTACCATGAATCAGATTTTTTAGAGAGCATTAGCTGAGTGCTTCTGGTTCAAGATGGTCCATGAAGTTGCAGTGAAGGTATCAGCAGCTACAGTTATCTGCAGACTTGATTAGACTGGAGAATCCATTTTCAAAATGGCTCACTCACATAGCTCTTGGCAGGATATCTCAGTTCCTCACTGGCTGTTGGCAGGAGGCCTTAGTTCCTTACAGTATAAGGCTTCTCAATAGGCTATTAAATGTCCTCATACATGGCAGCTAACTGCCTCCAGAATAAGCAGTGAGAAAGAGAGAAGGGAGAGGGGAACAGGGCTTCTCCATCTGGCGGGAGGTTAGAGCATCAGTGGGCACACTGTAGGCTTGCAGGTTCAATTCCTGGTCAAGGGCATGTATCTTGGGTGCAGGTTTGACCCCCCCCTCCCCCCGTTGGGGCTCGTGCTGGAGGCAATGGATCGGTGTGTCTCTCACATCTGTTTCTCTTTCTCCCCACTCCCCTCCCTTCCACTCTCTCTAAAAATCAATGAGAAAAATATCCTCAGGTGAGCATTAAGAAACAAAAAACAACAACAAACATGATAGCTGGGCTTCAAGGGCAAACATTCTAAGAGAGAAGAAGGAGGAGGAGGAGGAAGAGGAGGAGGGAAAGGGACATGGGGACGAGGACGGGGGGGTGGGGGGGGGGGAGGGATGGAAGGAACTAGGTGGAAGCTGTATTGCCTTTTCTGACATAGCCATAGAAGTCATACAGCATCACTTCTGCTACATTCTGCTCATGAAGGTAGTCTCAAGAGCCCCACCCAAATTCAAGAAAGGAGAAGGAGACCATGCCTCTTAATGGGGAATGGCAAGGTTCTGGAAAAGCATATGGGCCACAATTATTGATGTGGTTATTTTTGGAAAATATAATCAGTTGCAGAAGGGAGAACAAGAGGGGATGCTAGCAGATCAGTCAGCCTGCCTGTAGTAGTCCAGGAAGGAGATGATGTGGCTGGGGGGGAAAGAAATGGAAGCATGTAAGAGATATGCCAGAAGATGGGTAGAGTGTAGTGATTGAAAAAATGTGGATGTGAAGGAGATGGGATGTTAGGAATGGCCCCCTATCTATGACAGGAGCAATCAAGTGGATGTGGTGCCATATTCTGGGATGGGAAATCCTGGATAAAGACCAAAGTGTGAATGGAGGTTTTGTTTTTATTTTTGTTTTCACTGGTTGTGGTTGTGGTGGGTGAGTTAGGGGAAAGAGTCTGACTTCATTTCTGAATGAATTGAGTTAAAGTTATATGAGGATGTTTAGTGTAAACGGATGTTGCTAGTTTAGTTCAGAGAAATAGTCTGGGCTGGAAACAAGTATTTGAGAATTTTAGATGCATAGATGGCAGTAGGTATGGTTAAAGTTTGTGTAGATGAATGTAGACTCAGAATATACTATTTTAACAACTGTTGCCCTTTCAGTGTGTCACTACTACTGTTATTTACTTAATTACTAATATATTCACATTTTACCTAAATTTGAGATAGAAGTACTTGATAAATTAAAAAAAACACACACCCTGAAACTGGTATGAAAGACTGAAAATAAAAACAAACAAACAAAAAAACCAAAAGAACAAGGAACCCTATCTTTCTCCCAGAAAAAAAAGAAAAAGAATGTATGAAAGGTAGAAAGAACCAAGAGCCCAGAGAGAAAGAAATCTCTGGGTCTAGAGAGCCTGGAATTGCTGGAACAGTTTAGTGAAGTGGGTTTGGGACTGGCAGTTTGGATCCCATCTGAGATCTATATCCCAGACAAGAACATGGAGCTAGAGTAAGGAGTTCCTAGATCTGACTTAAAAAGAGAGAGCTGGGGGTGGGATGCACAGCGGGGCCAGGAATGGAACCTGGATTACCATTACTGGCGGGTCTGGAACTGAGGGTGGAACTCGTCCCGCAGGGAGGGGAGAAGGGGAGAGCCTGAAGGAGGGACTGAGGGTTTGGGAAATCTGAAAGAAGCAGAGGACTGGAAGCTCAGATTAAAGCAGGACAGTGGCCAGACCCTCCAGGGATTGAAGTAGGGTGCAGGTAAAGGCTGCGGCCCAGGAGAGGCCTCTGGCACAAGTAAGAGCAGGGGCAGTGAGAGGGGCTCAGAAATGAAAGCTTGGAGGTGGGTACATCTGAGGTTGTGACTCCAGAGACTGAGTTGGGGGCATAGGAGGGGAACTAAGTATAAATCCTTCCTGTTTTATGCCAGTTTTTCTCCTCAGACTGGACCATGAGTGCAACAGTTCTGTTCACTTTTCTCCAAGGAAAGACAGTTTTTAAAAATTAATCTTTGTTGTTGAAAGTATTACAGATGTCCCCTTCCCCTCATCCCCCCATTGACCCTTTCTAGCCCATCCTTGCCCCCACCCCCACCCCAGGCCTTCACACTATTGTCTGTGTCCATGGATTATGCATATGTGCATATAAGTTCTTTGATTAATCTCTTCCCACCCACCTCCACCTTCCCTCTGAGATTCCACAGTCTGTTCCATGTTTCTGTCTCTGGATCTATTTTATTTATCAGTTTATTTTGTTCTTTAGATCATGTGATACTTCGCTTAGCATAACACTCTCCAGGTCCCTCCATGCTGTCTCAAAGTTTCTGTTTACACTCTTGTACAGGTGGTAGTATGCACACCACCCTTTTCAGTAAATATGGCTGCTTCTAGATTTGAGTCATCTGTCCCTTCTAGGTATGGCTTCTCCCTTGTTCTATTTTTATATTGAAGTACTTACTCTCTTTTGTCATATGTTGCTATTTAAAAACAATGTTAAATAAAAGGTTTTAAATCTTTTTATGTAAATAATGCTTAGAGTGCTCCTTTAGCTCACTTTGTCTTTCAGTTGCCAAGTAAAAAGGGGGCTTTGATAGCCAGGACATAGAGCAGTTGACCTGAGGGTTGAGGCCTGCCTCTAGAGCAGCGGTTCTCAACCTGTGGGTCGCGACCCCTTTGGGGGTCGAACGACCCTTTCACAGGGGTTGCCTAAGATCATTGGAAAACACATATATAATTACATATTGTTCTTGTGATTAATCACTATGCTTTAATTATGTTCAATTTGTAACAATGAAAATACATCCTGCATATCAGATATTTACATTATGATTCATAACAGTAGCAAAATTACAGTTATGAAGTAGCAACAAAAATAATTTTATGGTTGGGGGTCACCACAACATGAGGAACTGTATTAAAGGGTCGCGGCATTAGGAAGGTTGAGAACCACTGCTCTAGAGGTTTTCTGGGTAACAGACTCCCATCCTTCATGTTGTCAACCATCATCTTTCAAATCCATCTGAGCTTGGTTTACTTTTTCCTCCATTTTCTTTTTGCAGCATCTTTACTTCATGCTTTTCTCTTTCTTCCTAGAAGATCAACCTAGTTGATTTCATTGTTTTCATTTTTACCAAGCTCCACATAATGAGACTGCCATGGTGACTGTGCTTTGTCTTCATTCGTGCCTGTTAGACTTTAAGTACTTTATTGGCCATCTCTTCTAAAATGAATATTATTGAAAAAGATTATATTAGCACTTAATGCCAGTTAAATCTAAAGAACACTATTTATGTTTAAAGATTCAACCCCTCTTGGAGGAATGTATTGTAGTAATGTACATACATACGTAAACACACACACACACACAAGCACCTGTATTTATACATGTCGTTAATATTTTCATCTACATGAATATACACTGAGTGGCCAGATTATTGTGACCACCAGATGTTTGTAGGCAAATTAGCTATAATTTCGTGCTGAAGTTGCTAGAGGGCCAGACCATTATAAATAGGGAAGCAGGTTGTTTACCACGACAGTAGAAGTGATTTTTTTTTCTGAAGATATGGGTAAACCACACGTTTTAACAGCCTTTGAACGTGGGATGGATGGATACACACACACACACACACACACACACACACACACAGTGGCCAGATTATTATGACCACCTGACGTTTGTAGGCAAATTAGCCATACACTGCATTGTATAGGATATGGAAGCTGAAAGCCTGTTCGAACACCTTTGCTGTCTGCAGTTACCAAGATAAAACATCTCCAAGTCGCACAGGAATACAAGGATTGGACAGTCGAGCGTTGGAAAAACGTCATGTGGTCCGATGAATCACGTTTCCAGTTGCATCATGCAGATGGCAGAGTGAGAATTTGGCGGAAACAGCATGAAAGCATGCACCCCACATACATGAGTACAACCCTTCAAGCTGGTGGGGGCAGTGTTATGGTTTGGGGCATGTTTTCCTGGCATGATTTGGGCCCTTTAATTTGTGTGGAACAATGTCTGAATAGCACAACATACCTAAATATCGTTGCTGATCAAGTTCATCCTATCATGTTGAAGGCGTATCCCAATGTAGACGGCTTCTTCCAACAAGACAATGCACCATGCCACGGTGCTTGTATTGTGCAGGAGTGGTTTCAAGAACATGAGGGAGACTTTACCTTGCTTAGGTGGCCCCCACAATCACCAGGTCTCAATCCAATTGAGCATTTGTGGGACGAAGTTGGAAGAGCCATCAGGCAGCTGGTTCCACAAACCATCAAATCTCACAGAACTGGACAGTGCTATTCATCAGGCATGGTGTCAGATTCCTCCCATCACCTTTCAACATCTTGTGGAGTCAGTGCCAAGAAGAATCGCCGCAGTATTGAAGGCAAAAAGTGGCCCAACGAAGTACTGATGAGGTGGTCATAATAATCTGGCCACTCAGTGTTTGTGTGTGTGTGTGTGTGTGTGTGTGTGTGTGTGTGTGTGTGTATGTGTGTGTGTGTGTGTGTATATATATATATATGCCGGGGTCCTGCCCCAGCAGGTCCAGGGGTTCCCAAAGGCGTAGACGGAGTTGGTGAAGAAGGAATGACATGGAGGCAGCGTTCAGTTGATCAGCAGCCTAGCCAGGATCTCCAGCCAGGATCTCCAGCCAAGTTCTGGTCTGGATCTCCAGCGAAGTTCTGGCTAGGATCTCCAGCCAGGTTCTGTGTCCATGTTCTCTTGCTAGGTTCTCCGGGTTCTCCAGCCAGGTTCTGTAGCCATGTTCCCTCGCTAGGTTCTCCAGCCAGGTTCTGCCCAGGTTCTCCAGCCAGGTTCAGTCACCAGGTTCTAGTCAGGTTCTCTTGCCCATTTCTGTAGTCAGGTTCAGTCCAGGATCTTTTGCCATGTTCTCTCCAGCGAAGTTCTTCTGTCTGTAGGTTCTGTGTAGGTTCTGTCTTCTTAGTTCTGTGTTCTAAGCTCTGTATTCTAAGTTCTGACTCTTGCTGTCTTGTTACATCTGTATTTATACCAGTTGATTCAATCCTATCAATCTCTATTACAAAGGTTAGGGCATTTCTTATCTCCATTCCAGGGAGTAAAGATTATGTAGCTTAAGCATGATTGTTCATAGTTAAAGTGATTAATTACCCGCCTGGCACTTAGTTGAGGGGTTTTATTCCCTCCCTAACTTCAGGGGAAAATCCCTACCTGGGGAAACAACCTTTCTCAGAGACCTTGGTTAAAACACATAGTGCCAAGAAGGTGAGCAAACATATTAAGAACAGTATGCCATATATGCCAGGTCCTTTGAAACAGCAAGGATGGACCGGCTCCCGGCAAATTCCCCCTTTTTTATTTTTTAAAAGCAGGCATTAAAAAGAAAAAGCCCCAAATGCTCTCTTGTATCCATTTTAAGAGTAGGATTGACGCTTTCCGCTATTACCTGAGTCCTGATCTATCACCCCAGGGAGAGCTTGCCAATCCTGCACTTTCCCAGGGTGGAAAGGCTGCAGTGGGGTTAAGGATAAGGCTCCTTGGGCCTACCTTCTCCCATGCCATTACATTTACCTTTCCTTCCTCAGAAAAGCATGGACATACTTCTTGTATAAAACGTTCTGTCTGACTGGGAGTAACCTTAATTCCTCTGCTAGCAAGCATATGTGTTAAAAGATCAATACAGAGTCTTTTTTCTTTAGGCTCAGTATGGCACGTCTTCTTAATGTAAAGATCAATACAGAGTCTTCTTTCTTTGGACTCAGTATGGCACATCTTCTCAATCTAAGTTCTGTACTATCCACCTTCTTACCTTACTTATCCTCTATAGGGGGGTCTGCAGTACCCTGGTGGAGTCCTATCCGTCCCGAGTGTGGGGGTTCTCAATGGGGGGGGGGGGGGTTACCTAGGGGAATCCTGTTCCAGGGGTTCCCAAAGGTGTGGACGGAGTCGGCGAAGACTATCCACCCTCTTCCTACGGTGGAGTCCTATCCATCCCGAGAGTGGGGCTTACCTAGGGGTCCCTGTTCGGGCGCCAGATGCCGGGGTCCAACCCCAGCAGGTCCAGGGGTCCCCAAAGGCGTAGACGGAGTTGGTGAAGAAGGAATGACATGGAGGCAGCGTTCAGTTGATCAGCAGCCTAGCCAGGATCTCCAGCCAGGATCTCCAGCCAAGTTCTGGTTTGGATCTCCAGCGAAGTTCTGGCTAGGATCTCCAGCCAGGTTCTGTGTCCATGTTCTCTTGCTAGGTTCTCCAGGTTCTCCAGCCAGGTTCTGTAGCCATGTTCCCTCGCTAGGTTCTCCAGCCAGGTTCTGCCCAGGTTCTCCAGCCAGGTTCAGTCACCAGGTTCTAGTCAGGTTCTCTTGCCCATTTCTGTAGTCAGGTTCAGTCCAGGATCTTTTGCCATGTTCTCTCCAGCGAAGTTCTTCTGTCTGTAGGTTCTGTGTAGGTTCTGTCTTCTTAGTTCTGTGTTCTAAGCTCTGTATTCTAAGTTCTGACTCTTGCTGTCTTGTTACATCTGTATTTATACCAGTTGATTCAATCCTATCAATCTCTATTACAAAGGTTAGGGCATTTCTTATCTCCATTCCAGGGAGTAAAGATTATGTAGCTTAAGCATGATTGTTCATAGTTAAAGTGATTAATTACCCGCCTGGCACTTAGTTGAGGGGTTTTATTCCCTCCCTAACTTCAGGGGAAAATCCCTACCTAGGGAAACAACCTTTCTCAGAGACCTTGGTTAAAACACATAGTGCCAAGAAGGTGAGCAAACATATTAAGAACAGTATGCCATATATGCCAGGTCCTTTGAAACAGCAAGGATGGACCGGCTCCCGGCATATATCTATCTATCTATCTATCTATCTATCTATCTATCTATCTATCTATCTATCTATCTCCATCCATCCATCCCACGTTCAAAGGCTGTTAAATTGCGTTGTTTACCCATATCTTCTGAAAGAAAATCACTTCTACTGTCATGGTAAACAACCTGCTTCCCTATTTATAGCAACTTCAGCGGGAAATTATAGCTAATTTGCCTACAAATGTCAGGTGGTCATAATAATCTGGCCACTCAGTGTATATATTTGACTATAGGAAGATATCTGTGTACTACATATCTATAGGTGTGGTGTGTGTGTGTGTGTGTGTGTTTGTGTGTGTGTATAAAATTAGTTTCTTTAGGTTGCATAACAAACTACCACAAACTGTGGCTTGAATATAAATTTATTGTGTCACAGCCCTGGGGGCTACAAGTTCTCAAAAGCAAGGTGTGGGCAAGGCCATGCTCCTTCTGAAACCTGTAGGGGAGAATCTTTCCTTGCCTCTTCTAGTTTCTGATATTTGCAGGCAGTCTTTGGCATTCCTTGGCTTATAGATGCATCATTCCAGTCTCTGCCTCTGTTGTCACATGGCCTTCATCTTCTCCCTGAGTGTCCCTGTGACTCTTCTCTTCTTATAAAGACAGGAGCCATGTTGGATTAAGTATGACCCATCATAACGAATTACCTCAGCAGCTCTGTTTCTGGAATACATTTTGAGGTATTATAGATTAGGGCTTCAACATATACCTTGGGTTGGGCAAAATTCAACCTATAACAGTTAATAAGAATATTTTGATCATAAATAATAACATACTAAAATCAGATTATTGTCTTCTTAATCCCTATCTTACAATTCTTTCAGCACTGCCTCTACCACCTTTCCATATGCTGAGCAAATGTTACTAAACTACTAAACTCTTCTTTGTTTCTGGTACCTAAGATCAAATATAGATTCAGAGGAAATGTTCAAACTAGTTTTCATATAAAGCTAGGAGAAAGAAGGTAAACAATTAAAAGTGAGTTTCATGTGTAATGCATAAGAAAAAAGAATTTGGTGGTCATAAGAAGTAGAATACTTTAAATTAATCCTAATATGTCTAGGAATTCCTTGATGTGAGTGTAAAAACAAATCTAGATTTTATTTATTTTATTGTTTTACAAAATATGGTTGGAACTGACTGGGTAGATCAAAGTTTTCACTAAATTTTTAGATTTAGCCTTGGTCTGTGTGCTTAGTGTTTAGATTCTCGGTCAAGGGCACGAACCTGGGTTACGGGTTCTATTCCCAGACCCTGCCATAACCAATCTAACCAATCGATGTATGTGTCTTGCTCACATCAATATTTCTCTATCTCTTTCTCTCCCTCTTCCTCCATCCCTTCAACTCTTTCTAAAAAGAAAAAAAAATCAATGGGAAAAAATATCCTTGGATGAGGATTAGCAAAAATTTTTTTTTCTTTTTTATATTTAGACAATGAAGATGGAAAAGAAAGGGAATTTTATCCGTTTCATAATATTTTATTTGGAAATTTTTTTGTATTTTAATGTATACGTATTTGAAACTAATGAAAGGGTTATTGCATACTTTTTCAATAATTATTTTAGGAAAAGTGGTTTAACTGATACAGAAATATGGAGTAGATAATTACTACAGCAATATACCTGTTTTTATGGACTTGCCTATATATAACATAGTTGCAACTAAAAAATGAGTTAAAATGTTGGTGTTTTTATCCGTGCAAACAAATTAATCCCAATGGAGTGTTGTTTTCCCTCTTGAAATTATGTATTCATTTGAATTGTATTTTTCTGTACAACTGAAATTAATTCAAAATAATATTGAATGTAAACTGTTATTTAAACCTTTTTTAAAAATATTTTTCTGTCCTTATCCAAATTTTAAAAATCAATTATTTTAATAATTGTAAATTCCTTCCCCCTTGCAGTTACAATTTTCCTTTTAGATGAGCTGAATTAATACCTGTGGTTAGGAAAGCACGTTAATCTAATAGTATTTGAACCAATGGTTTGCTTAATATTCTTGTAGACTAATGATCTATTTCTATTAGTTTATATTTCATCTTTTTCAAAGACCATAGGTTGGGAAATGCTTTTGGGTTTTGTTGTCATAACTTAAATGATTTCTTAGTGCACTTGCAGGTTTGGAGTAACAGTCTTGAGAATCCATGACCTTATTCTTTCTTATATATGAAACCACTAAAATTCTTTTTTTGATCAGTTGTTTTGTTAAGAGTAAAAGCTGCCCTGCCTCACTCACAGCTTGTGTGAATATATAAAATAGTAATTTGTGTATTATTTTGGAAATTGTAAAATGCAGATCAGCTGTAGTAAGAGGTTATTAACAATAATATTTGAACTTAAGTGAGAATGCATTTTGATGTCCTCTGGTTAATGTTTGTTATGGTCAGTATACTATAATAAGTCTAGGATTCTTAGATCACCTTGTTGTTGTTTTTTAAAATCCTTACCCAAGGATATGTTTATTGATTTTTTTTTTTTTAGGAGAGGAGGGAGAAAGAAACAAACAAACATCGATTGGTGGCCTCCCATATGCTCCCCGACCATGGAGAGAACCCATAACCTAGGTATGTGCCCTGACTTGAAATCGAACCCGCAACCTTTTGGTGTATGGGTCGATGCTCCAACCAACTGAGCCACCAGGCCAGGGCTGGACCACCTTTTTTTAAAAAAATATATTTTTATTGATTTCAGAGAGAAAAGGGGGGGTGGGTGAGAAAAGGGGGTGTGGGTGAGACAGAACAAGAGACAAAGAGACATCAGTGATGAGAGAAAATCATTGATTGGTTGCCTCTTGCATGCTCCCCACTGGGATTAAGCCTGCCACCTCGGATGCTCTTGACCGAAATCAAACCACTGACCCTTCAGTCCACAGGCCGATGCTCTATCCACTGAGCCAAACCGACTAGGGCTGGACCACCTTTTTTTGTGTGAATGTTTAAGTTATCAGATAGGATATTTAACTTTTTCAATGAGACTGTCTTGAAAATAAGATTAATTTTGCTAACTACCCCTTTCAGGAAGATTTATCAAGATGATTGGAAAAAGAAATTCAGTCAGTTCTCATTATTTGCAGTGCTTCTGTTCTATAATGCTGCCATAGACACTGAATTAGTGATTGCTGACACATTGCTCCTAAGGGAAATACAAAATACAGACTTATGCTTCTGTGAGCCTTTGGTTATATTTCCTCAACAGATCAGTACATAAACCTTGTTTATATTTCTGTTTAAAAGACTCCTTTAATATACATTGTTAACTCATTAACATTGGACCTGTGGCCAACGAACGGCACTATAGCTCATGCGTCAACAAAGCTTATCTAACACATTTTCTCATAAGGCAGGCACATCAGAGCCTTTTTGCACTTAGGGACACTAGAAGCATTTCAGCACTATGCCTGGGGGCCATTTCAAACAGTAAACCAACAAAAAATACACAGATGCAAAAAACGTGGTACTAAATAGACCTTGAAATGCTTACTTGTTTACAGTGTGAGAGCTGAAACTAGAAGGCATAGTTGTCTTGTTCTACCTCAGCTGGGACTCAATTTTTTGCCACTTTGCATATTCCTCGAATGACTACAAAAGGGTTGTTGTTAGTATTGATTTGAAGTTTACAAATATATTTTGGGGAATAGGTGAATTCACAAATACAAAATCCATGAATAAATAAGAATCACCTATATACTGAACAGGGAAAGAATGAGTTATGTTAATTATTAAGTTGTTAAAGTTGGATTAGATACAGATACTTTTATCTTAATGCTAACAGTAAGTTGTATGTCCTCTGTCTTTGTCTTCTAATTTCTCAAACAATATAGCCACAAAATCTCCATTTTCAATGATATTTGTAACAAATAAATTAATTTAAGGCCTTGCTCTTTTATTTGGTGATAAGGAATCTGCTACTTAAAGGAATCATGAATTCCTGTGTAGCATCAGAAAGAAGACAGAGGACTTTGGCCAGTGTACGTAGTCAGTGTGTTGTACCTCTTTCATCATGCGACTCAGCCATAGTTATGTTAAGTAACTCTACTCTGACATACTCTGGCTATTTCTGGGCATAAAAATCAGGGACAGCTGCTCTATCTTGGTATCATTTACTAGATGAGATTTTAGTTCTATTAAGTTCTTTGTGTCTCAGTGTCTTTTACACAGTGAGGGTAGTAGTAGTATCTACTTAGATTTTAGTGTGAGAATTAAGTGAACGGATATATAGAACAAACTTAAAATACTGCCAACCACTTAAGTTAATGCGAGTAAATGTGAGCTGTTGTTATTACTATTGTTGTTATCATCCTTGATTTCAGTAGACCCTTTTTATTCTTCCCTACCCTTTACTGTCAGCATTGATAGAGCAATTGAAAAACTTGTGTTTTATATTTCTTGTGTTCGTAACCTTTGTGTGCTCATGGTTATGATAGATCTGATTAGTCATGCCCTGTCCCATCCCTCCTTCTAACATTGTATGCAGTCATGACTGGGGAGGAAATAAACATATATGTTCAGTCCTCCATTATGAGCCAAAAGTAGATGTGGAGACTTTAGCAATGAGTTGTCAAAGGATTATTTTAAAAAATACTCATTAATTTATTTGTCTTCCAAAATTAGTCTTTCCTTTTTTTTTTAATATTTTTTTTATTGATTTTTAGAGAAAGAGGAAGGGGGAAGATAGAGAGATAGAAACATCGATAAAAGAGGAAACATCATCGATTGGCTGCCTCCTGCATGCCCCCCCCACTGGGCTTGAGCCCGCAACCTGGGCATGTCCCCTGATCATGAATTGAACCGGTGACTGACCTCTTGGTTCCTGGGTCAACGCTCAACCACTGAGCCATACCATCCGGGCAAGATTATTAGTCTTTTGACTGATTTGTTTTCAGAAAATAGTTGTCAGTGTATATAAGATTTACTCTTATAGTGAATTATGGATTATGTTAAGACTTAAGAAAAAACGAGTCCTTCATGATGAGCCAAAAGTTGATGTAGGGACTTGAATAATGAGTTGTCAAAGACTTATTTTTTAAAATATTCACTAATATCTTCATTTGTCTTCCAAGATTATTAGTCTTTTGACTGATTTGTTTTCAGAAAATGGTTGTCAGTGTACTGGTATATAGGATTGACTCTTAAAGTGAATTATGGATTATGTTAAGACTTGATTAAGAAAAAGTGAGACTCCATCCGTCCAGTCTACCATCCTGTCATTTACTCACCATATACAAAATATAATTCAGAGAAGTTTTCAAAAAGGAAGGAACTTTTAATAAAGTATTTTGGAAACTGAATTTTAATCATCATGCAATGAGTAAGCAATAACCAGGTGATGTAAAATTTTACAATAAAATAGAATTGTAGAACTATAAATTATACTTTGAACTTTTTCCCAATTTCTTTTCAAACTACATTTTATAACTAGAGGCCCAATCATGAAACTCGTGCAAGGGCTCCGGCCTTCATAGCCCTGGCTTCATTCAGAAGGTTATCCTGAAGGTCGTCAGGACGGTTGTTCTGCTGTTTGGTCTAATTAGCATATTAGCTCTTTATTATATAGGACTATTAGCCTGATGCACGAAATTCGTGCACATTAAAAGGGAATTAATTGCCCTAACTGGTTTGGCTCAATGGATAAAGCATCAGCCTGCGGCCTCAAGAGTCCGGGTTTGATTCCTGTCAAGGGCATGTGCCATGGTTGCAGGCACATCCCCAGTGGGGAGTGTGCAGGAGGTAGCTGATCGATGTTTCTCTCTCATCAATGTTTCTAACTCTCTATCCCTCTCCCTTCCTCTGTAAAAAATCAATAAAATATATTTTGAAAAAAAGGGAATTAGCAGAGATATTCTAATATTGCTATTTGTCCTTTCTCTATAATAGAAGTGTGAGAGATGAAAGGAAATTAGTAAAATGTATATGAAAATAATATATAAATTTATTAATAAACAGTAACAAAAGGATATAACAACAACAGAGGCATGATATAAAAACGACAAAAACATAATATGAAAACAACAAAAACATGATTTGAAAACAACAAAAACATGATAATAAAAACAACAGTGATTCAAACAATGACTGATAAAGTGATTAAACTTAATTCTAATATCTCCCTGTACACCACATTAAGAGTGAAAACACTTTCAGAGTGCTTGACTAATTTCCCTTGTGATGAAGTATTTAGAACTTTAACTATAACATCACATGCTCTTCAAATTCGAGAGAAAGCAACATATAACTGACCATGTGCAAAAATGGGTTCAGGTAGGAATATGCCTACTCTGTCTAGAGTTTGTCCTTGTGATTTATTATTAGTCATCACAAATGCTGGCATCACAGGAAACCATTGTTGAATCAATTTAAATGGGAGGCCAGTGTCAGATGGGGACAAATTAATTCTTGGAGTCAGAACAACCTCTCCCTCTGAAGATCCTTTTAATACTTCAGCTTTGATAATGTTAGGTCGTAATCTTTTGATAATAAATCTGGTACCATTACAAAGACCCCATTACTATTGAGATTTCTCAATAGCATGATGATTGCACCCACTTTCAATTTTAATTTATGACACGGCATTCCCAAAGGAGTAATACTATTAAGAAATTCGATGGGAAAATTTTCCTTTTCAGCATCATTTGTGGAATCAATGGAATCATCACTCAAATATGTGTGAAAATCTCCATCGAGTATATCCAAAATTTCTTCATTTAATTTTTGAACATGCTCATTTTTTGGACAAAGAATTGCATGTTTAGATATATTTTTAATATTATCTATAGATATAGTATTTCCAAAGGTAGCTTCAATAATAGATCCATTACAAATCATTTCACAGGGGATTTCAATAATATCCATCCCTAAATGAAAACTGCTATCAAGTTTGCCATCTCCAAGTTTTACTAACCATCCACTATAAGCAGAATCCTCTGATCTCATATTTGTTGTAAGAGACAGCTTTCTGAAACATCCCCAAACATTGCAGTACTTTAAACTCGTTTGTACTATGGCCGATCATATAGCATGCAGTACAATACTGAGGCATTGTCGAAAATCCCCTCCAAGAAGGAGAACTTTCCCACCAAATACAACATTCAAATTTCTCTTAGTGATCTGTCTGTGGCGTTTATAGCATGACTGGATGCCATGGTGCATTCATCAATAATAAGAAGTTGGGCCTTTTTAATAGTTTTAGCAACTTCACTCTTTATATTGAGTCTAGAAATTGAAGTTTCATTGAATGGAATCGGTAATTTATATTGGGAATGAAAGGTGCTTCCACCGAGAAGTAAATTTGCAGCAATTCCTGTAGACGCTGTGAGTAAAACAGTACCACCACGACCTCTAATATAATGTATTAAAACTTTATACAGATAGGCAGGTGAATAGGATTCCTAGCTGGCAGGCCCCTGACAGCAAGCTGGCCACCTGTGGATTCCGTTAGGAATGGGGCTCCCTCCTCCCTCCTGTCAGGGTCCGGGGTGCAGGTGAATGGGGTTCCTGGCTGGCAGGCCACTGACAGCAAGCTATCCAACAGCAGATTCTGTGAGGAATGGGGCTGCCTCTTCCCTACTGGTTTGAAGGCCGGACTCAGTACTTCCATGCTTTGCTCCCAGGGCAGGTTACTGCCTGAAACCTCACCCTGAGGGCGGGTTCCTGCCTGAAACCTCGCCCTCCAGGGGGGACGGGGGGGGACAGCTGGGAGCTGGCGCAGCTGTTTCCAAAGCGACCCCTGCAGGACTGACTTCCTTCCGCTTGGTCATGCTTCTGGACGTGATGTTACACCCAGGGTTTTTATATAAGTAGATGGTATTTTAAAGACATAATTGTGATGTGCTGCTATATAAATGAGTCTGTTATAGTAATCTTTTTTCTCTCAACATTTTGTTATGAAAATGTTTAAACCTATAGTAAAGCTAAAAATTTTATAGTGACTCCCTGTATGCCCACCAACTAGATTCTATTATTGAGTAATTTCTTTTTATAAAGGCAATTTAATATAGCTGTTTTATAAAGGAAAAGCTGTATATGATAAAAAAGAAACGGGATCCCCATAGTCTTTAATAAAAATGAAATAAGGGAGTCTGCTTTTTTTGTTTACTTAGGTGATTTGCTTGAATAATAAGTAATTAAAATGTAATTTCAAAAGTAGGTTTTTCTTATGTGTCGTCATACTGTTTTTTCATTATGGTCTTCATTAATAAACATAAAATAGCAAAATCTCTCGATCCATTGATAGGACAGCTAATTGAGAAGTTGTTAAAGATTTTTTTAGAATCCAGCATAACCATTTCTTGTGGCTTTAGTCAGTCACATGTTGCTGGGTTCTGGAACTAAAGTTGGAGTTGTTACCTGTTTTTTTCCCTGATAGTTGATGTGAAAATTTATTCAGCCTTATTTATAATTTTGATATTTTCCTTTTTAGTGTTTATTATGAAAACAGGTATAGCTGTCTGGAATAGGTATTTAAGGGTATTCTTTTAGAATAGTAACCAACGTTAATCATAGTTGTTAACACATTGCGGGAAACGTATTTATATGTTTTACATTGACTGGTAGTAGAGCGCGGGATACGTATTAATACGGTTTTTATAGACTAGCGGTAGAATGCGGGTAACGTATAAATATGTTTATTTTTATACTTTTTTATTGCTCTAAAGGGATGCTAACATGCAGATATACGAATTCCAAAGGACAAAATTTGGGTCTCTAACACATACAATGGTGAATTATGTATGTACTTCCAGGTATAATGATAATCAATCTATTCAACTGCAAAAATGGCCCGCGCCACCTGTTAGCACGCGATAAAAGCTACCTGCAAACAATGTGTTAAGTACCATATGTCATTTTTCTGGGTTTAAGTAACTACAGTACTGTATTATTGAACTTGTCTCAGAAATTATGGAAATACGGGTCATTATATTAAGTTAATTCTGGATTTGGATCATATTATTGGCTATTAATAATCTACAGTCACATCTACATATATTAGCAGTAAAGAATCATTTTAGTGACAATCTGTTACACTTAATAAAAGAGAAAAGTCTGAGTTCACACCTTGTCTGCTGTAAGAACAAGTGTGATGTCAATGTGTAGTTCTTTCTTGTTTTTAAAACTAAGATAGTTCATCTTTATATAGAAACAGTTTTTAAAAGCGCAGGAAAGTATAGATAAATTTCTATAAATTTTATCTAAAATGTGTAAAATTATTTATTTTAATGTTCAAAAATATGTTAAAATTTGAATAATACCAAGAAGCAATTTTATTTCATTTAGAGGGTCAACAGAGTAGTTAATAAAATGACACCAAAACTAAAGAGACTTTTGCTATGGTATCAAGTGTGTTGGAATAATTAATATTTGAAAAGTTTTAATTAAAATAGTATGGAAAACTAAAAAACCAAACTCAAACCCTTAGAAAAATTTAGTCAAAAAGTTTGAAAAAAGATGATTTGTTGTCAATACTTTAGACACAGAAAAATAGGCTTTTGAGTAGAGCAGGTGTAGATTGTATATTCTATATATTGTTTTGGCATTTTCTTGTAATCTGATTTTTTTTTTTAATTTAAGAAGACACTGAATAAACCTTAGGTAATAACTTTAGTTAAATTCCTTGAAAATATAACTGCAGTTTCTCATTTTGATATCTTATGGTTTTTTATATCTTGTTGGTGTGAAGTTAGGGAAGAGGTCACCTCTTTGTATATTTTCTGCCAGTCAGACAGTTATTAGATCTTTGACATATTTTTTGATAATTCTGAAGAGATGCTCTCCAAAGTTTTAGAGAAAAGAAAGGGGGTGGCTGCATATAATGGGGATTAAGTGGGATTAATTAGTGTTCTACAAGTTGCAATATTGCCATCAATGTAAATGTTTTACTCAAATTACCTTGGCTTGACTGCCTATATTCATCTTTTGTGTCAATCAATGTAGTTATGTCAATGGCAATATTAAATATATTTGTACATATGTTGTCACTAAACATATATTAGTTTGATATTGATTGAAATTCTTGTCCAACTTTAGTCTATTGACCATATGATATTTTTTGTGTAATTTCTGTGATTATTGTAAATACTAGAGGCACAGTGCACAAAAATTTGTGCACTCGGGGGAGGGGGGGGTCCCTAAGCCCTGCCTGTGCCCTCTCGCAGTCTGGGACCCCTCGGGAGATAACGACCTGCTGGCTTAGGCCTGCTCCCGGGTGGCAGAGGGCAGGCCTAATCCCTAGGTGCAGCCAGCAGGGCCGATTGGGGAGTTGGGGTGCCACCCCCTATCATGCGCAGAGCAGGGCGGTTTGGGAGGTTGCGATGCCACCCTCAGTCACGCTCAGGGTAGGGCCAATTGGGGTGTTGGGGCACCGCCCCGTCACACTCAAGGCAGGGTCGATGGGGTGGTTGCAGCGCCACCCCCTGTCACGCACAGAGCAGGGCCCATCAGGGGGTTGGGGAGCTACCCCCTGTCACGCACAGAGCAGGCTCCATTAGGGGGTTGGGGCACTGCCCTCTATCACCCACAGAGCAGGGCCAATCAGGGGGTTGGGGCGCCACCACTCTCACACTCAGGGCAGGGCCGATGGGGAGGTTATGGCTCTACCCCGTCACACACAGAGCAGGGCCCGTGGGGTGGGGGGGTTGAGGCGCCTCACCCTGTCACACACAGAGCCGCAGGGCGATCAGGAGGTTGGGGAGCTCCCCCCTATCAGGCACAGAGCAGGGCCGATCAGGGGGTTGGGGCGCCTTCCCCTGTCAGGAACAGAGCAGGGCCGATAGGGAGGTTGTGGCCCCGTCCCCTGTCACACACAGAGCCGTAGGGCGATCAGGGGGTTTGGGCGCTGCCCCCTGTCACGCTGATCCCGGTGCTGGGAGTCCTCGCGGCTCCGCTGATCCCGGTGCTGGGAGGCCTATTACCCTTTTACTATATAGAATAGAGGCCTGGTGCATGGGTGGGGCTGGCTGGTTTGCCCTGAAGGGTGTCCCGGATCAGGGTGGGGGTCCCCACTGGGGTGCCTGGCCAGCCTGGATGAGGGGATGATGGCTGTTTGCAGCTGGTCACACCCCCTTCAGGGTGGGGGTCCCCACTGGGGTGCCTGGCCAGTCTGGGTGAGGGGCTGAGGACTGTTTTCAGGCTGGGATTGAAGCTCCCAACTGCTCCTTTTTTTCTTTTTTCTTCTTTTTATTCTGCGCCAGCTTTAGCTCTGAGGCTCCAGCTCTTAGGCCTCCGCTCCTGAAAGCAGGTATCTGGTTTGTTTCGGTTCTACAATCGAAACTCTGTATCAACTCCAGGTCTGAGATCCCGGCTAGCTGAAAGCTGGTTTCTGGGGTTTTGTTTAGCTTCTATTTTTGTAACTATGTTTCAAACTGCCAGCTCAGAGGCCTGCAGTGGCAGGCGGGGAACATTGGAGTCCTCCGTCACTGAAGCAAGCAAGCCTCATGTTAGTTTCAAGCTGCCTGGCTGCCGGCCGCCATCTTGGCTGAAAGTTAATTTGCATATCGCCCTGATTAGCCAATGGGAAGGGTAGAGGTCGTACGCCAATTACCATGTTTCTCTTTTATTAGATAGGATAAGGCTGATGACCAGTTAGTTACCCAGGCAACTGAT
Source organism: Myotis myotis (assembly GCF_014108235.1). NCBI lineage: Eukaryota > Metazoa > Chordata > Mammalia > Chiroptera > Vespertilionidae > Myotis > Myotis myotis. The sequence continues at coordinate 38,862,201 of NW_023416390.1, read as the reverse complement.
ATTTTAAGATTTTGATTTGGATTTTACTAATAAGCCAGAAATATCTCTCCCCATGAAGCTACTTGTTTGTTAGTAAAAAGATTTGTGAACAAGAATTGTGTACAATATTCAAACTTTTAATTTTATCTATTCTTCCTAAATTATACTACATTTAGGAATGATCTAATATATTTATTCAGAATTTTAATGTTATCTGCAACTTTAAAAATGAAAGGTCATATATTTTATAGCAATGTGAATTTCGAATTCATAACAATACATCCTATCTAATAAAAGAATAATATGCAAATTAGTCTTCACTCCGTCACAAAGATGGCGGTGCCCAGTCCCCTAGTATCACTGACACATGCCATGTTTCGCACCGCCCCCTGGTGGTCACTGCACGTCATAGCGAGCAGTAGAACTTGTGACCACCCAAGGGGACAATCTGTGTGTATGTATGTGTGTGTGTGTGTGTGTGTGTGTGCATATAGATAGATAGATAGATAGATAGATAGCCCGGTGCACGAAATTAGTGCACTGGGGTGGGGGGGGGGGCGTCCCTCAGCCCGGCCTGCCCCCTCTCACATACTGGGAGCTCTCAGGGGATGTCGTACTGACGGCTTAGGCCCACTCCCTTCTTCCCTTGGGGAGCGGGCCTAAGCCACAGTCTGGCCTCCCTTTGAGGGAGGCAACCGGGCTGATCAGGGGAAGGCACCAGCCCCATCACCCCGGTGCTGCAGCCACTGCCAGTCACCGCAGCCACCAAGGTGTTTACATCAACATGGACTCCAGTCCCTTCACCATGAAAAAAAGACAACTTTTTTAAGGCATTTTCAAGATGTGTCTTTCATAGGATATGACATTTCTTTATTTTATTTTTTATCCTTACCTGAGGATATGTTTCCACTGATTTTTAGAAAATGTGGAAGAGAAAGGGAAAGACAGAGAGAAACACCAAAGTGAGAGGAACACTTTGATTGGTTGCCTCCTGCATGAGCCCTGCCCTGGGGCCCGGCCAGGGAGGAGCCTGCAACCTAGGTACATGCCCTAGGTCAGAATTGAGCCCAGACCCTGCGGTCAGCAGGCCGAGGCATTATCCACTGAACCAAACCAGCGAGGGCAGGATATGACATTTCTTAGCCATCCAGCAGTGGAACTTCGTTTTTTTCTCCAGGAGTGTGATAAAAAACCCTAGATCACCTTTTTGGATTCTTATTACCCAATTTACTAAGAATATTACCAGTGGCATAGAGGGAGCTTAGCCAATGAGCGGTCAGAAAAGGTGTTTCCACCCTAACCAGTTTGGCTCTGTGGATAGAGCGTCAGCCTGCGAACCAAAGGGTCCCAGGTTCGATTCCGGTCAAGGGCATGTACCTGGGTTGCGGGCACATCCCCAGTAGGGAGTGTGCAGGAGGCAGCTGATTGATGTTTCTCTCTCATGAATGTTTCTAACTCTCTATCCCTCTCCCTTCCCCTCTGTAAAAAAATCAATAAAATATGTTTTTTAAAAAAAAGAAATTGCTCTTCCCCTCTCTCGTCAATCCATGTCTATGGTCTGTAATATAAAGATTGCTGAAAAGGAGTTGAATAAAATTTTAATGAAACATAAGAGTGGATAAAGGCATTATTTGCAGGTTAGTTTATTATTTTATTGGGTGATTTGTAGCTAAACTAGCAAATGATTGTGTGTGTGTTACGTGCTGTTGAGTGGGCTCCAACTCCTGGTGACCCTTTGAATGAGTGGTGTCCACAGTGTGTTGGTTTAACCAGCCTTCCTCAGCTCCTATAGACTCATGCCTATGGCTTCTTTTTAGAGTCATTCCATCTCATATTTGGTCTTTCTCTTTTCCTGCTGCTCTCTTTCTTTTCGAGCATTATTGTCTTTTCCAAAGAACCCTGCCTTTTCATGACGTGCCTTTAGTAGGACAGCTTCAGTTTTGTCATTCTTGCCTCCAGTGATGTTTCAGGCTTAATTTGCTCTAGAGCCTGTGAAGTGACCCCATGTCCTGTGTGGTTCAGGGTTTGGGGTCTGGAAGAGGGGCCGCATGCAAATGAAAGAGATAAGACAAGAAATAATAATTTGGAAATTGGGGGGCCAGGCGGGAGCCTATCCCAAAAGGAAGGACTCCACCTCTGCTCAGGCCTTGCCATCCTTTTATTCAGTGTGGGATACACCTATAGCCCTTAGGCAGGCAATTTCCAATAACAGACTATCTTTTCAGTAAGGATTTACATGACTATTTGGTGGGGAAGTTGCTTCAGCTACCATTGTCTGGACTAAACAGTGGGTGCATAGCCCTGACCTTTGCCAGGGTTCAGGGGTCACCAGCATTCTGGGCTCCTTGTCCACACCTCTCTGCTAGTGAAGACAATGGGTGGCTTCCCGCAAGGGCCCACTGGCCTGTCTTTGTGGTGGTCCAGGGTATCTGTAGAGCTCTCCTCGAAAACCATATTTCATTTTTTTCCTATCAACCTTCACTGTCCTAACTTTCACATGAGTACATAGCAATTGAGTATATGAGGGTGTGAATGATCTTGGTCTCTAATGACACATCTATTGCCTTTCAGAGTCTCAGTCTTCTCTTGATATTTTTTCTTTGCTCAAGTCTCCATTTGAATTGATACTGAACCAAGATAAGTAAAAACTTTAACAATTTTGATATCGTCATTGTCTATTTTGAAGTTGTATATTCCTTTTGCAGTCATGCTTTTTATCTTCTTGATGTTCAAATGTAGTCCTGCTTTGACACCTTTTTCTTTCGCGTTCATTAGAATTCAGATCATTGTTACTTGCTGCCAGAAAGATGGTGTCATCTGCATATCTTAAGTTATTGATATTTCTTTCACCAATTTTCACTCCTCTTTCCTCTGAGTCTAGCCCAGTTTTTTTGTATTTGTTCTGTGTACAGATTAACCAAATAGGGAGATAAAGTGCACCATGTCTGACACCTTTGCCTGTAGGAAATCATGCTGTCCTGACTGGCTTCTTGGCCATAATATGGGTTATGCCTTAGGACAAGTCACGTGCTGAGGCACACCCATTTCTTTCAGAACAACCCAGAACTTATTTATCATGACCCATACACTAAAAGGCTTTACTATAGTCATAAAATATAGACTAACCCTCATTTGCTTCTTTGGCATTCCTAAAAATAGATTGGCTTGGGGCCCTAGCTGGTGTGGCTCAGTGGATATTGCGTCTACCCAAAGACTAAAGGGCCTGGGTTTGATTATGGTCAAGGGCACATACCTCGAACCTGGAACCTCCGTTGCAAACTCCATCCCCAGCCCCGGTCAGATGCATGTGGGAGGCAACCAATCTCTCTCTCTGTCATCGATGTTTCTCTCTTTGTCTCTCCCCCTCCCTTCCACTCTTTCTAACAAATATCAGTGGAAAAATATCCTTGGGTGAGGATTAACAACAACAACAGTATTGCCTTGGGAAAAAGGTTTTTTCTCTTTACTGGGGAAATGGAGGATTGGCTTATATTCAGGCATGCAGAGAGCCTTCTGTTATACCCAGTTAAGCAGAACTATCTAGTTCTGCACACATTGCACTGCACACAGTTTCATATTTGTAAATTCAGTTAGGTGTCATCTTATTTATCCTGACTTTTATCCTTACCACAGTCTATAGTGCCTGGCTTCTGATGTAAATAAAATGAATCAATCTTTTGTCATGATGTCTTTTATCATGTTTAACATTTATTCAGCAAACATGTATTAAGTGTTATGTGGAAAGCATTATACTAGCTGTTTTGGGACATGTAAAAATGCTGTAACATCTAAATAAGATTAGAATAAAATGTAATCTATGCAGTGCAGGGTGTAATATAAAGGAGGCGGATGGGTAATCACTAGAGCTTTCAGTTGGATCATAGGTTAAAAATACCAGAAAAACAGTTTAGTCTTGATGACAAAGGAAATATATTTTTAGCAGCTATAATATTCAAAATGATCATAGTTTAAAAGTCATTTAACAAAACAGGTTCTGGGATTTTTATAAAATTATTCTCCTTACTGTCATACTGTTAGATTGATCAAAGAAGTTAGACTGTGCACTAAATGAAAAACATTTTATCGTGGAATAGGGGAAGACTTGAATTTTCATTAGTAGTCTCTTAGAGGTTCCTTCTGAGGCTTCAGCACATTTCCTTTTCTCTAAAGAAGTACAGTGAAGAATTATGCCTCAAAGAGTCACTGGCCTTTTTTTTCTTCTTAAAGTAGATTTTAGTCCTTATATAGAGTATCAAATAACACTGGGGATGGAGCCCTTTACCTCTCCTTAGAGGGGCATTGAACAGTAAATAGAAGCTTACTGTGAAATATTATTTTATATAGAAGATCATTATAACTCAATACTAATTGTTAAAATGGGTCTCAGGGTTTTCTGTGAGTGCTATGAAACAATGATTCTTAATACTGTAAATTGTGACAAAGTTTTGTCAAATGGAATTGTATTTGTGGCTTATGCTTTCACTTGGTGACTGGAATGACACCCACCCCTTGGACATGAGACAATTGTGGTCTGGAAGAGCATGGGAGTGGAGGGCATGAGACCTCATCTGCACCATCACACAATGGCAGGTGATCTGGGCAGATGTGAGTACCATTGACTTAGTACCATAGTGGTGCCTATCCTTTAGGCCAGTGGTTCTCAACCTTCCAGCCCTTTAAATACAGTTCCTCATGTTGTGACCCAACCATAAAATTATTTTTGTTGCTACTTCATAACTGTAATGTTGCTACTGTTATGAATCGTAATGTAGATATCTGATACGCAAGATGGTCTTAGGCGACCCCTGTGAAAGGGTCATTCGACCGCCAAAGGGGTCGCAACCCACAAGTTGAGAACCGCTGCTTTAGGCCATGGAGGGTAGTCATAAATGAGAGAATATTTGTGGAGCCTTCTGCTACATTTGCCAAAACTAAGAAATTAATATTGGTAAGTTACTATTAACTAAGCCCTAGGCTTTATTCAGATTTATCATTTTTTCACTAATATCCTCCCCCCCCCCAAGCATATTTTAAGTTTTCCAGATATTTGAAAAGTAATGTTTGCCTGTCTTAAGAAACACAGTGTATTCTGAACATCACTCATTCTTTTCTTCTTAATTCAAAACCATTATTGTGAAAGACATTAACATTCTGTGCCTTCAGGGGTTGTTTACCTACTTTATGTTTTCTGTCTAGACCTCAGGCTGCTGTACTCTGCTTCTAGTTGGCCCTCATCAGTGTGACCTCACCAGAAAGCCAAACAGCAAGGGAGTACTAATATGTTACTTTTAGCTTCCGGGACAGCCTTCTGTTTATTAATGAATTCAGATAAAGAACATTCAGAGAGGCAGGAGTGATCATGGAGGTAGGAAAAATGGCAGGAGCAAAGATCTGAGGAATTTCCCAAGAATTCTGAAGAATTTCCTTGGCTTTCCAACAGTTTGCTGCTTCACTCTTGTGTTATAAGAAAGATTGCTTTAAAAAACTTGCTGAATGACTGGATAGGGGGCCTGGTGAGGAAAGAGACTTAAAACTTACGTTTTATGCCTGCAACACTGGAACAGTAAATGACAGTACCATTTTAAAAAATAACATTTAATTTCTGATTATAAAAGTATAATTACTGTAGAGTATTTGGTAAGACACAAAAGCAAAAAACACATAATAAAAATCAACTATGATTTTGTTGTAGATATACCCAATCACCTTTAAATATGATACCTAAACATATTTTTACACACTTTGAATAATATATACAATTTTATGATCTGTTTGCCTTACTCTGTCATCAGCATTTTCCCCATGTCATTAAATAATCTTCAAAACCTTGATTTTCAGTGGCTACCTCATAGTTCATTGAAAATCAGAGGTGATTTAACTTTCCATTTTGTTGGATTTTGAGTCTCATTATTGTTACTTTGCTTTGAACCTCCTTGTAAGAAAAATCTTTATCTACATTTCTATATATTCTCTTGGGACAGCTTTTTGAAGTGAGTTCACTTAATCAAAATGGCTTTTAATACATGTGGTTAAGGAACCTTTAAAAAGTCATACTCTTTTCCCACTGGTAGAGTGTGGGCATGACTTTTCCCTCTTATACTTTTGCAGTCGGGTACTAGAATTTGGGGTCTTTAGAAAGGCTAGGCATGCCGAAACCGGTTTGGCTCAGTGGATAGAGCGTCAGCCTGCGGACTGAGAGGTCCCGGGTTCGATTCCGGTCAAGGGCATGTACCTGGGTTGCGGGCACATCCCCGGTGGGGGATGTGCAAGAGGCAGCTGATCGATGTTTCTCTCTCATCGATGTTTCTAACTCTCTCTATCTCTCTCCCTTCCTCTCTGTGAAAAATCAATAAAATATATTTAAAAAAAAAAAAAAAAAAAAGAAAGGCTAGGCTTATTTTGAAGATTATTTTGACTTTCTGAGTTTGAGGTGACAATTGGGCAGACAAATATAATGTTCAGTAAGTAGTACTTGATGAAGCAGAGTGAAATGGAGAGAAGCACTTTTACAACTAAAGATTTAGAAACTGTAGTTTATGTGAAACAGGGTATCTCTAAGCCATACATATCTATATCTATACCTAATTGTATGTGTGTGTAATGATATCTGTGGCGTTATATAGGGAGACTAAACTTCAGGGCAAACACAGACAATAATGGATGAAAGTGGAGAGAAAAATCTTTTGAGGTGATAGAGATTAAAGGGATGTTGTGTTTTCTGTAAGACCTTATCCTAAGGAGTAGTTAGTTTTAGCTTATTGTGTAGCACCCTCTTTTGTAATTTTAAGTTTTTGACCTGATTTCAGTATTCCAATAATGCCGATAAAATTCTTTAATGTCACGTAGTTTAATACATTCTTGATTTTTTTTTTTTTAATTTTAGGGAGAAGGAGATAGAAACATCAATGATGAGAGAGATCATCAATTGGCTGCCTCCTGCATGTCCCCCACTGGGGATTGAGCCTGAAGCCAGCATGTGCCCACATGCCCTGACTGGGAATCGAACTGTGACCTCCTCGTTCATGAGTGAACACTCAACCACTGAGCCACACCCACCAGGCACATTCTTGCTGCTTTGTATTCTTTAATTTTTTTAAAATCCTCACCTGAGGACATGATGGGGTGGGAGGGCGGGGGGGAGAGAAACATAGATAGGTTGCCTTCTGTACATGCCCCAATTGGGGATCTAATCCATAACTCAGATATGTGCCCTGACCAGGAATCGAACCGGCAGCCTTTTTTTGGTTTATGGGCCACTGATCCAACCAACTGAGCCACCTGGCCAGGGCCTTACTTAAGTTTAACTAGTATTTTAAAATAAGATTTTACTTGTCTTTAGTAGCTGTCCCTTGGGTCTATGCTTTTAAGTCTACTTCTTCTTTGTAAGCAGGAAGAGAGAGGGAAATGGCAAGAAAACATAGAGCAGGGAGATCAAGGTTCTTAAACTGTCATACAGCATTTTACTTTTTAAAGACAAATGTATAGGCAAAATTACTTGTGCATTTATATGAGTCAGAATATTATTGAGACATTTTCTTGTTTGACCAATTTAAAAAGTGTTATGTTCTGCTGGTTATCATTTCAGCTTTTTGAGGTGGTGATAGGGAAGTTGTCCAGAGAGGCTGGTTGCCCCTGGCTAAGCTCATAGAGCAAGCTTTACTGCTGTAAATCGCTATAATCCAAAGGTGCTAATGAGTGTAAGCAAAAAGGTATCATAGCCTACATAACATCTGTCTCCAGCAGTTCTCAACTTGTGGGTTGCGAACAATGAAAATACATCCTGCATATCAGATATTTACATTACGATTCATAACAGTAGCAAAATTACAGTTATGAAGTAGCAACGAAAAAAATTTTATGGTTGGGGGTCGCCACAACATGAGGAACTGTATTAAAGGGTCGCGGCATTAGGAAGGTTGAGAACCACTGGTACCATCAGTAACAATACAGGTCCCAGGTGATTATATCATTTCTGAGGATTGGAAACTTTTTTTTTTGTTTTAATTCTGTCATTTTCCATTCTTGCTGAATATCAGATCTCTCCCTACCTGTAGTCATTTTGAATTATGACTGCATATTATATCACCTGGTGAGCTTTTAAACCTCTCTAAGCTCAGACCACAACCCAAACTGATTAAATCAGAGTCTGTTGGTTGGAGGGTGAGCTGGCTAGGACCTAGAATTCAGTAATTTTTAAAGCTCCACAGGTTAAGTGAAACAAGGTGTATTTGACTCTTAAACAACATAGGTTTAAACTTCATGGGTCCTAATACTGCACTTTTTCCAATAAATATGTATAGCACTGTAAATGTATTTTCTCTTCCTTATAATTTTCTTAACATTTTCTTTCCTCTAGCTTACTTTATAATATAAGTACAATATATAATACATTTAACATACAAAATAATATGTTACTTGTCTGTTTATGTAATCAGTAAGGCTTCTGGTCAACAGTAGCCTATTTGTACTTACATTTTGGGGGAGTCAAAAGTTACACTTGAATTTTCGACCCCAGAGCTATTCAAGGCTCAGCAGTATAACAACCAATCTTACCATAGGCCAGTGGTTGGCAAACTCATTAGTCAACAGAGCCAAATATCAACAGTACAGCGATTGAAATTTCTTTTGAGAGCCAAATTTTTTAAACTTAAACTATATAGGTAGGTACATTGTTATTAACTTAATTAGAGTACTCCTAAGCTGGCCTTTGCTAAAAACGTCCTCAATCTGATTGAGGTACGTTCGATGAGGTCGACCCCTTCCAATCTCTCGTCCATACTTGTCTTGTGTACTTGTTTCGTCTATCTCCTTTCGTTCATCCTCTCTGTATGTCCAAACCATCTCAACACACCTTTCTCAATCCTCGACACTACATCTTCTTTCACTCCACAACGTTCCCTAAAATTAACTTAATAAACTTTACTTAACATTTTAAGTCAACTTCGCACTGTACGTGCGCACCCGCACGTGGTATTTTGTGGAAGAGCCACATTCAAGGGGCCAAAGAGCCACATGTGGCTCATGAGCTGCAGTTTGCCGACCACTGCCATAGGCTAATTGAAATAAATAAGAGTTAAGGTTCTATGGCATTTATTTCATCAACTTATAAGGAAACAACATTGAACAAACATACAGTAGTATTTGAGGACCCACTGTAATTCTTAATGGGTTTGTTTATTAAAATCACCTGGGAGATTTTGTTCAGTGTTCTTCTCTCCTTATTACATGAGTGAACCAATGTTAAATGATGGGAATACAGCCCATGTCTTAGATGTATTAGGAGAAAAAAATGCTAAGTATCAATTTGTTAATCAATATTTTTCCTGTCTCTTTTTGGGAGATATCCTGCTTACATAAGTAACTTTTCATTTATCCAGTATTATTTCATGTTAATAATTTTGAGTTTTTTGTTCGATATTCATATAATCTCTCTGAGAGCAGAGATGTTGTCTATTCTGCTTACATACCCAGCACTTAGTGGGTATTCACTAGATGTTACAAGAATGAAACATTAACACTGAGTTTTGGGAGTACCTAACTGTTTTATTCTTTTTTAAAATATATATATACTAGAGGCCCGGTGCACAAAAATTTGTGCACTCGGGGGAGGGGGTCCCTCAGCCCGGCCTGTGCCCTCTCGCAGTCTGGGACCCCTAGGGAGATAATGACCTGCTGGCTTAGGCCTGCTCCCGGGTGGCAGAGGGCAGGCCCAATCCCTAGGTGCAGCCCCAGGTCGGGCTCAGAGCAGGGCCGATTGGGGAGTTGAGGTGCCGCCCCCTGTCATGCACAGAGCAGGGCGATCAGGAGGTTGTGATGCCACCCTCAGTCACGCTCAGGGTATGGACGATTGGGGGGTTGGGGCGCTGTCCCCTGTCACACTCAAGGCAGGGTCGATGGGGAGGTTGTGGCGCCACCCCCTGTCACTCACAGAGCAGGGCCCATCAGGGGGGTTGGGGCTCCGTACCCTGTCACGCACAGAGCAGGCTCCATCAGGGGGTTGGGGCACTGCCCTCTATCACCCAGAGAGCAGGGCCGATCAGGGGGTTGGGGTGCCGCCACTCTCACACTCAGGGCAGGGCCGATGGGGAGGTTATGGCTCTACCCCGTCACACACACAGCAGGGCCCGTGTGTGTGTGGGGGGGGGGGGCGTCGCACCCTGTCACACACAGAGCCGCAGGGCGATCAGGGGGGTGGGTAGCTCCCCCCTATCAGGCACAGAGCAGGGCTGATCAGGGGGTTTGGGCGCTGCCCCCTGTCATGCTGATCCTGGTGCCGGGAGGCCTCTCAGCTCCACTGATCCTGGTGCTGGGAGGCATATTACCCTTTTACTATATAGGGTAGAGGCCTGGTGCACGGGTGGGTGCCGGCTGGTTTGCCCTGAAGGGTGTCCTGGATCAGGGTGGGGGTCCCCACTGGGGTGCCTGGCCAGCCTGGGTGAGGGGCTGAGGGCTGTTTGCAGCTGGTCACACACCCTTCAGAGTGGGGGTCCCCACTGGGGTGCCTGGCCAGTCTGGGTGAGGGGCTGAGGGCTGTTTTCAGGCTGGGGGTGACTGAAGCTCCCAACCGCTCCTCCTTTTTCTCTCTCTTTTTTTTTTATTCTGGGCCAGCTTTAGCTTTGAGGCTTGGCTCCAGCTCTTAGGCCTCCGCTGCTGAAAGCAGGTTTCTGGTCTTTGTTTACCTTCTGTATTTGAAACAATGTTGCGATCCTGCTGGCTGAAGCCCTGCAGACTAAAGCAGGTTTCTGGGGTTTTGTTTAGCTTCTATATTTGTTACATAGTTGCTTAGAGTTGCAGTTCAGCGGCCTGCAGCGGCAGGCGGGGAACGTTGGAGTCCTCCATCACTGAAGCAAGCAAGCCTCATGTTAGTTTCAAGCTGCCTGGCTGCCAGCCGCCATCTTGGCTGGCAGTTAATTTGCATATTGCCCTGGTTAGCCAATGGGAAGGGTAGTGGTTGTACGCTAATTACCATGTTTCTCTTTTATTAGATAGGATTTTTTTATTGATTTCAGAGAAGAAGGGAGAGGGAGAGAGAGTTAGAAACATCAATGATGAGAGAGAATCATTGATGGGCTGCCTCCTGCACACCCTTTACTGGGGATTGAGCCCACACCCTGGGGATATGCCCTTGACCGAAATAGAACCTGGGACTTTTCAGTCTGCAGGCCCACACTCTATCCATTGAGCCAAACCAGTTAGAGCAGTACCTGTTTTATATCTATATGTATTTTTTATATTGTGAAGCTTTATAATTACATTCTCCACCAAGGAAAAATATCTTCCATAAAACAGGAAGTAGGTTTCTTGAATTTTGAAAGTCTTTTGTAGGTAAGGGATTCTGTGTGATCATTAAGTTTTGAGCAAAGATGCAGCACACAATTTCTTGTGGAAGCTACATTTTCATGCTTTGCCCTCATGCCAGACTTCAAAACAAAACAAAATATATAGGAAAAAAACATGAACAAACCGGAACTTTTAGAGTCTGTGCTTAGTTTAAGCTTTATGATAAATTAGACTAGAGCTTGACACATTTATCAGCTCAGTAGTTGTTTTTTTACCCAATCTTACATCTTAAAAGTAGAAGTGGGAAATAAAAATGAGGGTATCCTGTCAAACATGGTTGACTTGTGGTTCAGATGATGAGAAAAATAAGACATTTTTTTGGAGGGGAAGAGGGGGAGACCAGCAGCCTGACTCTGTACCTAGTTAATTAGTATCCCTAATGCACATTCCTATTAGCCTATAGTCTAGTCCAGCCGTGGGCAAACTACGGACCGCGGGCCTGCCGGCCCGTTTGAAATGAATAAAACTAAAAAAAAAAGACCGTACCCTTTTATGTAATGATGTTTACTTTGAATTTATATTAGTTCACACAAACACTCCATCCATGCTTTTGTTCCGGCCCCCCAGTCCAGTTTAAGAACCCATTGTGGCCCTCGAGTCAAAAAGTTTGCCCACCCCTGGTCTAGTCACTACCCCTTCCTTAATTATCTGGTCTTGCAAGATCTGTTTAGCTAAATACTCACATTTTACAGAGGCCATAAACCATGAACAATACACAGCGCTGGTGCCAGGCGTTTAGGTGTGGTCTCATGGCCCCCATCCCAACACATGGGGCTTTTTGCAAAGGTCCGGAAGTCTGATCCATATATGGAGGATAAAGAAACCAAAGGGTATAAAGATAAAGCTTCCTCCATATTGGTTTGCTCAGGATTTGGAAACAGGCTCCCCTGAGTCACGATACTAGTACACCTGGAAATAAATGGGTTTTTCCTGTATGTATGTATGAGTACTCCTGTGTGTATATTTTCCTGTCGCTTGGTAAATTCTGTAACACAGATATACAATATATTTGGAAAAATGGCTTAAGTTTGCAATGGGGAAGGGTAGTTACTTAAGAAAGCGTAAGTAGTTCTAGCCAAGATAATCTAAAAGCTCTTATTAAATCTTTGTTATTTCAGAACTCTGTAGAATTCTCCAGTTTTAGAATTGAGGATAACAAAGCATATCATACAAATTCACACTGCCTATTTAAAATCCTTTATGGTTTAGATTTTCTCCTGTGGTCTTAGTGCTTCAGCCGTATAAAGCTCACTGGTTTTTTCTCTCTCCCCTTATGATTTTTAAATTAAAAAAAAACCACACCCACACACACCTTTTTTTGCACATAGTAAACAATTGCGAAGAGAAAAGAGTACACAGTAAAAGCAGTTTTCTTTTACTCTAGAGCACCAGATCCTTCTTAGAGGAAATCACTATTAGCATTTTCTTGTGTATCTTTCCAGTCAGTTCACATTGCCAGCACACACATGCAGATAGATTTTGTAGTTTATAATAGGAACACTCCTGTCCACTGCTCTGTATTCCCCCCCCCCCCCCCCACACACACACACTTAATATATATCTTGGAGATCTTTCCAAATTACTTTTTATTTTTCTCAAATCCTTACCAGATGAAGTCTTCCTTATTTTTTTAACATCCTTTTCAAGCCCAGCTTCTTCTCATATCTCTTCATGTAATTAATCTCTCCCCTCTATTGCTGTCACTTTTTTTGCCCCTCTGTTATACACCTGTCACAGGTCTGTCAGGTGTCATCATGACTTGCATGTGGTTCTCTCTTCCCAGGTGTCATTTCCTTGTCTCTGCACTCCTTTTGTAATCTGGCCCTTCCCACCTTCAGGACTTTAATTACAGTTGTGTACCAAGGTCTCACAAATTTATACCTACAGCCCAGGCCCCAACGCTGAGTTGACATATCTATTTCTTGGATATCTCAAAGACATCTTATTTCAGTATATCCAAAACCAGCTTCTTTTTCATTGTCCCTGTCTTAGTAAATGGCATTTGTATCTATCTCAGTTAAGAAAACTATGAGTTGTTCTTGAAATCCCCATCTCCCTTCCCTCCTCCCATATTCCAAAAGCATACATTTGGTTGATTTTTACCTCATAAATATGTCTCAAATCCATCATCTTTGTCTCTGATACCAGTGTGTGCAGCCTGCCATCACCTGCATCTGGATTACTACCGTAGTCCTCCACAGCCTCTCTGGTCCCCTTCCCTCTGAGGAAGCTTTCCAAAACACAAATATCACTGTGACCTCTCCCCTGCTTCAAATATTTTGATGGCTTCCTAATACATTTAGAATAAAGACGTGTATTTTTGAGATAGCCTGACAAGGTCCTGCATGGACATGTGTTAATACTTTCCAGCTCTTATTGCACTTCCCCTTCTCTTGACTTCTACCACCATGGCCTTATTTCTAGGTCCTGCCACTCCCTTTGCTCCTTTTTGCCTCAGGGCCTTTACTTGAGCTCTTCAGCCTTCCCTAGCTCTTCCCTTTACCTTCTCCTAGTTAACACCCCCTGATGTTTCAGATACTACCTCAAGCATTGCTTCCTCTGTGAACCTTCCCTGATACACCTAACTAGGTCACATTCCCCTGGCACTCAGCAAGGTATACCTCTCCTTCGTAGCACATTTCCATGTTTACTGTACATTTATTTGATATATATAAATACACACACACACACACACACACACACACACATCACGTTGTTTACCCATATCTTCAGAAAAAAAATCACTTCTGTCGTGGTAAACAACCTGCTTCCCTATTTATAATGGTCTGGCCCTCTAGCAGCTTCAGTGCGAAATTATAGCTAATTTGCCTACAAACATCAGGTGGTCATAATAATCTGGCCACTGTGTGTGTGTGTAGATATTCTGCTAGGTGGAATCTCCTAGGAATCTCCCTAAGGGCAGAGGCCACTTTAGTTTCCAGCATAGGTGCCCAGCACAAAAGTAGACACTCAGACCTTTAATGAATGAATGAATTCATTTCTATTTTCTCAGTTCAATCTACTGTGGAAGTATACAAAGTACTATACTTGGCATATTGAAAAACCTCAAATACGTATTTTCAGATTCAAAGTGAATTTATATGCTCAAAATGACACAGTATGGATTAGTAAGCATTACCATTTCCCACCAGACTTCACAGGTTTTAAATTTTACCGGAAAGAGATCAGTCTGGGGAAGGGGAATAGGAAGATACGATAATTGTGAACTGCTGTATCTGTCTTTTAGTAGAATTATTTTTCTGTATTGTTTCCTAGGCCATCTATACTCCCCCATTGTCTTATATCTCTCCCTAATAAATTGTGAACTCCTAATTACTTTCAACCTAGAGAAGTAATGACTTTTTCCTAAGCACTCAGAAACACCTGTTCACTTATAAAACAGTTGTTTAAAGTTTGCAAAGAAATACAGAGATACACTCAGATTGTATTCTGTCTAGGTAGACATCCACTGTCTGCCTGTGTGTTAGCCATGAGACTTTAAAGGAAGCTGCTTAACTGCTGTGAGGCTTGGCTGTCTCATCTGTGAAACTGAGATAGTTATGTTATCTACCTCATAGCATTACTGTGAGGATTAAATGAGATAGATATATGGCATTTAACATAATGACTTCTGGCAACATACAAGTGCTTAATGCAAATGGTTGTTGTTCCTGCAGCTGTTATTGTTGGGACACATTTTCTCAATACAAAGGTTGCTTAGGTTTTCAGTCATTGTTCACACATGTCCATTTACCTGTGGTGCTTAGTGTAATTAAATTTGTTCTATATGCCAGGAATATTCCAAAGCCCAACCAGCATTGACATCCTGTTGAAGCAAACAACTAATTGATAACTAAGATTACCTTTACTCCGTCCTGAGTTCCAAGAGCTTCAGCTAAGAGAGCGCAGTGGGGACCAGGAGGAGAAAGGGTGATGGGTGTTTGAATTAGCAATTTGGCTTGAAGGACGGGTATTCTTGATGTCTCCATTAGTAAGAAACAAGTCATGAATCTGCAAATACACAGTAGCTCATTTAAAGTTATAGGGGAAATGTTTAAATGGACTTTCTCTGAGCCAGCATTGAAACCATTATTGTGTTTAAAGTGTGTTCCAAGTTCCAAAGTACCTTAATTTAAAACAAATTTTTGCACACATTCCTTTATAAGTTGGAATCTGTTTTTATTAACCAATGTTTAAGAGACATTTATTACTTTTTGTTTTAATAGAGAAACATTTACTTCTAACTTTATTTGTATTTTTTCTAATTAGTACACTTTATCTTTTAGAGTAGTTTTATGTTCACAGCAAAATTGAGCAGAAAGTATAAAGAGTTCCCATGAACCTGCTGACCCTGCATGCACCACCTCCCCACTCCCAGTGTCCCACAGCAGTGATACATTTGTTACAATCGATGCATCTACATTTGACACAATATTGGCACTCAGAGTCTCTGGTCTACATTGGGGTGACTCTTGCTGTTGTACATTCTATGGGTTTTGACAAATGTATAATGACCTTCATTAATTACTGTAGTGTCATACAGACTAGTTAAACTGTCCTAAAGATCCTCTGTGTTCCCTCTTCCCCACTAAACCCTAGCAACTACTGATTTTTTTATTTTTCTGACTCCATAGTTTTGCCTTTTTCACCATGTTCTGTAGTTGGAATCAAACAAAATGAATAGCCTTTTTAAATTGGCTTCTTCCACTTAGTAATATGCATTAAGTTTCCTTTTTTTTTTTTTTCATGGTTTGATAGCTCATTTGTTTGGAGTAGTGTTCTATCATCTATATGTACCACAAAATTGATACCCTATTTTGTACGTCTTTAGTTACAATGAAAATTCACTCAGGGAATATACTGATTCTCAAATGATGACAGAACAACCAGCTATTACTATAATTAGTTCCACTTGCTGTGATACTTAAAACTTACAAAGTATGTAGTAGTAGTTTTAAAAGTATATTTTTCCTAAATAGGCCAAAATAATAAGATTTTATTTGTCATATATATCTTCTTTAAAGATAGGTTTTTGAAGCATCCTGTAAATATATTTTGATTATACCCATCAAGTTTTCTATACTCTTTCTGTATGAACTATTTTTCAGAGCACATATTTGATTATTGATAGTATTACTTTCCTGGTATTCACAGTTCATAAGTTTATGTTTTACAGAATTAATAAGATATACTAGTTAAATCATTTTTAATTATACTGAATTGTAATTAATGTGGTTGGGTAATCAGTGCTGGTTTGCACTTATTTTAAATAAAACATGCAGATCATTTCTAAACTATGGCCACTTTAAAAGAAAAAAGCTTTATATAATGCATTAGCTTAGAAAATCAAGGTAATTTATGATGTGAAGGTTAGAGAAAAATGGAAGCTGTAAAATTGAAAAGAGTTTTGAAAACTATTGGATGGGCCTTACTGACAAATAATTGTGAATTTAGATTTTGTTTGAATTACTTCTCACATTTATATTTTATAAATGAAACTGAGCACAGTACAGTGTATCTGGACTTTAGTAGTGCCTAGCTCTCAACCTTGGTTTCTAAAACCTTCCCACTAAAAGGAACCAGGAGGGCTCCTTGAAGAAATGGCTGATTCCTAGGCTGGGAGCCTAGAACATGTTGGTATGCCAGAAAGTAAGGAAGTGCTCAGTGAAACCAATGGTGGCCTATCACCAGGAGATGGGGGCCATTTGAAGAGGCTCCCACTGGCTAAATCTGGGATAATTTGAGTATCAAAATAATTAAAAGCTATAATGAACTACTAGAGATCATTAGGAAAAAATTAGGAATTCACATAGCCTCGCCAGTAATATACCAGGTGTACCGGTTAATAATGCGGATTTTTTTCAATAGTTGGAGTTACACATATGTTGATATACGTGCGATTTGATATGTATGTTATTTTGTTGTATTGACAGCAAGCTTCAAAACTTCATATGTCAAATTTGCTGAAGGTGTTAACATCATAGATATTTTTACGCTTAAAAATGTCAAATTTCGTGCTGAAAACAGAGTATATGTGGGAAGTTTTAATTCATTACTTTATTTTGAAGAAAAGTGCTGCTGAAAGTTATTGTATACTTCAGGAAGCTTATGGTGAACATGCTCCATCTCAAGATACTTGTGAACACTGGTTTAAACGCTTTAAAAGTGATGATTTCAATGTGAAAGACAAAGATCGTCCAGGTCAACCGAAAAAGTTTGAAGACCAACAATTACAAGCATTATTGACTGAAGATGTGTGTCAAACTCAAAAACAACTTGCAGAAAGATTAAACGTTGCTTAGCAAACAATTTCCAATCGTTTACAAGCAATGGGAAAGATTTTAAAGGAAGGGAAGTGGGGCCACATCAACTGAACGAAGACAGATGGAAAATCGAAAAGTCATCAATAAAATGTTGCTTCAATGGCATGAAAGAAAGTCTTTTTTGCATCAAATTATGACTGGTGATGAAAACTGGATTTATCTTGAGAATCCCAAATGCACAAAATCATTAGTTGATCCAGGTCAACCACCAACATCGACTGCAAGGCCAAATTGCTTCGGAAAGAAGACAGTGCTCTGTGTTTGGTGGGATCAGAAAGGTGTGGTGTATTATGAGCTTCTAAAACAAGGTGAAATCAATACTGATCGCTACCGACCACAAATAATCAATTTGAACCACAAACAGAATCTGCCAGAAGATACGGCAAAGTAATTTTGCTTCATGATGACGCACCATCACACACTTCAAAACCAGTTAAAGACACGTTAAAAGATCTTGCCTGGGAAGTATTAACCCACCCGCTGTATTCACCAGACCTTGCTCCTTCACATTATCACTTGTTCAGATCGATGGCACATGCGCTTTCTGAGCAGCACTTCAAAACGTGCAAAGAAGTGGAAAATTGGGTCTCTGAATGGTTTGCCTCAAAACAAGAAAAGTTCTATTGGGAGGGTATCCACAAATTACCTAAAAGAAGGGGAAAATGTGTAGCTAGCGATGGACATTACTTTGAATAAAGCATTTTTGATGTTTCTCTTGAAATTATCGTGTTTTCTTTGATTACAAAATCCGCCATTATTAACCAGTACACCTGGTATATATTCATACAAATGGGAGAATAAAGGGCTCAAGAGCCAGCTGATAAATATGGAGGAAATGCTGGATTTGGAAAGTCACGATTTTATCACCATCATAGTAATTCAGTTTAGCCAAGACTCACAAGTGGATCTTTAAAAAAAATAAATAAATTATTGATTTTTAGAGACAGTGGAAGGAAGAGGGAGAGAAACATCGATACAAGAGAGAAACATCAATAGATTGTCTCCTGCTACTCCCTCCCCCCCACCCCATCCCCAACGGGGGACGGAGTCCTCAATCCCAGGCATGTGCCCTGACCAGGAATCTAACTGGCTTCCCTCCACTGGACAACACCCAACCACTGAGCCACACATGGGCCAGGGCTCACAAGTGGATCTTAAATCGAGGGGACAAATGTTGATGAACAGCAGGATATTTGCATGGTTTTAAAGTGTCTGTCCAGCCAGAACCGGTTTAGCTCAGTGGATAAAGCTTCGGCCTGCGGACTCAAGGGTCCTGGGTTCGATTCCGGTCAAGGGCATGTACCTTGGTTGCGGGCACATCCCCAGTGGGGGGTGTGCAGGAGGCAGCTGATCCATGTTTCTCTCTCATGGATGTTTCTGGCTCTCTATCCCTCTCCCTTCCTCTCTGTAAGAAATCAATAAAATATATTTTAAAAAATAAATAAATAAAGTGTCTGTCCAAAGGTTGCCTCTTGGTTATAGGGACAAGGTATTAAGTAAACAGTAGGAAAATTGGACAGCACTTGCTCTGGTAATGAAAATTAGCATCACCAATTGGGGACAGGAGAATATCGTATGCCCGAGAAGAACACATCACTTGTGTACTATCCTGTCCAGGAGTGCACCACCTGCATCTAATCCTAAGGAAACATCAGACAAGTTCAAAACGATGCATATTTTATTAAAAAAAGAACTGTAGTTTTCAAAAATGTTAATGTTATGAAAGTCAAAGGAAAGCTCTATATTAAAGAAGACTAAAGGTGCAGGATATACTTAGATGATCCCAAGACTGGATCCCATATCTGGAGAAAAATTAGAAGTTTGTTTTGTTTAAAAGGCATTGTTGGGTCAGTTGACAACATTACTTTGCAGATTGTTGGTTGAAGTATTGTACTGATAATATATTTACTGAATTATAGCTGTATTGTGATTGTATTGGAGGTTATTTTAGAAAATGCATGCCGAAGTATTTATGGGGAAATGGCTCATAAAAAAGCACTTTGTGTATATGTGGGTGTATGTATACATATGCATGTACATATACATAGAGAAGAAGGGTGTGATGAAGCACATGGGGCAGTGCTAACAGAAAGAGATCTGGGTAAAGTAATATGATGTTCTTTGTTGCGATTTTTCCGTAGATTTGAAGTATTTCCAAATAAGTTTATACACATGCTTGCACTCATTGGATTACTCTAAGTTGCTAATTTACCTTTAATATTTAATTGGTATAACTTTTTTTTTAATTGGTAAAAGTTTTTAATATTTATTGCTTACAGATATACACATTGATTTTTAATTTCTTTTAAATAGTGCTGGGCCTAAAGGAGATAATATTTATGAATGGAGATCGACTATACTTGGTCCACCAGGTTCTGTATATGAAGGTGGTGTGTTTTTTCTGGATATCACATTTTCATCCGATTATCCATTTAAGCCACCAAAGGTAAGAACCTAGAGGTACATTCTTTAATATTTATCCTTCTTCTCTAAAGTCAGTTTATTCCAAAGGTTAAATGTGTATTGATGTAATCATTTTAACTTCGTTTTTTTAATGAAATGATAATGGAAACTTTCATGTACTAAGATGTAACTGAAAGTAATTGATTTCTGCCTTTTACAAATAACTGTAATCAGCAGAGAGAGGGTTTGTTAACTATAGTCTTGTTGTAGTTAAACCTTGATTGTTGTAGGTATCACTGGGAGGAATTGACCTCTAGGCCAATTGGCTGTGAGAATCAGCTGTGTCTACAGTGGGAGAACTTCTGTGCTGGAGACACTCTTATGGGGCAAGACTTGCTTCAGTGGGGCTTTGGTGCTCACTGAGTCTGTCCCCTGAGTGTGTCCCTTATGGATCTGAGGAGTCGTAATCTGAATGGTCCCACTCTGACCACTGGGTACACTGGCTCTGGATCTCTAAGGAGGTGCTAATTTAGCCTCTGCCTGAGGCTACCCAGCAGGAGCTTTGGAGAGATCTGCAGATTCCTCTTCTTAGTTTATGGTTTGGAGGTGCCCAGATGAGGCCCAGCTGTGAAGCAGTGCAAGCTGCTGTGGGACCTGGGGTCTTCTTTTGGAAGTTCTGGGTCTCTCTGACCCAACTGCAGTTTGTTAGGTAATTTTAGATTGCAAAGGGCCAGGCCATTCATATGCAAAAGCCTCTGCTAGCAGCTTGGGTGGGGCAGGGTCTCAGGGAATCAACAGGGCAGAGACAAACAGCTATGGCTGATCCTCAGCTCTGCCCTAAGAGGTCCTTGGTCTCAGTGTCCCGGTAATCGCTGCAAGCACCTCTGAGAGAAAGCCGCCCTCGAGTTCCGACCCATACCTGACAGTCCAGTTTTTCCCCATATGTCCCCAGAGACTCTCCCAGAACTGGAGTTCAGAGCAGTCGGGAGCTTGATACTCCCTCCTGATTGAAAGAGACAACCGCGTCCTCAGTTGCCAGCCCTTTCCATGCGCCTCCGTACCTCTGCACTTTACTTTCGCACCTCCTCTGAGTCTCAGTGTGCTTTTCTCTTTCCTTCTAGTTGTAGAATTTCCACTCAGCCAGCCTTCTTGTGGTTCTGGATGATGTCCGTTTTGTCTTTTAGTTGTATTTTTGAAGTGGTTGTGCGAGGCAGCAATTTCCGGTGTTTACCTATGCCGCCATCTTGGTTTTCTCGGGTTTGTTAACTATAAATAAAAGTATACCATGTGCACATCAGAAAAGCAGATGGATTTTTGATATGAGGGAAAATATCCTATGAACCTTCCTTAGAAACATACTGGGATTCAAAAGTAAACCTGTTTAACAGCTTCTAGAAATTAGGGTTAACTAACTTGAATTTTGTGCTAAATAGCTTATCTTTATAGATGAGCAAAATCTAGAAAACCTTGGCAAAGAAGAGGGAAACTAATACTATTTAGTAAACGTATGTTGTGCCCTCTGTTGGTAGCATGTAGTAATGGGAATGAGTGTGGCTGGGTGACTTAATGCCTCCTTGTTGTCTCTGAATATGAATTAGATGATAACAGAGAAGGGTTGAATTGTGCCTTGTAACGATTGGCAATTATTTGTCAAGTCTTAAACATAACCTTTACTTAAATAGATTTTTCCTCTGACTTCTCATTATACAATAAAATAAAATAAAATAAAATGGTCAGGCCAGCTGGTAAAAACCACCAATATTAAGTCTGAGCATAATTATTTCATTTCAGAGATTTCTGACATGCTAGGGAAACCTGTGCTATCAAGCCCTTAACTGTAATAAAACATTTTCCTTTTCAACATAGTTCACTTTGTTCTCAAAGCTGTGTAAAATATATGTAGCAGTTTAATGCCTGGAAAAGAAAAGAAAGAGATAAAACCCAGAAAGTATATTATCTAATAAGGTAAGAATATTTCCTCCTAGTGCTATTTACCTTAAATTGCAGATACCAAGGTTTCCTAGCCCCTAGAAGTATTGGCTCTCAAATGTGGCTATCAGTTTTTTGAGTATTTTTTTCTTTGGTCCCATCAGAATTTAAGATCTTTAAATGATTGCTTTAATATTCTCAGTTATATAGAGTATGTCTTGCTAGATCAATCAAGTAAAGGCATAAGACCCTCATGTTAATAATAACACAAATTTTATTCATATTCAAATGACGTGTTAAAGGGCAGCATGTCACCAACTGTTCAGTTGCATTCAGTGATTTTCTGTATTATAGAAAACAAATAAAACTTTAGCAAAACAGCTCATGACTGTATAGTGATACTTATTTTTACATGCCTCATTTTGCATATTGGAAAAGTGGTTTTAACATGATAGAAAACTAGCAGAAAAAATATGCAAGATTTATATTTTTCAAAATAATCTTTGTACGTGAGTGGAAATCTGTTGAAGAAAAAGACTTCTTAGTATCTTTAATGGAAAATAGAAATTGACTGAAATAAAGGTTTCAAACTGCAGTTTCCTATATGTGATTTATCATAATTGTTTTGGTTAATAACGTTTTTTAAAATTAAGTTAGCATGTGAATATTTTTGCTGGTCTCATTTTAATTTTCTAACCCTTTAATGTTGATTAATTCCTTTTGCCTAAGGTATCATATACAGTATTATGAAGCATTCAGAACTCTAGGTGGACAAGTGAAAAAGAAATAAGACTTCTGCTGTTATCTTAGTGTTAGGTACAATTATTTCTCTACAATACTGATTCTTTTTGAAGTTCAGAGAAGGTGTTGAGCTTCTTGAAGAAGAATAATTTAATTCTTTTGTTCACTCTATTAATAGCTAAACAAATTCAAAATATTAATTGTATTGTGTTTGTAAACCATACATAGAGTCAGCTGTCAATAATCTGAACATGTGTTATTCCTGTATTATATAGTAGAACTGTTTAATATAAATATAATGCAAACTACACATGTAATTTTAAATTTTCTAGTAGCTACATTAAAAGAATAGAAACTGAGTTTGCTGAAACCGGTTTGGCTCAGTGGATAGAGTGTCGGCCTGTGGACTGAGGGGTCCCAGGTTTGATTCCGGTCAGGGGCATGTGCCTTGGTTGTGGGCACAACCCCAGTGGGAGATGTGCAGGAGGCAGCTGATCGATGTTTCTCTCTCATCGATGTTTCTGGCTCTCTCTCTCTCTCCCTTCCTCTCTGTAGAAAATCAATAAAATATATTTTTAAAAAAAAAGAAAAAGAAAAAAAGAAACTGAGTTAATTTTAATAATATATTTTATGTAACCCAGTACATCCAAAATATTGTCATTTCAAGCATGTAACCAATATAAGAGGGAATTTTACAATCTCTTTTTGGTATTGAGTCTTTGAAATGTGTAATTTACATTCTTATCCCTTTTCAATTCTACTAGCCATATTTTAAGAGCTCTGTGTAACTAAATTAGAGCAATTCTAGAGGTGCATGGTCCCCTTCCTTCACTCCTGCAAGACCAGTAGTTCCTTCCCTGTTACCTTTAATTTTTTTGTCTTTAATTTTGTATCCTTATCAGAAATACACGTTTGAGGACTGTAATATTTTCTTCCCACACTCCACTTGGGATATCACAGTACACTGCTAGTTCTAAGGGATCAAAAACTGTCCCTTTTTTTTTCTTCTCTACCTCCAAATTAAGACTAACTACTCAGTGTTTGGGATTGTTTTGAAACTTGACAGTATTTGTTCCTATGATTTATCCTCTTTTTTCACACATCTGGAGATACACTTTCTTTATTCAGTAGCTTAAGACCTTGCTTGTTTTATTTAACGTAATTATCTAACAAGACAGTGAACCAGTTGTGGAAATAAAAGGGTAGGAAATAGGTTGGTGATGTAACCAGTCTTCCTCTAAATTCTTCATTATTTTCTGACACATGGCAAGAAATGAGCTGAGTTGATACTGATATTTTCTACTAACAAACTAATATAACTTTTCACTTTATGCTTAAAAAATTCTTTACCAGTTCCTCTTACCTTTGTCAACCACACATTTTTGTTTTCCCTTCTGTCTTTAAACAGGTATTATGTGCACTCATGCTTGTGTGTATGGTGTGCACACACATACATACATAGAATTGCTGTATCATTCATTTTGATTAAACTAATCAAATCAGCTACTCACTTTGGTTGAAAATCAATATAGTTCTTGCTATACTGGGTAAAAACCAGAACATTTTTTTAACCAAATTAAATAAAACCATTTGATTTTGTTAGCACTTAAACCCAGTATTCTATTAGCTCTTCAGTTAAATTATTTGTTATTTAGTATCATATGATATGTTACTCTTCATTTTTGCTGGTGAGAGTCTTAGTTGGTAAGAAAGCATTTCATTTTCTTCCTGTTTTTAATGTGACTGCCTTTAGGTTACTTTCCGCACCAGGATCTATCACTGCAACATCAACAGTCAGGGAGTCATCTGCCTGGACATCCTTAAAGACAACTGGAGTCCCGCTTTGACTATTTCAAAGGTTTTGCTGTCAATTTGTTCTCTTTTGACAGACTGCAACCCTGGTAAGCACATCTTTATTACCACATACAATGAGGTTGTGGACACCAGTGCATTTTCCTGGTAGCTTAAATGTAGATTTGGAAAGGTAGTACTATTGGTGGAAAGATTAGTGTAAAACATTTTGCAAGGAAATTATCAATGCCATTTCAATTAGAATAGACCAAAAGTTTCACAATAGCTTCCTGTGGTTTGTTAATGGACTACTAGCCTATACTTATTTTCTCCTTCTCATTGATGGACTCTGTTTTCTGAGGTGTGTACCTGTCCAGACCACTTTGACAGCAGTAGAGTGGTGTCTCTAACTCCAGTGCCTCCTTTTCTTCTTCTATGCCTCCATGTGCATTAAAGCAACCTCTTAGTAATGAAGAACTTCTTGTTTTCTATTCCTTTTTGGATTTTAGTTCGTTGTATTAGATGTAGTAAGAGTGAAAGATATTAAAAAACTATAGCTGATGAGATTGTTGGACTAGATTGTGATTATGTAAACTTAGAGGTTAAAGTCATTAGTACATAATTTATAACATTTAAAAGAAATGCATAACTGCCACATGTGATCATTAACTGAGGTACTGAATTGAAAAAAATGTTTAAGCCAAGGATTTTGTATGTTATCTTACTGAGGGGTCAGTTTTTAAAAGAAGTTGACTTACTTTTTCTAAACATTTGACTAATCACCAAAGTCTATTACTATTATCTTTTGCCCAACAGTTATACATATACGATAGATAGATAGATAGATAGATAGATAGATAGATAGATAGATAGACAGACAAACAGATAGATAATTATAACATCATTTATTACGGCAAAAGATTGGAAACCACCTGAATGTCCATTAATAGAGGATCTACCTATTAAAAAGAATGAGACAGCTCTTTATGAACTGATAGGGAAAGCTTTCTAAGATATATTAAAAATGTAAGACATTGGGGAAAAAAACATAGGCATAACAATATATTCTACATGCTTGTACACATGTATATCTCTGGGTAGAAATGCTGTAAACAGGTAACAATCACTTGCCAGGGGAAAAAACTGAGTAATGGAGGTTTATATCTCAGATTCAATTTCCAGTTCAGAATTCTATGTAAATCAGAATGGTAAGTTTTCAATTGGAGATAAGGATATTTGAGTCATACAATTATGTAGAATGAAGGAAACATTTTATTCTGAATAGTATTGCATTATTAATCCTCACCCGGGGATATTTTTTCCATTGATTTTTAGAGAGAACAGAGAGGGAGGGAGGGAGGGAGAGGGGGGGGGGGGTGAGAGAGAGAGAGAGAGAGAGAGAGAGAGAGAGAGAGATAAAGAGAGAGAGAGAGTGAGAGAGAGAGAGAGAGAAAAAAAGAGAAAGAAACACACACATTGATGTGAGAGAGACACATTGATTGATTGATTGATTGCCTCCCACATGCGCCCTGACCAGGGCTGAGGATGAACCTGCAACCCAGGTATGTGCCTTTGACTGGGAATCCAACCTGGGACCCTTCCATGTGCAGGCTGACACCACCGAACACACTGGCCAGAGCAGCACACTTTGATTATTTAATAAAATGCCAAGAGTAAGAAACAGTTTTTGTATATTAAAAGTATACCCCTTTTATAAAAATCATACTTATTAACACTCATTTTTTAGTTACAGGGCCTTTAGCTAAATTGAATATTAATATTCAGATGCTGCTAAAAATCAACATTTCAGTTTAATAGAATGTTAAAACTGTACCTTTTAGATATCTAATATTTTTTATCCTTTACTCACTTTTCCAGCGGATCCTCTGGTTGGAAGCATAGCCACTCAGTATTTGACCAACAGAGCAGAACATGACAGGATAGCCAGACAGTGGACCAAGAGATACGCAACATAATTCACATAATTTGTATGCAGTGTGAAGGCGCAGAAGGCATCTTCTCACTGTGCTGCAAATCTTTATAGCCTTTACAATACGGACTTCTGTGTATATGTTATACTGATTCTACTCTCTGCTTTTATCCTTTGGAGACTGGGAGACTCCCCAAAAAGGTAAATGCTATCAAGGGTAGAACTTTGTAGCTGTAGATTAGTTATGTTTAAAATGCCTACTTGCAAGTCTTGCTTCTTTGGGATATCAAAATGTATTTTGTGATGTACTAAGGATACTGGTCCTGAAGTCTACCAAATATTATAGTGCATTTTAGCCTAATTCATTATCTGTATGAAGTTATAAAAGTAGCCGTAGATGACTAGGAATTATGTCATTTGTATTAAACCCAGATCTATTTCTGAGTATGTGGTTAATGCTGTTGTGAAAAATGTTTTACCTTTTACCTTTGTCAGTTTGTAATGAGAGGATTTCCTTTTACCCTTTGTAGCTCAGAGAGCACCTGATGTATCATCTCAAACACAATAAACATGCTCCTGAAGGCATAGCTTCCTGTCGTACTATTTTAAGTCAGTCTTGTTAGAAGGTGTGTCTGAGATGATTGTTGATGAAATAAAATTGCAGATATGAAGATGACTACTAAAGACCAGTACAAATAAAGAAATTATTAAATAGAAAACATGTGGAATCTTATTAAATGTGTATAGTTTTTTTTTTTTCCTTTAAGTCCTACTGAGAGAATATAATGAACTTAAATATGGAAAACTGGATTTTATTTTTTGTTTTTTATTTTTCACCCCAGAGATATTTTTCCCATTGATTTTTAGAGAGACTTAGTGGGGGGCTGAAGGGGGGAAGGGGGGAGAGAGAGAGAGAGAGAGAGAGAGAGAGAGAGAGAGAGAGAGAGAGGGAGAGACATGCAAGGTAGGAGAGACACATGGATTGATTGCCTCCTGTAGGTGCCCCCAACGGGCTGGGGATAGAACCTGCAACTGAGGTATGTGCCCTTGACTGGGAATTGAACCTGAGATGCTTTAACCATTGAGCCGAACCGGCCAGGGTGGAAAATTGGATTTTAAAGCCTTTGGTCTCAAAAATATATAAAACTTTATTTTGATACGATATTTGAGATAAAAATAAACTGAAATTCTGGCTCACTCAGGAATCTGATATTGCCTTATGGAACATTCCTTTTCCAGATTGGTGATATCTGTTCACCATTGGAAAATATTGTCAAATGACACAATCTGGTCGCTGTTGTATGTCTTGGTGCACTTTTTAAATTTTGCTTCTGACCTTGCTCTTGAATGTTTATGGTGTATTATGTGCATTACCACTCTTACTGTGGCACTTGGCTAGCAGTTGTAGCCAGAGGCAGAGTTGAACACAAACCTTTTTCTGCCTGAAAGTAGATGAGAACTCTGGATTGGTGTGCAGATTTGGCTTTATTTCTCAATTGCAAACATACCAAATTTTAATGGTTTCCCAGGTTATATAAATTCCTTCTTTCTAGTTACAACTGTTAAATATTAGATTTCTTAAAGAAGTTAGTATTACTTTGCAGTATTTAGATATGGTAAACAGTATAAATGTGCTACTTCTTCCCTATGATGGATAATTTCTGAGGTAATTCTCTGGTCATAGAACCAACACTGTGGAATATGAGGCAAATGTCTTCTCCAGTCCTAAATATGGAAATAGAATACCATCTCAAAATTTATAGAGTGGAATTATTAGCATAAAATATATAGCAAGACGTTTATAGTTTCATATCCCCTCACTAAGAATAGTGATCTCCTATTAACTTGAGTGTCAATAGAAGTATTAAATTAGGGTAAAAATAAAATTATTTGTATGTCTACTTTTCACTTAAACTGTTCCCTTAAAAAATCTCCCCATATTACAAAGGAATGCCAAACAAAAAGGTATTATTTTGAGGAATTCAGGCGTAGGCCTATGAAAACCTCTAAGCTTTGACTGTATTAAGTGGTGACCAATAATCTATAATGGAGTCCAAGTCAATGTGATGAAAGTGGGGTCCTTTCCTATAAACTGCAAGGCTTTCTGTGTAGGTCAGCTCTTGGAAGTAGTTTTCCCCACTCCCAGTATTGTCCATTCTACACCCTGAAGTATTACATTTCTCTCTTAGTGTTAGAAAAGCCTTCGTCGTACTGAATGTTAGGATGTCTGGGGATGCTGTCATTGGACGTCCTTCATTTGCTATCACCTTACTGACTATCACTACCCTATTTTGCTTACTTGTGGGCTGTGTCCTCTACTCACCTGGGCAGAGTGGGGGAATTGGTTCCTTAGAAGTATTTGTGCTCTTGCACAAACTACGTTGGGAGCCTTAAAATAAGATACTTAAACTTCTTTGAGTTTCAGTTTATTCATATGAAACAAAAGAGTTGAATTTGAATATTTCCATAGTCTCTGTTAACCCTCAAAGGTAATTCTAACCTTATAAAATTTGTTATGCTTGTTCTGCTCTCTCTTTCAGGGAACAGGCTACAGCTTTAAATGGACTGAAATAAAAACCAATCATTTGGTTTACTATGAGGTTCCCTTAAAATTATGAAATTTTTAAAAATCTCTACTTTTGAAAAACTATAAATCCACTTCCCTGTTACATAGGTATTCATCTGTGTACACGATAAGTAAGGGCTTTTTTCCCCTTGAAACTTTGCTCTAGATGTAAATTGTAATATTTCAAAATCTAGAGTTTTTCTTTTCCATTAAGAGCAAATTTTACAAGTGAAACTCCAAATGTAATTTTGTAAGTATTCAAGGATGGTCATGGCACCATGCATCTCATTGAGCCTAGAGTATTCTAATTATGATCATACTAGAGGCCCAGTGCATGGATTTATGCACATTGAAAGGAAATTAATTAGAAGAAATATTTTAGAGGCTGGGGAAGGGACCACAGGAGATGGGCCAGCAGGGGAGGGACCACAGGAGGGCTCCAGGGTGTGTTCGGCCCAGTCCCGATTGGGGCCGATCAGAGCTGGGGAGGGACTACGGGAGGGCTCCCGGGTGTGTCTGGCCTGTCTCGTCCAATCTCTATTGGGGCTGTCTCGCCCAGTCCTGATCAGCCAGACCCCAGCAGCAAGCTAATCTACCGGTCAGAGCATCTGCCCCCTGGTGGTCAGTATGCATCATAGCGACTGGCCAAATGAATGGTCTGATACTTCGCATATTAGGTTTATATTATATAGGATGCCCTCAGGTACAGCCATGCCAAGTACCACTTAGTTAGGGAAGGGCCCTAGCTCATTTAATGTCCCCTAAAGAGCTTTAGGAGACACTGGTGATCCTCAGTTGACAGCGAAACTACAAATGGGCTAAATAACTTATTGTCCCAGATTATACAGCCAATATGATGTGCAGGTATAGCCCCTATTCTTTACAACTAGGCTAAGAGTTTTTGTTATAATATCATAGTTAATATTGAATATGTATATCTGCAAAGGCTGGGGAAGGGACCACAGGAGATGGGCCAGCAGGGGAGGGACCACAGGAGGGCTCCAGGGTGTGTTCGGCCCAGTCCCGATTGGGGCCGATCAGAGCTGGGGAGGGACTAATATAAATTCAAAGTAAACATCATTACATAAAAGGGTACGGTCTTTTTTTTTTTTTTTTTAGTTTTATTCATTTCAAACGGGCCAGATCTGGCCCGTGGGCCGTAGTTTGCCCACGGCTGCTTTAGCCTCTCAGTTTGTTTCTCTGAGACACTGTCTGCACAAACATCAGAAATAATAAGAAATTCAAGCATGTGCATGTTAAACAACAAGCAAACTACAAGCCAGGTTTCCTCCTTTGTAGAAATTCTTTTTTCTTTTTTCCTTCTGAGGATGTGTGTGGAGGGTGATTATGCTATTTGACCCCTTAAATGACCTCCATTGTAAGTTTATTGTACAAATTTTAAGTGTTTGCTAATTGAAGGCCCTTTCAGGCACTATGATGTACACAGAGAATAATACATTGTCACATCCTTAATTTATTATTTCTTGTGCAGATAGGTTTTTCCCTCTTCTTAGCACAGAAGACCACATCTTTGCTAATGTGTATCCATTTTCTGTTGAATGAGAAATTTAACAGATGTCCCCATTGATTTAACTATGAAAACATTAATTTAATGGTTTCCTAAGTTTTACCCAATCTACATGATATTAAACACGAGCGACCCAGTGCACGAAATTCATGCACGGGGAGGGGGGGGGGCGTCCCTTAGCCCAGCCTGCAACGACACCAGCGTCCCTCGTCCTGGCCTCCGGCCTGAGGCTTCTCCCCTTCCCTCCCTCTGCGCGGCTGGGGCGCGGACGCTGGGCTCGCATTGTCAGTGTGTCGCCGCCAGCGTCCCGCCCCGGCCACTATGGGTGCTGCCATCTTTGTCATGGAGTGACAGTTAATTTACATATTGCTTTTTTATTAGTATACTTAATACTATTTGATGCTTTTAAAATAATTACTCTCTGTCCTTCAAACTACTCTTAGTAGTTTGTCATTATATTTAGTTTGACACCTTGAACATATTTCTGAACAGTGTGTTTTTGGAGATAATCTCTGTACTCCTTATCTCTATGTCAGCCCAACATCTAATAAGATATATGTTTGCTGAGTGAATGAGTTATATCATGGACATGAGCCTTCTGCATAAGGTTATTCAGAGACCATGTGCAGTATGTCAGTCATGTCTTCTTTAATTCCCCATCATCCTGATTCAGTGTTGCATGCTGGATATATTCCTGTTAACTTTAAGTAGAAGTAGCAGTGGTTTAGTTCCATCTTTAATGTTTACTTGTTTAAAATGGAGAGTGATTTAATTTGGTAATTTTAGAAGTCCTTAAATATACCAAAATGCCTTTTGTCTTACAAAATTAACATAATTTCCCATTGTCGTTACTATCTTCCTAATTGATCTATTTCTCCAAATTCCCTTTTCTGTTAAAAAGAGAAAAGGATACAAAGGAATATATGTATCTGCTTGCCATATTCTTTTAGGGAAATCTAACAGGAACAATGAAAAGTGATGGCCCTTAAAAAATTTAAGAGAAGTATTTTAGGGTAAAGGAACATGTATACTATACAGTAAGGGGCAGCCCTTGAGTGCTGAAAGTTGGTTATTGAGATAATGTCCAAGTCTCTTCATTTTTCTTCCCCACTTCTAGCTTTTATGGGAAAGGGAAATAGAATAGGATAAAGAATCAAGCGGGCCACTTTTTCTTTGTTGCCACATGTTTTCTTGAACCAATAGGTAGAATTGAAAGGTGACTGCGTAAAGGCTCCAGAAGTGTAATTTCAGCAACTTCTCACTCATTGTCACAAGGGTAGTTCCTCAGTCAGCTGGGGTGTGTTGACGTGAGAGGGGAAATGATGTGGGACAGAGAGGCACTGTCCTAGGGAAAACCATCTGCTGCACCATTTGCTGAGGGTGTTTCCAAAGTTCTCTGCACTTTCTGACGAGGCAGGAACTCTGGGAAACACAGTACCCAGATTGTTGAATTCTGTGTACGCCCAGACATCTCATCCCATCCATAGGTGCAGAAGGACAGGCAGAGGACAGGGGATAGGTCCAGGATGGTGGGTAGAGGCCGTCATAGGAAGCTCTCTTGTTGCTTCTACTGATAGGAAAGGAAGTGGTTAGTGGCTGGAAGTGAGGGTGTGGGCACCAGAGCTCACTTGTCTGGTTGACTCCACACAGTGGAGCGGTCATGTGTTGTTGAGAGAATAAATGAATAAGTGAATTGTCTGTCAGGATGGGCCTTTAGTTTCAGTTGCATGTTAATGAGGAACAAGTACAGTGGGGCCTTGACTTACGAGTTTAATTCGTTCTGTGACGGACTCGTAACTCAAATTACTCGTATGTCAAATCAGTTGTGAACGAGTGAGACACATGATGCTGGGCTGATGTGGCATTCACTGTGACATTCGCTGCACCAACTAGCGGTGGGGTATCTGAAGCTGGCTCGTAACCCGAATTTGAGCTCGCAACTCAAAGCAAAAAATCGGCCGAGAGATGGCTCGTATCTCGAAAAACTCGTTAGTCGGGACATTCGTTAGTCAAGGCCCCACTGTAGCTAAAATTCCCATGGCATCTGGAATGTCTTTTTCATCAGGTGTGGTTAACAGTCATTAGTTGGTTTGAATCTTAAGCACCTTAATGTTTTCTTTCCTTTGAGTGATTGATTTTCCTTTTGTCATTGAAGAATCTACCTTGACACCAAATTTAAAGGAATTAAAATATTTATAAAAGTTATTTTTTCTTTAAATCTTGGAAAGAGAAGAAACTAATGTTTCCCAAATTGCTCATCATAGTCTAGTTAGGAAAAGAGAGGCCTCAGGTGAGTACAGAGGACTTCGGGAACGCCTCAGTAGATGGCATGGCAGGTGACTTCTCTCTGTTGGATAGGGGAGAATGGCTTCTCAGAATCCATTCTTGACCATTTTAGATGATTCTAGAAAATTGAGCCTTCTTTATGCCAGGCCTGCTTTGTGGATATGGTGGTCAGAGGACAGTGACTCCAACTCCTGTTACCCACTGACTTCTCCCCCTAGTCATACGGTAAGACCCTCCCGATTCCAGGCCTTCTGTTCTCTGGGGCTGCACCTTTCTCAAGAAGCAGGGAATTTGAAGAGCAGGTTTTAATCACAGAGAACCCATGGGGCAGTGAGCTCATGACCAGGGCTCATGCCTTCTGTTGTGTTTCCATTTCCGCTGCTACTGCCTTGACTTCCTGCTTCCCAAGGTTCATACATAAGAAATGGGGTATTATCTTAGCTTACCTTCTCTGAAAATCAAGTCAGAGACAGATGCAGAATCATTGCTGGCTCAACCACTTAATTTTGCTTAGTCAAGAATTAACAAACACTTAGAAGTTAACTTTTTCCCTCCTGATTGAGTCTTACTGAACAATCCCTTTGCTATGATTATTGCGTATTTATTATCTGAACGTAAAAAATAGGGTAGGGCTCTTTTTACAGAAGTTAATCATAACAGTATTCTTTAGAATGTCTCACATGTACACAGCCTGGTTGTTGCTGACTTTTTCCCTTATTCCTAAAGCACATCACATTTTTTAAAAAATATATTTTATTGACTTTTTTATAGAGAGGAAGGGAGAGGGACAGAGAGGAGAGTTAGAAACATTGATCAGCTGCCTCCTGCACACACACCCCCCCCCGCCCCCACTGGGGATGTGCCCAAAACCAAGGTACATGCCCTTGACCGGAATCGAAACTGGGACCCTTCAGTCCGCAGGCCGACGCTCTATCCACCAAGCCAAACCGGTTAGGGCAAGCACATCACATTTTGATTCTGTTCTTTCCAGGCCTAGTCTTATTTAGCCCCCTGCTAATCCCTGGTCCGCAGGAGCCTTTGCAGTTAACCTCTTGGTACAGAGGACTCCCATCTAGCCTTCACATCCCGGTCACATTAGGCCTCTCAGGGTGAGCTCCTTACCAGGACGCTCCTTGCTCAGAAGACTGCATGGTTGCCTATTGTTCACAGAGTGAAGTCCAGCTTTGCAGGACATCAGTGTTCCCAGGATGCAGTTTATCCCCTTTATGCATTTGTTTTGTGGTGAAATGCCAGTCTTCCCTACCAATGGCCACAGTCCCACCTTTCACTCAAATTGTTTTCTCAGAGAAATGGCAGTAGTGACTCCCTGAGAACGCTTCCCCAGCCCTCGGACTCTTCTTCAAGGCTTTCTGCTCGTAGAACTGCAACTCTTTGATGCTCTGACATTTTTATCATTTCTTTTTTTTACCACTAGCAGTTCAAAGTATTGATGCATGTAACCCTGTGGCTGGCCCTGTTAAGTGTCAAACATCAGAAAATGGATTGCTTAAGATACTTTGCTGGGCACACCAGTGTTCTACATCTGAATTGATGTGCTTGGTGCTTCAAGACAGGTGGTGCGTTGCTTCTGTGCCCGAGAGCCTTTGGCAGTGCTGAAATCGAGCCTTCTGTGCCGTCCGGAATAAGTCAGTGACGCGTGGGCAACTGTGTGTGGTTCTGTCTTTTTGGCTGGATTTGAATATTTGGAAGTGTTGTAGTTACATATTAAGTGTTGTAGCCTCCATAAAATGATTTGACAGGCAAGTACATAATCGGTTGGTAAACTGTTATCATTTTGGCATATGGTACCACTTGTTTTTATTTTCTTTATAGTAGTATGTTTCTAGTAAGATTAACAAATACTCGACCATATTTAAACATGGGCATAAAACTTTGCAGTTGTTAGTTAGAAGGTGAGTTGAGATCGAATGGGAGGCTTTTCACGTTTCTGAAGTGAGTTTAAAGAGGCCGAGGTTTTAAGTCTTATGTCAGTCATCTCCTCTCAGTTTCTTTTTACTCCTCTGGTTAACACCTCTTCTCAGGCACCTTCCTAAGACAGCATTTCCTTATTTAAGGCCTGGCTGGAAGATTGCAGTGGAGAACATCTTTAAAGCCCTGTGTTTTGTCACATAAATTTAGAAATTATTTTGTATTCCTTTTGCCTTGCAGCTTTTTAGAGCCTTCTTAGTGGATACCAAGAAATGCATATTTTTTTCTCTTCATGTATTTTCAAAGTAGGATTTACATAATTGTGATGATCATTTGGGGAACTCTGGGTGTTAAATATAGAATGCCAATCCCACAAGTAGAACACTCCCGGGGGACCTCTGAAGAGAAACAGCAAAAGCACCCCCTGTTCTGTACTGGTTGTGGGTTGTATTGATGGAGGATGATTGTTGATTTGGGGGAAGATGCTATACTGTGGAGAAAACGCCCAGCCCATTTAAGCATTAGGAAAAGGTTTACACCTTTGAGCTTGGGTTAAAAATACTGTGTTTCCTGTTCTCATAATGCTGGATGGATAAAGAGATTAATAAAAAGTTTCCTTGGATTCTGTAAGTCAGACTTGTCTCTCTTTTCTGTACATTTCCAAGAGCCATGATCACAGAGGCTGGTGGCTTCTGGGGTGTCGGGGCTATTAGTATTGATTATAATGTTACCGGACGTTCTGTTTCTGACGTGTATGATATTGTGCACAGGTACTTGGGCCACATCTAGATTCATTTCATGTAACATCCCCACGGACTGATCTCTTAATAGTTGCCCCTTCTTATTTATTTGTTTATTTATTTATTGTTATTGCTTAGAGTATTACAAAGAGTAGTACATTTGTCTCCTTTTGTTTTTCCCCTTGACCTTCCCCCAGCCTCCCCTACCCCCCAGTGTCTTGTGTCCATTGGTTATGCTTATATGCATGCATACAAGTCCTTTGGTTGATCTCTTACCTCCCCCAACCCTCCCCAACCTTCCTGCTGTAGTTTGACAGTCTGTTTAATGCTGCTCTGCCTCTGTATCTATTTTTGTTCATCAGTTTATAATGCTCTTTATTATCCATAAATGAGTGAAAGTTGCCCCTTCTTTAGCATCTACAACTTGGAGCACATCTGGAAGACTCCGTTCCTGTTGACTACGTAGTGGCATACCCTGGAAGAACGGCATTGGAAGGGTGATGATTTAGGAAGACACACACACTAAAGAGAAGGCTTCTCTGAAAATCTCTGCAGTCTGTTAATTTTAACACAGTAGAGATAGTAACCTTAGCCTCAAATTCAGGATCCTGTCTAGGAGTCTTTGCAAGTACCACTTAAAAAAATTAAATAAAATATGTATTACACATATATGAAAATTAATTGCTAGGGGTTATATCCTGACATATTGACATTTTATCTAAATGAAAGAAATGAATATGGAGAGCACAACATTTAGATTTTAGTTGTATTATCTACTTAGAGGTCATTGATTAGTCACAATAGTTTGTGAGTAAAACACTAATAATTACTTCATTTCTGACTTCTGAGGCCAACACAATTTAATTAACCACCAGCCTGTAATAAAGTAAGGTTTCAAAGTTCTCATTTACAGCCTTGCTTCATAAGTAGGAATATATATATATATATATATATATATATATATATATATACATACACACATACACACACACACACACACACACACACACACTAGAGGCCTGGTACACGGATTCATGCACCGGTGGGGTCCTTCGGCCTGGCCCGCGGGCATAGGGCCGAAATTGGCTCTCCAACATCCCCCGAGGGGTCCCAGATTGTGAGAGGGCGGTTCTTGAGCAACGCACCCCAGAATTGGGCTCCCTCCTCTCTGGTTCTGGGTGCATCATTGCTGCCAAGTGACCGAAGCTCAGCAGCTCCTGTGTTGAACGTCTGCCCCCTGGTGGTCAGTGCACATCATAGCTACTGGCCAGGCCAGTCGCTTAGGCTTTTATATATAGAGATTTTTTCCCCTCTGGGCTTAATTTTCTCAATTATGTAAGTGAACAAAAAACAATGAACAACACTGCAGAAATGTAGTGACAGGAAAAAACTTAGTGGTAAAACACTAGGCAGTATAAAGTATCTGGAAAGACTCTAGAGCAGCAAAACAATACACTTGCAAATTATATGGATAATTCTATGTTTGCGGGCCGCATGAAGCTTCACTATTAGAATTTTGTTTTGTCTTGTGCATTAATAGGCTGTGTCGCATCTTCTTTTGTTGTCGTTTTTGTTTGTTTTTGTCGCGGCTCTGAAGATTGAAGTTTACTATTAACTGCCAAGAAGGACGTAAGTGAGTATATTTCTTTTTTAAAATTACATTACCAATAGTGAATACTTATTTAAGGGTGTTTCATCACAATCAAGCAAAGTACCTGCCATGGATTCTAGGATTTTATACTTGAGAGCTGGTCTGGCTTGGCCTAATAATTTCTAGATAATTTTTCTGATTCCCAGAAGTAAATGAAATGGTCAAGGAGTTGGAAAATTTAGAAGTATTCTGGGTGTGGTGGGAACCAACTCATGCACATTCTTCTCAAGAGAAAAACACATTTCCTAATCCTTGAGGTTTCCTTTAGTCTTCCCTGTGTCCTGTAGTAAGATGTTTTTCACTTTTCTTTCTTTCTTTCTCTTCTTTTTCTTTTTTCCAGAAAAGGTATGGTGTTAAAGGTCTGCCAGAAACTGAGGCTAAACAAATAGCAGTATAAAAAAATTCTTTATTCCAGCTTCCAAAATTCCTCCTCTTCAACCTTTACTGTTCATTGGAATAATGAGGCCTTAAACGGTGGTGTAAAGAGGCCCCATCCCGTGGTTGAACCTCGGTAGACAACAGGGAGGAGGCTGGTTAGATCAAGTAAAGCATTTACACTCAGCCCTTTTGACTTCACTGAAAGGAGGGGGGGCATTTAATTTAATTTGTGCTGTGGCAGATAAAATGTGATTGTGACAATCTTCCAATGAATAGTTGCTAATTTAAATAATCACATGTTAAAGTATACGGGTGTCAACCTGACTTCCTTCCAAGGCTGCTCAACATTTATTTCCTGTAGCTTTTGGGAAGGTCAGAGAAGAGACAGAGAGAGCCACACTTTACTGATGATGCTAGGCATTGTGAAAGCTCCAGGTCATAGAAGCCTTTTATTTTGTATTTCTACTCCATAGTAAATTCAGTGTATTCAATGAGCAAGGTTAGAGAAATGCTTAGTGATGTGCCAAAAAGCTGACGTATACATTTGCTTAAGGAACTTCCCTCTGGATTTAATAAAATTCTTAACCACAAGGAGGTACAGAACTTAATTCAAGGGTATGTAATGAAAAACCTAGAAACCTTCCTCCACATTTCCCTTCCCTTATCTCCCCTCCCCTCACTTTCCTCCATCCTTGCTGACATTCACTGTAGAAAGAAAAGAGCAGCTGAACACATATTTACATACTTGTTCCTTTAAACCCTGAGTCCGAGGGAGTTTTCATGGGCCCTCCCACTACTACACTACACAGCTCTTCACCACCACGTGCATCATCTCCTAACTTTTGATTTAATGTCTTGAGAATTGGCCAGTGTTTTTAATTGAACAAGCAAAAATATATACAAGAAACATACAGTTTTAAAAACATTGTTTATGTGTTTTCTTGATGTTTTGCGTAAAGACCAAAAGGTGCTTTGGCTTCTCTCTGCTCCACCAAAACGAGTTGTTTTGGGTGTGGTGTCCCATAGCGCACCATAAATCTCCACTAGATGTCAGTGTGTCACTAAGTGAAACCAGTTCCCCTTGCTCTCCAGACCTGTTCTTGAAACATACTGTATGGAAAGGCGAACTCATAATTTTAACCAGAATGATGCAGAGAAGTTTTAATACATATAGAGGTTAGTAATAAGTTATATTTGTCCTAATGAATATTAATAAAAGTTAAATATATTTTTTTAAACTCATACCTTTCATCTGAGAATTTCAACATGCCTTACTTGTATTCTGGTTCTTATCATAATATTCCCAAAGAGATAGAATGCACACACTCATTTTACATTTTACAGTAGAGTAACCTGAAGTGCAAGGGGACAAAGTGATTGGCCCAAGATCACACATCTAAAAGACCCAGGCTGGTATTTTGCAATCACAGAGCCTACTCTGCCTAAATATGAGGTGTCTCCAAAAAATGTATACACACTTTAATAGTGATAGCTCAGTTGATTTTTTTTTTGGATGTAACCTATTGGAATTAATAATTATTCAAAGCGTGTATACATTTTAAGGGGACACCTATAGTTCTGTTTCTCCTGTGTGTGGGTAGTACATTTAGATGCAGATTCCTTTCCTCTGCCATTTGTATCAACTACCTTGGGTAAAAAAACAAACTCCAAAAGAGAGGACTAATAAAAACGAATGGCTGAGATGATCCGCTTAGGGAGCGTGGTGATGTTTAAGATGGAATTTTAAGATTTTATAAAGGTTGCACAAAGACAATGTGCTAAGCAACCAAGCAGAACAACTATATTTTACATGAGATGGTGAGCTCAGACCAATGTGAACCTCATCTTAGTTTATGTACTCAAGTGGAGAAGGAAAGAAAGGGCGTTGAAATTTTGTCTGGATGGTGGAAGCTCTTGGGTATTTGGGGATTATGTGACATATTGTATATTGTAGGTTTTTACACTGTATAATTTTATTAAAGAGGAGACTACATATAATCCTTTATATTAGGATTTAAATAGTGATTTCCCCCAAAATTGAGTAAATACACAGATTACAACTGTAAAATTATGATGGTGGATAAAGATGAAAAGTATACCCAGAAAAGATGTTAGGGTGGTGGGATTATGGGTAAATATTATTTCTATAATAAATAAAAAGAAAAAATGGTTTCTCCTTTATGGTCCATCTTGTAAAAATTTGCCACAATCTCAGCTTTAGAAAGGCTTGTTTCATACCAATGAGGTACATTGATTTGGTTTGGTTTGTTTACTTTAAGGTTTAAATCAAGGTTAAAGTGGCAGACGTAGAAAGTCATATTTTCAAATTTTACTGTGACTTTTTAGTAAAAACAAATGATTGCCCAAATCCCAACAGTGACTGTTGATGGTAAATATTGATGAAGTGTTTAGTAAATGTGGCTCTCTTTAATTTGTGTTTTCATTTTCAATGGTGCAAGATTAAGAGAATTAGCAGTTAAGTTCTAGGGATTTTTAAAATTAAACATTTGTATAGCTATTTATTTTGCATGCTTGAACCTATGTTTTGATTCAAAACTGTACATATCAAATCATGCATGGATTGAACTGAGGTATAAAGTAGCATTTCGTATGAGATAAAACTTGTACTTTTATGATGTGAGCCATTTCAAGAAATAACAGTGTAGCCACCAATGAATTATACATAAAACTTAATGGACAATAATAAAACGTACACAACTGATCAGCAATTATCAGTTGGAGAAGTTGGGCATGTGTATCAGAATTGCCTAGAAAACTTTGAAAACCATACGTGTTTCCTTGCCACCATCCCCATCCTATACTTGTGATATTTGGAAACCTGGATTTCCAGATTTGGCAATGGGGTTAAGGCAAGAGTGTGCAATTTCAGGACTTTGCAGGGTGCTGTAAAGTCCTGGTGCATATTAAGCCTTCAAAGTCACCCCCATCCCCAGGTGTATACGCAGTGTAAGTTAATTCTTGGATTCCTGGAGCCACAAAATGCTACCAGCCTAAAACACCTTGAGTATTGGGCTTATAGAGGCCTAGGATCATTAGACTTAAAACAAATCTAAGTGATAGGTTAGCGGAGGTGATTAGACTCCTATTTGGAGGTGAACTCCTTGTTCAATTAATTCTTGTTCAATATAAAGGAAAAGAATCCAGGTGGGAGACCACGGTCAGCTCAGCCTGCCTCGTGTCTGATTTGTAGCATATCAAAAACTACAGCTCCCACAAGCCCTATATGTTCTCTACCAGTTTTCTCACTGTGGGTAGAATCCCACCAGTAGGGATTCATTCGTTGTCTTAAAATGTGTGCATCTCCAGAAATCTTTTCTTTTTAATGGTAATATTACAGGGATCCATAACACACTGAGTTTATTCAGTGATCATGCACTAAAGCTCCTTAGCTCTGAAAAATCACTCCCCACTCCCACCCCCGCACCTGGCTGAAGCAAGTTGTGGGCTAAGTGGGGATATTCATAGAGCAGTGATGGTGAACCTTTTGAGCTCAGCGTGTCAGCATTTTGAAAAACCCTAACTTAACTCTGGTGCCGTGTCACATATAGAAATTTTTTGATATTTGCAACCATAGTAAAACAAAGATTTATATTTTTGATATTTATTTTATATATTTAAATGCCATTTAACAAAGAAAAATCAACCAAAAAAATGAGTTCGCGTGTCACCTCTGGCACGCGTGTCATAGGTTCGCCATCACTGTCCTAGAGGAGAGTGAAAAGAAGCCCAGAGGGCTCTAGCCTCTGCTTGAGAGGAAGGGCAGGACAGACAGGGGTTGACTGCCCAGGGCAGTACCTCCAGGAGAAGAGAGAAGATAATTTCCAACTGAAACTCAGATTCTGACTCCGTGGGGCTGGGGGAGGGGATTCTGCATTTCTAGCAAGCCCCCAGGTGGTGTCCTTGTCTCTGGTGTGGAGGAACTTAATCTCCTTCACCTGTATGTCCACACAAGTCCTGTAACACACCGGCGTCCACGGGACCAGAGAACCTTGCCCTTGAGTGAGACGAAGGATCACCTGGAGAGCTTGTTAAAACAGATTTCTGGAACCTGTCTCAGAGATTCTGATTCAGTAGGTGGGGGTCACTAGGGTAGACAGCGTCTCCCGGCCTTGTCGGCACCTCTGGGCCTGGTGTCCGACGTAGGCTGAAGTTCCAAGTGCGGGCACTTCCTGACGTGCTACCAAGGTGAGCCCCTCATTCTCACATTTTGCCAAAAGAAGATCTCTCCATTCGGGCTCTCTTGTTCTTGTGTTTCTTGTCTTTTTAAACCTTGGAAAGTTGAAGCCACACACGGGAAGATGAAGATTTCGTATTGATGGTCTGCATGCTCAGGAGGATAAAGGGTAGAAATTCTGTAGGCCCGGGACCTAAAAATTAT
This sequence comes from Myotis myotis, assembly GCF_014108235.1. Classification (NCBI taxonomy): domain Eukaryota; kingdom Metazoa; phylum Chordata; class Mammalia; order Chiroptera; family Vespertilionidae; genus Myotis; species Myotis myotis. Next base: position 38,820,288 of record NW_023416390.1, on the reverse strand, counting down.
TTAGATCATAGTTTTCTGGTCATGGTGAGTTGAATTACTTGAAATCCACAACCTAGGGATATTCTATAGATGCTATTGTTTTTAAATGTTGCAGGCTTTTCTTGGCGGCAAGTCTCTTTAAAACTTTGAAAGCAATATTTTAAGAACTTGGAAATACTTTGTTTTAAATTTAAGAATTCAACACGTTGAAAATATTCCATAGGCAACTGGAAGGAACTTCTAAAGTTCTTATCTCCTTAGAATAATGCTTATTCTTTTGAAAAGTTAAAGGGTAAAGATGGGGCTAAATAGAATAGTCTTTTAACTTAACTTGAAAGAAATTTCAGTTTTAATTATTATTGCCACAGCCTAAAATACACAGCTGTTACTCAAGTGTTTGTTTTCAACTAGCTGCTCCTTTTTCATTTTAATCAGTTCTTTTCTTTAGTATCTGCACGTGTTATCATTATTGTTATGAGAAAGTAGCGTTATAGCTCCTGGACCCTCACATAGCAGTGTTTGATAATTGCTTCAGTTTAAGGGTTATCAAAATATAACTTGTCTCAAAGATTAAATATGCCAAATATTATGTTTAACATATATTTTAAACATGTTGGGTATGGAGATTATATTCTTTTCTTCTTTTAATTAGTTTTACTCCTCTCAGTATTCATGGTGTGCAAAAGTAGCTTTACAGTTGCAAACAGCCTATTCTTATGTTATTTTCCATGTGAACCTACTTTTATCCCACCCTGTATAGCCATTCTGTCGGAGCTCTAGTGAGCTGTGATTTGTAAAATTTCTCAGCAGGCGTGCATTTAGGAACGATGGTGTCCCTCGGGGATTTGTGAGAGAACTGATAAATAATAAAGTCCCCCATGCCACAGCTGGGTAGCACGGCAGGAAATAGCGAAGAAACCTTGTTTTATAAGGACATAGCAACATGTACAACAGGAAACTACAATAATAAGCATTGCTTGTTAGAGGCCGGCCTACTTAGCAGGACTAATCTGAGCAACTCTACCCAAAGCACCCAGCTTTTTCCCCCCATACGTACAGAAACCTCTCTGTCATCTACTGTGGCGGATAGATTACTTAGGTAACTTTCAAGATTAAGAATTCATGTACATTATTCTATCACTATAAATGATTTACAAGTGGGAAACCTTCTCCACCCCACCAGCCCACGTCATAGGTGCTCACATATGACCTGGCTCCGTCCTTAGAAACCACTGCAGCCTGTAATCAGGGTGTTTGCTCAGGTGTGGCTATTTGACTATCTACCTTCCCCACCTGGGCTTGGGGAGCACGTCAACACAAGGACCGTGCCATCCTCTTACTCCTCATCACCTGCCCAGAGCCCAGCATAGTGCCGGTAGCGCAAACAATCCTCATGATTAGTTATTGCTATTAAAGATTACTCTGTACTCATAGGTAACAGGTATCATTGCCCTCAGTCATCAGTCTTGGGAGCCACTTGGAGAGTGTATTATTAGTTATTTTGTGCTTTCATCCCTCAAATATCTCTCTAGTTCAAATGACAGAGAAGGGATTGCTTGGAAGTCTCTCAGCTGCCATCTTCCTTCCGCTAACCTGTGGTACTGTGACTTCCGCTGGCTGACTTCCCAGCACAGGCCTGAGACCCACTGGCCGTGGCCACTGCCCCCCTGCCCACACCTCGGGCGGTCCCTTCGTTTCATGAAACAATACCTTTTGCCCCCACTCCCAGGGCACTCAGCAGCCCCTCTGTAGCCAGGGACCGTTGTCAATCTTGTTTGTCCCATCCTAGACTATAAGTAGGCTCCTTGGAAATAGAATTGTCATTTTCTATTCAGTACCTAACCTGCTGGCGGACATGCTTGTGTGCCCTTAATACATCCTTGTGGAGACGAGCATTTGAGGGGATATTTTCTACTTCTGTGCTACCTGAGGCTTTGGTCTCTTCGTTTGGTGAAATTGAACTCCCTGGAGCACATTATCAAAGGGGCTAGCTGACTAGGCACACTGTTTCTAAAGCTTCTGAAGTTGTTGTATGAGTTGTTTCGTGCCATTCTCAGCCCAACCCAGCCCGAGCATTCTCTCCTTCCTCTTCCAGGGAGGTGAGAGCTCATCCACCGGGCTGTGTCCCTCCAGCTGTTCCAGGTCCTCTGCCCGGCCAGCCACCTGTCTCCACTCCCTGGCATCATTTCTTGTGGGTGAGGGGAAGGGGGTTTTTGATTATGAAAATGTGACATTAGGGAAATATATAGAAGCAGATGTTTGCATCAAATTTAGTTCTACATTTAGGAGCACTTAAAAGTTGGAGATATAAAAGGTTTTAAGATTTTTGTAAGTTTAAAATAAAAAGGTATTATCTAGGTGTTGCATTCATACTATCTTGGACCACCTGACAATTTTAATTTCTTTTCATCTAAATAGACAACTTTGATTTAGACCTTAACTAAGAACATTATTGGCTTTTCCGTACCCCAAGTTTCATCGAGATAGCACCTCCCCTTCCTCTAATTTCTCTGTTATGGTATATTTTTTACAGTGTGATCCACTTATCTGGATTACTTAAATCTTTAATTTTGTGCTCACTAGGAAGAATGATTTGATAGCTCCCTGAAGGTTTTAACAAAGTTTTGTTTTTTTCAGCTTATGACAGGAAGAAAAAAAATTGATTAGTTAAAACTATCAACATTACATAGTAAAACTGGGCATATAGCATGGCAGTTAACATGAGCTTCCTACTCCATGCAGCTGTTCAACCTTGGGCAAATTACTTAACCTCTCTGTGGTTTAAATTTTTCATCTGTAAATGTATATAGCAGTAGTGCTTCATAGGGTTGCTGTAAGGATCGAATAAGCTAGGGCTGTAAAGAGAGTAGCATAACTGGGCAGTAGCCTGGCACACATGTTTTTGGGGGTACACAATATCAAACGGCTCCGTGTGGTCTTTACTTTCTGAAAGGGGACCCTATTTTCTAAACAATCTGACTAGTCTGGTTCTTTTTCTAGCTCTAATCTCTTGATTAACTGGACCTGCTCCATGCCTCATAGGGGGCTTATTTATTTCTTTGGCATAAGAAAGACCGATGTGAGAGAGACATGTTGATTGGTTGCCTCCTGCATATGCCCTGACCGGGCTGGGGATTGAACCTGCAGTCCTTCGGTGCTGGGGCCAATGCTCTAACCACTGAGAAACAGTGGTCAAGGTTAAAAACTGTATAGTTTTGCTAATCAGCTCACCCCCAATGAATTCAATAAAAAGGAGAAGGAAAAGAAAGGAAATATTATGAAGGAAGGGAATACAAGAGTTAGAGAGGCTGAGAACTCACTACTGCTGTGCCTTGTCATTTCTATATGGGATTTCTTTTATTTCTTAAGAAAACCTCAAAAGAGGAGAATTTATTGAGACTAAATTATTTGCCCCGGGTTGCAAAGCTAAACTGGCAGAATCAGGATTCAAACTCAGGACCCTGTGACAGAAAAGCCAGTGGCCTTCTGTTATACCACAGTGATAGGAACATAAGCCATGCTATCTTAGTGAGGGTGCTTCTTATGCTTAGTACTGTGCCACAGTTCTAAAAATGACCCTAAGTTCTGAAATGCCAAAATAATAAATGATTATTGTCAGCACCCAGTGTCTGCAACAGCCTGCCCACTCAGACTTTCTCAGTTCACATCAAATACTGACTATTTAATTAAAGAGAAACTTATCCACACAATTGAGTCACCAAAAAATATAGCACCAAAGTGTTTTGCTGTTTGATAATTATAAATTTGCACAGGCTTTGAAACTGAATATCAAATGTTCTTGTACTGAACCGATTGTCAGTCATGTGACCTTGTTATATGGAACCTTCCATAGCGGAAATTTTCATACTAGAAACCCTTTCTTACCTCGTGCAACATGCTGTTTCAGACATGATTCACTGCCTCAAAGCCCAGGTGGGCTCAGGTCCTAAACAGTACTGGGGGGAGACTCATCAACAGTATTTCCATTTCTCATTATAGAGAGCATAGGGCCTGTACTGTCCAAGTTCCAAAGCAGTGTTTCTTAACATGTGGTCCCGTAGCTCATCATCAGGGTTGATAGTTAATATGTGGGTGTCTGGGCCCACTCCAATGTACTCTAACAGACTATTGCAAAGTGACCCAAGAATCTACATTTCAATAAATGTCTAATATGATTTCATGTACACACGTTTGAAACAAGATCAAGATGTATGTGTATAGGTCACTGTTGCAATTCAGTATCCTTGACAGTAGAGGCATTCGTTCCAGGGTGACAGGCAAGAACAGGCCCTTGGAAATATTTTTTCTACAGCCATTGATTGTTCATTTTTCTTCCATATATTGTGAGCTATACAGGGGCACAAAAAGAAAAAAACACTTTTATTTGCTGTGATCATTGCTGCAGTCAAGGTACTTACATCAATAGCCTGCTTAAAAGATGCCTTTTGCTGGTTAAAAGTTTATGTGCTTTGGTGAGAGGGGTATTTTGTATTTTAGAAAATGGGTCAATTTTCATGGCTTTCTTTTAAAATATATTTTATTGATTTTTTACAGAGAGGAAGGGAGAGGGATAGAGAGTTAGAAACATCGATGAGAGAGAAACATCGATCAGCTGCCTCCTGCACACTCCCTACTGGGGATGTGCCCGCAACCAAGGTACATGCCCTTGACTGGAATCAAACCTGGGACCCTTGAGTCCCCAGGCCAATGCTCTATCCATTGAGCCAAACTGGTTAGGGCAATTTTCATGGCTTTTAAAAATAATTCTGTAGTAGTAATCTACAGTGATTTTTGTTGGATTTAGCCCAAAATGTTTTTCTCCCAAGTAAGGCATTGTTATACTAGTTGTGCTGTGCAGTGCTACCCTAACGCAATGCTCAGTCAATAAATGGGAAGCAAATATATGTTCCATAGGGAGCACAGCATGTTGTCACCATTCTACTGTCTTGGACAGGATCAGATGAAGCCAAAAGTGACCAAGAAAAAGCAAAGTAGAGTGGGTCTGTGGACAGCTTTGTGGCTCCAAAATTCCATTATTTTTACATTTATAGAGCAATCAATAAAATAATTTGAGGCACCTATTCATGGTAAAGGTGTGAGATGTTAATTGAAGACCCTTAGCCAAAAAGATGTTGTGCCCAGAAAACTATACTTAGTACAACCAGGGAGTCCTTTTGAAGAGATATTTCACTGAGCATTTGATAAACAGGTGCAGTAGGTGTGCGCTCCTCCCTGGTGGAGCCTGAGTCCTATCCTCCCAAAAGAACATGTTTGGTAGCTTATGATTAAAATGAAGATTAATTTAGGAGTGTCAGTCAAAGCATTGTGACAAGGAGTTAGTATAAAATCTTAACTGAGAACCAGATTTTATGTTGCTGTGAATGATTCTGCTGTAAAAATTTAGCTGAGAAGTTAAGAAACTCAGACAACTTCCTTGTCGTTTGCCTTTACAACATTAAACAGTGACACACTGATGTTATATGTTACTTTTACTGGATTTATCTCCCCCCCTCCCCATGTGGCCTAGAGGCTACAATATATGCACATGAAAAGATAAAGATTAATCATCAAATTAATGACAAATAATCGGGAAGGCTCGGTGGAAGAAGAGGCTCTTGAGTGAACCTTGTGTGGAAGTTAAATAGGGAGCAGACGATGGGCCGAGGCAGTGGTAACACCCCTGATGAGAATGAAAAGGTGCATTTGGTAGATGATGTGTTGAGAAGTAGCTGTAGGAGAACACTGGCATCGAGGAGGAGTGAGCAATAAGGTTGTAAAAGGGAATTCATTGAAAACCATTAGGTTCCTTGAGACTACGGGGCACACCACATCTTCTGCCCTGGAATCTTCAAACTATATGCTCCTGATGTTCCCAGACTAACGGGGTCCATTGGCCCGAACACATTAAAGCCCAATCGATCAGGAACAGGAACTTGCAGTCAAAAAAGGAAGGGTTTATTAGGAAGTGGCCCACAGTGGGAGCTAATGCTCAGAGACCTGGCTTCCCAATGACTTCCAGGGATGAGTTCTATAGGTGGGAAAATCAGTCATCTTGGTGACTAAGAGTGTTGTGATCAGGGTCATGGACTCTACTGAATGGTGGTCAGCACTAAGGTAGGGGTTCACTGGTCATTGCATCTGGTTCTGATGTCGGCCATGGCATTGCTTCATTTGGTTTCACTGCTTTTCTGGGCCTGGAGCCGAAACAACTGAGGCCTAGATGTTATTTTTAGTTTGATTGAAACTCTGTCTTTGTGGTCAGTAGACCCAAGGCTTTGTTCCTAAGATTATTTGATGCTGACCAGAACCTTGTCATGAGGGCCTAATGAGTAACGTTCAGAGAGAGGGTGGGAAGAGAAGCCAGCAAGGTAGACACACACCTGGAAGGAGGAGGCAGGGTGAGTCAGGGTGCTGGATGCAGCCAGTTTGAATCAAAAGAAGAGAAAGGAGAAAAAGGCATATTAAAGAAATGTGAGTTTCCGTTACAGCAGAGCAGATACCTCCTAACAGCCTCGGGCATTTCTTCTTTGGCCACTCCACCAATCCAGGGTTTACTGATTCCTCTCACCTCCTCCCACGTGTGTTTCTACCGTGCTGGCTTCTCCTCCTACCCTCTCTCTGACATTTACTCATTTTTGTCCCCTTTCATCCAGTTGGGAAAAAACATACAGAGAAATCCCTCCCTTTATCTCCCGCAGAGCAGCTTCCCATGCCTCCAACTTGTTGATTTTTGTCAGCTCCCTGCTGGGCACTGAGGTGGGAAGGAGCATAAGCAGGACATTTTCCCAAACAGAGACAGTTCTCTCCCTAAGAGAAATTCTGGGGCCAGCTCTTAAAGTCCTTACGAAAAATTAACCTATTACAGACAGCTGTCAGAGAGGCGGGGAGTCAGGAGACTGGATGAAAGAAGGTGAAGGGATTAGCCAAAGAACATATATGCATAGTCCACCCACACAGACCACAGTGAGGTGAAGGCCACTGGTGAAGGAGATGGGGAGGTGGGTGCTGGGTGGGGGTGGGTGGACAAAGGGGAGGAAAACAGGACATCTATAATAGTGTCAACAGTAAAACTAAAGTTAAAAAAGTTAACTTTATTATACATACAATGACAAACAAGGAATATAACAAACAAATGTTTTCTCTCTAGAGGTTCCTCCGCCTCGCTTGTTCCTGTAGCTCAATTCTCTGCCTCACTAACTTGGACACTCTACTTACATTCTTTTTCTAAATGGCAGTCATTTTATTTCTGGGTGATCAGGGTTCTCTCCCTCCCTCTGCTCCCCCTCCTCTCTCTCCCACTTTCCCTCTCTCTCCTTCCTTTCCCCTTTCTTTTCTCCCTGCTCTCCCCTGTGATGAGGAGGGAGATGAAACCCCACTGCCAGGAAGGGTCACTTAAGACCTCATGTCCTTTAAACTGCTCCCTGGAAGCAACTAGTATTCATGACTTCTTATCCCACAGGATTTGGCTTTTACATTTACACATGTCTTCTTATTTAATTATCTCCATAACCATGTGAGAGAGGTAGAGTCATCCTCATTTTTATAGATATGGAAGCACAAGAGGAGAGAAATGAAATAACCTGTCCAAGACAACACAGCAGAATCTAGACAGAATTAGAATTTGAAAACAACTGTCTTCGGGGATTTGAAAGTTAGTTTGATGCCTTATTATTTTCTACTATTGCAGCTTCTCTCCCAAATGTTTCTTTAATCTTTGGCTTGAGTGAAAGAAGAATTGCAGCTGTGTTAATGTGAACATCACCACCAGCATGGCATCTCTTAAATTACTATTGAAATTTAAATCCTTGAACAAACATGCTTCATATTAATGAGCCTTCTTATGCATTTCTCTGTACTGCAATCACTCAAAACCCCAGCTGGTTTATCTTTGCTTTCCTATTTTTTGTCTACAGATTCTTTAGAGCAGCGGTTCTCAACCTGTGGGTCGCGACCCCTTTGGGGGTCAAACGACCCTTTCACAGGGGTCACCTAAGACCATCGGAAAATGCATATATAATTACATATTGTTTTTGTGATTAATCACTATGCTTTAATTATGTTCAATTTGTAACAATGAAATTGGGGGTCACCACAACATGAGGAACTGTATTAAAGGGTCATGGCATTAGGAAGGTTGAGAACCACTGCTTTAGAGCATGTCCCATGTGCTTTGTTCAGACTCATTCCTCTCAGCCTTCAAGTCCATTAAATAAATTTAACTTTCAGTCAGTGCTCCACGACCTGCTCCTGCCATCTGAGGTCCCACATGCTTTCAGTTCCAGGCCCATTCCATTGGCCAAAAAATCTTTATCTAATAAAGAGGGAATATGCAAATTGACCATCATGCCATAATGGTCAAGATGGCTGCGCCCACAGTGGAGGCAGGGATTCTGTTACACAAGATGGCTGCACCCACAGTGGAGGCTGAGTTCCCATAATGAGCAATCAGCAGGGACCTGAGGCTGCATGGCTGTGCTCCCCGCCTGGTAGGGCTTGACAGGGGACCTCAGGCCATGCCCCCCACCCTGGCACCAGGCCAGGGGACCTGAGGCCACGCCCCCTGCCATGCGGGGCTTGATGGGGAACCTCAAGGTGCGCCCCCTGCCCCGGCCCGGGCTGGGGACCTCAAGCCATTCCCCCCAGCCCAAGCCCCCCACCCAGCAGGGCTGAATGGGGGTGGGGCCAGTCAGGTCTGGATCTAGCCCAATGTGGGTGGGTCCAGCCGGGTCTGGGTCTCACATGATTTCGAGGTGCATGTGGGTGGGCGAGGACTTGACTCTGGTTCCCAAGGTGTGCCCCAGACTCTGACAGGAGGAAGATTTTCATATACATTTTACTAATTTTCTTTCATCTCTGACACTTCTATTATAGAGAAAGGGCAAATAGCAATATTAAAATATTTCCTCTAATTAATTCTCTTTTAATGTGCATGAATTTCATGCACTGGGTCACTAGTAGGTAAATAAAACAGAATTTACTTCCCCTCTTAAGCTTTCTAGATTATGTTTGATGGCTGATGCAAAAATAACAACCCTGTCTGAGGTCCTAAATGTATGTAGAGGAAATATTTAAGACAATTATAAATGAAGGAAGACAAAGGGATGTGAAGGGAGGTAAGATTTCCATACTTCACTTAAACTGGTAAAAGGTCGGGCTGGTAGTAGATGGTGATAAAGTTACACATATATAATGTAATGCCTAAAGCAGCCACTAAAATGAGATAGAAAGAGATACACTCAAAAACATGTTTGATGAATCAAAATAAAATTCTAAAAATTGTTGAAGTAACTCATAGGAAGGTAGGAAAAGGAAAACAGAAATGAAAAACAAACAACAAAAAAGCAGACTTATACCTTAACATATCAATAATAAACTAAATATAAAGTTACAAATACACCAATTAAAAGACAAAAGTTGGCAAAGTAGGTTAAAAAGCATGACCCACTGTCTATAAGAAATTAGCTTAAAATGTAATGATGTAGCCCTAACTGGTTTGGCTCAGTGGATAGAGCATCGGCCGGCAGACTGAGGGGTCCCAGGTTCGATTCCGGTCAAGGGCATGTACCTTGGTTGCAGGCACATCCCCAGTAGGGAGTGTGCAAGAGGCAGCTGAATTGATGTTTCTCTCTCATCATTGTTTCTAACTATCCCTCTCCCTTCCTCTCTGTAAAAAATCAATAAAATATATATTTTAAAAAATGTAATGATGTAGGCAAGTCGAAAGTAAAACGATGAAAACATATATATTGTGCTAACATTATTAAAGGAAAGCAGGAGTGGCTATTGGATAAATAGACTTTAGATCAAAGACAGACAGGGGCATTACATAATGATAAAAATGTTAATCCACCCCAAAGATATAACAATTCTACATAGGAAGCCCCAAACAATAGAGATACAAAACATGTGAAGCAAAAGCCGATAGAACTGAAAGGATTGAGCCCCCAACCCAGGCATGTGCCCTGACCAGGAGTGGAACTGTGACCTCCTGTTCATAGGTCAATGCTCAACCACTGAACCACATCGGCTGAGCAAAAAGTCAAGCTTTTTAATGCATTCTCTTTTATTAGGGTTGTAGGTGGTAGAAGCACTTCCTTATCTGTGCCTCATTCGTGCTGAACTTTTTTCCTTTGGTGTTCTCAAATGCCCTTTTTCAGTCCCAGGACCTCAGCTTCCACAGGTCTCATGATTCAAAACCTGTTGAGTTTTTCACCCCTTTCTAACCCTATTTTGCAGCTTCCCTGAACTACTCAGGGTTGTTTCTAGAGCTTTTCAGAGATCTTCATTTTGTGAGGTTTCCAGAAAAATAAAAAATGAAGAACAGCTAAGTCAGGGGTGCAGACATGATGGTGTACGTTAAATGTTTGTATTTGACAAATGAACATTTTAACACAAAAATTTACAATGAATTCTATTCTGCCACTTGATTTTACCTCTTTCTGTGGCTATGGGTGTAGCCTCAGTTGGAAGATAACGGCTAACATCTGAAAGCGCAGTCCTTTGAAAAGGTTGAGCTGAGTCCAAATCATCCTGATCTTACTCCTCCTCTATTAAATAATTTTTATACATTTCCTGCTTCTTTTCACCTCCTAATAGTTCTTGAATTTTCTACCTTTAGACACCTGGTGAGCAACTAACACCGCTTCTGATGTACTTGTCTCACTGTCCAAGGAGTTCTGCCCAGAGCACTGAGGGCCTTATACAACCCTGACTCTTCTAACTAGACTGTCCCTCAGTCCAAGCCTGGGAAGCTTGTCAAACCATGAGGGTGAAAGGGTTTTAGTATTTCATTACTTTAATTTTATGCTTTTTACAAGTAATTTTTTCAGAGGTAGTTTTATTGATTAAAAAAATCTTACATTCTAATCAATTACATTGATGAAAAATAATCATGTAATACTTCGTTTCTTTTAATCATGTACTAATTTTTAGGTTTAAAAATTGTTTATTTAGTTTTGAATAGAGAATACATTTACATGGTTTAAACTATAAAAATGTCCTTCCTACCTTGGCCTCCAACTCTCCTAGTTCCCCTCTGGAGGTAATTTTTCCAACTTCTTGTCTGTCTTTTCAGAGAAACTCTATACATATAAAAGAAAACATATACTTTTTTTTTTATACAAGTAGCAGTAGTATGCAAAACACATTGTTCTACATCTTGCTTTTCCCTCCACTTAACGAGAGAGTGTATTTCACTCTTTAAGGATATGCCATAATTTATGTCAATAGCTTTACTATTTACATAATAGTAGAGTGAAGCTATTACAAATAATTGTATAATTTTGTACTTACGTCAGTTCATATGCATAGGTAAATATAGCTGAAGGTTCTATAGTGTAGGATAAATCCCTAGAAACCTACCTTTTTTTTTAAACAGGCACTATGTCAACTATAGAATTATGTAATTGGTAAATGCACAGAGCAAAATGGTTTTAAATGACATTTTAATTTCAAGCGATAACATTCTATGAATTTTATGAGGAAGATCTTATGACCTAGAAATTATGTTACTTGTTTTTATTTGTTTTACTTTCTTCTTATTTTTCTGTTTTTCTTTTTATATCCTCTATCTCTGTTTTTCTTTTCCTTCTCTCTTACTTCCGTTCTTCCTCCTTCCCTTTTCCTCCCCCTTTTTTTCTTCCTGTCTTTCTCCTTTTCATTTTAAAACATCACAACAGCTATTTGTTTTCTACCAATGGGCCTATTGAGAGCTCTGTAACCACTAGGTGGTGGTACAAGAACATAGGGAGACATATTTTCGTAAACAGACTAGGAATTAGTTTTGATTTCCTGCTCAGTTTTTAAATTGCTATTCACTCGGGCCCTTAAATGCCTCCTAAGGGATGTCACTGTGATCGCTCTTTAGCAGTTGAGCCGACATAAAATTGATGTTGAGCTTTACAGCAGCTGTTATAGACCACTTTATGTTGATGTTGAGACTTTTAACAGTGCTTAAAAATGTTAACTCTTCGATAGGAGTCTGTTTCCTGAGTGATTTGAAGGTCTTGCTTATATTTCTGACTGATTTACAGATCTTACAATGTTACAGTTGAGACTACTTAGAATTTATAATATTGCTTTATTTAGCTGACTGAATTTTTAGCAAAGAAACGACAGTTTCCTAGCTACTTTCTATGGCAACGACAAAAGGCGTCTGCTGACTACAGTTTTACCCTGTTGACTGCAATTTGGTGTTTTACACCACCTTATATCATGGGTCTTCATCTAAATGAGTAAAGGATATATTTTAAATGATTTTGGAATGTGATATAAAAGCATTTTCTGTTTGTGGGTTAGCTTAATTAAATTTTGGAAGTCTACCTCGTCCCTTTTAATATTCTGAATCTGTGCTTAGAAGTTTAGATTGGTTCATTCTTCTTAAATCACACATACAAAAAGGAATGCAACATAACTATTGAAGGATCTTTGCTTATGTTAGAATTGCATAATCATTTGCATTTACTCTCTGTTGAAATTCTGTATAATATGTTCACTACAGGAGTGTGGTCACAGTTACCCTGCAAAACATTCTGCTCGAAGCCAGCACACGCAGGCTCTCCCCTGTGGTGTCCCTGTTGGAGCTCACAAAGTGGCTAGATGGTGGTTCTCCCGCTTTGTCACAGCGTGTCCATGCCAAGCGGCAAACCGACATCTTCCTGAGGAGTAACCTTACAGCAAAGCATGCCACCAGCTTGCTTTGATGGGTAACGTTATTTTTGGACAATTGTTGAGGCATATCACCTCATTTCCATAACTATTGATAGTTCCGCATATCATTTTTTACTAGTGCTCACCAGGTTAGAAAATGAAGATGCAGACATTTTAGTATCAGGTTTTTAAAAATTAGTTTTTATTGATTTTTTTTTAGAGAGGAAGGGAGAAGAGAGAAACATTAATTGGCTGCTTCCTGCATGCTCCCTGATGGGGAGGCAGAGGGGAGTGTAGGAAGTGTCCAGCCCACAGCCTGGACTTGTGCCCTGACCACGAATTGAACTGGTAACTTTGGGGCATGGGACAAGGCCCAACCAAGTGAGCCACACTGGCCAGGTCTTGCTAACAGGTTTTGATGATAATAGTGCTTTCTTTTTTTTTTTAAATCCTCACCTGAGTATTTTCCCATCGATTTTAGTGAGAGTGGAAGGAAGGGAAGTGAAGGGGGGAGGGAGGGGGGAGAGATACATTGATTGGTTGCTGGGAATCAAACCTGTAACCCAGGTATGTGCCCTTGACTGGGAATCAAACCCGTGACCCTTTGGTGCATGGGCCAATGCTTTAACCACAGAGCTGCACCAGCCAGAGCTTTCTTCTTATTCAACATGCATAGCCTTGCTAATGAAATTCTCTGATCTGATACCCAATAGTTGTCTGTTGTAACATCGCACCTGAAGCCTTCATTTAAGTCACCTGGTGTTTAAAAGGAAAAATGGCTGCTTCGTATCTGTTTACACACTAGGAAAAAAACCACAGAGTTCAGTTCAATGGAAGAGCTCTCACTTAAAAGAAGCCTCCCTTTAGTGATGACACTATTGCAACACTGTTCCAGGAAATAAAGTCAACTGCCGCCGATTCCTTGGTTTTATTAGGAAAGATAGCCCATTTTGTGATCCGCAATGTTTAAATCAATTGAACGATAGTGAAATCTCTCCCCTGAAATGGCTATTACACAGCTTGCAACCTTTTGTTTGAGAGATTAAGTTTGCATCTCCTCACATTATCTCCTTGTAATTGGAAAACTTTCATTTTGACAGAGAGAATGTGCCAGTATCCCTGTGAGCTTTGCCACAAGCCAATGTAGAATGCCATCTGGAGGATGCGCGCCCAGGCCGTGTAACAGCCTCCTGTCGGCTGTATCTGGGACTTTGCAGCAGAGCAACTAAGAGCATCTTAAGCTGCATTTGTCTCGCTCGCTAGCGCTCTTGGCAGAGGTCATAACCAGCAGTGGTTTTGTTGATTTGCTGCATCAAATGTAATTAGCTTAAAGCACTCACTGACATGAGGCTCCGATAATGGCATGAAAGCCTCGGGCTTGAATTTACCCATTGTGTCAAATGTAAGTTTAGATCAACAAAGACATACTCACTCATTTCATCACCGGAACAATAGAACTTAATGATTTCTAAAGATGCTTATTTGGGATGGCAAGATTTTCTTTCCGTTGGACCTCATTTCTAATTGTTCTATTTTATTTTATTACTTTATTTTATTTCTTACTCCCTGGCTTCCAAAGCAGTGGTTGATACCTCCTGCCAAGAAAGAGGGTGTCCTGGGTACACCAGCCGTAGGTCTGGTCTGAACCTCACCTTTGAGGATATTTGTGGAAAATGATGAGGCTTTTGATCAGGTTACAACAAATAACTTTGAACTCTGCCAGTTTTGTGCTCACAAGAGTAGAGGGAACATTATTACTGACCCTTTAACCCTTGCTTAGTGGAAAACTCCAGGGTGCCAGAAGCCTGGTTGGAAATGAGTCAGCTTCAGGGTCTGAGTAAGAAGGAGAAACCATTACTTGGGGTTAAATGTAGGGCAAAGCTGAGCCCAGAACGCAAGATAGACTTTACCTGTTCTACATAGCCACGAGGAAACGGCAAAAAAGAATTTCTGCTTACCGCAGGGAAGGAAAAATTCAGCAGAAATCAGGTTGAACAGTTTCCTGCATAAACGCTGTAAAATACGTCAGCAGGTGTCTGTACAAAGAGGGAGAGCATGGCCTTGAGCTCAGCAGGGTGGTAGCACTGCCCTGGGTGGCTGTGCGGATGACCTGAAAGAGGCTTTTCTTCCCCATTGATTTGTATAGAGAGTGGAGGGAGGGAGGAAGGCGGAAAGAAAGAGAGATACAGAGAGAGGGAGAGAGGAACATCACTGTGAGACACATACTGATTGGCTGCTTCCTGCACGCGCCCCACCCAGGGGATCAAACCTGAAACCCAAGTACATGCCCTTCACCAGGAATTGAACCTGAGACCCTTTGGTGCATGGGTGGATGCTCTAACCACTGACCAACACCACCAGAACCTGGATGAGGCTCTGTTGAAGAACTAGTAGAGAAATTAGGTATATGTCACATACAAAGTAATAATGGTATGTGAAGTGCATTCTTTATTGACTTGTATATTCCACTGGTTGTACATTGCATCTCTGATACTCGACCTTGCAAAGAAATCACCCTGAAATTCCCAGGGGCTGGCAATGAGCTCTGTGGACTTTGTCTCTCACTGCGGAAGCTGCCTTGGTGTGAATGGTCCAGGTACACCGCTTTTGATAAAGGCAGTATGCAGATGTGAGAATGAGGTTAAGTAAGTGTTTATTTGAGGATTTAATATCGTACCCACTCTAGGAGTAAAGCAATTATCATGCTGTTAATTTCACATTCATGTACCTCATATTTATTTGTTGTTTACCTCTCTGCATAATGAAAGTGCCATGGAAATCGGCTTCTTCTGGTGCTCTCAGTTTAAATGAAGCTAAATGTGATGTATAATTTCAAGTTACAGATTGCTAACTCGATTCCATTTTAAATACTCTTTATATGAGAAGCTTCTATGTACTTGCAGAATCCTTTTAAGCTGAATCAAAGCATAATTAGCTAAGGTAGTTATAGAAAAAAACATGAATCCTTAAGCATTATAGGTATATTTGGAACCATATAGTTATCTGTACCTTTATATATATGTACATACACACATAGATATACCCTATATTTTTAATAATCAACATATTAACTACTTTTCTGGCAAATATAATATAATCAGAATATAATAACACATTGCCCCTCCTGATAAATTATTTGTATCTGGCTTGCTTGTAATGTGGTGACAGAGTCAATGCTTGGTGATGAGATTCTGAGAGCTTTAGGGCACTGCAGTTCTCCCCTATTTACACGACATGATGTTCTTTAAGAACTAGTCATTGGCAGAATTCTAATGGCAGGATTCTAGTTCATCTTCTGGGCATGTAATGAAAGAACAAGGAAAAGACAGAAAAAAACCCATACCCAGGGTATGTGAAGTGCCTCTCTAAGCTGGGAAGCCATTCAAGTTACATGCCTCAAATTCCGCTCCCCGACCCTCCCTGCTCCACAGATCCACATCTGGAACCAGAAGAGTGTGCCACCCAAGGTCTTCTGAATATTCTATTTATTCAACAAGTGTGACTGTGTGTCTCCTGTCTGCATAGATAAGGTCCCTACCCCGAGTGGCTGCAGCCTGATTAAGAAGATGACCCAGGGATATATGAAATATTGAGTAATGCTGCAAGTCAGTATACATTTAAATACTCCAAAGGCAAAAGTTGTTGAAGAAATTCACTTCTGAAAACCTTTATTCTAGTCTGCAAAGCCTGGTATGTGCCAGTTGTTCAATTTCCATTGTTATTTACAAAAGTGAAGCTTTGAATTAAGAAAAAAAAAAAGCACCATCTGCGTACTGCTGTAATAATGCTTGGTTTTATTCCCAAGCATGTCAACCACTGGCTTGGCATTTTAACTAACTGAGCACTTTTCTCATTAGAGTGTGTCTGTGTCTACAAAGGGCCTTTTTTCCGGTGGCTCATTTTAATATTTCTGCCCCCACTGCCTCTGCCTTTTCTATCTCCTGGTGGGGCCAGCTTGTCAAATGACCCTGCACTCTAGGTAGCTCTTGGTGCCCCTCCTTTGCCAGGTACTTATTCAGTCATTTTATCAATTGACTGCTTAATCACTATTGATATTGAGTGCCTATTTTCTCTGGACACAAAGGGCATATACAGGCCTTTAAAGATACAAAGAAGTATAATACAATATCTGCCCTCAACTTACTTAATTTTAAAGAAAAAGTGCATCTAAAACTTCTCCATTTTAAGCAGAATGTTCTAAGTGCCAGAGTATTACACATTTATTCATTCAGTCGATCATTACTCAACAAATACTGAGTTTGTTGATGTGTCAGGTACTCTGAGTCACTGGAGATAAAAGATGAATAAATCATGCATGGTGCCTGCCCTGCCCTCTATGAATTTAGAGGCTAACCTTGCTACTCAAAGTGTACCTGAGAGCCAGCAACCTCCGTAGCACCTAGGAGGTTGTTAGACATGCAGTATCGCAAACTCCATCCAGATCTCTTGAATAAGAATCTGCATTTTAACAAGATGCCCAAGTGACATCAAGTAAAGTTGGGAAAACCCTGAACCTGAAGGATTATGGAAAGCTTCAGAGAGGAGCTGAAATAAATAGAAGTCACCAAGTTTTATTAAAAGATGGAGGAAGGCAAATTTAGGCAGGGTGGAGTGCTTGTCTTGGTCTGGGCTGCCAGAACAAAATATCATAGTCTGGGTGGCTTATAAACAACAATTGATTTCACACAGTTTTGGAGGCTAGAAAGTCCAAGATCAAGGTGCCAGCAAATTTGGTATCTATAGTGGACCTGCTTCCTGCTTCATAAATCCCTGTCTTGCTGTAGAAGGGGCAGTGGAACTCGCCAGGGTCTCTTTTCTAAGGGAACTAATCTTATTCTTGAGGGCTCAGGTTGGCTGCCTCTTGCACAGCCCCCACAGGGGATCGAGACCACAACCCAGCATGTGCCCTGACTAGGAATGGAGCCAGCAACCTCTTGGTTCCTGGGTCAATGCTCAACTGCTGAGCCACACCAGCTGGGCTCATAGGGTTTAATATATGATTGGGGCGGGGCCACAAATATTCACTCTATAGCAGAGAAGAGTAGATATAATCTGAAATATGATTCAAGATGTGAAATTTTGGAAGCTGGTTGGGAATAATTCTTCAAGAAATGGTGGGAAATGACCCAGGAATTGGTTGATGATCCATAGGGAGGACTGGTGATTGACAAAGCATGACGTGAGATTCAAAGCTGGGAGGAAAGAGCATGGCTTATCAGTGGTCGGCAAACTGCGGCTCGTGAGCCACATGCGGCTCTTTGGCCCCTTGAGTGTGGCCTTCCACAAAATACCGACTTCTGTGCATGGGCCACGAAGTTTCAATCGCACTGTACATGTGCGCCCGCACATGGTATTTTGTGGAAGAGCCACACTCAAGGGGCCAAAGAGCCGCATGTGGCTCGCGAGCCGTA
Source organism: Myotis myotis (assembly GCF_014108235.1). NCBI lineage: Eukaryota > Metazoa > Chordata > Mammalia > Chiroptera > Vespertilionidae > Myotis > Myotis myotis. The sequence goes on along the minus strand of NW_023416390.1, from coordinate 38,802,250 downwards.
GTTTGCCGACCACTGGTTAGGTTCTAGACTGCAGAAGTAGGGATGGGCTGCCAACGGTCTGGGCTGCCAACGGTGATGCAGCAGCTGGGGATTGGGCTTTCTTATCCAGAATAGGTGGAGGAGACAATTAACATTCTCAAAGATGATTTTTAAATGAATTTTTAGGGCTGATATTTTTGAATCCTAAAATTGTAGCAGAAGTCAACAAGTAGATACAAATCAAGGTATATTATTTTACCGATTTTTCTAAAAACACATTTAATATGTTAGACCTCAGATATGAGAGAAAAGGAGTTACCAGGTGATCTGGATCAGTAATCTTGCTTCAAAGTTAATGAAGAATGTTATTTAGGAGGAAAAGCCTGTTTACACTTTATCTACATAGAATTATGCCTTCACAATCAAGTGAGGTCCTATACAAGATGGTGAGAAATTAAATTTTATCTGTGGTCCATTGCCCTTTCTGTGACCTGCCTCTCAGTCTTTGCAGTCTTTAACACACCAGGAAATGAAGGCTATTATGGCAAAAGCCTCCAACAGCAATATTGAAGGACTGGTGACCTTTTCAAATACATCTCTTTGAATCACACTATGTCAAGTGGCTTCTGTCTGCTTGTGAGGTTCATCTCCTACATGCATGGGGATCCTTCCATGCCCAGGTTTGAAAGAATCTGGAAGCCAATTGTGTAACCCAATCAACCTATGACAGTCATAAATATTTACATTTGTTATTAGTTCCTTAAGAGTGCCTTGGAAAATGATTCTGTTTCTGAGATGCTTTAAAAATGACATCTCTGTCTCATGTTTTGTGGACATCTGTTAGTGTGGCATTCAGTGCGCTTTACACACATGACTTCCCTGCACACAAACCTGAGCTGACAGGAGAAGCCGGCAGCTCTCCATCATGACAGACCTCATCAGTGAGACACAGAGCCTAGAGCAGTGTTCTGGACACAGCGCAGGGACGCCCTCTGAGAATTTCCGGTGCTGATGTTTCAAATGCATCAGCGCAGTGGGTGCGAAGGTATTCTTTTCTCTGAATAGAGTGTCTCAAAGCAACTTGATTGATAAGTCCAGGATTTTATTTTCTGAGCCAATAAGTGTAGGAAGCTGAAGAAGTAAGTGTGATTATGTAAGGTTTTGGAAGAAGAGTTTTCTAGCTGGAGGTAGGGTCCACAGGTGAAATTTTTGTAGTAGACTGAGAAGATTAATTATCCTAATAATTTGGAATGGTATTTTTAAAGCCAAATTATATTACTCTAATTTAGATAGACCCTGTTTTAGGGTGAATCTATTCTACATAGCCATAGAAATGTTCCCTCATCAAATGAATAAGTAGCTGTATTGAGCATTAGTAAATTTACAGTGTTTGAAGGATAATATTTCTCATGACTTTGCGTTCCATAGGTAAAGATGTCGCCCTACAAATATGAGTTATGTGGTGGGTGAATATTTCACTGGTGGCAAACCTGCAACATTTATGTCTAGATTAGACATTTCACTTATGAAGGTCATCAGGAGCCATATGTGATTAAATTAGGTGGTCGATTTCTAGTAAACTCTTAGGTCAAAGAAAGATGGGAGAAAGAATGGATGGAAGACAGGGAAGAAAGGCCACGAAACTATTAAGTAAGAACAATTTGCACACATATCCTGAAAATTCTCTCTTTAGTTCCAAAAGGCAGCAGCATTGGCTGTACAATTCCTTGCAGAGAGACTGTGATGGCAACAAACATTTGACTATATATGGTCTAGTGTTTGTCTCAAATGGGTTTCATTGTACTGCAGATTTAATGATTATGAATTAATTTTACTCAATAATTATTTCTATAATGAATTACTCAATAATTATTTCTATAATGAAAGCCACACTAACTACACAAGTGCACCATTTCTGTCATTACTGGTAATAGAAGTCCTAAGTTTGATTTTTATGTACGAAAATTAGAATTTATAAAATAACATGTCATCTTGTTGGAAAGTACAGAGTAGGTAAAAATAGTTCCTTTCATTCCTCCAAGGATAGCTGCATTATATGAGAGAATTCCTTCGGATCAACAAATACCATTTCTGAAAATTTGAGAGTAGAGTCAAAGACTAGCTTTGTAACAGACACTCTCAGGTCATATATATATATATTTTTTTCTATCTACATTGGATATCCTTGGGCTCAACCAATGTTGGCTCTGTATTTGTACGTCTTTATGGTAACGTTTCATCTCAAACTTCTTTCCCACCATGTCAGAGTCCTACCAGTGAGAATGACTCAAAATAGCTTTCCCAGTTAAGGAAAATCAAAACAAAGCAAAGCTGATGGAAGGACTGCATAGTGACTGGCTATTGGAGTTCAGCCCATGAAAGAGGAAACTGTAGCAGAAGTGTCACCACATAAATGATGATCAGTGGGAAGATGTCACACATCATGTGGTCTCTGTCTGTTAATTTAATGTGATGCACTTGAGTGTAAAAATAATGGGCTCTTTCAGCCTTATTCATTATCTATGCTTGTTCTAGAAGTCAGGATCATGAAATGCCTCTCAACCACCTGATGTAATGGGCCATTTTAGAGCTTTACATGCAAGTCTCTGGGCGAGCAATTGGCAATCCCAGTGGCCAGCTCATCTGCAGTTAGGGATGTTGTGCTGAGCTGGTCTCACATAATAGCAATATTGGCCACAAGATGATGGAATAATCCATTTCTGTAGTGGATTTCTTTAGCCTGGTGGGACAAATTTCCTAGTTAATGAAACCATTTGATGCCTGGGGCATTCCCGAGCTCATGCTGTCTCTGTTTGTCCATTATAGTTTAAATATACTGCATTTAGGTTAATGGTGGAAGCAAATTAGTCTGTTATAATTACTCACATGTGCTTCTTTGGTGTATTCTTTAATATGGCCCTGAGAAAGCAAGAAGACAAGCTAGTCAGGCAGTGCTCCAACCCTGGGAACTATTAATACCTCCAGGGCTGAGAATTTAGTAATAATAGGACATTTTTAGAGAAAAATGTTTGCAAGTAAGATACTCCCTAGAAAGATTTGGCTGCTGAGGGTCATCCTTTCATTCATCAAACAAGCTAATCCGTGTGTGTGTGTGTGTGTGTGTGTGTGTGTGTGTGTGTGTGTAAATTTACACTGTGAGCTTCAAAAGGGCAAAGCCCATGTCTCTTTTTTGGCCCTAGATCTTGGTACTGTGTTAAGTACCCAAAACCTCAGTAACACATGTTTATGAGGGGGTAGGTGTTCTGGTGAAAACACTTGAAGTTTGGGATGAGAAGGCTAGGTTTCAGTTATCTTTGATAATTGCTAGCTGTGTGACCTTGGGGAAGTCACTTATTCTTTCTGAATCTAATTTTATCACTTCTAAAAGAATTAAAATAATATCCATTCTATTTATGCCATTCTTATTTGTTTTGGGATCAAATAAAATAATGATAAAGTGCTTTATAGTTGTTTGATGGTGTCATCTCTCTATTCTTCTTATTTTTTAAGCTTTAGATCTCACCTAGTCCAATAGATTTTTATTATGATGATCTTTCTTACAAAGTTCAGGAGAGCATTTTGCTGCTAATGTTTTCTGTGTCTCTGTTTATGTGTCTAGTATCCAAGGAATCCAGCCTTCTTAGATAATTCTGGAAAGAAAAATCATTATTATGAAGGAATGAAAGTGGAAACTTGATGTCAAATATTAGGTCCACAGGCCATATAAGAGATATGAAATAATTTAATTAAATGAAGATATTGTTTATATAGTTTCTTTCCATTGTAACTAAATTTAGGTTATGCCATTTAGATGTATGACTCACCAACATGCAATAATTAGTAACAAAATATATGCCAACAGAGCTTTTTCTTTACCTATTAACACTGAAAGCTAATTGTTCAGCTAATGCTATGAGACACTGAATAAGCCACTGAACTTACCGGAACTTTGGTTTTATTGTAGGAAATGAGGAAGTAACATTGAATCTCTAAGGCCCCTTTTAGCTTGGAAAAGATTTGGCTCTCTGATTTCGTCTGTCTTTGAGTATGTCATAAGTAAATTATATTATAGGTTTCACACCAGGAAAAGAATCATCTTCAGCTATCTGAAATGGCTCTTCTCAGCCAGTTATTCTCGATTATATTACCTATTTATTTTCTTTATAGCTCTTAGCACAGCCTCTAATTATCTTGTTTACTTTCCTGTTTAGGGCTTGCCTCTCCATGAGTCTAGAGACTATCTTGATCACAGATGGATATCTATTGCCTAGAAAACATAGTCCCTGGCACATAGTGGGGGAGTCCAGGAAATATTTGTGGAACGAATGAATGAATGAATGAATGAGAGTGAATTCAGATCCGTCTCCAGAGTATAGTTTCTTAATTCTTTAAAATAACTTCACTCAGAGTTTGAGGCATCAGTAGAGGATATGACTAAAGGTTTTGCTTCCTATATATGAGAGCCATCTGTATTTTATTTATTTTTGTCTTTATTCATTTAATCAAGAGTGAGCTTTTCATCAATAAGTTATGTGGTTGGTGTTTTAACAACTGAACTTGATTAGCCATTTAGTTCCTGAACTTTATGATTAGCTGTCCTACCTGGGTACACAGATGTCTGAGCACATGTTTGCATTGTGTAAATAACTTTGCCTCTCAGGAGTATGCATTTTCACGTGAAAGAATTTTTAATCACCATTAAATGTGAATTGTAAATTTCAGAATTTATTGTAAAAAGTATTATATCTTGAAATTCCCTAGCAAGATATTAGATCATCATCTTTTCCCACACCTCACTAGCTTCCCATCACATGAAAACATGTGAAAATCTTGTCATTTATCCTCCATTGAACTGGCTAAATTAGTCCTTGCTTCAACATACAGTCAAGCTGAGGTTAACATGGGTGCTATTTTCTCAGATTTAAACTTGTTGGAAAGGTAGACCTTTCTTTGTAAGATATTACACCCTGAAGTCAACCCTTTTAAATTAGGGGGAAAAACACACACATTTAATTTGGAATGCAGGATCATGAATAACAGTGACAACAAAGTCTATTATTTCTGCCATAGGACTCTGCAATCACTCTCTTTTGAACAGTTGAAGAGGGCATATCTTTTATTGTCCTCGTTGTTTATATACAATATGAAATAGTTTTCCTAACAACATTAATTTTATCTATGAACTTAACATGTTTCTTCACTGAATAGCTGTCAAATTTTGCTAGAGTATATCTATGGCAATTTGTTGGAGATAAACCTTGCAGCCTTCCAGTATGATTTGCTCCTCTTTCCCTCCCACTGTCCCCCCTCTCCAGTGGATCTGGGAACCATTCCTGACAGTGGAGCTAAGCCCGTGTGTGTTTCCTAATCACACTTTAGATTACAAATTAGCCAGGAGGTAGCAGCAAACCCAGTGACACACAAAGGTTTTGGTGACATGGTAGAGAAAACAGGAAGGAAAATAATTTGCATTTGCTTGCTTGCTTGCAAGACTTTTGTTGTGACATGGCCACTGTGGACAAAGCTCTCTTCAGTGCATCTTTGCTGTGTAGCAAGAGTTGAACAAGAGACTCTCATCACAAACTTCTCCCAGTATCACACATGTAGGTACACATATTTCCATGACACTTTTATGTTGACAGTCCTCGAACTGTAACACATTGCATATTAATTGGTACAATTGGTCTTGAATTGTCTTTAAAAAGGTGCAAATCATGGCTTCGAAGTGATCTGATAGAGGTGCAAATGAACGTTCGCACAACATTTCTAAAACGGAATCATTTTGAAATATACATGTAAATATGAGTTCTGAGTCACTTTACTTCATTTTTCAGTTGGGCATCTACTGCCTTAAAATGGGAAATAAATGTGTGAATGCTATCAAGGGTGTGAAATTCTCCATTTGTACAGACTGGAAACTTGGTAATAATTATGACTATAGACATAGCAGCAGTTACACAAAAGTTTAACAACATTTAAATTTTAAATGCAAGCATTTCAGGGGAAGAGTTTAGAGAGAATCTGCTTGGAAAGATTTTCTTGCAATTGTTGAAATTAAAAAATTAGGGATTTCCAAACAGCCTAAAAATGCTAATTTTCTTGTAATTTTGAAACAGAAAATTGCATTGACTAATCTCTTTTCTTTCTAAAGCTGCTTATTCGAAGTGTGTCTGAATCTGACAAACCCATGGGCCCCAACTTAACCCAACCTAAACGAAACTTAACCTTTTCTCTGTTCTCACATCCGTGGACAATGGGCCTCAGCTGCAGGGAGCATTAGACAAGCTTGCACAGTCTCCAGGCCAGCTGGAAGGCCGGCTCCCTGCTTCTCTAGCCAAATAGACCCTGGCGCTGAGTTACCCTAGGGCAGAGGTTTAACGTGGTTTGAATGAGGCTTGGATTTTGAAGTATCCATCCCTTTAGGTTGATGTCGCCGGGAGTCCAAGACTCCTCTTTCATTAACTGGCCTCTCACATAGATGGCAATGGTGACAGAAAACAGCCGGCCTCTAAACCAGTGGGTTCTTTTTTATTATTTGCAATTTTGTCTATTTGCATGAGAGCCTGGCAGCATATGGCCTGATGAATTTAAAAAAACACACAAAACCCCATAAATGCTCATCTCCTGGCCAGAGCCTGCAGCTCATGGCATTAGCAGGGGCTAGTAGGGCCCCACCTGCCACTTGTCTGGAGGGTGGGGGCATAAACTGATGACCTACTAGGCTTCCACAGCCAAATAGTGCTCGGCTAATGCCATGATTTAATTTCTAACAGTATTGTCAGAAATGGCCAGAAGTGGCAACACCCACTGTTTCAACAGTAAATCTGATTGGCAAGCTACCCACCACTCTCTGCCCTACCTAATATTCTACACTAATTGTGCCTGACCCGGCCAACAGGAATAGAGAGAGGAGCAGAACTGCTTCTAGTTCAATGCACACAGGTCAGTTTTGCATAGAAACACTCAGGTGTGTGCTCACATTATCGTTCCCAGCTGAAAGGGACTAGCAGCAAACCAGGGAAGGGAGCAAACACCTCTGCAGTACATCTATTTACTTTCCAACATACTCGGTCTTTGAAAAGTCAAAGGTGTATATGGTTTTTGGGCTTTAGTTTTCATGGCTTAACCATTTTCTTTAACCATAAATTTGGAGAAAAGAAGTTTATTTTATGATTTCTTTTTTAAAAAAATTGATTTCCGAGAGGGAGGGGAAGGGAGAGAGAGATAAAAATGTCAATGATGAGAGAGAATCATTGATCGGCGGCTTCCTGCACTCCCCACACTAGAGATTGAGCCCACAGCCCCAACCCAGGGATGTGACCTGACTGGGAATCGAACTGTGACCTTCAGGTTCATAGGTCAATGCTCAGTCACTGAGCCATGCTGGCCAGGCTATTTTATGATTTCTTCTAGGAACTGAACTTGTCTTTTCCTGAAACAAAAACATTACAATTTTTTGGGTTCATACTTCACACTTATACCAAATTGCAAACCCTTTTTCTCTCCTTAATTTTATGTGTTTATGATTATACAATGTCAAACAAATCATACAAACATAGAAACAATGTACAGACTTTCATCGATTTAATGGAATTGTATGAAAGTAAAAAAAGAAGTCATTGTGAAATTTAGTCAGCCTACCAACTCATTTTGATGTAGTTTAGAAATATTTTCTTTTTCCTGCATTTTAAAATTGCTAAAGGCATTTATACTAAAGACATGTGGTCAGAATTGCCAGGGAACAAAGAAAGGAGGAAATAATTTGGGGGTAAAAGCTTCTATAATCTTATGAAATGAGAAATGGTCTCTGTAAGCCCCGGCAGACACACTGAGCATTGTGAGACTGAGCTCAGGAGGACAGTTTGCACTAACGCTAGACATTGCTGGCTCCCTGAATCCCAGGAATAAATGCATGAAGTATTTTATGTTGATTATTTTATATTTAGAACCAGTAGTGCAAGGGCACTGACCAATCAGAATGGCTGCTTTGAAGACTAATCCCAGAAGTCTCCCTGCTTGGTGAGGGAGACCCTTTGGCTCCCGAATTTGAGGGCATTCCAGAGGATCCTGGTATAGAGTGGGACATGGATTTGTGGGAGTTGGGCAGCGGCTACTTACTGATGTATGGAAGCGCTTCAATGGTTTATTAACCAGCATGGCAATACATCTGTGTGCGGGCCAAATATCATCCCAGAGTAGGCATTATTTATAGATGAAGACATTATGGCTTAGAGAGGTTAATTAACTTGTTCAAAGTCACACAGCTAATAGGAGGCAGAGTCAGAATTGAAATTCATATCTGTCTCCAAAGACTAAGCCTTTTCTTATAGCCATGCCACTACTCTTATGCTTTCTGGAAATTTGCACTAAAGAGTTGAGTTCAATTGTTACTGAGATTTCACCTGAGTAATGTGGATAAGGACATCAGATATACCATAGCAAGAGATGAAGGTTGGCTGAGAGCAGAGGAAGTTTCTCTATCTCAAACTCAACTGACTGACATTAGAGTGGTACATGTTCCTATATGTAGTTGATAGTTTATAGTTCGTTGAATTAAAATAAAACCTTTATTGTACTTTCATATAGAGAGGTCTGTAGGATACATACCAGCCATTTTTTTATATAAGATACAATTCTAGGTAAGAACAAAATAAAATATTCAAAATGCTGTTATTTGTTTCTAGTTGAAGTAATTTAGTTTAAATTAAACAGAACTAAGTGAGCAAGTTTTGATTCAATTCAAAATGAATATAAATAACTAAGGCTTAAATTGTAAGGAATGCTTTAAGATTTAAGAATTTTATGTACGGAAGTGAAATTTTTCTTAGGAGTAACATACTAGTATATTAAGTGCTATATGGTAGTTGATGTCTTCCTAAGGAAAGAAATATACTTTTCAAAGAATTTGCAAATTGATTAGATGTTAGTCTATCCCTTCTTATGGGATCAAGCTAGAAAATTTAGATACATACAAATGTATAGCCACATTATATTCAGAAAAACAAGTTCAAGAACATTGATTTTACTAGATAAAATGTAGCTTTAAACAGTCCCTAACGTAAGAACAGATTTTGTTCCAAATATTTATTTGTAGTTCAATATTCTAGGGTTTTATATGCAAATTTCAATATGTAAAACTGAAATGATAAGAAATATGTCCTCAATCTGACTAGTGAAATTTATTTTAGCTATAATGTATATCAACTATAGAACGAATTCTGTTTCAGGCTCTACTTCCCTTGTATTACATTGTTAATGAGGGAAAAACATTCTGAGTTCCACATTAATGCCTTGGAACATATTTGTATTTAGACCTCTGGTCTTGACATAAAACAAATAAACCCAAAAAATCTAGAGTTTAGATCACATCCTCTCATATTTTCTCAGGAATAAGACAGAAGTTCACCAGGAAGGGGCTGGAGGATGAAGTTATTTGCTTAGATTTGCAGTGTCATTCTAGGAAAGCACTGAAAAACACTGTAAATCTAAGTGTCCCAAATTCTATCAGCGTGGATTGTAGCTGATAGATATTTCTTTTTAGGGAGAAGGAATAAATCTTTTTGCATCACCCCAGGGCCCTTTTGGGTGTCACAAAAATCTGTCCTTCAGTTAAATTCTTGAAATATTACATTCGGAAAAGCTGTCAACTCAATTTAATGGCCAGATTGAAAATAATTAATTCTGTGGTCAAGACAAAATCTTTAATGTTAAAAACCGGTTTAAGTTTTAATAATCTTTAAATTCGGTATATTTGACAGCTTTTCCGAATGTAATATTTCAAGAATTTAACTGAAGGACAGATTTTTGTGACACCCCAAAGCTCCCTGGGGTGATGCAAAAAGATTTATTCCTTCTCCCTAAAAAGAAAGATCTTTGAACAAAATTAGACCAATGCAATATACTTGAAGTTGCATGAGGAAACTCTGCCAAATAAAAACTAATAACAATGTTCTATTTAAATACATATACTTTGAATGTCATAAAGGTTTTAGTCTACTTCAGAAAAAACTTACGCAGAACCAAGTTCAAACAGGGAACTTTCAGTAAGGGAAAAGGGCAAGTGTGACAATACTCTTAGTCTGCCAGGGACATTCTGGGGTTTTATGTTTCTCTTATTGGGATTTATAAATCGTTTTCAATGCTTTAATGCGCCATCTGCAATAAGCCATGTGCCACGTGTTACATACAAATGTTTGTTGTACTAGAAGGTTGTTGTCAGCAGAGGTTTTATCAATAGAATTTTGTACAAATCTATAACCATGCCACTTTTGGATTTTGTCATTGGACAGCCATTGCCTTACTTTGGTGCATTTAAGTCTTTAGAAAACCCATGGAAAGGACTCTGACTTACTCTAAATTGCAGGCTTCTAAGCAGGTCATAGTTGAACTAAAAGGTATTTGGAAAACTTCAGGAAATTATGGCACCCCTTTCTTTTTCAGCATACCTGAATGAAAGAAGCTTAAAGTTTAAAAAAATCACTTCCACCAATATTCACCATTCATGAAAACTAGGAAGGCGTGCCTTTGTAATTCCCTGCAAAGTCAACTAGGATGTCCTTCTCCCAGCAGGTGAAGCAACCAAGTTGGTTGCCTAATTTAAAAGAAGGTGACATTCTTAAAGTTTGAAAATAAAACAGCAGAAATTAAGGGTCAGCAAAAACTAAAAGTTAGGCCAGTGAACAGGAATTTTAAAATATAAAGTCAGGCAAAGGATAAATCCTTAATGATGGGGGGGGGGGGGTGCTGGGGTCCAACCCCAGTGGGTCCAGGGGTCCCCAAAGGTGTGGACGGAGTCGGCGAAGAAGGAATGACACAGAGGCAGCGTTCAGTTGATCAGCATGGTTGGGTTCTCTTGCCTGGTTCTATTGCCAAGTTCTGTAGGTTCTCCAGCCAGGTTCAGTCACCAGGTTCTAGTCAGGTTCTCTTGCCATGTTCTATCCAGGTTCTGTAGCCAGGTTCTGTCTCTAGGATCTTCAGCCAGGTTCTCTCGCTAGGTTCTGTCTCTAGGTTCTGTTGCCAGTTTCTGTCCAGGATCTTTTGCCATGTTCTGTCTCTAGGTTCTGTCTCTAGGTTCTGTTGCCAATTTCTGTCCAGGATCTTTTGCCATGTTCTCTCCAGCGAAGTTCTTCTGTCTCTAGGTTCTGTGTAGGTTCTGTGTCTAGGTTCTGTGTCTAGGTTCTGTGTCTAGGTTCTGAGTCCTGTTGTCTTGTTACATCTGTATTTATACCAGTTGATTCCAATCCTATCAACCTCTATTCCAAAGGTTGGGGCGTTTCTTATCTCCATTCCAGGGAGTAAAGATTATGTAGCTTAAGGGTGACTGTTCGTAGTTAAAGTGATTAATTACCCGCCTGGCACTTAGTTAAGGGGTTTTATTCCCTCCCTAACTTCAGGGAAAAATCCCTACCTGGGGAAACAACCTTTCTCAGAGAGGTGACCTTGGTTAAAACACATAGTGCCAAGAAGGTGAGCAAACATATTAAGAACAGTATGCCATTTATGCCAGGTCCCTTGAAACAGCAAGGATGGACCGGCTCCCGGCAAGGGGGGGGGGGGGGGGGGGGGGGGGGCGGATAAAAGGAGTGGGGCCGGACTTGTTGGTGCTTTACCCTGATCACTGGATATTGGCCAAACCAGGTTCTGGGTACTGTATGAACTCTCTTAAGTCCTCATCCTAGAGTAGACCCCTCGGAAGTTTAGGTCAGCAGGCACTCCAACCCGTCCAGTTCAGTGGGTAATTCAAAACATTACAGTCGTTCAGGTCCTTTTAAATCACAAAGGACCTGAGAGTGAGACACGGGGTTTGCACGCTTCCACGGGAGGCACGCGGATGGCCTCTGCATCAGCTCGGGTCATCACCGCGGTGGTCAGTATGGCTAGTCCACCCGGCAACCTTGCTTACGGCCGTACGTCGCAAGGAACCCCTCACTCCTAGTTTGAGAGTGGGGCCTCCCTCAGCCTTGGCCAGGTGGGGGACGCCTCACTGGCCAGGACGTCTCTCTAAGCTTTCCAAGCACAACAGATACAGGCGGGCCCCTGCGTGAGCTTGGGTCATCACCGCGGCGGTCAGTGCGGTTAGTCTACCCGGCAACCTGTCTACGACTGCATGGCAACAGGGTGGGTCCTTGTGCACGCCTTTTTTTCTAAGCTTTTTTTCAAAGGACCTGGAATGTTCACTCAGGCCCTTTTAAACATCCTTGTGCACCTCTTTTTTTTTTTTTTTTTTTTTTTTTTCAGATGGGAAGCATGTTTTCCACACTACAAAAAGACAGTCCTTTAGGGTGTATCCTCAAAATTGGGCTAAATTTGACCCACAGACCTTAAGAAGAAAGTGCCTGATTTTTTCTGCCCTCAGGTTTGGCTTCAAATGCCAACTAGAAAATAGTAAAAACCAGCCCTAGAAGGAAGTTTTAATCTTTTCCGTGGGAAAAATGGGAAGTAGTTGGAAGCCCCATATAACCAGGCTTATCTTTAATCTAGAGGACAAGCCAAAGGCAGGTGGGAAACTAAATTTAATCCTTTGCTCTTGGCAATAACAACCCAAGTCCACTGAGGGAGGAGGGAGAAGGCGGGGGTCGTGCCCACGCCCAGGGCTGAGCTAACCTTAGCTTGCCCCAAGACAGATAAAGGATCTGGCCATACTTCAGCCCAGATCCCCTTTTTACCCCGGGACATGAGAAAACTTAAAAGTGACCTAGGAAAGTTCTCAGAAGACCCTGACAAATATATTGAGGTTTTCCAAAACTTCATTCAAGTATTTGATCTCAAATGTGGTCAAATAAAGCCTGTTAACTACTCTAAATTAATCACGTTAATCAAGGGGTTCACAAAAACCCCTTGGCCTCTTTGGAAGGCTCAAGGAGGCTTTTGGTTAAGCGTACCAAGATTGCTCCAGATTCAGAATTGGGACACCTAATTTTAAAGGACAAATTTATCACTCAGGCTATCCCAGGTATCAGGAGGTTGCAAGAATTGGCTATTGGTCCCAAGAGTACTTTAAAAATCTCTTGAAAGTTAACCACCTCTGTGTTCTATAATAAAGACCAGAATGGGGAAAAAGGAGAAACAGGGGAAGCCAGGCTAAAGCAAGGCTCTTAGTGCCACGCTTCTGCAAGACAAGAACCCCCAGTCAGAGCCCGGAGGCGAATGGTCAGTCCCGGTCACCTGCTACAACTGTAGACAGGTTGGACTTATGTGCCAGAGTTGCCCAAGGGACGTGGAGGACCCCTGAAGCCCTGTCCTGCCTGTCAAGGAAACCACTGGAAGTCGACTGCCCCAGGAGACTGAGGTCCCTTGGGACTTGGGACAGGACTGACGACCAGTTGGCCCAACAGGACTGAGGGGGCTCGGGGTCTCTCAGTCTGGCTCATCAGAGGACTGCCACCTCCACCCAGGAGCCCCGGGTAAGCCTGACAGTTGGGCGGCAAGGAAATTAATTTCCTCCCTGATGCTGGAGCCAACCTCTCTGTACTGGTAAACCAAACTGGTAAACCATCCTCAGAGGCTGTAGCCGTTACAGGCAGGTCTGGGAAGCCAAGAAAGAGATCTTTTTCTCAGCCTTTAGGGTGTAGCTGGGGTAAGTTGTTCCTTTCCTATGCCTTCCTGACCCTACAGAAATACCTCACATTCACATCAAAAACACTATCCTCTCAACCCCGAGGGTCTATAGGACTCAATATTCTAATAGGCCATCTATTCTAGAAGCCCAAGGTTTATTGAAACCTTGACATAGTCTTTCCAATACCCCATCTTAGGTTGCAAGAGCCTAATAGAGGGGAGGACTAGTTCAGAATCAAAGCCATCAGCTAACATAGACAATACTGCCCCAGAGCTTTCGGGAATAGCCCTTGTATTTGGGCAGGCCTTTAAACAGCCCAAAAGGCTCTTTTACAGGCCCCAGTCTGTAAGTCTCCTCACAGGTCAGCAGCGTCACCTCCTAAATTCATCCATCTCCAGTGAGTCTTGAATGCCAGCACAAGAGGAGGACGAAGCTGCATTGCCATCAGCTAAACCACCAGATTTCTACTCATGTGAGCCTCTAAAGGACCTGAAACTTCTCTTTCAAAAGGATCCTGGGAAAACAATGAATGCCAGATAAGTAACATACTCTGCTATTTCTAAAAAATCAGTATTTTAATCTTTTTAACAGTTCTTATTCTGTCTTTTTATAAGTGTCATCTAAACCCTAGGTTGGTATCTGGAGGAGACCTTCTCTGTCCTTACTGGGACCCAGAAACACCACAAGATACTCCTACTTATAGCCCCTCTCTGTAACCCTAGTACAGTAAATTTCTTAAGCCATACTGGCTCCCCAAACTACTAAGTATATTATAAGCAGCCCAATTCAGAATAAAATGTGTTAAATCTTGGTCTATAGGCCAAACTATGCTACTAACTACCGCCAATCAAAACCACTTCCTCAGGCCTTGGTTTATACTTTTATTACTCATCTTTAACCATTGCCTGTTTAACCTTTGGTATGTTTCATATTCTCCCATTTCGAAGCCCTAAAGCTGCAACAGGTCCTCCTCACGGAACAGCAAATGGAGGCCGCTACATCCATCTTCCGTAGACCCTTAGACTACCCACTTCTGATGGGGCCCTGACTGCTGCCCCAAACTACGACCCTTTGCCAGCAGGAAGCAGCCAGAAAGACAGCAGCATCCCCTGTCCCCAATGGCAGTTGGGCTTTCCTAATCGGAGGGGGGACTGAAGCAGGAATTTTGGGGGAACATAGACAGGCTTAGGGATTTTTTTAGAATTGGGGTCCATGGAAAAGCGAGGGATTGCAGACTGGGAGAAGGTACATTTCCATAATACCAGGAAACCAGGTGCAGGTACATCTCCATAAGACAAGGGAACAGCAACAATTGCATTTGCACGGGACAAGGAAACTGGAAGTAGCCAGGAAAGGTCTATATTTACAAAATAAAGAGAAGGAAGCCCTTCATTCAGATGGAAAAGAAGAAAGCCCAGAGGAATGGAAGGACCATGAGGAAGGAGGGCCTTAGGAATCACTATAGTAACCAATTCGAAGGGGAATATTGACCAATCAGAGGGGATATCAGGACAGAGGAACTGCAGCCTTTATAAACCACTGGGAAAAGGAACCCAGTGGGACTCTTTCCCCTCCCTATATGGGAGTCTGTTCTGTGGGACTCTTTCCCTCTCCCCATGTGGGAGTCTGTACTTGTTCTTCAATAAATTTCCACCTTTGCTATACCACTTTCTGTCCATGGATTCATTCTTTGATTCCAGCGGATAAAGAATCCAGGTTCCAGTCCAAAAATTTGGTATCACATAGAATGGTTCTTGTATGATAATATATTAAAGAAGTGTTTTCTTTCTCAAAAAATACAGTCTGTTATAAAAGTCAAAAAGTTTCTCTCCTCCAAGTGTGGAAATGTTTAGTTTCCTGATCACGCACTGTCGTTGCACTGTGTTTTACTGTTCTGAGTCTGCCCTGAACTTTGGCATCCTCTGCATTAGCTTGCTCAGCCTGTGTTCATAGAGCTCACCTCCTTAACCACTGCTTTCTGCTTTCGCTTTTTTTTGCGTTACACCCAAAGCCACTGTCAAGTCAGGCGGATGAGACTTCACAAGGTAAGTGAAAAGAAAACAGGAACAAATGTTTTTTTAAAAACGGAATTTGGTGAAGCACCACCTTGCAGGGTTCCCTCTTTGCCATGTGGATGGGACCTGCAGCCCTGGTTTGTGTGGAATCATCGCTGGTGTGAACGAAACGAGACAGAGCCCGGGTTCCCAAGTGCCCTATCTGAGAGGGAAGGCAGGTTATGTTGTCTAGACAAGAGGAAATGCTTTATTTTTTGAGGGGAGAATTTTAAAAGCCAAGTGAAAGCTAGAGAATATAACTGAGGTTTTATTGATTTCTTGCTTTTTTGAGGGCTTTTTTTCCCCCTCTTACTTTTTTTTTCCTTCTAAAAGTCTGTCTTTAAGCCCAAAATGCAGACTAAAACTTAATGAAATTAGTGAGATCAAAAAGATATAGGCCTGTTATACAACAAGCCTATATTTATTCTCCCCCTCCATCAGGAGTTTTAAAGTTGGAGTGCAGTCAATATCACCTCTAAGATTTTTCTTTTTTAAAAAATATATTTGTATTGCTTTTTAGAGAGAGAGTAAGGGAGAGGTATAGATAGAGAGAAACATCAGTGAGAGAGAAATAGCATTGCTTGGCCGTCTGCTACACAACCCCACTGGGGATCAAGCCTGCAAGCCGGGCATATGCCCTGACTGGGAATTGAACCGGCAACCTCTTGGTTTCTGGGCTGACGCTCAGTCACTGAGCCACAGCAGGCAGGTTCTAGGATTTTCTCTAGTCTCCTTTTGGCAAATACAGAGTACATGGCTATTTTAGATGACTATTACATCATCCTTTAAAAGGGCTACAAGTTTAAATGTTTGAAATAGTTTTTTCCTATATTGTAAATATGAGATTAAGGGTTCCTCAGATCTTTTCCATGGAAAGGCGACACAGACTTGGTAAATATTGTGGTTCTTGGTCTTCCAGGCTATGCCTCCCATTGACCTGCAGGCCTTTTGTGCTTTTCTGCTGCCTTCCTCACAGAAAGGAAGGTCTATCAGTCTAAGGCAGTGGTTCTCAACCTTCCTAATGCCGCGACCCTTTAATATAGTTCCTCATGTTGTGGTGACCTCCAACCATAAAATTATTTTCGTTGCTACTTCGTAACTGTAATTTTGCTACGGTTATGAATCGTAATGTAAATATCTGATATGCAGGATGTATTTTCATTGTTACAAATTGAACATAATTAAAGCATAGTGATTAATCACAAAAACAATATGTAATTATATGTGTTTTTGGATGGTCTTAGGCGACCCCTGTGAAAGGGTCGTTCGACCCCCAAAGGGGTCGTGACCCACAGGTTGAGAACCACTGATCTAAGGAAATGAAAGACACCAGAGGTTTTCAGAAAAGATTGGACAATGATGATGACAACAGTTCCTTCTAATTTTTTAAATATTTCACACACTTTTATTGACATAAATTATTTTATTAAAATTATAGTTAAAGTCAGCCTTTTGACATATTTACAAGATCATTTCCTTCCAAACTAGAGAATTGTATCTCATGCTGCTGCAACCCTGGTACTTGCCCTGGACCAGGGCCTTTTAGCAATTTGTCTTGATGCTGCCAATTCAAGTTTCCGGGTCTAGCTCCAGCAGCTATTTCCCTGGAGGCCATCAGACCTGAGATTATGCTAGCACTTTGGTTTTTTTCCTCAACCTGAGTTGTTGTTTTCACAGTGAAGCTATCCTGTTTCTCACTGGTGGATCTAATATCCAGATTTGTCTTTAAGTTCAACAGACATGGTAACCTGAAAAGATATTTTGCATTTGTATAGCTTTTATATACAGATATTTTATTCTCCTGACAACTTTGCAGGTTATGAGTAGATTTTATAGTCTAGCAAACTCAAAAGGCTGATAAACAGCTGTGTAGTATCTGGAGACCAATTGTCTACATTTACATTCTTAAACCACTGCTAGTTATGTGACCTAAGGCACGTTACCTCACAGCTGTCTGCCTTAGTTTCTCAACTTGTAAAATAATGGTTTATGCCACATTAGGTTGTTAAAGAACTCCTGTAAAGTGTTTAGAATAGTGCATGTCAAATAGCAAGTACTATTTATGGTTTCGTTAAATATGTAGAAATAGGTAAGAAAATGCTCAACCTCCCTAATAGGGAAATAAATATTAAAATAACAATGAGGTATCATTTTACATCATCAAATTCTTGAAAAATTTGAAATCATAGCACCTGATATCAGGGAAAAGTATACTCATAGACTACTTGTAGAAATGTGAATTGTAATAGCTCTTTTGGAGACCAATCTAGCAATATCTTTGGACGTTTATGGTGGCATTTTCTAAAGTGCCTACCACAGCCTGTCCAGCCCTGCATCATCCGGGCCCTGGGCAGGGTATGTGTTAACTGCTTTGCCTGACTCTTGCTTCCTGCTTCTTGTGCATCAGCCTCAGTGGTGTCCTGTTCATGCTGAACCCCTCTGCCCACACCCTCCCTTTGGAACCCTGGTGCTTGCTATTCCTTCTGACTAGATTGCTGTCCTCTTAACACTCCTCATGACTTCTCCCTCACGTCATTCAGGTCTTTGATCAACTATCTCCTCCGTGAGGACTGACCACCTCATTTAAAGTAGTAAATAATTTCATCTACCTCTGTATCTCCTTATTTAGCTTCATAAAAATATAATATGATGTTACATAATAAGTTATTGCTTGTCCCTTCCACTAGAATGGATGTTCTAGGAGGGTGGGGGTCTGGTTTTGTTCATGACTCTATCCCTACAGTTGAATAGGCACTAGCGGGCATTTAATGAAGACCTCTTGCTGTAATGAATGGTTTGTAGTAACACATGATCAAACAAAAAAAAGGGGATACCCTTGGTTGGATGGATTGTGCTATATCAATGACATGAAGTATTATGCAGCTACTGAGAAGAATGAATTAGGTCTATATCATTCAAAGTTTTCTCAAATGCATTATTAAGGTAGAAGTACAGGTGCGGAAGAGTGTATAGGACCCCAAGCAGTGATCAAACCAACTATCTACCTACCGACCTACCGACCGACTGACCTACCGACTACCTATCTCCATAAGTTTTCATGAGAATGGGTACAGAACAACAGTGACAGGTTTTAAGCATTAATTATCTAGGGAAGAGTGTCCAGGTGGCTAAAAGTTGGCTGAAAGGGAAATAAAATGATTGCCAGTGTGAGTTCCAGCTTCCCTCGCTTCTGCTAGATACACTTCACAGCAACTTCAGTCAAATCTCTCCTCCCACCCCATCCCAGACTGGACTTAGTGTCAGGCTCTGACTCCTGGTGGCTGATTCCTTCCAGTTAATTACTCTTCTTGGCAATTCAATGTTGATGCACTGGTAGAGGTTCCAGGCAGTCCACTTGGACTCTCTTAGATTCAATGAAAACGATGTTTGTCTTTTACTATGTACTGAGCCCTCGATGTTCTTATGGCAGTGACCTATCACGTGTACAGGTATTTTGAGGAAATACCGTAAAATTGATTCTTGACTGCTTAGGCTTTTGTGGTTCACTAGGGCCCATAAAACCCTGAGTCTGGGAGGTGTACTTGGGAGGATGATTGCACTGCTTTGATAGTAATGTGAGTCACCTATCTAAAGAGAGTGCTACACTGCCCTCTGATAGAAATTTGGGGGAAAACATCAAGTTACAAATAGTAAACATTCTGAAAATAAAGCAGCATCGTCTTAATGCAAGAAGGCAGAGGCAAAATATGTGGTTTGAATTATTAACAATACAAACAATGACCAAAACCCCCCATATTTTAGGGTAAGAATATGTCTCCTTCACCATGGCTTTCGGTCATCTGAATTTTTATATAGTCTGGTTGTATTTTCTACCCACTGGCTGTAAGGATGGGATTGTGTACTGTTTTCATTGGATGGTGATTTTCAGGTACCCATCTGTCTTCACTTTACATAGAATAACTTAGAAATACCAATTCTTAACTTCCTCTCCCCAAAGGCAAGATAAAGATTTCATAATGATTGATTTTAGAAGACACAAATGTTTTTCGAAGATACAATGTGTCTTACTACTTCTATCTTTATAGCGTTTCTAGCTTATTACTGTTTTAAAGATGAACATCAATGGTATAACTTGGGAAGAACATAAAAAAGTATTATAATACAATAAGAAACTGGGCTAACAGATGTCATAAACCATTCAGTCATTTTAAAAGTACTTCAAAAAGTATTTTTATGCGAGGAGTAAAAGATGTTTCAACTCTGAAACTGGGAAAAAGAAATCCTAAGAGTATTTTTTCTAGCTTTAGATTTTTCTTTGAGCAATTTTTCTCCATCAATATATTTATAAAACCAAACTCTTTTTTTCTCTCAAAACAAAATAAAAGTATATAATGTGAAGAGGAGAAGTGTGTGCGTGTGCGTGTGCGTGTAACATGCATGTCTAATAATCACCCAACAGCAACACACTGCAGAGTTTAGTAATTTCTTTCACTATAAATGCTGAGTGTGGACAATCACATTTTAGGACAGGAGTTCTTTTGATTATGTGAAGTGGAAGAGCTCAAAAAATACACAGACACAAAGAAAGAAATGTATCTACCCTTTTACTATTGCTTTCAAGAAAGCAATAGTGCAGGAAACTAGCAGTACAGAGAGAGCAGCAGGTCAGAGACTACTATTTTTCCCGTGATCTCATGGTTGACCTTTCACCTTGCCTTAACTCCTCTGGGGAGTGAAATATTTTTGGGGTTAGGGAGCTTTGCAGCTTCCTTTTCAAAATTAACGAGCTAGGCTTCTTGAACGATAAAACCATGTTAAAAGCCCAGGCTCTTAGGAACTTGGGGGATGTTTTCATCTGTGGGTTAGCTGAGCAAGTCACTTTCAGTATTAACATGCAATAGTCATTCTGGTTGTGTGCTGGTAAAAGTCAGTACAGATATTAGACATCAACAGTGACTTTCGACAAGTTTGTACGGACAAGACTCTCCAGTGCCCTAGGGTGTTGCTTAATTGTAAGGTCTAATAGCATCGTTACCCTTTTAAAAATCTTGAAATCTAAAACAATTAAATAATGGACTTCAATCTTATTAACAGAGAAAATAGTAGAGAAATTTAGTAGTAGAAAATAGATTGACTTATCCTGGATACCTACCGTCACCCTGGAGGGTTTTCATCCTCACTGAAATAAAAGCCTTTTACAGGCTCTTCCCTTTGTTATAAATGCATCTGCCAAGCAATATGCTTTTCATGAATGGCTGTTTAAGTAATGTTTTCTTTTTATGTTGTTGACCTACTTACTCCATACTTGTAATCTGTCTCTAGGATTTATAATTTTCTGTTTTCATGTTAAAAATAGATGACTATAATTCATTTAAAGTAAAGCATCATCAAAGAATAATAAACAGAATATTTTCCTTTTTAATTGGACATATGTACTGATATTATCTGCTACTTTGTAAATAAGAGAAAGTACTAAGAAATAAATTTAAAAGTGATTTTATTTGTAGAGCTCATTAAATATTTTCATGTGATTTAGATATAAAAATTATTACAAAACAAAACATAAAAACACATTTTACTGGAAACAATGAGCAATATGCAGATGTTTCTACATGTGAATATGAGATCTTTTAAATTTTTAAATTCATAACTAAAATCCATTATGTGTAGTAAAACTTTAATATTTTATGAACCACACATTTTATGTAGAAAATTAATTTGAATAAATGTTTAAAATCTTTATCATCTCTTGATCCCGTTCTCTCTTATAGTCTCTCGCTCCATACACACAGAGGCGCGCGCGCGTGCACACACACACACACACACACACACACACACACACACATATCTTTTTTTCTTTACCAAATGTAACTTGGATTATTTTGATAGAAATTAAGATTGAGGTCATATAAAACTTCAGATAATGACTGCTATAACCACTAAAATTTTGTTTAGAAAATGCAAAGAAAGTATTCCTAAGAAATGAAAAAATAATTGACTAGTTTGTATAGGCTAATTTCACATGATTATAGTACATAGGGATACAAATTACATATACTTTGTTATTCATAAACTCTCATTTTGATGAAAAATTTTGTAGTGACTAATTTAATTTAGAAATGAAGAGAAATTTGCTTCTGTGACAATGACATATTTTTCCATTAGTGGCATATGCGTGAATAAATCCTTCCCAAATCCTCTGGGCTCCCTAGACACGAAAACGGACCTTACTTGGGCCTAGTCCAAGATGGTTATAACTTGAAGTGTCAGCATATTGAGTTGACCTCATTTAGAAAAGGGAGGAGTCACAAATAGTAGGAACAGAGTTCTCTGGGCTTCAGCATAATGCTATATCCTCTGGTTGCAAATTATACCTTGATTTACTTTTGTTAATTTCAACTAGACAGGATGTTTACAAGAATCATATAGACTGAGCCCTGGCTCTAGGCTAAGTGGAAAGTTCATACCCTTTCTTATATTTAATCTCTAGCGCCTTTCCCCACAATTTTTATAAACTGCTCAGTAACTGACAACCGCAAGTTTAAACTTGTTTTGCTGAAAACTATCCCTCAAGTAATTTTGTTAACAATTGGAACAGATTGTCTTCACTTTAGATGTTATTACAACATTGTTATTGGGGAAGGTTTATTCTTTGCTAACAAACCTGCTATTTTTGAGTAGACATGGCCTCAAAGCCATCAAGAATTACATATTTTCTTGACCTGAGTCTTCCACATCCAGTTCGTCAAGAAACTGAAGTGGGCTAGGATGTTTTAACTCCAAAGGTGAGAATAGGCTTTCTTTTACGGAAGTACAAATAATTTAGGAAGCTGGTGGCAAAACCATAAGATTGTCCAGGAAGAGGGAAGAGAAAGAAAAAGGTAGAAAATAGACACATGCAGATTCAACATTTAAGTGAGAAGAAAAAAATTCAAAAACTGAAAAGGAATATTCAGCAGTGAGAGGAGGTGGAATCCCAGAAGATAAAAAAAGGAAGTTGTGAGAAGAATGGAGCCATCTGTAGTGTCAAATGTTGCAGCAGCTCAAGTGACAGGATAATAAAAATGTGTGCAAGGAAGCTGGCGACTGCACTGCCTGGTGGGCTTTGAGAAAGCAGTTTTCGACTGGCTGGCTAAGAGGAATGGGAAGTGGAGCCAGTGAGCATAAACAACTCTTACAGAAGTATTTGGTAATGGGCAGAACGGGGCAGAGTGAATGGACTGAGCCAGCGAGAAGATTGAGGGAAGAGATGCATCTGATTTTTTTTTGTTTTTAGAAATAAATCTCCATTTCTGACATAAATATGAGGATTTAAGCTAAAAGTTCCTGTAGTATTTAGAAGGTTTCAGGGCAATAGTTCTGATTTAACAAAATAGAATTAAGCAATCAGACAAAGTTAATTTAAATAGTCAACTGACATGATTCACAATAGGCTTAAACACAGAATTGACTTACTTTGAATTCTAGTAAGCTTAATTTAGGACACACTGACACATATCTCATAAATATCAAGGAAAATGACAATGTTTGCATTTTCACTTCTGTAAATACTTTATATTCTGCACTCTATTGATGACACATGCCAAGTATAATGCTGTTAGTTTAACATTGTTAGAATCCATTAGCTCTTCAGAATATGCTAGCTATTTTACAGAAACATAAAAAAATATTTTTTTTTATAATAGAGAGTTTTGAAAGGAACTTTAAAAAATAATAACTGGGAAAATATGATGAATTCTATAAATTAAGATTAATAATCATATCAAATGCTATAGACTAATGATTAGGAACAAGTATAACAAGATACAATACTTGTTACATTACAAATTATCTTAAAGGATCTATCTTCCTACTGGTTCAGCCTATAGTGAATAAAATGACGATTAGATTCTTCAAACTTGATATCTTTGGTAAGTTTTGATGTATGTATTCACTCATGAAACCAACACCACAACGAAATAGTGAACATCACTCAAAAAGTTTCCTCATGCCCTTTCTAATTTCTCTTATTTCCCTCACCCCCTCACTCAGTCCCAGGCAACCAAAAATCTGTTTTCTGTCACTGTGCATTGGTTACATATTCTAGAATTTTATATAAATTAAGTAATTTGATATAATGAATAAAATGTTCCTGTTATATTTAAAGGGTTTCAGGGCTGGAGCTTTAAGATGATAAAATACAAATAAACAATGTTGATTTAAACAGTCATTTGAAATTATTTTTCAATCATTTTGACATTTTTTTCCCCATTCATGATAATTATTCTGTGATTCACCCATGTTGTATTTATCAATTGTTCATTCCTTTTTATTGCTGGGTTATAGTATTCTGTCATAGTGGTATTCCATTATATGAATATACCACAATTCCTTTATCCATTCACCTGTTGATGAGCATTTGAGTTGTTTCCAATATTTGACTATTATAAATACAGCCTCTATGGACATTTGCATAAACCTTTGTATGGACATATGTTTTAGTTTATCTTTGGTAAAAACTGGGAATGAATGGCCGCTAGATCCTTTGGGAGACAAATGTTTAAACCTTTAGGAAGCTGCCAAACTGTTTTTCTAATGCAGTTGTTCCATTGCTATTCCCACCACCAGGGTATGAGAGCTCTAGTTAGTCCTTATCCTTGTCAGCACTCAGTATGGTCAGTATTTTAATTTTATTCTAATAGGTATGTACTGCTATCTCAATGTAGTTTTAATTTTCATTTTCCTGATAACACATAGTTTGGAGTGCCTTTTTTTGTGCTTATTTGCTATATGCATACTATTTTAAAAAATTATATAAATATAAATATATATATATAGTTTGATTTCAGAGAGGAAGGGAGAGGGAGAGAGAGATAGAAACATCAATGATGAGAGAGAATCACTGATAAGCTACCTCCTACATGCCTCCTACTTGGGATCGAGCCCGAAACTGGCCATATGCCCTGACTGGGAATCGAACCAGGTTCATAGGTTGA
The DNA here is from genome assembly GCF_014108235.1 of Myotis myotis. NCBI lineage: Eukaryota > Metazoa > Chordata > Mammalia > Chiroptera > Vespertilionidae > Myotis > Myotis myotis. The sequence goes on along the minus strand of NW_023416390.1, from coordinate 38,777,723 downwards.
CACTCAACAGCTGAGCCACACCTGACTGGGCTATGCATACTATTTTTGATAAAGTTCAAGTATTTTAATTGGGTTCTTTGTTTTGAGAAAAAATATATACACATGCACACATATGCATATTTTGAGAAAAAAATATATGCATACATATGTATATTTTTCTAAATATAAGTCCTTTAATAGACATATTGCAAATAGCTTTTTTTTCATTTTCTCAATGGTGTCTAAGAGGGGGCATCTTTAATCTTGATTAAGTTCAATGGACTGATCTGTTTTCTGTATTATGCTTTTGGTGGTCATATCTAAAAAATATTTGCCTAGACCAGGGTCACATCATTTAGAATCAAAGCACATATAAAGAGCTTCCCAGACAAGGAAAAGCTAAAGGAGTTCATCACCATCATTCCAGTACTACATGAAATGTTAAAGGTCTTAAGAAGAAAAATCCTTTAAAATATTTTTTATTGCACAAAAAAATTCAAACTCCTTACAAAGTTCTACAAGATACAAAAAAATTGACCAAACTTATCTGTTCAAGAACTATTCACATTCCCCTATGCTTCAGTCACACAGCCTCTTGACTTTTAGAAAACTCCAAACTCTTCCCTACCTTAAAACCTTGCCACCACATGTAATGTTCTTCTCTAGTTTGCTTGCTTGTTTGTTTGTTTGTTTAATCCTCACTCAAGGACACCCCCCCCCCATTTATTCCAGAGAGAGAAACATCAATGTGAGAGAAAAACACTGATCCAGTTGCCTCACACATGTGCCCCGACCGAGGATTGAACCTGTGAGCTTTCAGTGTGTGGGATGACATTCTAGCCACTTAGCAACACCGGCCAGGGCTTCAAGGCTTGTGTGAATACATCTGCAAGTGATTTGTCACTGAACTTTCTCACTTATGTACTCTGCTGTTTGCAATTATAGTACCCTGCCTGTTATCTTCACGGGACTTGAAAATTTTTTTTTTAAATATATTTTATTGATTTTTTACAGAGAGGAAGGGAGAGAGACAGAGAGTTAGAAACATCGATGAGAGAGAAACATCGATCAGCTGCCTCCTGCACACCCCCCACTGGGGATGTGCCCGCAACCCAGGTACATGCCCTTGACCGGAATCGAACCTGGGACCCTTCAGTCCGCAAGCCGACGCTCTATCCACTGAGCCAAACCGGTTCCGGCGGGACTTGATAATTTTATAATTCTATTTTGTAATTACATAAAACTATTTTCATATTTTAAGTCTAACTCTTTATACAAGATTGTAAATGTTGGAGAGGCTGACCCATGTCTTTTTGTTGACAGCTATAAAGCCAGCACTGAACACTGCCTCCCACATATTTTTATTTGCTGACTGAATGGAGGAAATGACTGAGTTGAAATCACATTTGTTGTGATTTCCTGATGCAAGAAAATGACCATAGATTCTTTCTTATTGATTTCTAAAATTCCATAACTCTTTTTGGTTTAAGAGCTATTATTACTTTGGAAAAAAATTAGACTTTATGAGATTAGATATGTGAATACTGGTCATAGGAGAAGATTATTCAGGGAATAAAGAATCAGAGAGTGAAAGGATCAAAAAGGGTTTGGTGTATGCAATACAAACATGACCATGTCATAGTTACCTACGGTAGGTGAATCCTGATCTGTCTATTATTCCTCTGTCCGTATTTGTGATACAGGATGGGGCAAAAGTAGTTTACAGTTGTTCATATGGAAAGTGATACAATAATTAATACATAATAAAACAAGGATAGACTGTGTTTCATGTACTCACAACTATACAGCTACTTTTGCCTATCCTGTACTATAGGCTCTATTAACATTTATGTAAATAGCCACTTTATATCACCTAATTTTCACAACCTACTGAAGAAGTTATCTTTATTCTTTCCATTTTATAGAAGGGGAAATGAAGTTCAGAAAGATTGTATTTCCCCCAAAGTTACAAAATGAATACTGGCCTTCAAAGCACGAGCTCTGAGTCAGTTAGTCCTACTGCCCGACAACATGGACTTGAATGGTTTCCAAATATTCACCAGGAACCTTCCAGAAAATACAGGGATTCTGAGAGACCAGAGACATTTCTGAGGGACCCGATTCTGTTTAAAAGCACTGTTCTTATTCTCCCAAGAGGCCCTCACAGTAATAGATACAGAGGCAGAGCTGCCTCAAACAGATTGTCAAACTGCAGTGGGAAGGCCGGGGAAAGTTGGGGGGCAGGAGGGAGGGGTATAAGAGATCAACCGAAGGACTTGTATGCATGCATATATGCATAACCAATGGACATGGGACGCTGGGGGGTGGGGGAGGCCAGGGGATAGTCAAGGGCGGGGAAAAAAAAAAGACATATGTAATACCCTTTGTAATACTTTAAGCAATTAAAAAAAATTAAAAAAAAAAAAGAATGTAGTCCTCACATATGAAAATTGTTTAGGTTCTGTGATGTGCCAAACCTTAAGTAGGTAATATTAGGTATCTGATGACTGGCCTCACCCCACCCGCCTGTGGTACTGATAAGTAGTGTACAAAAGTCTTCGTGTTTTGGGATTCTTAGTAAGAGTTGTGTGGTTCTAGAGGGAAAAACACTGTCTTGCCCTCCAGTTTATCTCCCATATCCTCCACACACTACACACTCCTTGTGGAATTTTATCACCAAACGGACAATCAACATGAAAATATTCATCCTTCCTTTACTTCTCGTCTTTTCTTTTGAGAGTGTGCTTTCACATGTAGAAAAATTAAGCCAGAAGTAAAAGGGTGCAGTCCCTGATGAAAAAGTGAGATACGTGTGAAATTAAAAGTTTGAAGGACTTAAAATCACAGTACCGAAATAAGCCAGTTATGCGGTGGCTGGTGCGTCTGCGCTCGGTCGACCTTGCTTGCCAACTCCAGTTGTGATCTGTTAGATAATCAGAGCGCAGTTACCCTATCTACCATCTAACCTTCCCTGTCTCTGTTGATTATTAGAGATAGCTCAAGTGTCATTTTTAAAAAATTGAAAAACAAATTGAGTTTGTTTTTCTGCACCGCAACCACCAAGAGGCAGTTCACATGCCTTTCATCAGTAGGACTGTGTATATAATTTACACATAAAGCTATCATAGACTTATCATCCTAGACAGTATGCCTGGGGATAATGTGGAAATTATGCTCTTTTGTGTGACTGGGAAGGCCTCCAAGATGATTGCCATTTCTGGGAACAGCGGAATGCTTTTCTCACATGAGCTACATGACAGGAGAGTGTTGCACAGCTCACCCATGGATGCTGGCAGCCAAGTGACACCCTGAGTTCTGGGTCTGCATGATGTAATTGCAAATCCCTGCAGTGCAGTAACTTTCCAGTGTGCACAGTGATCTAAATTAATGTCTCACTTCTACTCAGGGAGAACTGGACTGCCAATAATTTCGTTTTTTTCCTTCTAGTTGAGAGAAACAATTTATCTTAAAAGAAAATTGCAATGATTGCTTCTACCTGTCTGTTTTGTGCAATGCAGATTTGTTTTGTCCTTGTTGCTTTTCTGCGTAGTCCTTTGAGATGTGTGAGCTTAATACATTTCAGTGCGATTTGTGTGCACTCATGTATGTGTGTTTCTTCATTCAGTTGCTATGAGGTACCATGAAGGTGTCTTGGCTGTTGTATATGTCACTTTTACATTTGAGCATCGTTGCTTAGTGCCCAACATATGAGAGGTGTTCTTCCTATGGTAACAACTAGTCTTCTGGAAGATTCCAAAGATGATGCCATTGGTTATTTTAGAACTGTTCTTGAATCTGTAGCTGATGAATCTCTTCCTTTCCTGGATGTATTCACCTTTCTTTCAGCTTGACTTAAAACTTCTTTTTGCTCTTTGACCTAATTCTCATAAATGATTGTTTACCTATGGCATTTTCTTAATAAACATGTGTTTTCATGGAAATTACTTCATTTGGTTCAATTACTTTCAGTGTTGCATGTCTTATAGTGATATTGGCTGAGGGGTTATCTTACAGGGATATCATAATTATTTAGAAATTGGCAATTTAATTGTTCCTCACTGAATTCAAATGTGTATGAAAACCCTCTACCCACCATTAGCCTTTATTTGGTTTCTATAGGAAAATATCTTTACACGAAAGTGTGCCTGGGTAACGGAAGAAAAGCATGTATGTTTTATGGAAACCTAAGCTTTTATCACTTGCAAACATTTTTATCTCAACTGCCCTAATCTGAGCTTCTACATTCTCTTTCTTGAACCCCATCAACCGTCTCCTAACTGGTTTCTCCACAACTACTCCGACCCCCTCTCAACTGTTCCTCACACACAGAATTCATATGGAGTCTTATCAGCCCCTTCCTGTCCTCTAAACCAACCACACACCAAGGTTTAAAATTCTTCAATGCTTTTCCTCTGGCCTTAGGGTAAGGAAACAAACTCTTATCCTGGCTTGCAGGCCCGGCTCACTCCTCCAGCCTCATTTCATTCACTCCACACTCCTCCTTCTCCGAGCTTCTCTCACTTACCTGACTTCAGGCCCCTAAAGGGACCGCATTCCCTTTATTCGCACATAGATTCTTGTACTTCGAACACTAACTCACATTTTTATCCTGTGAACTCCACTCTTTCTTCTGATATCAATTCAATGACCACTTCCTTGGGGAAGCTTTCCCTCACCAACATACTTTGTTCATTAAAATAGTTACACTCCTGTAAGCACTGGGTTTTTCTCCTTTATAGCAATTTTTAACACATTCATGAAGCCACCTGGCAAAAAATTGGAATAAACTACTAAGTTGGTTGTGATTGTTTAATAAGATTAGACAATGTGGCCATTAAGATATTAAAGCATATGTGCACTTCTTTTTTATTTTTTTAATCCTCACCAGAGGATTTTTTCCCATTGATTTTTAGAAAGAGTGAAAGAGAGGGAAATACAGAGAGAAATATCGATGTGAGAGAAACACATCAATTAGTTGCCTCCTCCACACTCCCTGACCAGAGCCCAAGCCGGGGAGGAGCCTGCAACCAAGGTACGTGCCCTTGACCAGAATGGAACCCGGGACCCTTTGGTCTGCAGGCCGATGCTCTATCCACTGAGCCAAACCAGCTAGGGCTGTGAGAGCTTCTTTTAGTGAGATAATTTGAGTTCTCAAGTTCACCAGTTACATTTGAAAGCAGGAATCACTTAGATTTCATCTGGAGGACTCTACAGGGCAAATGTCCAAACTCATGGAAGCAGGTGCATCTGGGCTGCATTCTCATTTCCTTGGTGTTTACAAAGAGAGTTTGGGGAGTAGTCAGCACGCCTGAGATGCCCTGGAGGAGACAGTTAGTCATATTGTAACAACATTTACTGAGTTCTGACTATGTGTCAGACAGTGTGCTAAGCTCTAAACTATGGCCACTCATTGGTATTCACCGGTTCTGAGGTGCTGATACCGCCATTATCTGCTTTTCACAAGTTAAGAAACTGAAATATGGTAAGTCACTTACCGGAGGTCATAGAATTAGTAGGTTGACCTCAGAGGTTTGTAGGAGTCTAAAACCCATTTCTTACGCTGCGTAATTAAAAATAACATTATTAACATCTCTGTGTTTTGTCTAGCAAGCACGAGATAGACATTTCGTGTTTTGCCTCATAAGCATGAGTAGGAGATGAGCACTTATGTTTAAATGTAAGTGCAGACTTTTTGCTCTCTCCCAAATATAAATATCACTTGTATTATATTTTTAAAACTATAACAAAATAAAAATTAAAATGATAACCCCTCTTATTCTTTCTACTCACTTTAGAAGTTGTTTGGATTGTTTGACTCTACACACTGGACTTTTAATACTGTCTTTGGCACTAAAGTTCTGAGATTATTAACAATACTAGAGGCCCGGTGCATGAAATTCGGGCACTTGGGGTGGGGTGGGGTCCCTCAGCCTGGCCTGTGCCCTTTCACAGTCCGGGACCCCTTGCTCCTTACTGCCTGACTGCTTGCTGCTCCCTACCGCTTGGCTTGGTGCTCCTTAGTGCTGCCGCGGAGGTTCCCACCACCCCCGCTGCACTCGCCAGACATGAGCCTGGCTTCTGACTGCGCAGCACTCCCCCTGTGGGAGCACACTGACCACCAGGGGGCAGCTCCTACATTGAGCATCTGCCCCCTGGTGGTCAGTTCATAGTGACCAGTCATTCCACCGTTTGGTCTATTTGCATATTAGGGTTTTATTATATAGGATAGGATATTGAATGTGAACTGTAAATGAAAAATAAAATTTAAAAAAGAACCAAATAAAATTTTAGATCTGAAATTTTTTTAATATATATACGTATTTTTAATTCTTACCTGAGGATGTTTTTAAAATTGATTTTTAGAGAGAGAAACATCCACGTGAAAAGAGAAATACCAGTAGGCTGCCTCTGCACCTGCTGACCCAGAGGGATCTAACCTAAACCTAAGTATGTGCCCTAACCTAGAATCCAACAGGAAATCCTATGGTGTACAGGTTGAGACTCTAACCAATTGAGCCACCTGGCCAGGGCAGATCTGAAAAAAATTTTTTTTAGTGTACCTCCAGGCCCTGGTCGGTATGGATCAGTAGTTAGAGTGTCCTTCCACACACCAAAGGGTCATGGGTTCGATTCCAGGTAAGGGCACATACACAGGTTGTGGGTTCCATCCCTGTCGGATTGTTTGGGCAACTGATCAATTTTTTTCTCTTTCTCTTTCCCTCTCCTTTCCTCTCTCTCTAGAATCAATGAAAAGAATATATCCATAGAGGAGGACTTAAAAAGAAAAAAAATGCTGGTTCAGTAGATAGTGCTTCTGCAGGCGGACTGAAGGGTACCAGGTTGGATTCCGATCAAGGGCATGTACCTGGGTTGCAGGCTCAATCTGGTGCCCTGGCCGGGGATTCAGCAAGAGGCAACCAATTGATGTCTCTCACATTAGTTTCTGTCTTTCTCCCTCCCTTCCACTATCTGTTAAAAAAAAAAAAATCAATGCAAAAATGTCCTCAGGTGGGGATTAACCAAAACAAACAAACAAACACCCATCCCCAGTGTGATTATTGAAGGAGCATATGAAGTATTTGTTGAATGAATGGGAAGGGATGGGACTTTGCTTTCTAACTGTTTTAACAACTCTGCAAGCCAGAGGGTTTATTTTTATTTTTTGAAAAATATATTTTATTGATTTTTTACAGAGGGGAAGGGAGAGGGATAGAGAGTTAGAAACATTGATCAGCTGCCTCCTGCATGCCCCCCTACTGGGGATGTGCCCACAACCAAGGTACATGCCCTTGACTGGAATCGAACCTGGGCCTTGTCCATAGGCGGACACTGTATCTACTGAGCCAAACCGGTTAGGGCCAGAGGGTTTATTTTTTATTTTAATTTTTATTGATTAATTATGTTAGAGAGAGGAAGGGAGCAAGAGAAACATCAGTGTGTTGTTCCACTTATTATGCTTGCTTTGGTTGCTTCTTGTCTGTCCCTGACCAGGGATCCAACCCGCAACCTTGCTGTATCAGGAGGAGGTTCTAACCCACTGCACTGTCAGGGCCCCTCAACTAAACCCCTCTGGGTGCCCGGGCCCCTGCTATGGATCAGAACTCCTCTGCCACAGCAAAGGTTTGGGTTCCATTCTGTCAGGGCACCTACTTAGGTTTTGGGTTTGATCCCTGGTGTGGGCTGACTACTCAGGAAGTGACTAAGGGCCATTGAGGTCTGTGTGCTCTAGTCATTGGTCAGGGAGCTGGGGTTCCATTGCTGACGTGGCTGACTCTGATCCCCACTACCCCCGGTCCTCCACTGAGGGCGACTTCAACGATGGCGGCTGCGTGGCCTCTGGGTAGATCGCCCTCTCTGCGGCTCGCCAGGCCTGGCTGCTGCACAGTCGCCCTAGGAGGAGAATTTCCGAGTTCCCAGGGAGAGTGCCCTCTGCACCGGACTCCCAGGGAGAGCGGGTCCCGGAGGGAAAGCACTTCGCTCTGCCTCCCTTCGGGGCTCCCAGGTGGCGTGGAGTGCCCGTCCTGCTAAGGGCTCAGAGGGGAGAGCTGCCCCAAGGAGGCCTCCTAGCTGGGTGTGAGAAAACGAAACTGGAGCCCTTCCTCCTTGAACCCAGTTGTCCTGGGCATGTTAATGCATTGTATTTTATTTGACGCAGCCTCACGTGCCCGGCCTTGTGCAGCACGCAGCCATGCCCACCTGCCCCTGCCAGACGTTACCCGTGAGGGTGTCCCGGTTAATTAGCATATTTCTCTCTTATTATATAGGATGATACTTTACATTTTCCTTCCATTGGGAATTTATAATTTATTAAATTATTTTTATTTTGATACCGTATATTTGTATATCATTTTACATTTTATTAGGTATTTTTGTCTTAAAGAAGTTCACCTGGTAAGCTATATGCACAGACACATACTTACTTCCTACATGCTTTATACATGAGTGTTAGCAATTATTTTTTACAAGACTGCAAAAGAAGTATAATTAGCCACATTTTCTTCACAGCTCATTAGCATTATGATTTTGAGAAAAATGGTCTCAGATTGAGTTTAGCGCTGCTGTTTTCTTATTGTTAGCTGCTGAGAATAGCAACACATTCCAAACATTTAATAGTGAGACAAAATGGCATTTTTATGATAGGTTACATTATTAAAGCACAAATGATGGAGTTTTTAAAGCAATGATCATTGTCTTTAATTTTCTGAAAGTCTGTTTTCTAAAAACTTTCCTTTTAATCTTGCTCTGTTTACACCCAACCATTAAAACTTGGTAACAGCAGCACAGGAAATGAGTGAGAGCAGGGTAGCCTGCCTGACCTCAAGACCTTCAGTTTTCACTTTGAAGAACTGAGAGCTAGTATGTATTGAAATTCTATCAGCATATACTAAAGTGCAGTGGAAATAAAATCAGAAAAGATTTCTTCAAGTTTGTTTTTAATATGTAATTCAAATAGCTCATCATAATATAGCATGGTTTAGATTTCCGCTCAAGTTTTGGCATTTTTCTGTAGTGTGTTTCATGTATCTGCTACCACATCGCCTCCCATGTGTCTAGGAAGATGGGAGTTTTCTGGGCAGGTAGAAGTAGGATCAAGAGTTTCTGCATTCAAGCATTCTTGCACCTAAACCAGCCGTGGGCAAACTACGGCCCGCGGGCCGGATCCGGCCCGTTTGAAATGAATAAAACTAAAAAAAAAAAAAAGACCGTACCCTTTTATGTAATGATGTTTACTTTGAATTTATATTAGTTCACACAAACACTCCATCCATGCTTTTGTTCCGGCCCTCCGGTCTAGTTTAAGAACCCATTGTGGCCCTCGAGTCAAAAAGTTTGCCCACCCCTGACCTAAATTGATAAGGTCAGCCAGGAGTTGTGTCAGTAGCTATAGGTGTTTATCTAAACTCACAATTACAGGACACAGTGTTCTTAAGTTCTGAGTTGAAGGCTCAAATGTTGCAACCAATGTTTGTTTCATTTTGCAAAATACAGTAGTTCCTTTTTAACAGTTTGACCCTTACAAAGAAATTTCAGTAGAGATCCAGAAAAGAGCATGTTTTTGAACGCCTCCCTCAGTATAGCAGCAAACGACATTCAGTATTACATGCCCCACTTTCCACAATTCTGGGAAGCCTGTTATTTGGGGAAGGAGAAAGTCCAGACACCAAGAAGACACACTGTGTGTGATAGCAGTGAACATGAGCTCAGCGGATAGAGTTCTAGTCCTGCCACCTACTAACTTTGAAGTAGGGTCTTCACCCTCAAGAGATAGGAAAGTACAGTTAGCCATGTGTGCACTCGCTAATTCCCAGAGCAATGATGGGGACACAGGGTTCTCGAAGTGAAAGCTCTATGAAGCTTTATGCCAGTGTCTGATGGCATCTCCATCATTTTTATCCTTTACACAAGGACTAGCACATTAATAATTCTTTTACCTTATTTCCTAATAGCAAGAGTCACCCTGGCAGGCTTTGCTCAGTGGTTAGAGCTTTGGACCAAAGCTGAGGACCAAAGGGTTGTGGGTTTGATTCCCAGTCAAGAGCACAAACCTAGGTTGCAGGTTCGATCCTCTGGCCCTGGTAGGGGCACATGCAGTTTTATGTGTCTCTCTCTAAAGATCAATGGAAAATATATCCCCGAGTGAGGATTAAAAAAAATAAATAAACAGAACAGATGAAAACTCTCATAACATGATAAAATCGCCTATATCTAAAAAAAAGTCATTTATTCTATCGTCTGTGTCTTTGAGTTTGTTACTTTTTGTTTTATATTTTGCACGAGTGACACACGGTTTTTGTACTTTTCCATTTTACTTATTTCTTTTTTAAAAAAAAATATATTTTGTTGATTTTTCACAGAGAGGAAGGGAGAGGGATAGAGAGCTAGAAACATCAATGAGAGAGAAACATCGACCAGCTGCCTCCCGCACACCCCCCACTGGGGCTGTGCCCACAACCAAGGTACATGCCCTTGACCGGAATCGAACCTGGGACCTTTTCGTCCACAGGCCAACGCTCTATCCACTGAGCCAAACTGGCCAGGGCAATTTTACTTATTTCACTTAGCATAATGCTCTCAATATTCATCGATGTTGCCGCAAATGGCAACCTTTCATCCCTTTTATGGCTGAGTAATATTCCATTGTACATATACCACATCTTCTTTACCCAGTCATCTGTCAATGAACACGTAGGTTGTGTCACAGTCTTGGCTATTGTGAATATGCTGCAATGAGCATAGGGGTTCATATATCTTTACAAATAAGTGTTTTTGTTGTTGTTGTTGTTGTTGTTGTTGTTTTGGTAAATACCAAGAAGAAGAATTGCTGGATCATATGGTGGCTGCAGCCATTTATATTTCCAGCAGCAGTATACGAGGATTCCTTTTACTCCATATCCTCTTCAACATTTATTTTTAAATATGTATTTTATTGATTTTTTCACAGAGGGGAAGGGAGAGGGATAGAGAGTTAGAAACATCGATGAGAGAGAAACATCGATCAGCCTCCTCCTGCACACTCTCTACTAGGGATGTGCTGCAACCAAGGTACATGCCCTTGACCGGAATCGAACCTGGGACCCTTCAGTCCGCAGGCCAATGCTCTCTCCATTGAGCCAAACCGGTTAGGGCACTCTTCAACATTTTTCACTTCTTGTCTTTTCAATACTAGCCATTCTGACAGGTCTGAGGTGGTACAGAGATACTTTTTAATAGCTGTAACCCAACATAAATATATATTGTTTTATAAATACACACACAAGGAACTTAAAATAACATACATGGTTTGGTACCTTGATTGTTTTTATTTAATAACTTAAACTTTCTTTTTAGGAAGTACTTACCCAGGCAATTGTGTGTATGAGAGTATTTCTTTGAAGGGTTGGTTCTCAGGATAAACCTCTGTAACTTCCTATAGTTTTCCTCAGTAACTTGTGAAAAAACAAGGTAACTGGTTCTTCCAGGAGTTGATAATAAAAAAAAAGTGAAAAGAGATAGATGTTATTATTTTATGTTTTGATGTTGGATCCTCCCAGAGCATGCTGTTTCAACCTCTTGGGCATCCTGTTAAGTGTCCTTCCTGTTTTCTAGACAAAATGATATGTATGAATATACTTATCTCTCCTCAACTCATCACAATGTTGCTATAATGATCTGACATTTAAAGGAAATCACAAAGATCTAGTCAAATTTGCCTTTAAGATATATCTGGGAAAAGTCCTAGGCAAAATTGGTGTTCATTATAGAGCTCAAATACATAGGCTTTGAGCTCCCCTTCTCTGTTCTGTGTATGTGTTTTTAGGAGATAAATTATAAGGTTTCCTGGGTTGGGCCTAATGTACCCACCCAGCACATTAGCACATGTTTTCAGCAAAGACTAGGACAGAAAATAAAAGTTTAAAAACAATTTATAGAATTCAGAATTTTTATTCCTAACAGGAGCATATCATCTATAGAGTTATTTAATATTTTAAAAATATTTATTAATTTAAAAATCACATAGTGGTTAAGAACACTGTTCCAGACGATTTTTAGTTATGGACATTATTTCTCTTCTCAGTATATAATTACACGACGGACTGGTTTCTAGAGTATCATATACTTAATGTGAGTTTCTAAAAATGCTTTAATCATATAATTGCTAGTTTATCAAGTAGAAAATATAGGTCTGAGAACACTATCATTATGTCATTATTTTCCACAAAAGACTGTGAAACACACTGAAGAGGCCATTATGAAGCAAATAACAGTCTTTTCCATGGTGTCTAAATTTGCAAGGATTAAAAAAAAAAGTAAAGGAAAGGAAATGCCTAAAGGTAAAGAGTTTAAAATCTACCCAAGCAATTTATCCTGTGTCTCTATCGGTGAAAAATCAATCTAGACAAAGGAAGGGAATAGGAAGACTAGAACAGTGAAACCAATAGATTATCTAACTCCGTTAACTCGGCAGGTGACACTAATGTTTAATAATTGATTCACTAAATTTCATGTAGAAAGCCTAAAAGGAAGTGAAATAAACTTGCGACTTGCTATATGAATTAGAATCTATTGTGCTTGTTATTACTGAGTGTACCATCTTCAAGTATAATTGCAATAGATAATGATTTATATTTAATTGGTCTAGAGCTAGCAGGAACTGGGGCATATAATCTGAAATAGCTAAGTGATTAAATTCAAATCCAGCTTTATAGAACTCAAAGATTAATTTTTACTCAGTGGGTATTTTTTTTTTCATGTTTAAATATTTTATTGTTGATAGTTTTACAGATATCTCCCATTTCCCCCCTCTTCCCCGCCGCTCCCCCCCCCCCCCAGGTCTTTGCCTATGTCCATGGGCTATGCATCCTATATAATAAAGAGATAATATGCAAATTAAACAATAAAATAAAATTTTAAAAAAGAAAAAAAAAAGAGTGGTGAAAGCAGACATCTTGTGTTGTTCCTGTTCTTAAGGGAAACATTTTTAGTTTTTGCCCATAGAGTATTATGTTGGCTGTAGGTTTGTCATATTTGGCCTTTATAATGTTGAGGTCTAATCCCATTATTCCCACTTTACTGAGGTTTTTTATCAAAATCAGCATGGCTCAGTGGTTGAGCATCAACCTATGAACCAGGAGGTCACTGTTTGATTCCAGGTCAGGGCACATGCCCGGGCTGCGAGCCCAGTCCCCAGTGTGGGACGTGCAGGAGGCAACTCAGTGGGTATTATGAGTTAGAAAATCTATTTATTTTCAACAAAATCTAGTTAATTCCAAGGTAAAACTGCTCCATCTGTGGGTTTTCATGTGAGAAGACAAGACTTCTGAAAAGCCTCTCTGTCAATATATGTTATGCACATATTTTCTCTCCCTCTCTCCACACATACACAACACTTACATACATATATATGTATACATGTGTGTATACACATTTCCCCCCTGATCCCTTGTTTAAAATAGCTAGTTACAGCCATATCTCTGAGCAGAAGGAGGAAAACCATAATATTAGATTTATAGATAATGGGAAGAGTTGAAAGTGTTTCAATATTGTGGCCTTAAGATTAGGTAATTATTTTTTCTGTTATTGTTTCTTCTGGTATTGTTTCTTCTGGTATTCTAGTTCATAACTAACATCCAGATAAGTTGTATGTTCATGAAATAAAAACATTTTTTTTCTCCCATAAAATCGTGATTTAAAAAAATAGGTTGTTAAATTACGGTTACATTTTGCCATTTAATCCTCTTATTTCCTTTCACTTGTTAAAAAGGAACTGAAAACAGTATTCTAAGAAAGTAATGAGCTTTACAAATTTTTACTTGTTGAAATGATTGAAGATGGATTTATTTCTGGTCATCCAGGTCTCTTAAGAAAGCCTAAAACTGGACAGAGGTCTGTTAGTCGGTGACTTCATGGCTTACCCTGGGAGCCATGAGAGGGAGCGCAGAAGAGTCTGGGTTAATGGGTAGATGGTATAGTGTGAATCCTGGCTCTGCCACTTACCACTTTGTGACTTTGGCCAGTGTACTTAGCCTCTCTGTACTTCAATTTCCCATTTGTAATGGAGATGGTGATATTAAGTACTGATAGAAGCTTGAAGGCCATTATGTGTACAAAGTGCTCAGAACTGAGTGGGGCATGCGACCCACGCTCAGTAAATGTTCTTGCTTTTACTCCTCAGTATTCCTTCCTGTTCTCTGGCTCAGCAGCTTTCCCTCTCCATCCTGTACCTTCTTTACATATGATCGTGCCTTTTTATCAAATAGTTGGTACTTAAAACATAACTAGGATTTGTTTTTAAAATCTCTCTGCCCACTTCATTGCTGGTGAATGTAGGAAAGTTCCTTAATTTCTGAGCCTTTTTTTTTTTTGCATTTGTAGAAATCTGTCTTCTTATGAGGATTAAATGACATATTAAATGTGAGAATACTTTAAAGCTGTACAATTTTAGTGATTTAGTTTGGCGTGTGAGCTATAGAAAGGCAAAAATCATGTCCTTGTTTGTTTCCTTTTTGGAACAGAAGTCATTCTTGCCCATTTACATAGATCTTCATTTTGGAAAACTGTAAAATGCAAAAATGTGGAGAGAAGAAAAATCTATATTTCTTCCACTTAAAGACAGTATTTATAGTTAACATTTTGATGTAGTACTATTTGTTTTCCATGTGTTATATTAATTACATTGTAGGAATGTAATTTGTATTGATCATGTCTTACTTTAATTTTTGCATATTGCTGGCACACTAACATGAAAATGTAATTCAAGCCATTATTAAGTCACTATTGTTAATCTCTCTTTCTTTAGGTATTATATACACATGCATCTGTATGTACAATGCCGTCTTCTTCTGCTAGTACAACTGCTAATGCGCTGGGATTTCAAAAATAAATGAATCGATAAAGTCTCTGCCCTCCAGATCATGAAGTCATATAGTGAAGACACAGGTGATTAAAATGCAACATGCAAAAGCAGTGCTGGTGTTAGGCACAGGCGATTATAATATCCAGAAGAAAGAAAATGTCTCACCTGAGGTCGGGCGGTGTCATTGAAGTGCATGGCTGTGAAGAGTTAGGCATAGTGGGGGGTGAAAGACATAAATCAAGCCCTGGCAGTTGGTGCGTTATCTGTGAGGTGGGAAGGCTGGAGAGGTAGGCAAGGACTAGATTGTGGGAGCGCATGGTAGCTACATGAAGATCCTTGGACTTTATTCTGAAGGGGAAGTGTGAAATGATTTCAGAGATAAACCTCAACTACATTTTAGATAGGTTATCCTGCCAGCTCTGTGGAGACGGAGTTGAGGGACATGGTCTATGAAGCAGAGAGAACACTTATGTTCTGTGACATTCTAGACTTTTCTCATGGAAGAGTTTCAGAAAATTAAGGAAAAGTCTTAAAATAGCCCTGTGTTTTTTGTAGGATAATTTTGCCCTTCTCTGTAAACAGAACTTTATAGGGGGAAAATACAGTGGATGGAAAACTGGGAAAGAAAACAATGAAACCTTCCTTCCAGACTCTACTTGCAAATGGGAAATGGAAACTATGCCACTGGCAGACCATGTAGGGGGAAATTGCTTAACAACTGTCACTAGAGAATGGCCTTTTTAGAAGCAAAATTTTGATTTGGGGAATTTATGTAGAGGCTACTAATTTAATCAACATGGCAATCTAGTTCTATCAGATGTCATTAATGTCTCCAGTATCCCTATGGAAGAACTAGAAAGGATAAATGTACAAAGTGATAAAATTAAGATAGAAGAATCAAAGATAAGCATTTTTTTTTCACTGATTGAAAAGGACTAAAAGCTATCCTGTAGCCAAGAAATTAAGTATTTGCATAACAGCAAGTATGAACCTTGTTACTAACGAGTAGTGTTTTTCATTATGAACAAACCAGTTCATTGAGAGTCTAAGCCAGATGAGATAAAGATCTTTTAGGTCCATAACTTTCTCATTACACATTTCAGTGGTAATCTCAACATATTCTCTAACCTCATTACTCCTCTGGTTTTGTGCTGGCACAAAACGCCTCCAAATACGTTGAAGAAGATATTCTGGTAGTGGTTGGGACTTGGCTTTAAAAAAGGAAAGGGATGATGAGGGATGAACAGTTATTTTACCATAAAGTTAGAGCACTAACTCTAGAGTCCACTGTGGATTGATGGCAGTGATGAAAATTGTTTTCTTGTCTATTTTAATAAGAATTGGAGTAAAGAAGGCAGAGTGACACGTTCAGATTTATATATGCTACAGTCTTTCCTTGCCAGGGAAATCTGAGAGAGAAGAAACTTCAGACTGGGCGAATGAGCAGAAAATGGCTGGTAGCTGTGGTACAGACAAGTATACGGTAGTCTTAATGGAAAATAATTATAACTATTTCTGAAGTCTGTGGATGATTTTTGGAGGGGTCAATGTCAGGTCAACATTCTTTCATGATCCAATAATAAATCAAGGAGATGATCAGAAAAGCTTTTAAAAACCAACCAAAGTATTTTTATAAAGTCATTTTAAAAGTGGGATTTTTGAGCCCTGGCCAGTGTGGCTCAGTTGGTTGGGCATCATCCCATGAATGAAAAGGTTGCTGGTTTGATTGCCAGTCAGGGCATATGCCCAAGTTGAGGGCGCACGTGCAGGAGGCAGCCGATTGATGTTTCACTCTCACATGTTTCTCTCTTCCTTCTCCTCCCCCTCTCTCTAAAAATCAATTTTAAAAAGTCTTAAAAATGGGATTTTGACACCTATATTATTAGCTATTATTTTGGATATTTACATCAAGAAAGCCAGTGCATGGCAGAGAATGAGTCACTTCTCTTAGCTCCAAGAAGGAGGCTTGAAGACATAGAAATAAGTTAGTAAATGTTTGGAGCTGAGGTGGTGCCAATTGAGCTTATAAACACACTGCCAAATGTTTAGATAAACTTACAGTGATGGACTGTGGTTAGATTGTTGGGGAATCCAGGACACCCAAACCTTCCTGTACGACAGGCTTGGGAGTCAGAACGAATTGGCTTAGAGTTTGAGCAAGTTACTTAAACTAAGTTAATCTCCTTTTTTGGTAAAATGAAAATAATGAATACTGCCTCCACATAGGATGAAGATTTCATAATACGTGTAAAGCTGAGATTAGTGGCTTATATTTAGCATAGTGCTTAGCACATAGTTAGCACTTTATAGAGTGGTAGCTGCCTTTGTTATTATTACATCATTCTTATGTAATATGACCTTGTGCAATTGTCTGAGGTGAGTGCCTAGGTTAAATGGGCCACACGTCTGATTTAATAAACCATTTCTTAGGTACAATCTTGTATATGTCAGGGGTAGACTCACTGCTGTAATGAATTACTCCCACATCTCAGCGGCTTAATACAGAAAAGATTTATTGCTCAAGTTACAGCCCAGTGAAGATTGGAAGGGTCTGGACAGGGACAGGAGCTCTATTTCATATAGTTATTCAAGGACATAATTCCTTTGGTCTAGTGTCTCCCCCATCCCCAAGGGCTTCTGGAGTCTTCTCCTGGATCCTTGGCTTTGAAACAGCTGCTGATGGAAGAGAGAAAAAATGGAAGATTTACGGACCAGCCGTGGAGGCTCTTTATATGACTTCTGTCCACAGTTTATTGTCTGGAACTTAAATCTATGGCCCATCCTAACTGAATTGGAGACTGGGAAGCCTAGTGTAGCTGTGGGCCCAGAAAAAAAAGGAAATATCTGCCACAGGTCTCTTCCTGAACTTTCATCTACATATCAACCAGAATAGAAAGTAGAAATAAGAAATTCCTAGAGTGCATCACACCATGCTCAAAATATACTAGTAAAGCAAAGAGTTGATCAATTACATTAGGTGATCAATAATTATAATAACTAATCCTTGGTTTCAATAAAATGTAGTAAACTACTCATTTACAAAACATAATCCTATTCCTTAAGGTAGGATGGCATAGCAAAGAGTGCATGTTCTTTGAGATAAGACAGGCTTAGATTTATCTTGGGGATCCCACACTGACTACCTGTGTGAGCCCAGGCTGGTTAGTTACCTCTTTATGCCTTCATTTTTCATCTGAAAAGTGAAATAAAGAATCCTTTCCTTGAAAATGAGAATTAAATGAATTACAGTTGACAAAGCATCTAGCTTAGCAGCTAATCTTTTCTTTTAATGCTGATTATCATTTGACTTACATACTCCTCACTTTTGAGAGATTTTATTAGCCCCAAGAAACTTAGACTTGGCTAAGATAAATGAATTCTTCAAGTGTAGCCAGAACTAAACCCACTTTTTCTGATTCAAAATACCATGATCTTTATTTTACCAAGAAAATACATCAGAAATGTTTCAAAACGTGGTATAAAAGAACTTGAAAGGCAAGCACCTAAAACATATATGTAAGTATATTCAACTGTGGCTTACTTAAAACAGTACAAGGCAAATCTAAACTAAAGAAAAGAAAATCCTCAAACATTTCAAGTGTTTACCCACCACTTTAAATTCTGTGCCCCATCCTCCTCCCAGATTATAAATTAAGCTGTGTCTTCCCGCTTAGACAAGCTTTCTATCTCTTGGGAATGAAACAGATATGATATGATTGAGCCAAACAGTGCAGAGTTCTAAGATATCCAAACTGCCTAACTGAAAACGTCAAGCTACCCTGAGCCAGTAACCCAACATGCATGTGTACTGTACACCCTGTCAAGGATAATTATTACTTTATACCTCTAAGGAAATGACATCATTTCTGGATAGGCAGTATCTTTAATGCCCCATGACCTTTACCTAGTTTGGTTGGTGAGGGTTCTTTTAGGAGTCACAGTTGAAACATGCACTTAATTTATTTTATACCCTGTTTTACACCTTTTTTCTGCAAGCATTATATTCACACCTATTAGTAAACCAGTGCCTGCATATCTTCTCATGCTTGCCTTGGTATTTCATGTACATTTTTCTCACCCACTTTTAACGTGGCTTCACACATTTTTATTTTTATTTTTTGTATTTCCTTTATACTCTGCCTACTCTGCCAAAAGACAAAGTAGAAAACAGTAACATTTCTATTTGGAATCATTGCTAAATGATTACTAAGGAAGAGTAAAGGTAAGAAAACAGAGCTCATTTCCAAACCCATTTATAAGCACATCCAAGTTGGTACATGCGTATTATAAATCAAACGATCTTTTCGAGCTGATATTAACTCCTTTGAAATTTCGTTCTTGAGTAAAAACAAGGTAGTGTCTTCAGGCTCCTCTATCTGAATACTATGTTTCATTAGACTGTGTACTTTTATCTGGAAGAAACAAGTTTGTCCAGCCAAAATATTAAGTTAAACTGATGTGCTTTGAAAGTGAATTCAAGGGACCACAAAAAATATATATGCTGCTATTTCTAAACCAAATGCCTAACATATGAGTGTTAGGGTTGTTTATCATATCACATAAGCACAGGAAAATTCAAGCTGCATATATTTATACAACTAGGGTTACTGCTAAAATACTTAACCAACATAGCACAGGAAACAACTGTAATCATAACAGACACATTATTTTACTGTATGTTGTTCTGGTGCATATGATTAGATCTCTGTAAGCATCAAAAAATAGAAACACATTTGCCAGCAAGCTATTGTATTTCTGTATTCTCAAACTATAGTTTAACAGTATTTCCAACAAAATGACTGATTTTATAAATGAAATCTTATTCTAATTTTTCATTGTAATCAATACAAGCTGTGTTAACAAAAATTATTGCCACATCTACTATTGACTGGAATAATTAGTTGTAATTCTTCTAGAGTGGCATAAATAACAGGCCATTAGTAGTCAGACTGACTTGCATAGAGAAGCAGTCATAATTTGAGGGGCTATGTAGATCTGTTGTAAAGATATTTCTAAAGTATGATATATAACTAAAATATACCACATACCTACAAAAGACTTTTACTCTCAAGACTATATTTTTAGATTATTATAAATATACAACTTGTGTAGACCTCACATACTGCAGTTATATCTGTATTGCATCCATAATGTATGTATTGGATTGAATATATTTTATATAATTTTTAATAGCCATATATTTATATAATTTATATTATATGCAATTTATATATAAATATACATTATTGTTATATAAGTATAAGATATATAATTATAAGATACAAACTCATAGAATACTATAATAGTTATATAGTTTTATAACATACATATAACTTGGTTGAATACTATGTATTACCTCACTCTATTGAAAGAGAGACAACAGGGAGCAGTGTAGTGTAACTGATGAATCAGCTCCACATGTTTCAGCTCTGAGGTCAGCCCTTTACTAACTACACAACTTAGGGACTCTACTTCCTGGAAGTCTCAGTTTTTTCAGCTCTAAATATGGAAAAATAACATCCTCTAAGGCTTTTGTGAGAATAAAAATCTAGACACTTATTGGGGTAGCTGGCAATTGATAAGCACAAAGTAAATAGTAGATAAAATAGAAAAGGAAGGCAGGAGCAGTTCACAGTATCAGGACGTGACTTTGTTAGTATTAATATATTCCCTTACATTTTCACAATTCTAGTTATCAGATTGAACTACTTTATGATATATAACTTGAGCTTTGAAAACAAAGCATGGATTTTGAAATTCTAAAGCAAGAAAAAAATATAATTTGATGTTTTCAGGGAAGCAGTGGGATGGTTATTCTCGAGGAACTCGGGGGTCTGAGGCTCAAGAGAATAGAAATGACCAATACAAGTGTAGATTTGCGAACACATCAGTTTTAGTGTACGGTTTGTGATTGCAGGATTCTTACAGAATACTTTGTGTGGGAAGATGCTTATTTAAAATGACTCTTCAGTTTTACAGAGTTCATATCAGGGTTAAGCCCAGTGACTGTAACAAGAGACGGTTGATGTATAAAACCAAGCCACAATGTCAAAGCTTCCCAAACACTATTTGGCTTTCAAATAACAAAAGAATTCAGTTAACAGTTCTCCTCCATGTGGCTTGCCTCAGTTCAACCGTCAGTAGTCACAACAGAAATGCTAATGGAGAGCCTCTGAAATAAGCACCACTGTGAAAAAAATTCTGCTTAACCTTGCTTCTCAAACTTGGAAGTCAGTTAGCATTTCTGGTTTCACAACCAGATATTTAAGAAAGAAAAATAGTCTTTGGCAATCTTAGCAATTACTGCCAGCATAAACAGCATGTAATATTTTTATTTCATTAAAGATTAACAGTTGTACAATAAGAAAGCAAAAAGGAAAATTTCTCTATCTGATTTCTCAAAAGGAGATTTTAATTTGATAGATTTAGAAAAGGGAAATTTAAAAAATTGATACAGCAATGTTTATATTTATTGATTTTATCATTATATTAAATTTGCACAGGATATCTGAATTACTTAGGATATTATATTATCTAAATTTGCTGTATTTACATGATTATTTTGTTCAAGAAATTCAAAATACTTTGTATAAATGTAAACCTCTGTGTTTACATCTGAATGCCAAACAGTTCGATTTTTTAACTTTCCTGCAAGCAACATTTTGATACCCTTTTTCATAAGACTCTCAAAATATGTAAGTAATCCAAACTCATTTTCTCTCTACCCTTTAAGGGAATTATTGTCAGCTTTTCTTGTTGATGGAAAATTAGAACACAGTTGAGGTTAATGTCATGTCTCACAATTATAAAGGTAGTGGCATAACAATGGCAGATATATTAAAAAAAAAACATATAGAAGGAAGATCCCCAATTCCCTAGAATTTGAAAACATGTTGATATAATGGGTGAACTAGGAGGTAAACCTTATAATGCAGAATAGAGAGAGGGTAGAGGATGCTTTACATGAACAGTTATAAATCTTGAGGTTTAAAAAAACATTTTTATTGGTTTTTAGAGAGAGATGAAAGGGAAAGAGAAAGTGAAACATCAAGGCGAGGGCGGAACATTGATCAGATGCCTCCTGCATGTCCCCTACTAAGGACTGAGCCCACACCCTGGGTATATGCCCGGACCAGAAATCAAACCAGCAACTTTTGGTACATGAAGTAATGCTTAACCAACTGAGCCACAACTGGCCAGGGCTAAAGCTTGAGTTTTTGAGGCAGGTTAGATAACAAATTTTCTGTGAGAATCAAAGAAACAGGGCTAAAACAGCAAAAAAAATCTGTGCTTCCACTATATTCCACTTACTAGACAGCATGGTGAACTAGGTTGAAGATTCTGGCAATGCAGAGGAAACAAATGGATTCAGAAAAGTTCATGGAAGAAGAATTGATTGGTGACTAATCAAGTGATGGCTCGAAAGTCCTAAAAGATAGATGTCTGCAATTTAGATCACTGATAACTAAGAGAATATGCCATCAACTGAAATAAGCAATAGAAGTTGGTAGAAAAGTTGGTGAATTAGCAATAGATTGGAGTAGAAAAAATAGACTGTTAAGATGTGAAGGATTTAGATAAAATATGAGGAAGAATTTTTGGTGAAGGAGGCTTATGACAGGTTTGTAATAGGATATTCAGGCAAACTGGAAAAATCTTTCTATGATGGTCTTTAAAAACAGGATAGTTTTCTGAGATGGCTTAAGTGTAGCATTGCTTCTGAGCAAGAAGTTATATGCAATGATTTCTCAAAGTCCATCTGAAGCCTGTGATTCTTTGAAGTTCTTAGACTTAGTGCACTTGGCTTATGAAAAGGATGCTGGAAATGGGACATAAAAATATGAAGGATTTGAAATGACCCTTTAAATAGGAGGGGAATCAGCCACGCTTTCTCAGTGGGGTTACTGTGGTGTAACCTTTCCAGATCCTGTAGATTATTGTGCTTTTAAAGACTCAAGGATCTGAAACTTCATCCGTGTCTTAATCATATGTACCCAGCACGCCCGCCACGGCAGTTAGGAAGGTGCACTGCTGTATGAGGAGGCAGCATTTACATCAGAGAACTAGGAGGGCTCCAGAGCCGAGTTCTCATCAGCAGCAAAAGCAATGAGTCTGACCAAGTTGTTGTCCCAACAGTTTCCGGTTGAGGTTGACTCTGTAACCTAAATAAGTGTCATTTAATGTTTTCTGGCTCAATTGGTAAATAGCTATGTTTTCATCATTGTTGGTTTTTCTCAAACATAATCATGGATTCAAAAGAATTTTAAGAAAAAGTGGTTTTAAGGAAGATACTGTATTTCAGCCTGTGTTATTGTGAGAGAAATGAGAGTGACCACATATGATATTTTAAAATCCTGCTTTGAACTTATCGTAGGCTAGGGCCCAGGGAAACTATTTGTGCTGTAGAAATATGTAACTCTTGGTAATCTAGACCAAATCAATTTTCTATATTTCAGTAGTTTATTTCCAGCAGTTTGATGGGAGAGAGTGTGGGGCTACGGGTCCATTTAAGTATGGTGTGGGTACTACTCAGGAAGAATGTATTCAAAGCAATGGCCTTTCTTTCTTTTTCTTTATAAATATATTTTTATTGATTTCAGAGAGGAAGGGAGAGAGAGGAGAGAAAGATAGAAATATCAATGATGAGAGAGAATCATTGATCAGCTGCCTCCTGCACACCCCCTACTGAGGATCCAGCCCACAACTCTGGCTTGTGCCCGTCACTGGAATCAAACCTGGGACCCTTCAGTTGGCAGGCTGATGCTCTCTCCATTGAACCACACCAGTTAGGGTGATGGTCTTTTCTTTATGGTCCATAAATTTATTTCAATGACTATTATAGAGCAGTTAGAAGGACATGGGCTAAAAATTATTAACATTACTAATTTTAGTAAACTAAATAAAAATTGGTAGTAATTATTTCTGTAGACACATAGCAGTGTGATCCCAGTAAAGCCTGCTAAAGTAGCCATCTGAGAATGGTGATGCCTCAGTCTCTATTACACAGGATGGAGAGGGTCAACGAGGTTGAAGTTTCATACACGGGCTCCTGGGTCCTAGAGGAAGTGATGCTGAAACAACGAAGCCATTCTGGGGCATACAGTGGGGCCTTGACTTACGAGTTTAATTCGTTCTGTGACGGAGCTCGTAACTCAAATTACTCGTATGTCAAATCAAAAAGTGAATGAGTGAGACACATGATGCTGGGCTGATGTTGTGGCGTTCACTGTGAAGTTCGCTGCGCCAACTAGCGGTGGGGTATCTGAAGCTGGCTCGTAACCTGAATTTTAGCTCGCGACTCAAAGCAAAAAATCAGCCGAGAGATAGCTCGTATCTCGAAAAACTCATTAGTCAGGATACTCGTAAGTCAAGGCCCCACTGCATTCGCAAGCCTCTCTGTGGGTAAGTCTCCAGCTTTGAATGTAGAAGCATTTTGGCACTTGCAAGATTTTGCAGCTTTGTGAGCAGTTTGAAACAGGAATTTTGGTATACAGAAGTCTCCTAGCCAAGTGGTGGCATACTGCAAATGAATTAGAACTATTCTCACTTTCCCTTGTACTGTTAATTAGGTCATGGTCTTGTTCTATAGTCTGTGCCCATTACACAGAGAACTATGCGATCAAATTCTTGATTAAAAGTTATGCAATTTCTGTTACAACCATGCTTTTATCAGTGTTTTGGAAAAGAAATGTACTTATCCATGAGTATTGACAGCTGGATCCTAGAGTATAAATGAGGGACAAAGACAGAGTGGTTGGGTAAATTATGATAAACCTTCATTTGACATGACAGTGAAGCTAGATTTTATTTGTAAGACAATGAGGAACAACTGAAGCATCAAGAGAAGTACCTAGAGCAGAGGTGAAAGAGTTAACTCCATACAACCCTTTGATTATACCTGAGTAGTGTGTTAAACTGTGATATCCCATGGCAAGGGTGATGCTGGGTTGGAATACAAGCTGTTTTGCACCTTCTGTGTCATACCTGGCACACTCACCATGTTTACACTTATTGCACAGCCCCCTATAGGCATTAGTGTTTGTAATTCTTGATCCAGAAGTATTTCTTCAAACACCATATAGAAACCCTATATCTTTATGTTACATAAATAGCACCGGGTCTGACAAACCTGTAAATTCAGATGAAATCTCATTAACATTAATGCTAAATAACTGTGGTTCTTCTACACACATGACTCTCGGATATAAGCACCACTTTTTTTCTGCACATCTACAGGGATGTCGCACACGTGCAAGAGAAAAATAACTTCACTCAGGTATTTTCAGCTCCAGCAAGTCACTCGAGGAAGGTATCAGATTACAATTGCTGAGGTTGCTACCTTCCTGGGAAAGCAGCTTCCCTGCCACTCCCCTGCCCCAGGGTGGCTCCCACTGCCTGGCCACTGCTCTGCCAGATGTTGCCATCCTCTTTCAGTCCAGAGGTGGAGGTGTTCCTTTTTCCATATTAGTTAGGTGCCAGAGCCCCAAATCTCAAAGTTTTACTGGGAAATAGCAAGTTTAGTTCTGACTAAAGTTTTCTTTCTTCTGTGTTATAAAACCCCATCCTTAGAACTATTTGATGGAATGAATGACACCAGGGCATTATATTAGTTATCATTTTTTCTCATTTTCTCTAGGTTCTTCCTATCCTTAGCTCCCACACACCTCGTATTCCCTCCTTTTAGTAAAAACTTATAAAATCTCTAGTGCATTTCTTTTTTAAAAAACATATTTTGTTGATTTTAGAGAGAGAGAGATTTTAGAAACATCGATGGGAGAGACTCAATGTCTGTTGGCTGCCCCCTGCATGCCCCCTACGGGGGATCAATCCTGCAACCCAGGCATGTGCCATGACTGGGAATCAAACCAGTGACCTCACGGTGCATGGGTCAATGCTGAACCACTGAGCCACACCGGCCGGGCTCTAGTGCATTTCAACTCGTCCAAATGTGCACTCGGTTTGGAAGATGACCGTCAGTCCCTCACACAGATGAGGAACCTACTTGTGGACTAACAGGCCATAGTACTAGATTACTATTATCTGGTGTAGGTAATAAACTGCATTTATTTTCATGTTTTTATATTTTGAATGTGTACCCATCATCACATCAGTACAGACATACCCACAAGCACAATCTTTCTGAAATCTCTGTTTTAAAAGCTGGACTGGTCTTCATCTTCTCTAGTAAATTCTACCTACGTGCTCCCCTCTTGCCAGCTCCGGTTTACTGATACCAATGCAGTTAAACTAAGCTGTTTCAATTGCTCGCATCTCTTCTAAATGAGAGTTAAGAACATACACTGAATGGCCAGATCATTATGACCAGCCCATCAGTACTTTGTTGAGCCACCTTTTGCCTTCAATACTGCGGTGATTCTTCTTGGCATTGACTCTACAAGATGTTGAAAGGTGATGTGAGGAATCTGACACCATGCCTGACGAATAGCACTGTCCAGTTCTGTGAGATTTGATGGTTGTGAAACAAGTTGCCTCATGGCTATTTTAACTTCATCCCACAAATGCTCAATTGGATTGAGATCTGGTGATTGTGGGGGCCACCTAAGCAAGGTAAAGTCTCCCTCATGTTCGTGAAACCACTCCTGCACAATACGAGCACCGTGGCATGGTGCATTGTCTTTTGGAAGAAGCCATCTCCATTGGGATACGCCATGAACGTGATAGGATGAACCTGATCAGCAATGGTACTTAGGTATGTTGAGCTATTCAGACGTTGTTCCACACAAATTAAAGGGCCCAAATCATACCCAGGAAAACATGCTCCAAACCATAACACTGCCCCCACCAGCCTGAAGGGTTGTACTCATGCATGTGGGGCGCTTGCTTTCATGCTGTTTCCACCAAATTCTCACTCTGCCATCTGCATGATGCAACTGGAAACGTGACTCATCGGACCACATGACTTTTTTCCAGTGCTCGACTGTCCAATCCTTGTGTTCCTGTGCGAATTGGAGATGTTTTATCTTGGTAACTGCAGACAGCGAAGGTGTTCGAACAGGCCATATGATGCAGTGTACAGCTAATTTGCCTGCAAAGGTCAGGTGGTCATAATAATCTGGCCACTCAGTGTATGTTAATCTTGCCTTCTGATGCTTTTTCGCATCTTCTCCAAACATGCCACTCTCCTCTAAAACTCAATACAGGGCTCCTTCCTATGAGTCTTTTCTTGATGAATCAGGTCTTGTTTTAGTCACCACCATCACATAACTGCATCACTTTCTGAACCTGTTTTATGGAGCACTGCGTTCTTGAAAATATTAATCAGTGTTCTTTTGGAGGAGTAGGGAAAGAAACTGTGGTTAATTACAGTTTGGGTAATTCTGCTCACTACTATTTTCAGTGAATACTTAAAGGCTCTAAGAAGTTTTTCAATAAAAATTATTTAATTTTATATTCTATCTTATTAATCTATATGCACTAATATTTATGTTACATTTTCTATATATTGCCGCTTTGTTAAACTGAAAATTTTTATAGAATAAACAAAAATGTCCTGTATTTCTGTTATAACTCTCCTTAGTACCTGGTTCAATACTGTATATGGTTTAGCTAAACTTATTTATTATATACCAGATAACAAGCTGGGTCTGGAAGTTCAAAGGTGATTTTTTTGGGTAAAGATTTATGGAATAACAAGTAGCTTTCAATTACTAGTAAGTAGTATGTTGCTGATATTTAGCATTTATTGATCTACGAATGCCTTGGATTTTGATTTCCAATCCTAACTGCAACAGTTTACTCACAGTTGTTCTGTTTCTATTTAATAATCCGTTCATCTTTCCCCCCCTGTTGTTATTACGCAAGTATAAAATGGCTTTTACAGATATTTGAAAACCACCTGGCTGGTGTGGCTCAGTTGGTTGGGCTTCATACCATGCACTGAAAGGTTGCCAGTTCTATTTACAATCAGGGCACATGCCTTGGTTGCAGCTCCATCCCTGGTAGGGGGCGTGCAGGAGGCAGCCGATTGATGTTTCATTCTCACATAGATGTTTCTCTCTCCCTCTCCCTCCCTCTCTCTCTAAAAATCAATTTAAAAAATATTTAAAGAAAGATATTTGAAAACAAAGGTAAAATCACTAAAACATCACATAGAAATTCATAATTTTGTTTTCTGCTTCACTCTGATTATTTAAAAGTAAAAACATAAATATAGGGCATACATACCCTTCACTTATTTCTTGGAATCTAATTTATTCTTAAATTAGATGTGGAAAATGTGTAACAGGAATTATGAAGTAGTCAAATGAGGCTTTTAAGCAGTGTTCTTAGGAATCTGAGATCCCCAAAGCAGGACTCAGTAGGAGATAGAGATAGTGGCAGGAAAAGGTGAGTGGAATATTTTGTCACGTTGCTGGCAAGGATGTGAGGGTGCTTAGTGATTATTGGAGGAGGCTAGGTTCATTGGATGGTGCATATCAGTGCTGCTTTCTAACACTCAGAACATTGGTAGCTTTTTGACCCAAGAGGTGGACATTCAGGGTTCAAAAGGTCCTCCTATGACTCAAGAATTTCTAGTAATGTTCAACTCTGCCGGATTACAATCCATTTGGAGTGAACAGAATTATGGCCACACAAGGAATGGCTCTCGGTTCATTTTGTAGTCCAACAAGCACTTGTTGGATTCCTAATTGATGTCAGGAATGTGTTAGGCTCAGTGGTGATGATCGTGTTTGTGGTGGTAGCTAAAAATAAACAAACTCTTCTGAGAAGAATATAATCTTTTGGGAGAGATGAAAAGTTTAATGATATATGGATAGTTTAAAAATAGAACATGATAGAAGTATGTAAAAATGTTATCACACGATAGAGGAAAACAACAAATCTTTGAAAAAGGTCTTGATGAGTGTCTGATTTAACCCCCCCCAATTTGTTTAGGGGGATGAAGAACTCCTACACAAAATATTAACACAAGAAACAAACCAAATACATAAACTAGCTTGAGGAGGTACAGGAGAACAAACATTAGGGTTAAAATCTTGGCATGTGAATGCATATGTTATGTCACAGAGAAATGTGAGAAGAAACTGCTTCTGGAGCTAGAGAAAGCTTGTCTTGGAAAATACAAACTGTCGTCTTTTAATGAAGCAGAAATCTTCCCACATTTTGTGGAACAACTGTGATCTTTGGCATCGGCCTTACAGGAGAAATCATGGTGGTGTTAGGAACCTAAGTGTTGTGGTGTATTTTCCACAGAAATCACAAGGTATATCAAGATTCTTACAACCCACTAACTTCTGCTTATACACCACGAAGAAACTGATACCTCTGAGAAAAATACCCAGAATGTATTTCTTGTAAAATTCAATTCTACCATAGAAACGGAACGGTTTGTGTTTACAGATAGAATTAAAAAAAAACTTTTCCTGCATTTGAAAGTCAAGGGTTTGGAACAGGGAAGTGAAACACTGACACAAATAATGTTGAAGAACATTTTTTATACCATTGCATATGATAAAAAAAAAATATATGGGTCTGCCAAGAGGAGGAAACATCTTATAGCATGCGGGTCTGTCAAGATAATCTCAGATTGGAGAAGAGAATTTCAACTAAAATTGGAGAGGGTTTTGGCATAAGAAAAGCAAAAAGAGAAAATGTGCCAAATATTTCTTAGGAGGAAAATAATTAGAAACTATTATCAGGCCTCGGGCATCTATGTGTCAATTCCTAAAATAAAATCATTTACCAAAGGAAGAAAATATTTCAGAAGAATGCTACCACCTGGCTGTCCTCAAGGGTTCTCCCTGCTTGCAACTCCTGCTGTTGCCTACCACGGGCTGGATCCCGTTGTTTATGATACCAAAGCGGGCCAGGCATGGATTGGTCTCTCTAAGCCCTTTTTGGAGAGCCTAATTTAGATTTCTGCCCATGTCCTCTGGAACATGGTGAAGTTAGTTTCATTCCTTAGTCCTACATCTGCCTTATTGTAGCATCTGACCTTTCTCAGGCAGCTTAGGTCTTGGCAAGCCTCAAGCTGAATCACTCTCATGTTTGCAATTCAAACATATTAGGTGGCTATGTATTCTAATAAAAACTTTAGGGGAGGTCTTAACTTCTAAGATCATATCTGTGATTTTGTGTTCTGTGTGAAATATAATCAATTTAAAACTGAGAATAGCAGATGTTCTGTCTTTAGGGACAGTCCCTAATAAACTGCCTGGAGTAAAATCTAGGGAAGAGTCTAGAGAAGGTATTTCTTGGTACATCCTGGCTGGTGAAGACAGAGTCCTATGATCTGTGAAGCAAAGAGTGTAGGAGCTGGTGGTGACAGTGCAAAAAGAGAAGGGAGAAGAGCAGAAAAGAGAGGGTGGGGAGAATTGTCTCATTTCCTTTGTCCCCACCTTGCCGCTCTGGAGCTGACCACATGTCTAATGTCTGCATCTGTCCTTCAAGCACTGCCAGAGTCAAACTCTCTTCTGGTCCACAGTTCATCTCATTTCCACCCCATCACAGGGCAGTTTTCCAAAGGACCTGTTAGTGTACTGAGGTCAGATGTGTCTTTTTAAGAAAAGTGGTACATATGGGAAGGTTTGTTGAATATTTTGTAGATTCATACAGACATTCATGACGTATGTATTCTAGCCCTGAAACAGAAGGCCATATGCATATTCATCATTGCTATAGTCAAAATGTACAGGGTGGGGGCAAAAGTAGGTTTTCAATTGTTTGTATGGTAAATAATACAATAATTAATAAATTAATACAAGAATAAACTGTTTCACCTACCCACAACTGTCAACCTACTTTTGCCCCACTCTGTATGTAAAAAGAAATAGTTAACTAAAAAATTATTATATTAAAATTTTAAATAATTTTAAAAGCCATAGTTTACTAAAATGCAAACAGGCCAATATAATAGAATGGAAAACATTTTAGCCTTCTCATATTTCTCCAATTAGAAGTATTTTGCAGGTATTCAGCAAAAAATGGTTTTAAAGATTAAATTAATATTCTATTTATAGGACGTGGCCGTGGAAGATGCTATGAAATTGTGTGTTTATATGTTTTTATAATGGCTTGGGTTGGAGTATGCTAATGGTAATATTTACATTTATGAAATCTAATATTTTGTTTGAATATTTACTTTTTCTTCATTTTCTCTTGCTGAGACATAGAGACATGGATGAATCTGTTGATTATTATCAACAGATTTGAATGGACTTTCTTTTCTAATTGAGACTTCTAATTGATTTCTAGAAATCCAAGGTCTTACTGCCAAATCTAAAGCTTTAGTTACACCCTCCAAAGGTCTTAACCAAAGTTTAAAATCAACTTGCATTTTATTTACTTATTTATTTATTTATTTGCCTATTTTATTTTTTTTTAACATTGTAAACATCTTTTTTTGGTAGTTTTTTAAAAATTTTGTTTTATTGCTTAAAGTATTACAAAGAGTAGTACATATGTCTCCTTTTTTTCCTCCCCTTGACTTTCCCCTGGCCTCCCCTACCTCCCAGTGTCTTGTGTCCATTGGTTATGCTTATATACATGCATACAAGTCCTTCGGTTGATCTGAAAATTAACTTGCATTTTAAAGGAGACAGATAAAAAAAAATTAGTTTTTATATCTAAGATCTATATACAAAAGATTACTAAATCAAATGTATCCATGAGCATATATGTTATTTGAAAAAAGGTAAGTGAAATCTGATTCTCTGATCAAAAGAGACTATGTTATCAGATGTGGCAAAATAAATGGTTGTATAGAATCTGCAGAGAGGTAAGAAAGTGTAAGATAGCTTTGTTCTCAAACTTATTAGGCATAAGAATCATCTGAGAATCTTATTAAAATTCCTGTTCTTCCTTAGTAGAGCTGGGTGGAACCTTAGACTCTATATTTCTAACTAGTTTTCAGGGAAGGCCTATGCTCCTGTCCTTGCTCCACGCCTCCTACTGTGGGTGAGGACTGGAGGAAGTTCCATGATTTTACTTCATGCTTCTTTACCTGCTTTCTCTCCAGCACTTGGTCTACCTTTTAATCTAGGCAGGTCAGAGTGAAGGGATACAATAGGATAAGCTGAAAGATAGTTTCTGTAAAACTTTGCTGCATCCTGGCTGGTGTGGCTCAGTGGTTGAACATTGACTTATGAACCTAAAGGTCACGGTTCGATTCCCAGTCAGGGCAATGCCTGGGTTGCAGGCTCAATCCCCTGTGTGGGGCGTGCAGGAGGTAGCTGATCAATGATACTCTCTCATCATTGACGTTTCTATCTCTCTCTCCCTCTTCCTTCCTCTCTGAAATTAATAAAAATATATTTTAAAAAACACTTTGTTGAAGATAAATCAACTAAATAGAAGTTACATGCTCTTTTACATATTAGTTTGCCAAGATCACTCAGGAGCTACAAGAGAAATTATAAGATCGTTGGTAGCATATGTACTACATGATATATCTATTTTTAGCTTTATGTGGTTTTGTTGATAAGGTAGAAAAGCCAAACTTTTCCACCAAACTACATGTTTTTATCATTAACATGTCTCTTAGTAATTTGAAAACAAGGGCAATTACTATTACTTGGACTGGAAAAAAGTACATAGGATATAAAGAAATGATTTAACACCATTGTACTGGTGTCTTTCTGGCTTATCAAATTGAATGTACACATTTCTTCTGACAATTAGGTAGCTTATCATTCCCTGATTCCCTTGATGGCAAGAATTGTGCCTAATACTTGCCCTGTGCACTCTGCAGAGTCCGGCACAGTTCTGGGCACACAGTACTACTCTGGACACCTTGGTCACCTGTGACCTCTACTGCTCCTCACTCTGCATTCCACTGTTTTCTTTTGCAACCAAGATACCTCAGCACAAGGCCTGTCCTGCGTTGAAAGCTGCAGTTCAGGGTGCACATGTGGTTCCGGATTTCACTTCCTGAAGAACATGTGTTTGAGGCCACTCCACTCTTGTCCGGTTACTTTTGCTTAGAGCCTTGTCTAGCATTTGAAAAGGATTCTGACAAGAACTGTTGTAGAATTCTCTGGGAACAAATTATGTCACTTTTAGGATTGTTAACATTTGCTAAATAATTTCCCTGCTAATTATCACCATAGAAAACAAAGATTCAGGTCTAGTCATTACATAGGCCCATTTGTTGCTCTGGCACTCACGTATTGAACTTGATCTGTCATCTCAAATATTGGTCCTCAAGAAAGACTGCATGGGAGTCTGGGTTGATTAGTGCAAATCTAATACCCGTGAGTGAAACAACTCAAGTAAACTGGGCCAGTCATTCATGCCCTTGTTTAAACAGCAAACATTAACTAAGGGCATGTTTTGTACAAGATATTATTCTAAGAACTACAGAAGAAAAAGATACGTTAGTTTTGCTCTTTTCCCAGTATCTCACAGTTTAGTTGAGAAGATTTCACTTGTGCATTTAACTGCACCACAATGAGACTATCTGTCCTACTGGCAAGTTGTAAATGAAGATCTAGCAAAGTTAGGAGGTGGGCAAAAGTACTTCCGCATGGGAAGGATGCCCCGTGGATGCTGGGTCAATAAAAGTATCTTCATAGTAAAAAGACTTCTGGATAAGTCAGTGTGAGAAATGTTGTCTTCTGACTTGAAAATATCTCACCCGTTAGGCTTTATTTTAGATAGGTAACAAACAAAAGCAGGTCAAAACTGTGATTTAACATTTTAGTACCAGATGTAGATTATAAATTGTCGAGTATACAAATAAAGTCACAGACCTGTATGTACAATATGATTCACAATTCATGTGTATATTTATGTACAACTGTATTTGTTTATGCCGACTTGGGAAATTTTGAGCAAGATATCAAACTTTAAGAGTAGACACGTTTAGGGGATGGAATTGGTTGGTGGAGTGGGGAGAAAATTCATCCCTTAGACGAGCCTTGGGACATTTTTACTTTTGAGTATTTTTCAAATCAAAATGTGATTTCAATTCCAATATAGATTTTAAAAGGATCTAATACATGTCTCCGTCTTCAAGCAAAATAATAAAATAATGTGTGAGGTCTTTTCTTATCTTTGTTGCTAGATTTTCCCTTCATTTAAACTAAGTACTACAGTATGATTTCATATTGTTGCTTATATAAAAATACTAGAAGCAAAATACACCAGAATTAAAGGTGTGGTTGTGTGAGACTGGAGAGATGATGGGTGATCTATTTTCTTTTCCTTATATTCCAAATTTTTTTATAATATGATTTTTTTAAATGTTTTGATTAACATTAATTTGTTTAAAGAATAAAACAACGTTATCTAAAGTACATTAGCTTACATGCACATTTCAAGACTACTTTAAGAATAAGTTTATAATTAGGTGTGTCTTACTATAAACCATAAATCAATGAAACAACATCATTTATACATTATACCAACATGAGATTTATTAAAAAGTTAATGATGGTGTTACTTCCACATTAAAACCATAACACACAAAGGGAGGACAGTTCACACACATCTGCTAAAAGTGCCGAGATGTTTTGGTTATGTTCCCCTAAAAGTGAATGGTAAAATAGGGCGGTAACATTGTCAGATCTCAACATACGTCAGGAAGCATTCATCATGTTTTTTCCACTCTTAGCCACAGGACAGCTACACATAATGGAAGGGTCAAAGGCTCTGGTTTGAGACCCAGGTCCACCACAAACATGCGAGATGAATTATCTCTTAGCATACACTAATCTCTGTTTCATTTGTAACAAACAAGCAAAAAACTATAATCAATTTTTCTCTTCCCCGGGTAGAAACCCATGCCTTCCATTTGGGGTCGGGGGGAGCCTTGGGGTTCTTAGAGTGAGGGAAGGGTTGAGGGAGGAAAAGGTACTGGCACTGATTACATACCTGCCCCGTGGCAGCAGGGCTGGCTTCGTGGGCCTGGAACTGCAGTTACACAGGGCTCCACGGCTGCTCAATGGGGCCCAACGCCTGGTTTGCGGTACTATGTCACCATTCTAAAATTCTTAGTAATTTTATCATTTATTTTGTGATTGGTAAGTGAAGTCAGATAGGACAGTGGAGAAGGCCAGGGGGTCTTCCTGCTGCCTCCCCACCACTTCTAAGTGGGTTCTTGGCTATTATCTCCCTTGCCCCCCCCCCCCCCAGCTTTCTGGGCCCTAACTGGCCTCCCAGACCCTCTGGTGACAGCTGGGGGCCCTCCCCCCTCAGCAGGGGCCTGGGCACAGGTGCGGGAGGGTCTCTCCACCAGAGTATCTAGGAGCTGGCCCAGGGTGCATTGCACAGGGGTGAACACGGAGGCGGGGGATGGGGAGTGGCGAGGGAGCCTTTTTTCCACTCCGGATCCAGGTTAAATAGTGTGTCTGCTCTGCCTTGCGTTGGGATGATGGGCTTGTAGGTAGGAGAGATGCCTGGCTCAACACCACTGCCCCTGTGGGTTGGGTGGCTGGCAAGCTCATCTGGCAGCTGATGAGCTTTGCACATGCGTGTGCACACAGGCCAAGCCAGGCCCAGGCCAGCGCTTTGAGCCCCTGCACAAGTATTCAGGAGTGCAAGGCAGTGCAACATAAAATAGCAAATAGAAATGCTCTGAGAGAGAGAGAGAGAGACACTCAAGAAAGGTGCGGCTTTACCAATATATCTTAGTAATCGTAGTGGCACTTTTTACCAACTTTTTGAACCATGGACCCTGTATTTCCGGGGCCTGCAGATGATTTAGCTGGTTCTGTGTGTGGAGATGTGCATTCTGTTGCTGGGAAGGTTAGATGAGACAAGGGATAGTAAGCACCTAGCACAGGGTCTGGTAACATGGTTTGTTCTTAGGAAGTAAATTGTGGGCCCTCAAAATGTAAAGAGATTAGGAAAGAAATTCTGGGAAGTACACGAATTCTACCAGAATCACGAGGGAAGGACCCTCCCAATTCACGTTCCCTCTGT
Source organism: Myotis myotis (assembly GCF_014108235.1). NCBI lineage: Eukaryota > Metazoa > Chordata > Mammalia > Chiroptera > Vespertilionidae > Myotis > Myotis myotis. The sequence continues at coordinate 38,742,028 of NW_023416390.1, read as the reverse complement.
GGCTGTTTCTAGGGAGTGGGCTGTTCCTTTGATATTAGAGATATTTTTTTTTGAGGATTCATTCATCAAGTTTTTGATATCATTATTTAGCAAGTGGTGTGCAATGCAAGTAGCCATTTCTAAGAGTAGTCTGAAAAAGGATAATTGGTTACACAAATTATTTGCAGTGCCCCATCCATCTAGTCACCTGGACAATATTAAAATGCAGGTTAAAAAGGTAGCTCATGCCGAAACCGGTTTGGCTCAGTGGATAGAGCGTCGGCCTGCGGACTGAAGGGTCCCAGGTTCGATTCCGGTCAAGGGCATGTACCTGGGTTGCGGGCACATCCCCAGTGGGAGATGTGCAGGAGGCAGCTGATCGATGTTTCTCTCTCATCGATGTTTCTGGCTCTCTATCTCTCTCCCTTCCTCTCTGTAAAAAATCAATAAAATATATTAAAAAAAAAAAAGGTAGCTCATGACACCTTAGAGCTGGAAGGTGGCATAGAGCCCCTTTACCTCAGCCCCAACTTTCCCAAGGGTGTATGTGTGTATGTGTGTGTGTGTGTTGGACTTCAAAGTAGACCATGGCAAAAGCTAAATGAACTTGTAAAAAATTAGTCTCTCAGCAGAAGGAGAAAAGCAAGCCTCAGCCTCTCGGAGGGGAAAATGCCTCGTCTGCTTTTGTGTATTTAGAATAGTAGTTTAGCCCTGCCTGGTGTTCCTCAGTGATTACAGCAGTGATGGCGAACCTATGACACGCGTGTCAGAGGTGACACGCAAACTCATTTTTTTGGTTGATTTTTCTTTGTTAAATGGCATTTAAATATATAAGATAAATATCAAAAATATAAGTCTTTGTTTTACTATGGTTGCAAATATCAAAAAATTTCTCTATGTGACACGGCATCAGAGTTAAGTTAGGGTTTTTCAAAATGCTGACACGCCGAGCTCAAAAGGTTCGCCATCACTGGATTAGAGTGTCAGCCCCACGCACGAAAGGTCACAGTTCAGTTCTGGTCAAGGGCGCGTACCTGGGTTGTAGGTTAGATCCCCAGCTGGGTTGGGGCACCTGGGGAAGGCAGCCAATTGATGGGTCTCTCTCACATCAATGTTTCTCTCTCCCTTCCTTTCTCCCTTCCTCTCTTCCACTCTCTCTAAAAATCAATGGGAAAAATATTCTCAGGTGAGGATTCACACACACATACAAAAAAGAATATTAGTTTTAAAAGGAGTTTACACAGCTTGCCGAGAAACATTTTCCAGAAAATTAAGTCTCTGTTTTCTCTTACCTCATTTTTACCTTTGCCACTAAGCCACGAGCAGTAAAACTCAGAAATCTTTTAGAGTATTATGGCCAATAAAATAATTCATGAATGTAATATGTTTGGTCTAGGGAACTCTATTTTTATCCATTACATGGTACATGGAATGCACTGTACTTTCTTCCAAGTAACTTTTGGAAGATATCTGGCTAAATAATTCAATATGACTAGCAGTTATTTTCTGGAGACTGGTATTGTTTTGACATGGAGAGCATTGAAAACATATGGTCTTTCATGTCTCTTGCCTTATGTTTTACTTGAAAATGTTTATATTTGCTTGTGGTAAAAATGCATTAAGTTTCATAATCCTGAACACCCTTCTGGTACACAGATTCACTTTCAAGCAGTGCAACTGGGGAAACAGAAGTTTTTATAAAAAAAGATGAGATTTTCTTACGGAGCTATGTATTTTATACAACACAGGTGCCAATTTCGATTGTCCCCCCCCCCCCCCCATGTTCAAATTCCAAAGCAACTGCTATGATAAATTACATTTGTACTGCCTCTCCAATAGCTCATATTCTTCCAGAATTGTAAGTTTGGCCGGGATTTGTCAGCCTGGAAGTGACTACAAAATCTGTGCTCATTTAACCTCTCAATGTGGCTGCTGCAGTGTTCGGGGACCCTTCTGATTCTGACGCCAAGCCTTTCCTGTGCGTATGGTGAAATGAAATGGCTTGAATCAAAGTTTTTATTTTTGTCACAAGTTGACTGTGGAAAGTACATTTTCTTCATACTGGGCATTTTTTTTGTGAGTGCTTACTTACTTCCTTTATGTCCAGAATCGGTGATCTATATTTCCCCTTAACTTTTGCCATATTTAAATCAAGGAAGTAAGAGGTAGCTTTGGCTGTATTCATCAACAATGGAAATCCGAAGCAATTTTGAAGACATCTAAATGTACATATTTTAAATGAGGAGATAATATTCATGTATATTTAATTTTTAAATTGATTTTAGAAAGAGGGAGAGAGAGAGAGAAACGTTGATCATAACACATCAATCGGTTGCCTCCCATATGTGCCCTGGGGATCGAACCTGCCACCTGGATCTATGACCTGACTGGCAATCGAACCCGCCACCTTTTGGTGCATGTGATGACACTCCAACCAACTGAACCACACCGGCCAGGGCTCAGGTATATGTAATTCAAATCTCAATTGGAGACTGCATGCTAATTGGTCAGCCTTTATATTTTGTTTTTGTTAGATGAATTATAAGTTAATAGAATATACACCAGTTATTTATTTTTATTTTTAAAAATATTTTTAAAAATGTTTTTATTGAATTTAGAGAAAGAGGAAGGGAGAGGGAGAGATAGAAAGATGGGCATGGCATGTAACTGTTCTTTTTATTTTGAGGCTAGAATAGGGAGCATGCTGCCTCCTGCACGCCCCCTACTGGGGATTGAGCCAGCAACTGGGCATGTGCCCTGGCAGGGAATCAAACTGGTGACCTTTTGGTGCATGGGATGACATTCAATCTACGGAGCTACACTGGCCAGGCTACACCATTTATTCTTGTTAGATGCATACGCTAATAGACTATACACCATTTAACCATCTGCATACTTTTACTTTCCTGACGTTTTTTCAGTTGATGGTAAGTTCAACCTAACATGGTGGTTGGTGCTAAATTTAGAGTAGCCATATCATGCTAGTCATGGATTTCATACCAGACTAGAAATCTGAGGCCCGATGACAAGATTGCAGAATGCCTTACTCTATTCAGTGTTGAAAGTACATACTTTTCTGTTCCAAGCCCATTATAGTATTTATATAATGAAATATTCCAGTTGTGTTTTAATTTCTCAATTTATTAGAATTATGTTTCTTTTACAGAACTTCAGCATACCAAAGAAAGATATTAAGAGACAGATTCTGCCTCCAAATTTATGGCAACGCCAATTAAAATATCAGTATAACAATGATGTTTAAATGTTCATTTTATAATGAATGTAGTTTTCCAAAACACACAGCTTTCCAGTACTTTGGACCAATTTTCAAAGAAAAATCATTTAATCTTGATTTGAGGTATTAGTTTAAGAAAAGCAAAACAGCTTGACTCTAAGCACTTTGGAATTCATTCAAAATTAAAATTGTTAAAAGAGATTCAATCTGTTTACTGTCTTGGGTTTTTCAGAGATTATCCACCTGTAATAAATTGAAAAACCAGGAAAGACTGCATTGTTAGAACGTTTTCCAGTTGTACCATTAAGTACTTTCTGAAGATCTTTTTCTTTGAAAAAGATGGGCATGGCATGCACTGTTTATGCTTTTATTTTGTGAAGACAATAATAGCAACAAAAACACAATCATCTTAAAAGATGTACAAATATTCCCATCTGGACAGCACATGAATTCTCAAGGTTAAGGCACTTTGGAAGGGATTTTGACTTTGTGCAAGTTACATGGGCAGCGTGATGGGAGAATCAGGCCAGTACTTATGAGTTTGAATAAGCCATCCTTACACAGGTTCTAACTAGAATAGTGGTTAAGTTATTCAGAACCCGATTGAAGTGAAGTAATGAATATAAAAAGCTACAGGAGCAAAAGAGATGAGGGTGATTCCAACTGGTTAGTTTGATTAGCATCAACGTTGCTCTGATCTTGAAGGAAGTATTTAGTAGCATCAGGATTTTCAGATTCTTCTCTCAAACTTCTGACAAGTACTATTGTGACCCAGGCAGAAAGGCTGAGAGTAAATCTGATTATCCAGTTTCATTGTGAGCATTTCATTCAAGGAAGAAATATTAGAAATTGTGAAAGGTACATAAATTTGTCAGTAATAATGTGCCTCTGTCTTGGAAATTCTCGTTATTCTGGATATCTTTCTTACTAAGATCTTAATTGCCTAAAATCTATTTGACATGCTTTGTAATCTTTCCAAGGGGTCCTTGGCCATCTCATGTCAATTAAAATAGTTGTGTTTTGAATATATTTTTTGTTGTAGCAATCAGATCCAGCCAGGAGAGTGAATTTCTGAGTATGATATTAAATGTTTTTAGTTTGGAGGTTTGTAGATTGGGAACAGTTTTGCAGTGAAAGCTATAAAGAACAGAGCCAAAAGTTAACAAACTTAGGTCAAATATGTCAAAATATACTTTCAATTCCTCATCTTTGAAATTATAAAATCTTTATCATAAAAGTATTGTTGAAGAACAGTCTAAGTGCCCATCCGCAGATGAGTGGATTAAAAAACTGTGCTATATCTACACAATGGAATACTACGGTGCTATAAAAAAGAAGGAACTCCTACCATTTGCAACAGCATGGACGGACCTGTAGAGCATTATGCTAAGCGAAATAAGCCAGACAAAGAAAGATAAATATCACATGATCTCACTTATTTGTGGTATATAATGAACAACATAAACTGATGAACAAAAACAGATCCAGAGACAGAAATATCGGTCAGACTGTCAAACCTCAGAGGGAAGGTAGGGGAGGGTGGAGGTAAGGGGGAGAGATCAACCAAAGGACTTGTATGCATGCATATAAGCCTAACCAATGTACACAGACATCGGGGGGGGGGGGTGAGTGCATGATAGGGGGCAGGGACAATGGGGGGATAAGGACACATATGTAATACCTTAATCAATAAAGAAAAAAAAAGTATTGTTGAGGAATCTGTCCTTTTTTCTTACTACAAGCTGCTTTTCAGTATATCAGGATGAATAGAATTCAGTCCAAGAAGAACAATCAGTATCTTTTGAGGAAAAGCATTTCTGATCATTTAATTTTGTTCTATTTAGTGAACCTTTCCCACCTGAATGTAGATATGTATGAGGAAGCTAGAGGCTGGATCCCATAACCTGTGCTTCCCTCCCTCAAATAGGTTTAGTCAAGAACTATAACTGAACCAGAAAACCAGATTATATATATAAACTGAGACTAGAATTCTTATCTTTTTGCCTAATGATCACTTGTCTCTCTTGAAGTTGTTTCTTTGTAATAGACCCAAATAAAAAGACATGCCCATAATGGACCAATATTGCACACACTTGACACATGACATCTCATGAATCCCTAAATTAGCAAGCAACATGCTTGTGCAATTTACCACATTTTAATAATCTTTTCAACTTCTCACCAAGTGAACACCTTTTATTCTGACTTGAGTATAAGTGAAAATTACTCATTTATTGATTTTACTTGCTTCTGTATCAGATATCATTCTAAGGCACTAAGTCATTGCTGAATTGAACATTCCAGTCTTATAACCAACCATGCTCCCATTGGCTTCTTCTATTTGTTGCTCCAGAGTTAAATATCTTGGGGAAGAGAGGTTGGAAATGGATATTTTTCTAAACAAGAGAGACATGTTGAGATATAAATACTAACACTTAGCTAGGCTTAGTTATTAGCCATTTATTTTTCTTTTGTTGGTGTATCATCAACCTGTGTGAGAGACTGAAAATGCAAATGTTAAATCTACTAATGCCAGGAGTCTGCTGTGTCTCTAAATTAAGTAACCTAGCAAAATTTCTTGTGACAGAATCCTTTTAATTGTAAGCAACTACTACACGATACAACATTTTTCCTATCTATCTCTCTGTCCATCTGTCCATCCATCCATTTACCCAGACTTACCTCAGCAGTCGTCTCTAGCGAGTGATGATCATGAGATCGTAGATATTGGCTAGAGAGAAGTGTACCAGTCATTTGTAAAGACACAGAACTAAGCAATCAATGTGCCGAAAGGAGAGGCCACCTGGGAATTTAATGGCAGGCATACGTATTAAATTTGGGTTTGTAATTCCACATCTAGTGACCGCCTTGAATCCAGAATCACCAAAAGGTTGGTTTAGTCATCACTGTATTTCTTATTACTTTTGAGCGGCATGCGTGTCCCATGTTCTCTTTCTACAGTCTGTGTTTAGTTAGTTCTTTCATTCTCACAGCTTCCGTGAGCATTTACCTGTTAATTCTCAATTCAAAGGCAGAACAATTTTTCACTAAGCAGTCACTGTGCATTACACATTTCCTCAGTCAGGCTTCTCAGGGAAAGTTGCATCTAATGCCACCCTCATTTTGTAGATGAGGAATCTGAGCTGTACCTGATCCCAAAGCCTGTGCTTTTAGCTGCTGTGCTCTGTTGACTTTGAGGAATGGCTCTTCCTATATATGTGTTTCTTCACTAGGAAGCTCAGCAGGCAGTGCAAACAGCGTGCCTCAAAGTAAGTGATGGTCTTCCTGGAAAATCAGCAACAACTCCAGACTTTACTCCCTTCTATGTCTGTTAGTGGAACCACCTTTCTACCCTGGTCTGAGATCCCAGTGTCCATTTTAATTGCTTATCTCTTCTTCCAATTCAATAACTTGCCTGATTCTGTCTCGGCAGTATCTCTGACATGTGTCTTTTTTCCCCGTTGCCACTCATGCCACTGAACTCCAACCCTGAGTGATGCATTGCCCATCTTAGTGTTTTTTATACCTTTATTTTCCCCTTGCAATTAATTTTATTGTCCTGTTCTAAATTTAGCTTCTTAAGCATACTGCCAATCAGCCAGTAAAACCCTTGAAATATTTCCAAGCTTCGTCATTGGCTAACAAATGAAGAACAGATGCTTCCAGCTGTTCACTGTCTTCTGATTTTTTTCTTCTCCATCTCTTCCTCTTCCCATCTGTCCTTCTCTCCCACGCCTCTCTCCCTCTTTCTCTCATCATGACATCCATGGGCCTAGCTCGCTGCCTCTGTTCTTGTCATTGTAATCTATCGCCTAAAAAGCCTTCTTCACATTCAGTCTATTGAAATCTTACCTATCATGGCACTCTACTTCAAATTTCATGTCTTCCACAAAGTTTTTCATGATACTTTTACCCAGGCATCTTGCTTTTTTTGCAGCTTTCGAATCATCTCTTTTGTGGTCCATTCTTTAACTCTGTTTTATTTTATTTATTTACTTTTTTTTTTTTACAAACATAAAGATATTTTATTTTTTAAAAGAGAAAATATGTGTAATTAAATAAGTCTGTCTTTCAATATAAACTGCCAATTAGTAACAGAAAAGTAATCGTATAATCCTCCTCTTTATGATATAATTAACATTTTTCTAAAGTGAGTCTTGCATGGATTTTTCTCCTTGGAACTTATGACTTTTGCAATTCAACAGATGATACATTAAGTTTGAATATACTTTTTTCCCTACAGAATCCTCAAATTTTTCTCTGAAAATGGTTTTATGAAGAGAGATGTCAACAGTGTTAAATTGAAAGCCATTTCATTTGTTTTAATTTATACAAAACTGAATCATATTTTTGGCTCCCACTAAGTGGAAGGTCATTAGAGTCTAATTGTCCCACTAGTGACAGTCTGAAGATGTAGGCATAAAGCCATCAAGGATAAATTCATTTCACTGATCCTGTGGGGTTTGTCTTAATATCTCCTGTTAGCTTTCCATAAAGATTGGACATTGTAGACAACAATGAATTTATCTTCATTGCATGAAAAGCAGTGAAGACTGGTCATATTCACAGTAAATTTAATTTTTTTTAGTTGGTTCCCAAGTGAATCATTAACAGGTGAGCAGTTTCATATTGATCATCGGAAGGTGATGTTCTTGCTTTATTTTTGTTCCCCGCCCCCCCATCTCTTTCCAAAGTCATTTCTATGTTAATAATTTAAGAAAAGGAATTAGAGGACACTTGATAAAATGCTTTTTGCTGAACTCCCTGAATAGTACTTTGTTTTTCTACTTGATTCTCACAAGGAAAAGAGTAAATAATGTGGAGGATGTGAGCTTTATAGCTGTGGGGTCACTGGAACAAGTGTGATCTGGGGAAGAGCCTGATGTGCACCGCGCCGGATATGCTCAGCTTCCTGCTAAAAAAGTGGATATTTATACATATGGGATACTTATACATGTGGGCTATTTATACATATGGCTTTCTTACACATATGGGTTATTTATATATATGCATTATTTATACATATGGGTTAGTTATACATAGGTGGTATTTTTTTTTTAAGAGAACAGAAATTTATTGCATCACAGTCCTATATCAAGGTATCAGAAGGGCCACCACCCTCTGAGACTCTGGGTAGAATTCTTTCTTCCTTGCATCTTCCTTCTCCCCTCTTGTGAATCTGTTGTAGGTTTTTTGCTGTGTGGTTACTGGAGCTTATATAAAACTTCATCTAGATATAAAAGTCCATTTTACACTGACTACAACTTTGATTTTATACAATAACTTCCCTTTTTTCCCTCCCCTATGTTTTTTTTTTTTTTTTTTTTCTGGAAATACACAGACATTTTTAATGGAAGCAAAATGGGGCGACGGCGTCACAGCCAACAGGGATTGAGCTAAGGCGAGGCAGGGCCGGTGCTGTGCCCAGGTCATGGAAGCCACAGCAGCCTGGCACACCGGAGGGTGGGGGGGGCCTGGCCTTGGGAGACCTGCGAGGAGCCCAGGCTGCCAGCTTCATCCCCGGGGAGGAGCGGAGGCTCTGGCCCAGCTGGTTCTGCGAAAACCTCAAGGGTGGGCACGTGGAGGCTCCGAGTGGCTCCTCAGCTTAATTACTTAATCACACCCCGCGAGTAATCAATCAGCCCACCAGTATTTAACCATAGCACGCTAGAGTGGGCCTGCGAGCTGGAAGGTTCCTACTTGGCCTTAAGATACCTGAAATAAGATCATCTTTGGAACTCCACAGTCTTTGCAAATAACACTTAAATATAGCTGAAGCTCAATAAATCTGACTTTGAACTTGCCAAGAGAAATGAGGCAGGGTCTCTGTATTTTGGGATTTTTGTTTCAATTTAGAAATTGCACCCCATATGCTTCTTATCAAAAGAAGATGGACCCATTCAGTCTTCTTCTTCCTCCCATAGCCCAGATACCATTTCCACTGTGTCTGTAAGAACTCACGTTTGTGGCACAGAGTATGACATGGAATCTGCTTGCTTTAGGGAGGAAAGGCATCATTGTACAGGAAGATCATCTGTTACACAGGACATTGATCCTAGCCAGGACGATGCTCCTATTCCTTTCTCAATAGAAAGGCAACAGATTTGCTCATTCTCGTTCTCATTTAGAGCTCTTTTCACTCATTTTTCAGACACCATGTAGTGTCACTCAATTCTCAGAGCCAGTGTTCCGAGCCTGAACTTTCTCTGTTCTCTGTTATACCACACTGAGTTCTGAACTGCTTCTATGATCAGATAGCAGGCGACCAGGCAGGCTGCCACGTAGCAAGTAAATGACCATAAAGTCACTGGGAACGTGTTATGCATGTTTAAAAGCACTCAGCCTGAGTACATTTTTATTGATGAATGATAAATGCTTTGATGCATCTATACCACCATATTGCAATTTAAAAACAAGCATACCACAATAGTTAGACCCTCAACTTTTAGATATAGAAATGTTTTTGTATAGAGCAGTACTTCTTTATAATGCTTAGGAGGATCCTAATTCTTGTGCTGCTGACTATGTTTAATTTATAGTTTAAGACATTTTACTCAAGCCAGGACATGCCCTAAACTACAGGGCAGGGCAAAAGTAGGTTTACAGTTGTGAGTATGTGAAATGCTGAGTTTATTCTTATTATTACTTATTGATTATGTTATTATTTTCCATATGTACAACTGTAGACTTACTTTTCCACACCCTGTATATTCTAGTGAGCAGAGTTTTAGTTCTGTTTATATCTAGCATAATAAACATCATGGAATATTATGTTCAGCATTATAATAATCCCTGAAAAATGCAAGGAAATCTGAAAGAAAAATACTCATTTCCCAACCACTTAATACATAATTGTTAATTTGATTTCTTCTTTCCTTCCAGTATTTCTCTAAATCTGAAGTGCCTTTGACCTAGTATAAAGCATACTTTATGAAAACTTTTGCTAAACTGCTATTTTGTTTTATATTATCCTAACAAAAACAATCCTTTGGTATTCCAGTAGATTTTTGTATCTTTTAAATGGAAAGTGATCTAAAGATATAACAGGTCCTAAATATGTACTAGTATATTCTGAGGAATTTAATTTTTGAGGGATCAAGAAAAAGTCATAAAATCATAAAGGAACTATGATTGTATACCCATAAATATAAGCTCTCATTTTAATCATTTACTATTTGCTGATGCTAGTAACACAGTCCTGGGATGAGTATGCAAAATAGAGATTCAGATAGGAACTGAAGAAATACTGTAAGACAGATGCTGGCCAGTATTTATCATTAAATGGGTTTAACTTGTATTTATGAAGAATTTCTCTACTCTTAAAAAAAATTGGCACGGTGCCTTATCAGCCAGTCATGAGTCACTTTGTGGTCTAGGAGGCTTCCTGAGGGAATAGTGGGAATTCTCTGAAGTACAGATACAGACTGGCCCATTCTCCTAGCTTTTTAGCGCTCACTATATTGTACATTGTTACAGTTCTGTGCCTTCAGTTAAATAGGCTTATGGTAAAAAAATATTAACCCTCACAAAATGGACAATTTGCTTAAAAAGATTTCAGGAAAGAAGCCAAGGGTTGAAAATAATACTGATAACAAGCCAAACAAATTTTCACAAACCTAAAACTTCTTGTGCATAATTAGTCAATGAAAAGGAGAAATAAGTATCATGATTTATTTTGATATATTACTGATCAGTGTTTTTTATTCTCAACAATTCCTTGCTACACTGTTTTCAAGGGCTACTACCATCCCTTGAAGTTTGGTATGATGTGGGGTGGGGCAGATGTCTGTGGTGTGGCCAAGAGTGGGAGGCTGTGAGCAGTGAGCCTGGGGACCAAGAGTCCCTGTGGGTGAGAGGAGGCAGCTGCCTTAGGGATTTCAGAACTCAGACTGGAGAAGCCGTGTGTTGAGGGGACTCAGCGGGTGATATTATCTGGAGATTAGATAGATGCTCATCTCTGCTAATCCTTCTCTCTGGCCTTGGTACTTTATAACTCTCCCTAACATGGCCCCAATGAATAAAGAACAAAGGGAAGAAGGAAGAGAAACCATGAATTGACTGAGTACAGATTTCGGCCACCTGGTGGAATTTGGGGCTTAAGAGAGAAATTATAGTCATTTATAGAAAATAAAGACCTTTTTAATATATATATATATATATATATATATATATATATATATATATATATTTTATTGATTTTTTACAGAGAGGAAGGGAGAGGGATAGAGAGTTAGAAACATCGATCAGCTGCCTCCTGCACAACCCCTATTGGGGATGTGCCCGCAACCAAGGTACATGCCCTTGACCAGAATCAAACCTGGGACCCTTCAGTCTGCAGGCCGACACTCTATCCACTGAGCCAAACTGGTCAGGGCAATAAAGACCTTTTTTTAAAGAACAACAACACACCTTTGAGTTTGTAGCCTGAGCATTATGCCAGGCCCTTTATGCAGAGAGCAATTTCAGTTTCCCTTTGTTTATTTTCCTGTTTTTAGATAAGTGGTTCCCAAACTTGTGTACATATTGGTATCACCCAGGGAGTTTTAAAAAAACTACCAGTGCCCGTGTCACATTCCCAGAGATTGTCATTTTCGTTGACCTGGAGTGTGGCTTATTCTTTGCAATGTTAAGAAAAGGCCCTAGGTGACTCATATGTGCAGCTCTCCCACAAGAACACTTGGTTGGTAATGTGTCTGTGGATTCTTCAAGTCCAGGTTGCTGAAAGCATTACAACACACCACTCTGCAGTCCAGTGTCCGACAGACCCGGCTGCGTCCCCCAAAGGACCATAAGCTGCATGAAGGGCAGGGCCTTGCCATCTTTGTTCAACACGACTCGCCAGCATCCAGCACCGTGTGTAGGATGTAGAAGATATGGAATAAATATTGCATGAATGAATGACACATAGGTCTTTGCCTTTGTTCCCTATTCACTATACCCCACTCCCAGCTCCTCTCGAATGAGAAAGTGCTCTGGCTGAAAACAGATGAGTCATGAAGCACAGCTACAGAGCAGCCATGTGAGGAAACAGGTGCGCAGATGCTCCTCAGCAGAACTTCTTGACATCACCAGTTTGGAAATTAGATAATGATCAAATGCCAGGTCTGCTGTCATAGTCTTCTTAAAGTTCTGAGCGGGGAATATTTACGCTCTTTCATTTCTGGAGTTAGTGAAGACCACACTATGTCGAGTGAATAATTAGCTACATAATTATGAACGGATTTCGTAGGTTGGCTCAAATTTATGGCTTTATGTTTTATTTTAATTGTTCTGCTCATGCTATTTCATTGACATTTAGTACACCTCTAAATTATATATTCTTTGCTCAGGTGCCAGGAATTTGATTGATCTCAAGAGCAGATTTTAATTTTAAACTTAAAACTACCAAGTGCAAAGCATCATGTGCCTCACGTTGTGCTTTTCTATAATATTTTAATCTAAATGTAGGTAGTAATAACTAGAAGATGAATGGATGTCAAAAGCTCTCTCTCCTTGAGTCTTTAAAAACCATTTTGTGCCACATGTTCTCTCTCTGATTGTATCCACAAAAGGAAATATACACTTACATTATAGAATTTGACACTGGACTTGATTCCACTCTACCTGGTTAGTACTTCCCACCAGGAACTTGGAGCACATGGCTTGTGCAGCAGCTAATTATCTGCAAAATAAAGGTGACTGGCAACAAGAAACAGAAGCATTTTCTCTTGGCTCTTCACTCTCTAATATGTAAATAATAAATTTGTTTTAATTCCACTCCCCCTTCCAAAAAAGAAGCAAGTTGGCTTCTCTAGTTGATGTTGTCTAAAAGCAAATCTGTTTGTTATTTGTGCTATCTCATCCATTTCCCCAATCACTCCGTGGTTCTTTGAAGGCATCAATAATAGTGTCCATTGCTTATTAAGTATCCATCATCATACATTTAGTAACGTGTGAAAGGAAATTCTCTTTTATTCTGTAAAATTTTATCTCTTGACATTTACTATGAAAGAAGTAATGACATGTGGAGTAATTCTCATGAGAGACTAAGTACAACACAAAATAGAACAAGTAAAATCAACAAAAACAAATAAGCAGCCACCACTAATCTTTTAAAAGGAGCTGCCATCTTTTCTAGACCCCAGATGCCTGGAGTGGGATTAATCATAAATCCTGTCCCAGGATACACTATCGTCATTTGAATAAGCATGGCCCTCTTTTATTTATTTGTCTTAATAATATAAAACAGCCCAGGACCCCATAACCTAATCCAAAAACTGGGATATTGCACTTATCTAAAATTTATCTATACATTCTTTCTGATCCCTGTCTTTCCCCTCACTGGTAAGTAATATTCCAAATTATGTACTTATTATACCTTTTAAAAATAGTTTTATCACACATACATAAACCAGGAGATACCTATATAATAGTATCTAAACAATATATTGAATTTTGCTTATTTACTTTTACTTTTTTTAATTCAATATTGTTACTAAGTTTATCCATGTCAGTGTAATTAATCATAAATCCTGTCCCAGGATACACTATCGTCATTTGGAATAAGCATGGCCCTCTTTTATTTATTTGTCTTAATAATATAAAACAGCCCAGGATCCCATAACCTAATCCAAAAACTGGGATATTACACTTATCTAAAATGTATCTATACATTCTTTCTGATCCCTGTCTTTCCCCTCACTGGTAAGTAATATTCCAAATTATGTACTTATTATACCTTTTAAAAATAGTTTTATCACACATACATAAACCAGGAGATACCTATATAATAGTATCTAAACAATATATTGAATTTTGTTTATTTACTTTTACTTTTTTTTTTATTCAATACTGTTACTAAGTTTATCCATGTCAGTGTAATTAATTTTTACTGTTTTGGAATATATGGTGAACATATACCAAATTTATTTATCCATTTTTCTGTGAATGGGTATTTGGAATTTCAAAGCTTTTGCTGAACTGTGATAGAGGAGCTCTCTTATGTGGGTCCCTGGTTTACACATCTAAATATGTCCTTGGAGGGAATTACTGGCCGTGGCGTCTACTAGTGTTCAAATCTACAAGATTTATGACTTTACAAGTTATTTTTATGAAACAGGTGAGACAGTTTCACTCACTCTCTAATATTGGTGTTGTCAGATTTCTTCATTTTTTCCCCCCATAAATTTTGAAAAATGATATATCATTGTAGTCTTGCATATATTGTCAAGATTTTTTCATGAGCAAGCTTTAGCAAATTTATCTCTTCATTGGAAAAATGTATTTCTTTTGTATGAAATACTTATTCCTGTATCTTCCTCATTTTTCTATTTTTTTATCTTATTGATTGTATGATTTTTAATATATTTCTGATACTATCACCTTCTTTATATGTGTTGTGTCTTCTTCCATTCTGTGACTAATTTTGTCATTTTCTTTAAATGTCTTATTTTTTATGGTCAACTGTATCAATATATTTCCTTATAAATTAAGCAACTTTATACACAAACATGCACATACACATCTGAAAGATGGTATTTGACATATATTTATAAAAAATGTGTGTATATATAGATATTTCCAAATATCATTGTTTTAATGATGATAAGTCTCATGATTTAAAAAACAAATTATTTGTGGGTAAGAGATACAAAGTAGTTTATACACATTGATTGCAAGTCATTTTCTGTATTGAGAATTGTTAAAAGAAAAATTGCATCTTCGTGTTGAATAAATAGTGCTCTCTACATCAATTTATTACATGGACATCTCCAATTTTTAAAAAATCAATTGATACTTTAATACTTTTTTTACTTACCCCAGGCCATTTTTATATGTTATATTTAATGAGACTGTATATTCTCTCTCCTGATATTTATTTCATATATATTTATAGGCAGATAACGAATGAAGACTCCAAAATTAAGAAGCTATTCCACAATATCTTTTGAGTTATAAGATAAATGCCATTGGGTAAAATTATAGCTAACTCTTGCTGAGTACTTGCGAAGTACCAGGCCCTGTTCTCCGCACCTCACCTAATAATACATACAGTTCTCACAACCACCCTCTGAGGGAAGCACCGCTATTCCCACTTACACATAACGCTGCGACCGGCCAAGCAACTTGCCCCAGTTATCCTGAAAACAGCGGAGCTCGAATCTGAACTCCAGCCATCAGACACTTTTGAAAGCACTTTTGAACATGCTATGCTGTTCAAAACACCCTGGGGCCGCATGTGTAAGCCTGCAGGGGAAACCAGGGTGTGTGGCCACCTACCCATGCCACAGACAGAAAACATCTTCCAAGGAATTTTACCGCTTTGGAAATACTGGACAGAATCTGTTGTTGCTTGTGAGTTTTCACATCCTTTAATATGTGAACATTTACAACTCGTCCCTTTCCATTAGCCTCGAGCAGCCACTTACATATTAAGGCGTCAGCACAGAGCGAGAGCCAGCCCCGGAGCTTCGCCAAGGGGGGCCCTAAAAATTCCTTGTTCTGTCTTCTCGGTGATGGCCAGGGCCTCAGCCAGCACAGCCTCTGTGCGTATCGATACCTGTGTGTGTCAAACACGGGTTGTTGCACTGTGCTCCCCTTTAGATAGAAACAAGTATATCCAAGCCTTCACTCCGTACAAGAAGGGGTACAGGAAAATGAGGTGTGTGAAGTACAGCTCACAAGTGAGAGAGCTGTGAAGCCGAGACCATGTCTCATCTGGCTTTCTGCTGATTTCTGATCTTAAAAATTGCTGCTTAAAGAAAAGACATCTCTGATGGAGAACAAATCAACATCAGTCTTCTTAAAGCACTCTGAAAAGTAATGAATACATAGCCTTGATTTACTGCTATCTTTGTTTAAAGAAAATGTAAGGTGTGTTCTTGTTTGTTTGTTTGTTTTGGGGGGTGCACACACTTGTGTGTGTTTTCTTCTTTATTATGATGTTTTGACATCTTAAAAAAAAATCTTTCCGGCTGAGGGAGAGCTGCCCCTCCTGGAACTAGCTGAGAGCAAAGGCCCAGCCAGAATGCGCCTTTGTTGTGCAAACCAGCCAGTCCAGAGCCACGCCTCCAGGATCTGCCTGTACAACCGGGGGGCAATATTCCTGCGCCCTACTCAGCCCTGGACCAGGCACCAGGCAACTAGAGACACATCCTTGCAGCCCAGAGCCGCCTACATTATTCAAACCAGCTAACCCTAAATGCCTTGCGTCCCGGTTTGCTTTTCCCACAGAAACCCCAATAAAGGATGAGGCCTACACCCTGCCCTGGCTCCTGTCTTCTGCCTCCGGACCAGCCTGGTGTTTGTCCACGTGACCCTGGCAGTGTGACTCCGGTCTCTAGGACCCGTGAGTATAATAACCTTTGTTTTCCTGAGTTTCTCCTCTGCCTCTTCTTGTGGCTGCACCTGACTGACCATCTCATACAACCGTACACCATAGGCCAGAAATTTGAAAACAGAAAAACTTAAAAATCAAGTGACAGAGGGGAACCAACAGAGTGTTCTGGGGTGGGGAGTCGCTCTGCAACAAGCGAGGGCAGGATGTCCTCCTTGGATATTTGCTGACCAGGCTGTCAGCAGCCAAACCTGCCCCTGACTCACACCTGGTCTGCATGATGCCACATGTGCTGTCTGTGGATGATGGACAGCTGGGCGCAGTCCACAGAAAAAACGGCAGTGCCTCACAGCGACACTTTTCTATTAGGATCGGTCCTGGCTCAAGGGCTATTCATTTCCTGAGAAGCACTACAAGTGCCAAGGGAAACTTGACAACTCGCTTTTTCTTTTACTTCATTGGTTTCTTGGTTGTGTATTTTGACTAAGTGCTTTTATTGATTCAACAATATTATCCTCATTGAGTAAAGCATCTACACATATGAGAAGGCTCCGATCATTATCTTATAACGAGCCATGAGTGATTCTTTGGCAGTCGCTTACTGGCTTGATGTAGAAGCCAGGACATTTGGCTTAACACGTGACTTCATTTCTCTTCGCACATCCAGAAACAGAAGCTCCTAAACTGAGCCACGGTTATTAATCATGGGGATCTCAGGCTGCTGCACATAACAAGTGCTTCTTAAGTGCCCTTTGGAGGAACAATAGAGGGAGTCATTGATTATTCTTAAATTATTTTCTGAATATTGGCATACTTGGAATTTAAATGGAAAAAGGACCTGGCTTCTCCATGGTAGAATGACAGTGATAGGTCATGTTATCCTAAAGCTACTTTTTATTGAATTGCTGAGTCTTACTAATAAGTAATACATTTTATTATTTTTATTTTATATATATTTTTTTATTTTATTAAATCTTTATTGTTCAGATTATTACATTTATTCCTCTTTTTTCCCCCCATAGCTCCCCTCCACCCAGTTCCCACCCCACCCTCTGCCCTTACCCCCCCACTGTCCTCATCCATAAGTGCACGATTTTTGTCCAGTCTCTTCCCACATCTCCCCCTCCCTCCCCCCCCCAAGAATAGTCAGTCCATTCCCTTTCTATGTCCCTGATTCTATTATAATCAACAGTTCATTCTGTTCATCAGAATATTTATTCACTTGATTCTTAGATTCACTTATATATTTTATTGATTTCAGAGAGGAAGGGTGAGGGAGAGATAGAAACATTAATGAATCAATGATGAGAGAGAAGCATTGATCTGTCGCCTCTTGCCCACCCTCCACCGGGGTTCGAGCCTGCAACCCAGCCATGTTCCCCTACCAGGAATCGAATTGTGTCCTGGAAAGGGCACATGCTGATCAGGCAGTAATATATTTTAACATGTTATGAATAATGTTAAAGAAATAATTTTTGAAGGAGTACACCCAACCCTACATTTCAAATGGAGCCTTGGCTACCCAGGATAGCATTCTAAAACGTTCATGTTGGTGGTAAGCCATAAATTTACTTGGTTATTCACTTGAGGTATTCAAGAAATTATTTAGAGACTCTCTTTTTGGGTGTGGGTTTTTGTTTGTTTGTTTTGTGTGTGTGTGTCTAATTCAAATTAACTTTTATTGATTTAATAAAGGCATATTTTTGAATTTTAAGAACTATGCAAGTTAGGCAAAAAACACACTCAAGCAAACCACATGTATTAACTCCTTGAGATCACTGTAAAGCTCAGACATAGAATTAGTTTCTCAAAACACGAAAGATAGAATTCCCTATAGCTTATGTCAGCCATCAAAATACAGCGATATACAGTGGGGCCTTGACTTACGAGTGTCCTGACTAAGGAGTTTTTTGAGATACCAGCTGTCTCTCGGAGGTTTTTTGCATTGAGTTGACAGAGTAATTTGAGTTAACGAGCTCGGTCTCGGAACGAATTAAACTCGTAAGTCAAGGCCCCACTCTATTATTGTTCCCCACTAAGTTTCTTCACCACCAGCAAGCTTTAGTTAACATTATTATGATAGTGAACGACCCTAAAGAGGGCTCTCTCGTTCATTTAAGGCTCCTTCCTAATAACCTACAGCTGTATGAGCACCATCAGCTGTGGGAGTTTCTGACAGGCACATTAAAAATGTTGGTATGTCACTCCATATGGTTCTTATGGGCTTCCTTTGAGGACTCATAATATCCCATCAGTCCAGCTGTCAATGGCCAATTTCTCAGCTGGGCTGATGACTCGAAAAGCTACTCACCAGCCTGTAATTGTGTCTCATTGTTGGTATTAAAAAGCTAGGAGCCCTTTGTTTGTAGTGGGTGAAGAATAAAGAGACATTCATTTCAAATTAAATGGTTCTGAATAAAACAGTCTCTTCAAATCTCAGTAAACTTCTGTTTTCACACACTAAAGTCTATTTGGTTGTGGGGATACAAACCAATTTGGAGGAGACATTTTTACTGCTTTGGTTGCATGAAAATGTAATCACACATTTGCAAAAGAGGCCCCAAATGGAGCATTGGGTACACGGTTAAGAAGTGATCTTATTTTGCTGGCTTGTAATGGAGGTATTTAACTTTCAAACTTGTTTTCTGAAGAAAAGCAATGAACATAAAGGGATAATGGCAGTTTTACTGTAGAACTTTAATTTAGAAAGAATTAGAGGGATCATCACTTCTTTTATTTGGGAAAATAACAGAAGGCTTTATTGAAAAATAAGAAAAACTACAAACTATATATAAAATTAAATAAAATGTTAAGGGAAAAAGAGGTAAATATATAAATCCTAATTCTATAATGAGTTTAAAGTTTTATTTTGCTACTAAATCTTGATGTAGAACCAGTCTTAAAGAGCCTTAGCAATTTACTGCTTACATTTCCAAAGGAAAGTAATGTATTGTTATTTGTTACCCACATCGTTGAATTTTAGACATTTGCCTTTTTTTTTTAATTGAAAAATTCTTTTTTTTTTTTTTTTTAAAGAAGCTCGGTAAACAGGAGGCAGTTTTTAGGGAAGATAGTTTAGAATGATTGCCTTTGTATCTTTAACCTTCTCATGTGTAAAAAATTCATTTAATTTTTCCATGTTTCTGTTTATCTGTTGTCATAGAAGGCAGAAACCAAAGTAACTTCAGGGTATGAGAGGTGTCTTTATAAATCCTTATCTAGTGGTTTTAAGGCATGTACAAATGATACTACAACAGAAATGAATAATAATGATTATCCCTATTTCATTAGGTGTTAGTATCTGAGAAATACTCCTAAATCTTTCAAATCAATCAAGGCATATTTTAATAGAAGTTTAAAGCTAAAGACTCTAAGGAACATTAGTGGAATTTTTTTCACCCAAAATGAATGTATCTTGGTACAGCTGGAATTCCAAGAAAAGGGTATCATTGTATAATCCTTAACTCAATTACATGGCCACTTTGTTTTAATGCTCGCCTCACATTTTTGAGGTTTCACTTATATTGTAGTCGCCATTTATTACTATCTTCTACTTTATGTTTCCTCATACATTTCATGTCTTATCAAGGATAGGGATGATAATTTCTTAAGAAATGTTTTTATTATACCTTTCAGGTAAATCTCAGTAGTTGGTCCTTCAAATCTCTTCTTACATGGTATAAGAAATGTAATAATGCTTCTTGAAGTTGGAAAGCAGGTGGGAAGAAGGTGTCCTATTCACTTATTAAGTTGTTTTCTACAATGTGTTGACTCATTTAAAATACATCTTTGGCTCGGCCAATGTGCTCAGCGGTTGATCGCCGACTTATAAACCAGGAGGTCATGGTTTGATGCCTCTCAAGGCACATGCTCAGGTTGCAGGTTCAGTCCCGGGTGGGGGACAAGGATATTTAGCATCATATGTCATTGGGAATTGGAAATTTAAAGCAATAATGAGATACCACCACACACATATGAGAATGGCCAAAATCCTAAACACTGACAACACCAAATCCTGGGAAGGATGTGGTGCAACATGAACTCTCATTCATTGTTGGAAGAAATGCCAAATGGTACACAGCCACTTGGGAAGACAGTTTGACAATTGCGTATAAAACTAAACACTCTTACATAATCTAGCAACTGAAAACATATGTCCATGCAAAAGCCTATACAGGGATCTTTATAGTAGCTTTATTTATAATGGCCCAAACCTGGAAGCAACCAAGATGTCCTTCAGAAGTGAACAGATAAATAAATTGTGGTACCTCCAGACAACTGAATATTCTTCCGTGCTAAAAATGAGCTATCCAGCCATGAAAGGACATGGAGGCCCCTTAAATTCATATTACTAAGTTAAAGAAAAACTGAAAAGGTTACATACTGTTTGATTCCAACTATATGGCAATTTGGAAAAGACAAAACTAGAGAGACAGTAACAAGATCAGTGATTGCCAGGGGTTAGGGCAGCCGTGGGCAAACTACGGCCCACGGGCCGGATCCGGCCCGTTTGAAATGAATAAAACTAAAAAAAAAAAAAAGACCGTACCCTTTTATGTAATGATGTTTACTTTGAATTTATATTAGTTCACACAAACACTCCATCCATGCTTTTGTTCCGGCCCTCCGGTCCAGTTTAAGAACCCATTGTGGCCCTCGAGTCAAAAAGTTTGCCCACCCCTGGGTTAGGGGGATGGAGGAACAAATAGGCATAGTACAGAGGATTTCTAAGGCAGTAAATCTATTCCGTGTGATACCACAATGGTGGATACATGCCCTTACACATTTGTCAAAACCCATAACACCAAGAGTGAACCCTAATATAAGTTAAGGATTTTGGGTCGTAATGTGTCAGTGCAGGTTTATCGATTTTAACAAATGTACCACTGTGGTGCTGGATGTTGAAAGTGGGAGAGGGTGTGTGTGTGTGTGGGGGGGGGCGGGGGAGCAGGGCATATATGGGAACTCCCTGTACCTACTGCTAAATTTTGCTGTGAAACTTAAACTGCACTAAAAAATTAAGCACATTTAGCCTGGCCAGCATGGCAAAGTGGTTGAGCCTAGACCTATGAACCTGGAGGTCACAGTTTGATTCTTGGTCAGGGCACATGCCTGGGTTGCAGGCTTGATCCCCAATGTGGGACAGGCAGGAGGCAACCGATCAATGACCCTCTCTCATCGTTGATGTTTCTCTCTCTCTCCCTCCCCCTTCCCTTCTGAAATCAGTAAAAATATATTTTAAAAAATTAAGCATATTTAAATGGCTGAGGACATTTAAAGAATAGGACTGATATTTTATCTCAAGATACCAGTTAGGTGGTGAGCTGCTGTACATCTCCCTCTACAGCCGCAGCCCTCTGTGAAGGCTGTCGGCATGTCCTCAAGTTAGTGGTAATTTGAAGAGAGTGAAAAACTTGAGGTGGTGGTAGCAGTGAGCATGGAGAGGGCTCAAAAGAATGATGAGGGCCTGGTGAGTGTGCCTGTCAGGGAAGCCGCTATCAGGTGGGTGGCTCCAATTGCACTTGGGGGCCTGGGACAATCGTTGGTACAAAAGCTGACCTCTGCTTCCATACCTGCCCCAAACGCTCTATTTTACTTTGTATTGTGATGCCTCTTTTTGGGTAGCTAGGAGATAACATACTGAAGAAACCAGTGTTAGGCACATAATAGATAGTTTACAGTTGTAAGTGAAGGGAGAGCAAATGGAAGACACAAACTTGACACGAGGAAGATAAGGATAAAGGTGTGAGATATAACCATTACATAAAAAACATTTCAGTAATTTTCAATATTTTGAAAGCACCATAGCAATTTTATAAGGAGCACATAAAAGTGAGCAAATTTTAAGCTAATGCTTATGGATATATGACCAAATAAAGAATATTAAGGGAAATAGAAAGTTTTTTTTTCAAAAAAATTGTAAACTGACATAAGGAAATCTCATAGTTCAGTCAACTAGAAGGGAGATAAAATAGTGTCCAGGCATTTCTTAATTGGAAATATCTTTCTCTCAGCCCCAAAGAAACTGTCCATCTGTTCCAGCATCTGCTTACTGTGGTTCAAGAGTTTCTTCAATTTAACAAGTAGGTGTGACAGTTGTGACATCTGGGAATTTTTATAAGGACAGGCAAGAAACAGTTGAGGTGTCTGGTAACCAGTTTCATAAGTTCTTCCAGGATTCCTTATATACACACAGAATTAAAATAGTTGACCACATGGCACATTTATACCTCATTTTTAAAAAAAAGAAGCTTTGAATGATGAAATATTGGAATTGTACTTGTTTTCTTCTAACACATTTATCACACGAAGAGCGGAGAGAGGATTGCCCAATCACAGGACACAGTAGGATTTAGGAGACGTGACTTCCAGGTCTGTGTGTGGGACTCATTTCCCTGTGGCTTTTGGACAGTTGCCCCATTTCTCTTAATTCCATTTGTCCGCAGGTAAAAATGCAAATTTAAATATTTGCCTATTCCAAAGACACTGGAATGTTGAGGAAGAAAATACAGTAGAAATAAGTTGTTATCCTCTGTTTGTGTCCCTACATAATTCCTTTGTTGAAATCCTTATACCTGATGTGATGGTAGGTGGGGCTTTGGTAGGTGCTTAAACCATGAGGGTGGAGCCCTCATGAATGGGATTAGTGCCTTTTACAAGTTGCTCCAGAGAGATCTCTAGCCCTTCCACGATGTCAGGACACTATGAGAAGACACAGGCTGTGAGGAAGATGGCCTTCACCAGCATGCACCCATGCTACTATCTTGGTGTTGGAGTTCCCAGCCTCCAGACTATCTATAATAATAATAAAAGTGTAATATGCTAATTAGACCAGACAGCCGAACGACCTTCCGGATGTCCTTCCGGATGAAGCCAAGGCAGTGGGGGCTGAGGTAGAGGTGGTTAGGGGTGATCAGGCAGGCAGGCGTGCGGTTAGGAGCCAGCAGTTCCAGATTGCGAGAGGGATGTCCGACTGCCGGTTTAGGCAGGGATCGGGCCTAAACAGGCAGTCAGACATCCCCAAGGGCTCCCAGATTGTGAGAGGGTGCAGGCCGGGCTGAGGGACCCTCCCCTGCCATATACACACATGTATGAATTTCTGCACCGGGCCTCTAGTAATAAATAAGTTACTGAGTCAGCAGTATTTTGTTATAGCAGCCTGAATGGGCTAAGACCGAAGTCTGCAAATGCAAATGAAAAGTGTTACTGTTGAAATTTTGCTCATCTCTTGTGCTCACTTTGGAAACTGGATTCTGAAGCTTTGTAATTTCTTGCTTTCACTTGAGGACAAGCACCATGATCTTAAAAAGTTCAGAGGTTCTGAATATGGCTTAAATATGCAAACATTTCTTCCCATCTTTTAAAAACATTCTTAATGTTTATGTAAATTTATTAAATTATTTTTGCTTTGTCTTTACAGCTATACAGTATCTCCAGTATTTTATTGTGCTTTTCAATGAGTGCCAGGCACCCTTTAAAGCAAACAGTTTTGTGCAATCATTATCTTTCTTTCAATCCAGTCTTTCACATTTGGAAATTGAAAAGTTGAAAGTGTGACTTTAATGGGTAGTCTCCCATGTGCCCAAAGGAAAAGTTTATTGCCCCTCTGACTCCAACTATATCCCCATTCTACTTTTGTTTGAGGTCTCACGTTTAGGTCATTCCAACGTGGTCATCAGAGGTGATTCAGGGTGACCAGAGAGTTCTTTGTTCCTGGATAGTCAACTAGTCTTCAGATCATGACCAGAACTCATAAGTTTGTACAGGCCTTGGTCTCAGGTCACTCAGTCATTCTGTGTAAAAAGGGGCTTTTCTCTCCAGATTCCCTTCTTTTGATTTGCTTGGAATTCTCTAAACTTTAGGAATGAGCTGAGATATGGGAAAGTCAAGAAAATCGGGGATTCTGAAGCCAACTTGCTTCATATAATATAAGGTGAACAACAGTTAGGGGCTAGGTTAACATTTCCTGTCATTACTCGGCCAAGGTCCAAGTGCTCTTTTACTTATCCCCCAAGAAGTAAAGCATATGAGAGACTTTTAGCTTTTAAGTGATTGTCCATAATTTGTTGACTTGCTAGAATCTTGCATGTGTTATTCTGTTATTTTTATATCTATAATGTTAAGGATATTAACCGAGTCAAAAATTAAGAAAACATATGTACATTACTACAAAACATATGAAGAGCTGCTTAACTTTAGTTAGGAAAAGAAGACCACAGTGACATACCGTTTTATACATAGTAGACTAGAAAACATTAAGCAGCCACCATTCCAAGTGTTGGTGAAAATGTGGATCAGCTGGGTTTCTTCTTTATTACTGACAGGAATACACATGGATTCAATGACTTTAAAAAAATATTTAGCATGATCTTGTAAATTAGAACATTTGTATACCATTTGAGCAATTCCATTCCCTTAGATATATATAATCATGCATGTCAGGAAGCATGAACATGTATTCATAATAGACACACACTGGAGACAACCCAATCGTGGCCCCTGAATGAATCTGTGATAGTGTCATGAGCCAGGATAATGTTTCTGTACAACTGATGTGTTTCCAAAAGAAAAGACTAACTGAAGCAAGGACCATGGGCATCTCACACAGCACCTAACACATAGCATGTGTACATAACCACTTGCTGAATTGATGAAGGGTAAAAATGATTGATTTGGGGGTACTATGTGACTCTTTAAGTATTGCTGAATATTTAAGCAGCCTTTCCTGACTAACCTACTTCCCTCTGATGACACACCAATTATTTTCTCTTATTAATTCACTATTATATTTATTTGACTTATAAAGTGTTTGTTCCCTGCCCATTTTGTAACTAGAACCAATTTATAAACTTCTGGAGGCCAGGATCACATTTCCTCTTCTTACAGAACTACATGGAGTGGGTAATCCTTAACTGCTTAGGACTTATCAGTGAAACTAAAAGTCCACTCACATTTTCCTCTGTTTTTTTTTTTTTTTTTTTAAAAATCCATTTTGAAAAAAACAAATCATGGTCAAAAGCAGAATCTTTCAACCAGATGAAGGTTTTTTTTACTTCAAGTAGATACTTGAAAGAACTTAGATAATTATCCTTGTGTGTAGGAATATATTTGTGACAAATGCAGGGACATTTTTATGTGGTAATTCTAGGATGTAATGAAATTCTTAGCACACAAGGCATCAATGAGAGAAAAACACTGTATATCTGATATTCATCCAATTAAAAACATGCTAAACAATGTGCTATGCTCATTATCTTGCTAAGAAAAATGGAATTCAAAAGCTGTTAATATTTCAGTTCTAAGAGGTTATTTTTTTGTTATTGTTTAATCAAATACTAATCAGGAGAGTTGCACTTTATAATGGAGAGCCAATTTATCTGACACCTAAACTACATAGGCAGTTAGCCTTAGATGATTATTCTTAGAACTCTGATAGCCTATTTCCAATTAAACTGTGCTTCCTGTGTTAGAGTGGTTACAAGAGGCACAAATTTAAAGAGAAAAAGAAAATGTGCTTCACCACTTTTCCCTTTCTACTCAGTACATCACTAATTTAAACCTTCTAATCGCTAATTGGATCATATGTATCTGATAAGAATCTTTTCATAGAAATCCCAAACCAAAATAATGCAACCAAAAAAGGAAGTTGATTGTTTTATTTGTTGAGCACTCTGTATCTGATATGACCAGGATTTATTGCTAGTTCTGCTTCCTCAGGCTTGCCTCTATTTTAAGGCACACTTTTATAGTGCTGTTTACACATCTCATCTAATGGGAAAGAACTTCTTCCCTTAAAGACTTTCCTTAAAGCAACAACTTGGTTTTCATAGGTAGATGTTGAACCATGGATCTGTTACCTCATGGGATCTTTTCCTTATTTTCAGCTATAATGACATATTTGGTCATAGGGACCTGCCACAACAAGTGCCAGTGAACATAAAACATGGTGCCAGGTGCTATATAAGCCACCAGAAAAGTATTTCCTATATTATCCTTATATTCTTATATCAATCACTGTGCCCAGGGAAACAGAATTAGTGTAGACCTGCGACATCTGTCTACCCTGCAGACATGGGAGTGGGGGTGTCAGTAATCTCCAAAAGCAAAGGCTGCATCTAGGAAGTGTAAATACTTGGACAAATTTAAGCTACTGTTACCAAGGGTACCTCTATGCTAAATTGTCTAATTATCTACTGTGTTATATCTCTCAAGTCAGTTCTACATCTTCTTATAACATCTTTATTAAATTTAGGCTGTATATATTTTCTCTGAAAAGAGGTATGAAGAGTGCCTGGCAAGATAGAACCATTTTTTGCTTCTTGGTTGGTGAATAAAACTGTAAGCCACTTTTCTGTTAGGTAACTATGAGGGGACAATTTTAAGTATATTTTCCTTATTCTGAGAGGAGTTTCTTTTTTAAAAAATAATTTATCTTTAGTATTGGAAGTATTACAGATGTGCACCTGTCCCCTGCCCTTCCCCTAGATACCCTTTAATACAGTTCCTCATGTTGTGGTGACCCCCAACCATAAAATTATTTTTGTTGCTACTTCATAACTGTAATTTTGCTACTGTTATGAATCGTAATGTAAATATCTGATATGCAGGATGTATTTTCAGGGGTCACAACCCACAGGTTGAGAACCGCTGCCCTAGACCTTCACCCCACTATTGTCTGTGTCCATGGGTTATGCATAATATGCATCTAAGTTCTTCGGTAAATCTCTTCCTGTCCCACTCCTCCCCAGGAGTTTCTTGAAGATCCCTTATGCAAATGGAAGAAGTGGGAACCTTTGACCCAGTCTGTGGCTGGAAGATCTCCCTGTCACAATAGGCACATGTGGGAACAGGGGCCTAGATTGAACGTTTAAAAGGGGACCTGTAACGTTGGAAGCTCATGGGTGATGTACCTCTGCAGCTTGTGCTGCATCACCACGCAGGGTAAATGGTTCAGATGAATTCACTGGACTAGAGCAGTTACGTGCAGTGAATTTGTACGGCAGTGGCAGCAGAAATGACAATTGAATGTTGGGGCCAACGTGAAACTGTCAGAGAACTGAGTGCCTTCCCTCTCTTCCTCGTTCTTTTAGTCTTTCTTTCTTCCTGCCCCCTTTTTCCCAGCCCTACTTCCTTCCCTTCCTGTGTTAATGCTCCTCCTTGGCTTGCATAAGTGTCCACTGTTCTTGACAACTTGGTTAAAGGGAGAGGTTTCCAGAGGTTGCCGTTGGGCTTACTTTTAAATTGGTCCTGTGAAGGATTGAAGGATTAATTTTAATAGTAAAAAGATTTGTGATCTTAATTATGCCTCAGGCTGGTGATGCAGACCACATTGACTGGATTCATTGAAAAAAGGACCACAAAACTTTGGAGTTATTCCTAAGAATTCTGCTTTTCTTTCTCCTACTTTCTAGTCTCCAAACCTGATCAGGCATAAAATTATCTTTAAAATAAATTGTCCTCACACCATCAAATGCGGGCGTGGATGGTAATAACATATCTAAAGAAAGAATCAAACAGATTCTCAGCAGAGAAAATGAGGGCCCGACAATCAAGTTGGCGCTTCCTATCCCTGCAGAGAGAGTGCTGGCTCATGGACCTGTCAGACATCTTGGCAGGGATGCATCGGTGCTCAGTCCAGTTTCCTCAGCCAGATGCCATGAGCAGTCACATCAAATAATTAACTTTGTTTTCAAATTCCATGTTCATGAGGCAAACTTATATTTTGGCCTCCCTATAGGGAAAGAATTCACTGAATAAAGTATTTATTCAACTGAAATCCTTGGTGACAGAAGATGGCAACATCAAACTGAGCTTTGAAAAGACCAATTTCAAAATGAATAGATTAAGCACAGGAAAATGTAAAAACATATGGAGACAATATTTCTTTCAGTTCCAACTAAAATGGATGCTTGAAGGATGTCAGCTCTCAAAGACAGTAAAGACAGCACCAAGTTTTTTTGTTTGTTGTTTTTTTTTTTTTACTTTGTTCTTCACTTTTGGAGAGAAGTGCTATGTGAGATGCTAGTGATGCAACAATGAGCAAGATAGTCATGTTTTCTGTCTTAACCAAAATTCTACTAGAAGAAAATTGATTACATAATGGCAGTTAAATAATTAATTATAATTTTTAGTAGTAACAGAGGTGAGAGTGGAGTGAAGTGCCTATCCTAGCCTGAGGGATCAGGTGTGGTTTCCTTGAGAAATAACAAGGGACTTGGGATATGAAGTATGAGTAAGGAGGGGCATTGGTAGCAACAGAAGACAGCAGGCAAGATTTCTAGATTGTATCAGTCAAGGTTCTTGGCTATAAACAATAGAAGCTAACCAACTAGCTAGCAGCTTAAAAAATGATTGAAATAAAAAATACTGGACATATCACAGGATCAATTGGGAGACTGGGGAGTAGGATTGGAGAAAGAACCCTCTGCTGTATTGATCATTTCAGTTCTGTGAAAAGTCCACTTGGCAAAACAAATGCCCTGCCTTCAGCAGAGCCTCAACTATATGTTCCAAACTCTACTGCCTCCAGGTAAGCCTGGTGTGGGATGGAGCACGGCGTAAGGAAAGAGAGAATAGGGAAAACTGTCGATGAACTCCATGCTGCCTGCCTTGCTATAAGGACACTCAAATTCAACAAAAACAAACAACAACAACAAAACAAAAAGAATATCTGTGTTAGTTAAACTAATGCTTCTGTGGACTGGGTTTTGTTGGTTTGCCGCTCCTTCTTCAACATCCCTCACTTCACCTTAAGTGACTTTTCAAAATATGCACCCAAGTAATACAAAGCCCTTTCACAGCAGGAATTCGAGGCTACAGTGTATGATGTCTAACACACAAAGTGAAGGAGAGAATTGGATAAATACTTCACCAAAGACCTCAGGGCTCCTAGGTAGGAAAACTGGCTAAGCCATTACTAAAATCACAACAGTTAAATTTCAGCCCAAATTTGAAAACCGCCTATCTATTTTATAATTGCAATGACAGCCTGTGTTCCTATTCTGCACTTAGTTTACCATGTGGTAGTGGGAGGCAGTTTGGTCTTCTACTCTAGGACAATGTGTGAGGTTCTGACCCAGTCGCAGCTGATGGAGAGCCTTAGAGTAAAAGCAGAGGTATTTAGATGCACATGGTAATGACCTGCCATTTTGGCAGTTTTCTTCTTATGCTAATTGTAACATTGCCCTTGTTTGAGCCACTTCAGAGCCAAAATATATCTTCTATTTCACATAACTGTGAAACAAAGCAATCACCTCTTGGTGGGAAACGGAACAAATTAGCTTGTTCTATTTTTTCTCATGTATTAGTTTTTTAGTTAGGGAATTTATAGTATCTCGGTGTGTGGCATTTTCAGAGAACGTTTTAACTGAATCAAGTATTAATGCACTTAAAAGCTAAACATTGGTGATGTGCAATGAACACTCTGCTAAATGTTAATACAATTTATCCTTTTAAAAATGTATAAACATGACATATTGCATGCACTTAGTGCTAATCTATTTTAGACATTCATTTGGTTTGACCTATGACCATGATATATTATGTTCCTTGAGATATTTATCTTGTCATTTGGAAAGAAGATTACAATTAATGCGACACACATGACTTTAAATTACTATCTCAACTAGAGACGTGTGAGTAATGAATTAGCCACAGCTTTGAACCCTCTGCTTATAATTTAAATTACCAGCCTTTAGCTGGTGCCTCATTGTAATCCATTAAATAAGTCACAGAATCAAAGAACCGCATATTATTTTTGATGCTGACCTATAGCTGATATTTTCTCATATAATTTGACCTTAGACTAGTGTATCCAAAATCATGTAATAAAAATGAGAGGGAGAATTTAGATATTTATGTTAATACTAGAATAAAATCATAGCCAGAATTCATCTCAACTAGACATAAAAAATTATCTTTTTGCTGCATTCCATTTTTAAGGAGAAAAAACATGATGTTGAAAAAGTGAGCTCACACAAAGGATTTGGTTCACAGGGAATTTTTCAGGAGGTAGCCCCATAAGAAAAAAATCCAGTTTGTTATGCTTTCCACACCTCCTTCTCAGCACTGACTTTGCCAGACTGGGACTTCTAGAAAGACACAGAATGAAACACTAAATATTTTGAATGATAGCTGTGGCAATACATGATAGCCATTTATTATGAATAATGGCAGATTACTTTTGTTCACTATCCTCTATTTACTATTACTAAATGGGTACAGAATTTATTCAGCTCTTACTATATACTAGGCACTGTATGTACTATAGCACATTTTATGTATAAACTCATGTTTTGTGTATTCTCTTGCATATATAATATATATTATAATTACGTGTAACATATACTTAAATATTATATATATATATATAATTTAATAAAGGAAAAAATACACTTCTCTTCAATAAGATAAGTTTTTAAGAGCAGAGATTGTCTTAAACCTTAGTATTTTTTCCCCATGTGCCTGGCAAAATGCTGTCACATAACTGGCACTCAGTAAAGACCTGTTGCATGAAAATGAGGATGTCCTTGTGTGACTTCACATTTTATAGTGAATGAGAAGTCAGTTCCACGGGGCTGTTAGAACTACGAATAACCTTCACCCATGGCAATATAGCAATTGTTTGAGAAGCATAGCTTTCTCTCAAATGTATTAAAGTGCTGTAGATTTACTAGATTCAATCCGTTAACAAGTTAAATGTCTGGTATTAGACTGGAGTGGGGGATAAACGAACTTCTACACATTTAGAGTCTAACTGAAGAGCCCAGAGTAGTATATATTAACACAAGAGCTATTAAATGCTAAATCATATGCTACTGCCTAGAACATGAGTCCAGAGAAAAAGGTATTAGAAAAGGCACAAAATAACAGTAGTTTTCTAACGACGCCTTTGCATCAGACAGATATGGTGTGGATCTGGACTCTGCTAATTTTATACTGTGTATTTTGAGGGAAGTTATTTAACTGTTTTAACTGCTCTGAGCTCATTGCATCTCTAAAATGGAGTACTACCTCCCAATGGAATTGTGACAACTAAATAAGTTCATCTAGTTTAAACACTTAGGACATCGCCTTTCAAAAGTAAAACTCATTTGGGTTAGACAAAACAGGCTTCAGCTCTTACTATATGCTATGCACTGTATGTACTATAGCACATTTTATGTATATTATATATGCATGAGAATACACAAAAGTAACCTGCCATGATTCATAATAAATGGCTATCATTTATTGCCACTGCTATCATTAAAAAAACATTTAGTGTTTCTATGCTGTGTCTTTCTAGAAGCCCCAGTCTGGCAAAGTATCAAGGTGAAGTGATACTTTAGGAAGACCTTAAAGTGTTAGGCTTTGGGAAAGAGGGAGAGATGGAGGGCAACCCAGGCAGAGGAACAGCATAAGCAAGAGAAGTTAGAAAAGGGAACAGCACATATGAGCGAGTGCGGGAGTCCTTTAGAACAGACTGGAAGACGTTGGCAGCAGAGGGGAATTAAATGTGTTCAGGAAAATGGGTTCCAGAAGTCGGGAGCCGTGCTCGCATGCAGAGGTGTTTCGAAGGGAAATGACGTACATATGCAGGATCCTTAGCACTCTGTCTGCGTAGCCCTCTGAACATATCACTGTGACTGAATACCCCTTTATATTTGCTTTTTTCTCCCAGCACTTGGCATGTAGTGTCGTATATTATGGGCAACAAAGATATTGGTTTTATATAAAGAAGTGAGTTGTGTGCTGGTAGTCCTTCACTTTGCTTTTCGTTGCACAGGTCTGATATATGTTTATATATATATGTATAGTTATCCCTCTGTAAAAAAGGAAGAATATATATGTATTATGATGACCAATAAGTGCTTAAGAATCTTAGAATTAAAGGTCTATGAAAGTATAATATGAATTAGATTCTATATAGAATATGTATTTATAAATGTTGTTCTCCATTGTGGTGCTAAAATGTTTGGAATCACTTAGTGTTTTCTCTTAAGAAAGTACTTCAAAATGTCAGGTTTAATGATAGAATTAATTACAAGACATATTGATCTACCTCAAAACTTTTTTCCAAGTTTTAAAATAAGAAAATGTATATCTTTTGGCAATTTAAGTGTTAGTCTATAGAACTTATTGTATAGTTTAATAAATTAAGGCCATGATGAACTATAGAATGACTCAATAAGACACATTGTGAAACAAAAAAGGGGGTGTTTTCTACAATACCAGAGTTAATTTCAAGTGGAAGTAGCTACCTGCTAGCTAGCTTGATTTTTCCAATGCCCAAAGAGCTGGGAATAATTCATTTTTTATTGAGCTTGACTATTGTATCCTAAGGAAAATATCTTTGAAAAAATAAATTGCTCTCTGTCCTTTATTTGAGGAGTTTATAGGATTTTCCTGGATGTCTTATTAAAGCTGTCTTATTCTTATGTAGATTTTCTCCAAAATCACATTTGGTTTGCAGAATGGTGGCTCACAGGAAAATGGCTGCCTAAGCGTGGCAGAGGCATAATTATGATATCATTAGAAATATTTAAATATAAATAACATCCTATATTTCTCCTTGTCACTTGTCTGGGTTGTGACAGGAGGAGCCATTTTTGATGGGATTCCTGTGGCCCCATAGATTTTTATCCTGTTACCCAATTTTCCGCTGCACTGCTCTCCTTCTGTCAGACTGACTGCCAGCCAGCTCACGTTTTCCCGAGAGGAGGAGCAAAGCTTTGTGTGGTAGTGGACAGAAGAAGGAGAACAAAAACGGATTTTCCCCTCCACGTGCTACACCCTCTCTTTCTAATGGGAAGTTCCGTTGTCTGAGGGGTTGAGAGAAGAGGGCACCAGGGAATAGGGGAGACCTCACGTTTCTCTTCCATTGCCAAGATACTGTTACAAAGCAGACTCAGATATCAAGCTGAGCAGCGAACAGATCAGCAGACAATTTTCCAGGATGCTCAGAGACACAAGAGTTGCTGAAATGCTGCCAAACTGGTTTGTGCTGAGTATTCCCTCGCCTTTCAAATACTGGCTTGCAGTGGCGTGAAACGAAAGGCTACTAACCAACCGCGGTGTAAGGGGAAAAGGAAATGTGGCAGCGGATGCTACCGTATTTGGGGGCTTTCCTGTGACATTGGCTTATGGTTCAGGGCTAGGAGCTGAGCGCAGACAGATAAGAGAGTAGGTTTGATGGAATGTTAAACAACCCGGAAGAGTGTAAAACGGAGTGAGGTGGCAAAGCTCAGACCCCATCTAAAGGCCGTCAAAATACCAAACTGCAAAAAAACAAACCAAGCCAAAAATACTCCTCAGTCCACACATAGTTTTAAGCTACTGTGGCCCGTGGCCTTTTGAATGCGATCTCTGGAATAGAGAGGTCCTGAGGCAAAGCAGATTTTATAACTATGGTCACTTATTGTTAAGAGGAAGCCTTATTGTGCCTCAGAAACTGCATTCTGTCCTTTATTTCTATCATGTAAACTTTATAATAATCTTTGAAAAATCAATTCATTACATGCATACAAAGATAAAGTTCAGCAAGTATTTTCCTTCTTATTTACATTATAAGTAAGCCATGTGGGTTTTTATTAGACACTTGGAAATATATTTAGCATCACAGGGGTCAATTTTCATTCCTGTAAGTACAAATGAATTATATGAACTTGAAAATGTTGAACTGTCTAAGAAATACTGCTGTAGCTGTTAAAATGTAAAGATCCATTTGGAATTTAGTGTAATGTCTAACTATAACATATGGTTTTTCTCATAAGAGCATGAGTATTTAAGATACCAGGAGCAAAAGTAGAAGTCACTCATCCTTCCCACTTTTCTGGGGAGTCTGTACTTCAAAATCGTTATTGTACAACCTTATGGATTAGGGACTTTAGTTTTTACTCTTAGTCATATAGGAAATTAAAAACACACACACACAAAACCAACAATCTACCTTCTGGCATCAAGGGGAGTTTGACACATGATAGTTATAGATTAAAAAGTTCTCTCCCCACACACATAAGTACCACCAACAAAATTGTTTTATATTTTTTTGCACTAATACTTACATGGCATACATCCTCTACCAACTCTACAATTTTTCCAGTAAGAAGTTGGTCTTGAAAGAGATTAGATAATTTTAAAACTGTTTGCATGTGGTTGAAAGTCACACACATAGCCTTACTTATGTTCATATATTCCAGTTGTATAATAGCCTCTATCTTCTGTTGATTGTCTTCTCATGTTCGAGAGAGTAGGATTTTTAAAACATATTTTTATTGATTTCAGAGAGGAAGGGAGAGAGAGAAATAGAAACATCAATGATGAGAATCATTGATTGGCTGTCTCCTGAAGGCCCCCTACTAGGGATCGAGCCTGAAACCCGAGCCTGTGCCCTGACCAGGAATCAAAGTGTGACCTCCTAGGTCATAAGTCGAGGCTCAGCCACTGAGCCATGCTGGCAGGGCAGGCCAAGAGTAGGATTTTTATTCTTTTTTGAACTGTGTACCTAATATGTCTACAAGAAATTAAAATATCTACATAAAAAAGGGGGTAGTGATGCCTATCAAAGTTCTGGGCTTTGGGAGTGCTTAATAAATGCTTGAGTGAACATATTTACCACTTTAATAAAGGAGTCAGATCATTAAAAGTCATTTTATCGTGTTTGTGGGTGCAAATACAGTATTCTTGATTGTATTTTGAAACATTTTTGAGCCCATTTAATTAAATTACATTTTAATTTATAATCATTTAGAGTTTTTGAAGGGTTCAATGTATATGAACTGATATTTTGAAAGGAGGTTAAACACCTGAAACCTCGCTTATTTTCATTTTGACTCACATTAATGTGTCTAGTCAATCATGTATCATTTTTTCCCTCTATCATAAGAGACATGAATATGTGATAAATTAAGAAAAAGACAGCAGGAGTGGTTGTTAGTATTGTAATGTCCATACTAGCTTTTAACAAAGCTAAAAACAGGTAAGGTAGTACATCTGCAGTGGAAGAAGCTAAAATCCAGCTATTTTAAAAAATGGTAATATTTGTTGCTATCAAATCTATGTTAACTTAAGGTCCTAAATTCTATTTTAGTATGAAATTAAATAAATGCACAAATTTTACTTTCTTTCTTTATAAAGCATTTTGCTTATTGACCATATATGGTTAATTAAAAACTAAAACGTTATCCAGGTGAGTAAGAGGAATTAAATGGTATATCTTGAGTAGGTAACCAGATTGAATTACTTGGATACTCTAAATTGTGCTAAAAGCTTGTGGACAAACAGAACAGCAACAACAAAAACGAAGTTATAAGTTTCAATTTGTATTTTCCTGTATCTTTTAAGGAACAGAGAACCATTTACCAGTAGTTTTTTTACTTTATTCACAGGGGAAAATTTACCCGGGGTTTTATCATTTATTAATGAATCAAGGTTGTAATACATGCTCCCAACTGCACTGTGCCAGGAGTCAAGATCTCTTGGGGAAGTTTCTCCTGCTCTTCACCAGAATGAATTTAAAAGTAGAGAAACAATAACAATAACACCACACACACACACACACACACACACACACACACACACACACACATGTTTTGTTGTTTTTTTTTAAAATAGAGCCTAATGAACTTCTGGCCCCTTTGTGTCCTGCTAATCCCATTATTCTTAGGCTGCATCATTTTTCAACTCATGGCTTTCCGTAGCATTTTAATGGTGGTTTTGCTGGCCCATATGGAGGACATTGATTATCTGTTGTCCCAATAACAGTATGAAATATAGTTTGTGGTTGCTTTTTGAGCTAAAAAAACAACAACACTCATTACAGCTTCCCAGTCCTCCATGTGTTGCCAAAAATGTTGTTGGTCAGGTCTGAAGGTATCTTTTGGATCTGTGGCTATTTTTTAGATTTTCATATCAGCATATTTTGTAAATGCAGCAAAATTTGTTGCAAGAGTTGGATTTAAAGGAAGCAGTGTTCTAACTTTAGGAAAGGCAGACAGAAAAACAAACAAATAAACCTTTTAGGGTGAGAAATTCTTACAGATTTCTAAAAAATGCATGTGTACAGTTCTTTTTATCTACTGAGGAATGTAAAAGGATAGGACACGTTGCTATTCTAAAGGTAAACTTTCTCAATGAATCAATCACAAATTGTAAAGGAAAAAAGTTGAAAATATTCACTGAAAATATTGTCTGCTGACCAGCAAGCAGCCTTACCATCCCCTGGATGTCTGAAAAGGTAAGCCTCAGGCCTGACTCCTGACCTCCTAAATCGGAATCTGCATATGGACATGGTGCCAGGGGAGTTGTGTACACATTCAAGTCACAGAAGCACAGGTTGGTTTCTATGCAGTGAACCCAATAATTGCAAACTTATCACACATGATGTTTTTATCAAGCATTGAGGTTTACAGAGGCAAACTGCTTTGTAAGTACAGCCTGAATTATTTCTGTTTCAATCTGCAACACAAGTAAATTAACCTCTCCAATAAGGCCAATTTCATGTTTAATTGCTATTGTAAGCTTAAAGATAGATAAGCTCAGAAGGGAAAAAGTAAAACTAAATCAAACCACAAAGGTCACGTTTGAAAAACCAAAAATATCTACAAACATGTTGTAAAATGTCCATGTGTGTTTAGATGTATGAATCTTCAAAACCCTGCCTTTTTTAATTACTTGAGTTGTTGACAAGATAGTTACTTTTGACTTATTTGGGTGTAAATATGCCACTGGGGAAGGAAACATGTTTTCTTCTTCTCAAAATTCAAAACTGGCTGAATGAATTAAACTCAGACTTATGAAAATAATTCACCTTTGGGCTGAGCCTTTCTCATCACAGTGGCAACCAGAGTTCAAGAGCAACTTGAGTGACATTCGTGGACATCTATAGTCATAGGTTTTCTAAGGGACATTTTCCTCTTTAGCATTCACAGTTGATCATTATGTTTTAGAATTGATGACAAAAGTGATTACTGATACATTTGCTCCATTACTTGGATGCCTATTGATCTGAAGGTACAGCAGTACTTGTTTCCTTTGACATTCTTCCCTGTTTTCTGCGTCCACCTGCTCTCTTTCTCTCTTTCTCTCCCCCCCCCCCTCTCCTGTTCTGTGCATGATTTTGTTTCAGACTATAAAAAGATTCAAAAGAGCCCTGGCTGGTTTGGCTCAGTGGATATAGTGTCAGCCTGGGGACAGAAAGGTCCTGGGTTTGATTCCAGTCAAGGGCACATGCCCGGGGTGCGGGCTCAATCCTATCAAAGATTCTCTCTCATCATTGATGTTTCTACCTTTCTCTCCCTCTCTAAAATCAATTCAATACATTTTTTTAAAAAAGAAACAGAAGACATGATTCTCATCTTCCAGAATCTTCCAAGTTCCTAATATTTTCCTGAGATAAAACACAATCTCCATGTCTTACCTTAGTATTTTTTTTTTTTTGCCGTCATTAGGTATTCAAGGCCAATGTCTTATTTTTCACTCTAGCTTGTTTGTTTTCCTTCCACATCACCTGTTTCTTTATAAATAGATTGGTTACTATGGAAACATCAGTGTCTGGGTGTGGTGACCAGGCACTGTCTGTACGATTCTTCAAATTTGAGTACTTGAAACCAAGATCACACATCACCCCACTAACTCTCTTCATGCTTTGTTTCTAGACACACTTCACTTTCAGGTGCTTCCATCCTTTACAAACAGCTTTCACATGGTTCAGTGCATCTGCAATTCTAACTAGACATACTTACTAAAAAATATGTTAAGTACAAATGTTTTGCGTTCAGCAAAAATTCTATTTTTTTTTTAACACCTTGCAAAAATTAACAAGGTCTAGTGGAAAGGTACGCTTGTTTGGTACTAAAATAGAGGAGTAGCATCCAAGTCTATAACAAAATCTACCCAACTCCATAAATTTTGAGAAAAAAAATCCAGACAATTATACAAAATTACTTTTTTTAAGTCTAGTGTTCGGACTATAGTAGATTGCCTGTAGAGTAAGGGTAGAATTTCCTCCACCCCTTTCTCTCCTGTCATAGAGTTGAGTGGTTCTAACTTAGGTTCTAGTGGTGGGGCCCACAAATTAATTGACAGCAAAAAGATTAATGGGAGAAAAGTTTATTTTACTGTGGGAGTCCTGAGCAGTTAGTAAATAGCAAAGTAACCAGAGGTAAGTGTTCACATATCAGCCTAACAACACAGGGTGTGGCTGTGGTTTAGGGTTTCAATGTGAAAGTGATGCCATTGTAAGAACCTGGTTATTGTCTAACAAAAAAGGAAGAAAGAGAAGACCAGGTAGACATATGCTCAGGAAGGGCTGGCTGGGTGACATGGGAAGGTGCTTACCTGTCTGCCAGTCATACCTGGGAACAAATTAGTGGCCAGAATGGGCGTGGCCACTGTAAGTTTGGGAAGCCTAAATAGTTAAACTTCCAAAGAAAGTTCCTTCCTTCTCTCCTCTCTCTCACAAGCACTGGGCCCTCTTGGGACTCCTGCTAAAGGGATGCGGCTCCCCTGCACCGACGTGGCACACGGCCATGCCGGACTCCACACACGGACTTTAATGAACTTGGATGCTGAACCACACCCGGTTGTAACATGGAACAGAAGTTCTGGACTCTGCTGTTGGCTTTGCTGAACCCCCAGCTTCCCCTCTTTCAAGACTGGCTTGGGGAAATGGGGCATTGGAAACTGAGGAAAATAACTCCACCCCAATAAAATGCCCTACCACCTCTCATTCTCCTGTGGGGGCTTCTGAAAATTCTTATTTCATCAGTGCCCCAAGAACCCCACTCTCAGGAATAACGAAGGAATCCCCCTCGTGTACTCTTCTGGCAGCAAAAGTTGGGGTGTTTTATTGGATAGCCTCTTCCTGGAAGGAGCTGGAAGCTCTCCCAGAAAAGCGTTAATGGCAGCTCTATTTTTAGGAGGCTCCACTTTCATCAGATAAGGAAAGTTCACATAAGATCAGGGAATCATATGAGCACAGATGGAGAAATAGGGAAGATGGTAGGAGCACTTATGTTTGGTTTCCATCTCCTACCTCCAAGGTATCCGGATTTTGTTATTGTTCCTGATCCTTAGTGGTTTCTTCTAATGTCTCCAATTTCTGGCTTATTCCCTGGCCCCTTACTGTTTACATTTCCATCAGATTGTAGCTCCTTAAAGGAAGGGCATGGGCACTAGTCATCTTTTTCTTGAGTATCTTGGACCAAATACTGGAGGAACCAAATTTTCATTTATACTGCCAGAAATCACCAGTGATAGAAAAAATTAGGGATCAGTGGATGCTTTGAATTCTGTATTAATAAATGCACATCTACATTGGAAGCAGTCTTAGCACAAGTTTCCATGAAAGTAAGTCCATGTTCTCATGCAAAAGCTTCACATTTTTAAAATTTCTCTTCTAGATTCTAAATCACGTTTATTTCCAATAGGCATAATGACCATGTTGGAACTGGAGTGCTGGCGGGCACCTTCTAACCTGGTTGTCAAGTGGTTGTGCATATCTCTCCTTGTAATATCACACCAGGAAAGCCCCCGTGTAATATGACCCTGTGATGGAACAATAGGACTCTTGCCCTGCGGTATCCTACACCAAGTTTTACTTTTTTCCTCTCAGTAGTTATCATTCAAGCACCAAGTTCTACACCAACAGTAAGGTCATGCACTAGCTGGAAGCTCTTGTCTGTAAACTGTAGCTATAACCATGATTTACCAACACGTGTGTCAATTAACACTTTTGTTCAGGGTGGTTAAATACATTCTTCATCAGGAGAACTATAAATAGATAGCTCTACTTATAGCTATGTCCATGTATTACTTTGATTTTACGTAGATTGTTTGAAGTCCCCCCAAAGTTATATTACTATAGTATTGAGTGTTTTTAAGGTAGCTGATCTCAAGGTACAAGGTAAAATTATAGCTCACTCAACTCACTCTCCCAAAAAACTTACTTTTAAAAACAAATTAAGTGTGGCTAAAGATTTTAAAATACTAATAAGGAAGCTCATGTATGGGTCCATTCTCCTTTGTTTTATAGGTCCCCAGCCTTGCGTACTGTGGGAG
Source organism: Myotis myotis (assembly GCF_014108235.1). NCBI lineage: Eukaryota > Metazoa > Chordata > Mammalia > Chiroptera > Vespertilionidae > Myotis > Myotis myotis. Next base: position 38,701,460 of record NW_023416390.1, on the reverse strand, counting down.
CTAACATTAAACAACCAATCAAAACACGTTGAGTCGTAAGTTGTTCTAGTTCACTGATGGCAGCAGAATAATCTGGCCAGCTATGCTGCTACTGCAAGGAAGGCCATGCACCTCAACTCTGTTAAGGAAACTACGTTTGGAAAGCTTTTCTACTGAGCATTGTAAATTTGGTCAAGTCATTTAGCTTCTCTGAGCTTTGGTTTTTCTCAAATGTAAAATGGAGATAATATCTTCCTTTTTTGAAGCTTTTGGAAGAAATAAACAAGAAACATATGCAAGGTGCCCTGCCTAGGGCTTGGTATTCAATAAATGGTGAGTGCTTGCTGTAGTTAGTAATTATGGTCGTAATAGTAATTGTAAAAATATTAATAGTACTTATTCCATGGAGAAGCTAGCTGGAAAAAAAAATGCTGCCATAGCCACAGCTTTTCCAGTGTCCCCGGATCCCTGCCAATAAGGAGGGCAGCTGCATTGTATAGGTTCTCCTCCATGTATTGGAAAAGAACACATAAGAGGGGGAATATCATTTGCCCATGTTCCATGTCACAGGCATGATCAGAGAACTGTTCATCCAAGAGGGGTGACTTCAGAATTCAATTTGTTGTAAGATTATAGCCAAATATTTTATTCTCTCCTCCCTTTTTCTAATTCTTTGTAATATTTTCTAATATCAGTTATACCTAAGTATTTTATCTTTCTTGTTGCAACTGTAAATGAGAATGTCTTCTTTGTTTCTTTTTCTGATATTTCATTGTTAGTATAGAGGAATGCAATGAATTCTTATATATTGATTTTGCATCCTGCAACTTTATTTATTGCTTCTTGTTTCTAATGGTCTTTCAGTGGAGTCATTAGGGTTCTCTACATATAGAATCATGTCATCTGCAAATAGTGGCAGTTTTCCTTCCTCATTACTTGGTAGGTTTCTTTATTATCATCTTATTGTATTGATTTATTTACCCCAAGTATTAGAACTTATAACTGTTACTACGTAAGTGTTACATAAGAAATTAAGAGTGGGTGTTACCAGAGAAGGTGTTCTTGCAACGCTTCCTCAAGATAAAATTCAAGAGAGAAGGAGCCACAGATGAAAAATGAGGGGCTTACTGAAAACAACGTGGAGGGAAAGGAGCAGGAGGGAGCTTGACGCATCCAGGGAGCACACACTCATGGAGACTATGACTCACAAGCTGCTGCCCTGGTCTGGCTTATAGATGGCTTGGTTCTTCACGCAGGCGCAGAGTAGATTTCTTTGCTTTCCAGCTTCCCGCTGTGAGCTGGTATTGAGACCGACCTGCTCCTGTCTCTGCTCTTTGGGGAGTACCTCAAGAGAAACTTTAAACTTATGTAGGAGAGGCTCAAAAAAGAAACCTAATCATTGAGCAGCACTGCCATCCATTTCAGAGAGGCTCAGCCTGTCTCAGAGGGACTCAGTTCAGGTTTTCTGCCTCTGCCACTTACTGGCTGTTTGACCCAGAGCGGGTTTCTTAACCTCTCCAAACTTCAGCCTTCCTATTTGTGAGTCACTGGATGCTTAATGAGGCATACATGCGAATGCATTGGCTCAGTATCTGGCATATTGTATGTAACCAGTAAATGTTAGTTATTAATAATAATTTTGTCATCATTTATCTCTACCCTTACTTGATCCAGAATTTAGAACCTGACAAAATTTTTCAAATGCACTGGTCAATATTAGAAGAAACCTATTCCTGAATAGATCTGCCTAATAGGCATCATGGTAGCCGAACAAAAACCAAGTTAAAATAATTAGATAAGTGCAAGGCAAGGGGCGAGAGAAAACACCATCTGCCAGCTCTCCGTGAGTCATTCAGCAGTGAGTTGGAAGATAATGAAGGCCATTGCATTCTGGTCATGGATGGGTCCTTCTGCTTGGCTGGTGTTATCACCTTTCTCCGAATAAAAATAGTCTATGCATCCTTTACTGCAGCTCAGTGAACACAGATTATCTGAATAAAAATAAAAGGATGCACAACCAAGCCTTTGGGGAGATTTGCCACAATTGATTTTGTCCCTGGTGTACCCATGGATTTCAGTACAATCAACAGTTTAATCTGAACATCAAGGCATTTGTTTTTTGGCTGTTGATAGTCAGTTTTATACTATTTTCTTCCCAGGACTGTTCTTAAGAAATGCTGGTCAGTGTTCAGATGTGAAGAGGTGCGGTGGGCTGTGGGCAGCATCGCACCCACCACAAAGGCTCTACTTGAGTGTTGGCCCCCTACTAACTGTGAGAACGTTGGGTGTCCCCCAGCCTTGTGTTCTGTTCAACCAAATGGTCATAGTCATCCTGCTTGTAATGTTTAAGTGAGAGTCTATAAGACATGAGTAAAATATTCTTTTAGAAATGCTTTGTAACTATTAAAATAGTTGCTTTTGAAGAACAGTGTTACATTGTGATTTTTTGAGACAAACTGATTACAAGTTCCTAGCCATGCGAAATAACTTAAGTTGGGGCACTTTACTTGAATTTTTGGTGGCTCGGTATTCTTGTTTACTAACCTCAGGCAGCTGTAAGGATACGGTGAGATGGCGTGGTCAGACTTGCGGAGTACAGCGTGCTCATCCGGCTGCTCTCCTTATGATTTTAATATGAGATCGAGTAGGAGCCATTTCTTTGTGTTTTGCATTGTTAAAAGCAGTACTTTGGGGGGCAGTTCTGGAATATTTTAATTTTTCAATTATATAGAGACAACTGCTAATATTTTAATTTTTCAATTATATAGAGACAACGACTAACTTATGGCTGGCATTCTGGAGGGAAAAATAGAAGATAGAGAAGAGGCCCTTGAGAAGAGGAGAGTAGGGGAGTAGTTCTGAGTTTTGTTTTATTTTTACAGATGTGTCTATCATCAAACTGATTTTAACTTTTAAAAAGCAAAGGTTATGAGAAGGATATAATATAATGCAGTGGAAAATGCACAGGTGAGGAGGTTAAAGCCTGAGGTGTTGGCCCCCACCCCTGCCACAAACAACTGGCTATGGACATTGAATAAAAAATTTAATATCGCTTGCCCCCAGGGAGATGAGCGGGCAAGATCAGAGCTTCTTAAGCTAGGGCATGCGTGAGAATCACCGGGAGTGCTTTTGAAAAATAATATATCTGGCTCCATCAGGTCCACCTCAAGTCAACTTAATTGCAGTCCCTCAGGGAAAGAACCAGGCTCCAAGCTCACCAGGAGTTTGGGATGCACAGTGAGGCTCTTGGCCCACCCACCTGGGTGATCCTGAGGGTCTCTTCCAACTCTGAAATCTCGTACATCTGTACATCTCTCTTTACATGAGGCGTGCTTCTTAAAAAGAAAACAGATAAAGAGCAGTAGCTAGAGAGGATTAAGGAATTGATTTAATCTCTTAGTTTCTGAAAGAAAGCAACCTATTTTCTGAACCTCACTGTAAACCATAAGCCTCCTTATGAGAGATGATTATGCTTCAACCGTACAGGCTACCCATTGAACTCAGCTGTCCCCCTTTCAATTTCCCTGTTCTTTATGTGAAAAGTTCTACTCTATAGAAGCTTGCTTCTAATACAGGCGAAATACTTAATGCAACACTTAATCACATATAAGGCCTCACTTCTGCACACAGGCTATCAGGAGAGGCAGAAAGTGGGAAACTTTCCACAGAGGGATTTTCTCACCTACTGATCTCAGCACAGAGCATCAGCTTGGAAAGAACGGTTTTGTAATAGAAATATTCAGTCAAAACCCCCACAAATGCCAGCGATTTCCATTTATATCATTAAAAAGGAGGAAGGAGCATATGGCTTAGATGAGGAAAGGGAGCGTTAGCTATGAGGGTGCATTTGCAAGAGACATTAATTAGGACTGAGAGCACCTCAAGTACTTGGGAGACGAATTTGTTTAATAAGCTTCATGGCTTGCAGATGCCTCTCCCTCTTCCTTCGCCATGCTTCCAAATAAAGCAGCTTTATCTGTGCAGAAGTGAGCACACTTGAGAAGTCACGTGATCTTTGTGCTTCACGCCGTTCATGTTCGAAAGCAAGTTGACAGGACCTGCGCATGAGGAAGATATCTCTCATGGTGACATCCACACGAGTCACGCCAAATCGGGATCTGATTTTCAGCTCGATGCACTCAAGGCTTTGCCTTTAAAGAGATCTCCATTCATGGGTCTGCCACGACTGAATGCTGACTTCTGTCTCTGTTCCTGGAGGTGCTCTGCCCTGGGGTGTACTTGGGTGGAGGAACTGCCTGCAGCCTGTCTTGTGTTTACATCGGCTCCTGCTGCTTCCTTTGACCAGGTGGCTGATAACAGCTCTTGAGCTTTGTGGAGCTAAAAGGAAAGCCATGTGTCTGGACTAAGTATCTGGAAGTTGGTTTTTGGCTTTCTCATAATGTTAATAGCCATCCATACATTTCAAAACACCAGCATGAGGCCTTGGATACATGGAATTCTCTGGTGAATACAGGCCAGCGGCAGCTGACTTGTGTGTATGTTGAACCCTCAAAAGCATATATCGTATCACTTTCTTAAGCTGGGCGTGTTGTAATGATTCTCTTGAGACAAAATAAACATTTCCTGTGAGGTCTCCACTTGCTTAATTGCTGGCCTTGAGTTTTAGATTTCTTGTTACCCTAAGTGAACTCATTTTAATAAAAGTAAAAAAAAAAAAATCAGCTGTTTTATTGGTTCTTGGTGAAGAAGGCAAAGATCAAATGGAAATTGAGGAAAAACTTGTTTTCTCATTAAGGTCACATTAGCGGGGTGAAATAGGAAGGTGGGGAGGGTAGTGATTAAAAGTGAGGATTCCAGAGCCAGACGTCCTGGCTTTAAGTCCCAGCTCTGCCACTGGCTTGCTGTAACCCCCCAGCAGGCTGCTGAGCTCTGTGTGCCTCGTGTATGAAATGGGGATGACAGTTTGAATGTGTTAATGCTTGTAAAGGGATTAGCATAGTTTCTGCACATCAACAACACTCAATAAATGTTCCTGTCCATTGGGCAAAGCTTCATGTTGGTAATGTCAAGAAAGAACCAGGTTGATTGTGTAAGCTAAATTTAAGATGCTCCTTCTGCTCCTTAGGTAGTGCCACGTGCTTTTGGGACACTAGATAAGGAGTGTAAACCCAAATGCCTAGTTGTTCTTGTTTATAAAGTATAATTTAATGCTGCTGATAGGTATATTGGGAGAAAAATATGAGCATTCTTATAAACACTCTCAGCTCTATTGGAAGAGTATACAGCAGGACTGGAACCTGATGTGTATAATAACTTGTGAATCAAAACTTTTCCAAAAAGATAACATTAATGCCATGGTAAGAGACATTTTCTACTGGGTGATTTTTAGCATCTGGATCTCTGAATCTCAATAAAAGAAAATGTTACTGAAATATAACTGATTCCCAGGTGGTGTACTCAAGTATTTGGTTTTGGCCAGTCATTTCTTGAAAACTAAACAGAAGCTCTTTTCTACCTTGTTTCTCGTTTGCCCCACCTCGTTCCAGAAAGGATTTAAGACCACTGAAAAGGCACTTGTTAAATGTGTTCAGAAAGTAGGGGTTACTTACTCTGTCATCTTGTGGCTTTCAGTATTACTATTTGATAGAAATAAGTCAGTATTTTTCTTCCTGGTTTCATTTGAACACATATCTTTGACTGCCATATGTGTTATTCATTAAAATCCAATAGAAACCAAGGAATAAACTTTCTCTCTTAAGCAAAAGCCACTTGTTAGAGGGTGCAGAATTAAATATGCATATTTTAATTATTAGATTATGAACTAACTATAAGTTGACAGCACGTGGTCATGTTATCATGGTCCTGACACCTCATGGGAGGCTCTCCTTTCTGCCCCACCCAGTCTTCAGTGCCTCTAATGTGTCTGTGGTTATTTTTTTCATAGTTATTTTACTGGGTCCTAAGATAAGGGAGGAACATGGGGTGCTAAGTGATTTGTTTCCCTTGCTGTCTAGTGGGACATTAGTAAAAATTGGTGATGGTCAACATTTCTTTTATACAGCACACAATAAATTTGAAGACAATTAAAGGAGTACAGGAAAGTTGGGCTATAGGGCTACCATTCAACTAACTGTGGGAATACAAGAAAGTCACTTTATTTCCTTCAAACTAGCTCTTCATTTATGAAGTGGAGAGGATGACCTAGTTCTAAACTCTGTTTTCTAACTAACGTGCAGTGATCTTATGATGCTAGGAATCAGCATAATTACGGAGGCTAAAATATAGTTACATTAGTTTTAATGGACAATTATTTGTAATTGTGATTACTTTGTCCATATATCACAAAACCAAACTGTAGAGGTTGTATGATATTCAGATACCTAGCACAGCTCGAACCAAGGCTTCTTATTTTGTTTAGTATTCTCATTATGTGTCCCTTGACTTCTACTATTTTATTTACTCTTGAAATTAGGTTTATTTACGTATTTATTTGTTTATTGCACAAAATGGGGATATATAATTAATTGAGAAGAAATATATTCTTGTCAGGCAAGTTGCTAAAAATTAATATGCATTAATTCAAGACATATTTATTCAATAATCTAGTAAGTAGGAATAAAACAATGAATAACACATGGGGTTTGCCTCAAGAAACTTATGGTCTTGGGAGTACAGAAACATAAATTGGTAATTATAAAACTGTGCTGTACAGAGTATGGTTAGGGAAAGTGCCGAGTGCAAATGAGCACACGTGGGGCACCAAGTCCAACCCAGGGAAATCCCTGCAGACGTCCCAGAAAACATGGCATGTGAGTGCATGGCTGGAGTTAGAATATGGGATCATTTCAGGGAGAGTAAAGCAGCAGGTGCAAGAGTCTGGAGGTGAGGGAGAGCAGCGAATGTCTAGGAACTAAAGGTAACATACAATATATGTTTCAGGAGGGGAGTGGGAGGCAGAGGGCAACAGGGAGAGAGAAGGCTAAAGAGGGATACAAAAGGCTTGGGTTGGATCCTGAGGACCAAAATCATTGGAGGGTTTTCCATAGAGGACTGACATATAATATTAACATTAAAAACACACAAACACTCACTTCAGTGTGGCAGGTGTTTGGAGGCAGAACTAGGGACAAGGAGCTCAGTCAGAGCCCTGTACCAATAAAGTAGACTGGAGGTGAGGGTGGCCTACAGTAAAACAGAGGCAATAGGGGAAAAGAAAAGATGGACTCAAGGACAATTACGGAGATAGAATCACAGGACTTGATGATTCATTCATTAAAAATATTTGTTGGATTTCTGTCTCTGGCTGTTATAAGAGTCACTGGTATTAGATAAACCCTGCTGCTGTAAATAACCACAAAACATGGACAAAATATGTAAAACAATATTAGGAAGCTTTGGATAGCACCTCAGTGCTGGGCTACAATCCCTGGGAAAGGAGAAACAGGAGCGTTAAGCTCCAGGTTCACACAGGCTTTCTCTCAAAGAACATAGTTAAACGTAGTTAGAGTGGCCATATTACCCAAAGCAATATGCAGATTTAATGCAATCCCCATAAAAATCCCAATGTCAGTTTTTCAAGAAATAGAACAATAAATCCTGACATTATTCTTTAAACAAGAAGAATCCTTTAAAGTGTTTAATAAAATCTCATTTAACCTCTGAGTCTGAATTGTAATAATTGATATTTTGGTCAGTAAGAATACTTCTAAAACTTTTAAAGGAGGACTTCTATGCAAATAGGCCTTCTTCTGTTAATGGATGTTGTGAACAAAGCATAAATCCTCTTAGAAGTCTATTATGTTTTTTTTTTCATTCAAATTTAAAACAAGAAATATTAACTTAAGATGGTCCTGATTAAATTTTCAAGAATAAAGTAATATAAAATTAGAATATTTCTGAGAACTTGTGCCATCATATTTCAAGAAAAATAGAAGGCAAATTTGAAGTGCATATTTGTGCCAGTTAAATGAATGGTGACAAAAACATGCCCATTGAATGTATTAGGACTGAATTTATAAGCTTCCTTCTGACAAGACTTCAGCACTGAAATATTTTATCAACTATAGTTTGCTTTGAAAAGTAAAAAAAAAAAAAAAGTTTACTAGAAATATCTATTTTCCCAGAATTCCGAACTGATATTTAAGAATTCAAATTTTCACACTAATTTAGGATTTTTTTCCTAAGTTTTAATGCTTTCGGCAGACTCAGATTATTATTCATCTTGTCATCTTTTGCATTAAACATATCTAGTTAACCTAAAGTGTCTCTTTATTCATGAATGAATAGAGATCATAAAAGGAAGCTGTTTCAACAAGTCATTAGGACTAATTATTGTTTTATTATACTGCTAATGCTCAAAGTGATCATATGGCACTTATGCTGTCTTGGTTCTGATCAACTTTAGAATTTAGTGGGAACAATGACACTCTTTCATGTTGCTTGAGGGAGTATATTGGGGTTCAAGGATAACCTGCTGTGCTCTTCAAACCCAAAGGGAAAGATTATTCTTAACAGGGTAGGAAACCAGACACTGATCTGTGTTTAAGTAGCATTTTTAAGAGTCTAGAAACATCTTGATATATATCATTTGGTATGTGGTTTATATTTAGTGAAGTCATATTCTAAAGATAAATGATTTTTCACTTGGGACTTAAAGTCAAATTTTCACTTCAATAGGCTAAAAGTAGTTTACAGAGATGAGCAATATCATATTGTGCATTTTGATACTCCTTCTGAAGAAACTTATGTAATTGACCTGGTATAATGTAGTATTTGGATTTCAGGTTAGAATTCCATTCTTTTCTTTAAGTGGATGAAGGCAGCAGAGAAACACAAATATTTTTCATTTTCTTACCAGTAGGTGTCCATCATCTAAACTGTGGCTATTTCCCAGCTTCGGATGGCCTGGAATAATGACCCTGCCTCCCTGTACATCAAACAAAATAAGACTGACTACTCTAAGGAGAGCTTCATCCCTGGCCTTCTCTCCCTTCCCCTAGTTTCTTATCCAGTTCTTGAATACTACTGGGTACTTTGTCTCAAATTTACAGGCCTTTAGTGAAGCCATCTCTCAGGTATTGTAGATGTCTAGTTTCCATACAAGGATTAGCTCTGGTTTGGGGAGTAAGGAGTCTTTATGTCACTTTACCTGCCATTGGGAAGGTGCTTTATATTGGCCTCCTAGATTATAATTTCCCTGTGTTGCTTAGGATTGGGGGTACCTGAGTGTTTTCACTTTACACGTCAATTTCCATGGGTGTCTGAATTTTCCTGGAGTTTGTTGCAAGACACATTACAGAAAATTGACAGCTCTTTAAGATGCTTCTGTGTACATGAAAGTAACTGCATAACCCTTTTAGGTATTGGTGGGTTCAAGAGAATGAGCCTACCAAGTAGTCATTCAATAAGGCATCATCAGTGATAATGGAATCAGAAACTTGTTCTTGTGTTTTAAAGCCAAACCTGCTTTTAATTCGAAGACAGCTGCTGACCTAATTGATAGCCTTGCTTGTAATAGTTAATTTTATGTGTCAACTTGATTGGACCATGGTATCCAAGTATTTGGTCAAACATTCTGAATGTTTCCGTGAACCTATTTTCTAGGTAAGATTAATATTTAAATCTGTGGGTTTTGAGTAAAGGAGATTACTCTCCCTAATGTTGATGGGTCTCTTCCAATCAGTTGAATGCCTTAAATGAACAAAGATTGACCCCTCCAAGCTAGAAGGAATTCTGCCAGACAACTCTCTGTGGACTTGAATCGCCACTCTTCCCTGAGTCTGCAGCCGGCTGGCTTACTCCATCACATTTAGGACTTGCCAAGCCTCCACAATTGCATAAACTGATTCTTTAAGTGTTTCTCTCTGTATATGCATGCATCCTGTTGGTTCTGTTTCTCTGGAGAACCCTGACCCAGTGCTTAAACATACAATCAAAATAATGCATGGCACATATTAGAACCCCAGTTATTAAATGAATCATGAATAAAATATATACTAGGAAGTTTATTGGGAAAAATCATTTTATAATGAAATCATGAGGGGATGGACAATGGTTCCTCTTACCTTTGAATCCAAAATGAATTGAAACTAGGTTAAGATGCAAATGTCCTTGCACCTCTTTAAACTGAAGTTTTAAAAATGATGTACTTACTCAAGAAACAAAAGGTCTTCATTCTAGTGCTGGCCTTGCTTATCATTAGCTTTCTGACCCTTGTTCTAGCTAGGTCTCCAGTTGTTTCTATGACTATAAAATGACAGATGTGGGTTAGTTGATCTTTCAAGTCTCTTTGGTTGTAAAATGTCTTCATTGTGTAATTCCATTTGAGGATTATTTCAATATAGTTATTTTGATTGTATCGCTAATCCCTAGGGATTCCACTAATTAGCTCCCAATGCAGTGAAAACATAGAATACAGCAAATCCTGATAGTTATATGGTAATGGGGAAATAAAAGAATGAAGTCATTGTGTGCATGAAGGTGTTTCCATTCTCCAGTAGATGCTGCAGAGAAAACTTCACTGTATTTATAGTTGATAAATGAATGTTAAACTCCCCTTCACAGAATACAGAAAAGAAGGACTCATAATTAACTTGTATCACGAATAGAAGTTCTTTAATTTACATTCATTGCTTTGCTTGTATCGGAACTTGGTTGATTGCCAACAACTTAATGTCTTGAAAAACTACAGGTCATTTATAGCCCAGCATTGATAGTACTGTCTATGAATCTGATTTAATCTTTGTATTTTGTCACCAGTTTGGCAGTATGATACAAGCTCCAAATAATAAAACTTTAATGACCTGAACAATATTTTATGTTTCAACTCTCAGTATATTTGTTTTATAGAATATTCTGTGAATTTTCCCTGCCATATTCATTGACTGGAGATATTCATCTGAGCTGAAGAATAGAAGATCATTGCAATTGTGAATCTTGTCAAAGGACATATGAAAATGTATTCATTTTGGATAAGGCATGAGTTACAAAGTGCCTGCTTTTATTAAATATGGGAAAAAGTTAAATATCAGCAATATCACCATTAAATGGAATTTCAGTTAAGGTTATGTTTTCTAAAATGAAGTTTCTTTTTGTTGATGAAAACTCAATACTTGATATCAGAAAATATAGACAAAAGAACATTTAAAATAATAAGAATCCTACCCATCCAACAACTATGCTTAAGGCATTGGTATTTATTCTTTCATATGGGTTTCTATACACAGCAGTAGACAACCTCCCCTCCAACCCCTGCACCCCACCCAAATAACAGACACAAATATACACATAAACACCTGTCTTCAAAATTAACAGTCTGTGGTTTCAAAGAGAAGCCATGTTTTCCTCTAATATTAAAATTATGACACTTTCAATTTGCCATGTGCCCATAGTTATGGAATCCTGGTCTTTCCTTGCTCCCAGTGTTTTATATGGTGTGTCCAAGAATTCCAAGCCTTTTGACGTAAGCCAGAGGACTCACCTTGGTGCACAGCCTGGGCAATCTTCAGCACGATTCATGTGCCTCACTGTTTCCACTCCCCACAGCACTTCCGTGGTGTACAGGAGAGAAGGTGGCTTTCCTAGATGTTAAGCTCAGTTATGGACACACCTCTCCCGAACTGGTAAGCTCCACCGTTAGAGCTCTCAGTAATCAGTTTTTGGCTTACCTGTGTTTATTTTTTCTCAAGATCCTCTCCCAGGTACCCTCAGGTGACTGGATCAGGCACTAGCTTTATACTATTCTCTACCTAACTTCACCCATCAAAAACACATAAGAGATGGCCCTACCATGGCAAATATACCCAATTAGCATTCATTCCTCTACACATTGACTAGGTACTTGTCTTGCAATAACCTCTCTGCTAGGGAACATCTGTCGCATAATGACACCTCTTGTTTCCATGTTTTCAATGTTATAAATGATGGTGAAGAAAGGTCTTATGAGTAGGTGGTCACATGGCTCCTTAATTATTGTCTTGGGACAAAGACCAGAAAAAAAAAGCTTTTAAAATATACTGCTAACTTGCTTCCAGAGACACTAACCAGTCTATACCAGAGTCAATGACTCATGTAGGAGAAACAAAAATTTTCTTAGTCCTATCCAAAAAGAAAGGAAATTAGCTTATTAATGTTCTGTAACTAGTCCAATGGTTCTCATGAGCCTCCACTCCTGGGGGGAGGGGTTTGGTGGAGGTTGTGGAACTAACTTAAACTTGTTAATGATTGTATGTCAGATAGTTCAAGTTTAAACAGACTTATTCTTTAAATAGCTCAATATCAAGTAAATGCTCAGACTTTAAGATATACTGTCCTGCCTTCGCCAGGTGGCTCAGTCAGTGGAGAATCATCCCATGCACCAGTCAGGGCACATACCTAGGTCGTGGATTCAATCCCCGGTCGGGGCACGCACTAGAAGCAATCAATAAATGTTTCTCTCTCACATCAATATTTCTCTCTCTCTCTCTCTCTCTCTCTCTCTCTCTTTCTCCCTTTCACTTTCTAAAATCAATAAAAACATATCCTCTGAAATTAGAAGAAAGGGAATCCACCAAACCTCTACTGACCTGCACCATGAAGCGTCAAGTTCATCGCATTTCGTACTTTGCCCCTCTCATCCTTTGCACTCCCCAGCAGGTTAAATGAGTTCACAAAGACAGTGAAGAAGCCAGTGATTTGGGGGTGGTGCGTTTTGAAGACATCTGTAAGAAATATAGAAGTTTACAATCACTCAGTTTTGAGTTCCTAAGCAAAGTAAAAGATCCAGCTGCTTTATTCTTATTCCCCTTCAGTGCTCTAGATGTTTTGGGACATAAAGGGAGCAGGCAGCCTGAGCTAGAAAAAAATGATGAATGCCAAGGAATGACTTCTTCCCGAAGAAAACCAGAATCCGCTGTGTCATCTTTGGGTGATATCAGTTACAGGCAAATGGTTAAGGTTTTAACTCATCTTTTCAGGATCTATAGGATTTCTATCATTTTTTCATCTAAAATAGTTTACACTAATTCTTAGAACATTGAATTTTATAAAAAAGACTATAATTGAAAACATGATATGATTTCTTCATATAAAGTTATGTTCTATGCTTTCAGCACCTTAAGTCATTTTTAATAAAAAGAATTGTGTTATAAATTTTAACTTGTGGCAGTAAATTAGCAAAAACTGAGTTTATTTGCTACTAACATAACCACCCACATTTAGCACAGATGTTCAGCCAAAGATTTAGGAACTATTTTGGAAGCTCTCATTAGCAATGATGAATTAGCAGAGTGTTTATGGATAAAATTAAACTGTTCAAGCACATATTTTCTTTTTTGATCATTTTATAGTGGTCTCTTAAATAGCAACAGCTGGCTTGCTTGTCCTTTGGGAAGTCTTATACATATCAGTAGCACCAAGGCCCAATATTGTCATGGTTCTAAGTATCAGAGACATTGCCTGATTATAAGGCAGTCTGAGCAGACACAACCAAGATTCCAACCCAGCCTCATTTCAGCTGCAGGGTCTGCTTGTTTCTGAAGTAGGTTGTGGGACTGGTATAAACCAGAGTGGATTTCCCCACGGGATCTAATTTTTTTAAGGGATATCTATCTCCTGGTCTAAAGAATCTCTAATTCAAAGCCAATCCCCTCCATGCATGCCTCCTTCTTCATTAGACCTAATTCATTCCCTCAGGAACCCAAAGGATTCAAGACAGGCCAAAACTAGATTCTAAATCTTCAGTGAGCTACAGGACACTACAACAACTTTCTGAATTTGTAAATACTCAGGGAAGGGAGGGGGTAGTGGTGAGGATTTAAAAATCAAGTATATTGCTATTATGCATGCCAGGGGGATCATAGTCCAGAAAAGCAAATCATAAACAGTTGAACTTGAAAGATTCAGAATGAACAGATAAGAGGTTTGACATATTGGAAAGGGAAAGAACTACTATTGAGAATGTATGTTTTGGCTGATCCTGGGAGTCTTGAATGTCAAGCTAAAGTTGAACTGTCTTATATAAGAAGAACAATTGAAGCTAATGATCAAGAACTATGAAAATGGTGTTAACACTGATTGAACTTTACACGGGGTTGATGAGAGCTGGATAAACTTAGGGGCAAGTAATCAAGTCCAGGTGAGCCTCACAAAATCATCCACGTGATGTGGGCAGAGATGAAAAAGGAAAAATGCAGGAACCATTATGAAGATTAACTGCTAGTGACAACTAATTGTTTATAGAATAACAATGAGGATGGATTTAAATTCTACCATGACATTTTGAGCAAGGGAAAATGAGATAGCAAAAATGCTACTGAAAAATAGAGGCTATGCGGGAGGGTTCTTGCTTTGGGGGAAATGGTGATTTTAAGTAAATAATTCCGGGAAGGGTTCTACATAAAGATGTCAGATACTAAGATAATGGGTTAACTTTCTGATGATTTGCCAAGGTGCCCTCTGAGACGGCACAGGCTGGGAAAGGAGAGGGGTGTCAGTATGGGATGCACGGAAGACCCTGGGACTCTGATTGTAGGCACTAAGCTGGGATGTGGATGCAGAATCAGAGGGAGGAAATACTGGAAAGCTGATGCCTGCTTCATGCTGTGACAGGGGAAACCCTGGCCAAGAATATTTGGATTAAAGGGTTATACAGGGTCATCAGTCAAAGTCAGGGAACACAGAAGCCAATGTGAGCATTTCAGAGGGAATTTCATACTGGACACTGTGTACATGGGTGATGTAAGGATCAAGGAGCCCAAGAGGAGATGGTGAGCAAACCCAGAGACTGACCACAGCAAAAAACTAGCAGGCCCTTGGGCTAGAGGGACACAGGGAGGTGGTGTTACCTGAGCCTGGAAGCTGGGACTGTGCAGTGGAAGCTGGAACCCAGAGTGAGGGGCTGTTTGGTGGGAGCTGGAATCAGAGAGGAGACTCAGTCGATGCCAGCAATGTCACTGGAGACAGTGAGGAAGAGAGAAATACCCTGACCCCGCTCCTTAGTCTGCCCTCCAGTCTTCCATCACTTCCTCCCATTGGCCTAGCCCTGCGGTCGGCAAACCGTGCTCGTGAGCCACCTGCGGCTCTTTGGCCCCTTGAGTGTGGCTCTTCCACAAAATACCACGTGCGGGCGCCCATGTACAGTGCGACTGAAACTTCGTGGCCTATGCACAGAAGGTGGTTTTCAGCCTGGGCGAGTCTAATTTAAAGAAGTGGCATTAGAAGAAGTGGGGGGTGTTGGTCAGTCTGGCGACGGGAGATGTGGCGCAGGCGGGCCGCGGGATACACAGCGCGGGGGAGGTACATTGTTCTGAGGTACGTTCGCTGAGGTCGACCCCTTCCAACTCTCCCATCCACACTCGTCTATCTGAAACACGTATACAAGACGAGTTTGGACGGGAGAGTTGGAAGGGGTCGACCTCAAGTGAACGTACCTCAATCAGACTGAGGACGTTTTTAGCAAAGGCCAGCTTAGGAGTACTCTAATTAAGTTAATAACAATGTACCTACCTATATAGTTTAAGTTTAAAAAATTTGGCTCTCAAAAGAAATTTCAATCGTTGTACTGTTGATATTTGGCTCTGTTGACTAATGAGTTTGCCGACCACTGGCCTAGCCCGTCTACATGCCAGAGGGCCAAGGAGCCTAGGAAATATGGTTTCCTACAACACAGAGCAGAGGAAGGGCAGGGCTGAAGCAGATCTGAGCTAAAAGAGGCACAAATAGCCAGCTTACCTTAAATAGTATTTTAGTTTTGAGGGCTCCCTCCCAAGAGACTTTTGGAACATAAATATAGATTAAAATGTTGTATTTCTCCTCTGACACTAATCCAAAAGAATTGCAAATGCTATTGAAAGAAGAGAATTTAAGGGTCATCTAAAATAAGATACGTGAGAATCCAGCTGCCAGACTAATCCTCAGTCCATTCTTCCTCCTCCGTTTATTTACCTTGTTGACAATACCATGTGCTTCTTATCTGGTTAGTACAAAGCCGAGCATCTGCAAAAAAAAAAAAAAAAAAAAAAAAAAAAAAAAAAAAAAAAAAAAAAGGATATTTCTGCCATTTTAAAAAGAACAGATGAAAGTTTTGCATAATACAAAAATGGTTTCTAAAACATAATTGTGTCCCCCTTTTTTAGTAATTACAACTGAACTTTACTTTCTATCCTGAAAATGATTTATAACCTCCTTGTGAGAAGACTGAAAAAGAGTCATATTTTTAGATGCTTTGCCTTTGAGTGTCTGTGGGTTTCTTGGAAGGTTATTTATTCTATCAGGGACTGTGCTTGCTTAGAAATAACAGAATAGAAAGAGAAAGGGAGATACAAGTAGGAGAACCATGGTACACTCCGCCTCCAATGGAATCAATGTTCTCTGTGGTATTTGCTCCAATTCCCCCCTTGTAGCACTGTGGGTCTGAGACCTGTTTGGTTGAAAAAAAAAATAACATTTGTTGAGTACCCACCGATAGCCGATGTGCTGGTGGCAGGAGGAGGTGGGTAAGCGAGGCTCCTGTAAGGCCCTGTTGGGACAACAGTCGGGAAGAGAGTTGTCTGGTGTCCACATGGGAGGCAGGAGAGATTAATGGTCAAATACATGGAGTCGGTTTAACCCGGCTTCTTAATTTGTGAAATTGAATAATCTCAGGTTAGGGTTTTTGAATTTATGCAATCTAGTTTTGACCAAAATAACATCACACTTCAACAGTTCTGCATAAATTGACAGCAAATTGCATAATGTTATTTTTTTAAATTACGACAGCCCCGCTGATGCGGTTCAGTGTTTGAGCATCGACCCATGAACCAGGAGGTTAGGGTTCCATTCCTGGTCAGGCACATGGCTGGGTTGCGGGCTTGATCCCCAGCAGGAGGGGTGCAGGAGGCAGCCAATCGATGGTTCTCCCTCATTATTGATGTTTCTATCTCTCCCTCTCCCTTCCCCTCTCTGAAATCAATAAAAATATATTTAAAAAATCAGTACAGAATAAAGAATGCTTAAGGAGAATGTAAGACAGCAATGCACATGTGGCTACAATGCATCAGACCAATGATCCACAGAGAATGGACTCACATTCCCCAAAGTACCCAATGTCATATGTTTTGCTAGAAAAAGAAACCCAATGACAAATGAGGTCATGTCTTTACAAATGGGGCAGAGTGTTTCCTTTAGAAATATCCTCTGCTTCTAGCTTTGTCAAACCTAGAATGTTTTACCTCAGTTCTGGTATAAACAGAATAACCCATTTTTCTTATCTCTGCCAATCATCCTGCCATTGAGAAGGTAGTGTTGATGGGTAGAAATATTTCTTGGAATTGCTCAATGGCCAAGTCTGTAGACACAACTGGAATCAATTGTGAAGTGGATACATGGCTAATCCATTTACAATATGGACATGAGATTTGACTGCAATTTCCCTGTTTAAAAGCACTTAAAACAATCTCAAGTAACCTGAAATAATTGATTTGTTTTCTAATCACATAGTTCTTCTGTCTGACTAAAATAATATACTGTATAGTTAGCAGGCCACATTAATCAATTCATCCCCTCTTAGTACCACAAACACTGAGGGGCATGTCGGGCATATCACATTCGTTTATCAGGCCGAAATCTGTTTGAATCATATATTGTTTCAGACCTGGAGTCCAATTATTTATCTTTGATAGTCACATGAAGGGTTGATGAAGAAGAGCATGGCTTTCTCAAATTAAGAATTGTGGGTTTTTTTTTAAATAAATACTTTTATTTATTTTTATTGATTTCAGAGAGAAAGGGAGGAGAGAGAGAGAGAGAGAGAGAGAGAGAGAGAGAGAGAGAGAGAGAGAAACATCAATGATGAGAGAGAATCATTGCCAGCTGCTTCCTGCACGCCCCCCACTGGGGATCAAGCAGCAACCCGGGCATGTGCCCTTGACCAGAATCAAACCCGGACCCTTCAGTCTTCAGGTCAACACTCTATCCACTGAGCCAAACTGGCTAGGGCAAGAATTGTTTTAATATATTTTGTTTTACCTTAATCTTTTATGAATGTGCCCTGGACATAAATAAATCATTTTATGTAGTTATTTGTATTTAAGGCTCATTCCAGTTCTGCCTCTGTGCAAAGAAGTATGCCTCTTCCTTTTTAAAAAAAAAACCTAGCTAGTGAAGCTCCAAGAGTGTTACCTGTTTAAATACTCAAGGGTTTAGCAAAGAAAGTCGTGTGAGTGAATTTGGGAAATAAGTGTTAGCTTTGGGGTAAGAAAACCAAATTTGAATATTAGCTTTCTTACTGATTGGTTAGCTGGATAAGAGCAAGTAATTTAAGTTCTGAATCTCATTTTCTTTTGCAACTTGGGTTTAGTAGTTCCTATCATATGTTCATTAATTTTATTCTTTTATTTATTCAATATTATACTTTGCTAGATTCTGTGGTATGAAGAGTGAATAATAGCTAAGTCCCCATAGTACAGGGATTTACCCATAAGTAGGAGTATGTGTAAAAAGTAATTAGGGCACCATTGTGAGTGCTATCATGATTGAAATAGGGCCAAAATGCCAGGAGGTTGAAGAGGAATATGAATTTATTTTGTTGCTTTGGGGGAAGGTTTCAAAAATAAGGTAACATTTAATCTAGCTTAAAGAACCAAGAAAAGGATGAACAGGCATGGAGATATGAAAGGGCATGGATTACTTAGAGAATTGTGAAAATCGTGAATTGTTACAGAATATGAGACATGGAATGATAGGAAACAGACATTTCTTTGCCACAGAAGTCTAACAATCATACCACAGAGTCCCACATCACTTTATGGTTATCTATCCTTTTAAAGAAATCCCAGTGGGTTATTCAAATATTTTTCCTTTAAAAAAAGTTCCTCTTTTTCTTGTTTTTCATGCTTAAATGTTCAATGAGCTTTTAAGAAAATATTATTATGAATTCAACCAAACTTCCAAATATAGGGAGATGGCTCACTAATTTTTATTTTTCAAAATCTTCTTTTGGAATTATTTTAGGGTAGGGAGTTGTACTGGCCATATTATCTTTTTTCTTTTTAACATGATGGTCTGAACTGCAAAGATATCTGTATTGACCAACAGTACTACGATTTCAATATCGAGCCCTCATAATATTCCTAGGTGGCATCTGTCAGCCCATTCTGTGAACATTCAAGTGGCAAAAATTGTTCATAATTGTATAACCCAAGGAAGTTCTGTGTAGGATGCAAAATTTTATCTAGGTCTTAAAGGCGAAATAGAAAGTGAGTGGGCATTTCAGGCAGAGGAAACATCACAAATAAGTTACAGAGGCAAAGAAACTCAGAGCAGGGAACATGAAAGAGAAAAAAAAGGGAATATAGAGTCATAGAACAAGAAACCATGATTGCCTACTTGGATTTGGGCTTTATCTAACAGATCGTCTGGCATAAGCAAAGATTTACATGATAAAAATGTGACTAGAGTTTGTCTCTAGGAAAGTGAATAATAAATCAGACTATGGGGGGAAGATTGGAGAAAGGGAATCCAGCTTGAATATTTAGAGAATAAACACATGGTAAGAAAGGAAGGGTTGAATTGTGATTGCAATATTGAAACAAAGAGAACAAATTAGAGATATATTTGGAAGTAGACCCAATTACTAAGCAAATCATGGGTGGGAGGGCTGAAATGATTCCAAGCTTTGGAGCTGAGGTGATGCTAGTCCCATTAATAGAAAGTGAGAGCACAGAAGGAGAGAGGAAGAGAATGTTCCAGGATGAGTAATATGATGAGTTAATTAGGTACACATATGTAGTGTAAGTGGAGATAATAGACTACTTATAAAATCAGGCATGTGGGTCAAAGGAAATAAAACCCTTGCAATTGGCTGACATTTATGTCTGCTTCTCTTCTGTTCTTTTACTATAATAGACCAAAATGAAAGGAAGATGATTTGACATTAGATGATGGGTACACAATGCAATATACAGATCATGTATCATAAAAATGTACAGTTGAAACCTATATGATCCTATTAAGCAATGTCACCCCAATAAATTTATTTTCTTAAAGGGTGAATTATGATTACAAAGCTATCCTTCCAAGTTTATTGGGAACTAAATGGAATATTGTTGTAATCTAATTATACAACACCCTCATCTCAGTGTAGCCTCTTTTTACCATCATCTGTATTCTATAACCCAGGTCTCTAACTCAGCAGTCTCAATTTAGATTCTCAGCAAAATAATCTGCTTCCCCCCTTTACTTCTGTATGACAGCTGGAAAAGGTTATTAGTTTTGAACCCAGATAGCTTCTGTGTAATTCTTTCCCTTTCTAAACTCCCATAATTAATCTTTTGCAGACTGACAATAATTCTACTGTCTTCATTTCACAGACCTAAACTCATATGGCTTTGCAACACTTCAGATAACATATTACTAGGTTAAAAAGGAATGGAGATACTCCTTAGGGCATCTCCAGTTTCACCCTGTGCTGTCAGGTCAACATTCTCAACACAACTAAGCAGGGACAGATGGTGCCCATTCCCTCAGTGACACAATCATCCAGCAATGTCAAAGGCATTTACATCCTGGAGACAGAGATGCTTTATGACTAAAAGTTTCCCACCATGTGTACTCCAGGATACAGAAACGAACAATTCATGTTCAATTCTGTAAAACTTTAATTACATGAATCACTTAGAAATAAACTGGGTTACTTTGTTTTCTTATCAATTCTCCAAGGATGCTTGACTTAAAGGTGTTTACACTAATGATTATGTAAAATTTAAAATTGGACACAGTATTCTATAGTGAATTCTATGCTTTTTAAACCACTGTAGTAAATTTGAAAATGGAAAAGTAAAAGGTTGTTTAGGAAAATGTCCATTAATTTGGATATATAAACTATATCTTGTGTTTCCACAATCACATTTTTTTACCCTTTATTTACATGCTAGAGGCCCGGTGCACGACATTCGTGCACTGGGTGTGTGGGGGTCCCTCAGCCCGACCTGCACCCTCTCCAATCTGGGAGCCCTCAGGGGAGCCCTCTCCAATCCGGGAGTTTCTGTCTGTCTTTGCAATCATATGAGCGAATTGTCTGAGACCCCAACTCAGTTTGGTTTGTTGCTCACAGAATAATAGAGGCTTTTTTTTTCTTTGCTTCATGGGTGGAGATTTCCTGGAAGTTTTAGGATATCTTCCCTTTAATTTTTCCTAGACACTCTGATTTTACTTATGTTTCTTACCTTTGCTTTCCCTCCATCCCCCACCGCAACAGTAACTTGCTCCAGGCTCACTTTGCTCTAGTGCAGTGGTTCTCAACCTGTGGGTCGCGACCCCCTTTGGGGGTCGAACAACCCTTTCACAGGGGTTGCCTAAGACCATCGGAAAACACATATATAATTCTGTATTGTTTTTGTGATTAATCACTATGCTTTAATGATGTTCAATTTGTAACAATGAAATTGGGGGTCACCACAACATGAGGAGCTGTATTAAAGGGTCGTGGCATTAGGAAGGTTGAGAACCACTGCTCTAGTGTAGGACAGGTTGAGAACCGCTGGCCTAGGACAGTGGTCGGCAAACTCATTAGTCCACAGAGCCAAATATCAACAGTACAACGATTGAAGTTTCTTTTGAGAGCCAAATTTTTTAAACTTAAACTATATAGGTCGGTACATTGTTATTAACTTAATTAGGGTACTCCTAAGCTGGCCTTTGCTAAAAACGTCCTCAAACTGATTGAGGTACGTTTGCTGAGGTCGACCCCTTCCAACTCTCCCATCCACACTCATCTTGTATACTTGTTTCAGATAGATGAGTGTGGATGGGAGAGTTGGAAGGGGTCAACTTCAGCGAACGTACCTCAAAACAATGTACCTCCTCTGTGCTGCCTATCCCGCAGCCCACCTGTGCCTCATCTCCCATTGCCCAACGAACCGACACCCCCCACTTCTAACGCCACTTCTTCAAAATAGACTGGCCCAGGCAGAAAACCAACTTCTGCGCATGGGCCACGAAGTTTCAACTGCACTGTATGTGCATGCCCGCACGTGGTATTTTGTGGAAGAGCCACACTCAAGGGGCCAAAGAGCCGCAGGTGGCTCATGAGCCAAGGTTTGCCTACCACTGGACTAGGAGATCTGTCTGCCACCAGAACTATAATTCCCAGCATTCCTAGTGCTCCCCGCACTCTGGGCTTCCACATCAGGTCCTAGGGCTGCCACCAGAACTACTATTCCCAGAATTCCTGGTGCTCCCCATGCTATTGGTTTTCCCTTCCTTTCCTTTCCCATCCCATGGCCCCCCACTCCGCCAAGTCCTCCAAGCCACCAGCTCTCCCTCTCTGCTCTCCGTCTGGTGGCTTGGGGAGACAAGTTCCCCAAGCTGCTCCACTCTCCACCAGCTCTCCTGCTTCACTCTCCACCCGGCGCCTGTGTGCAAATTAACCCGCCATCTTTGATGGGTTACTTTGCATACTCACTCCTGATTGGCTGGTGAGTGTAGTAGAGGAATGGTCAATTTACATGTTTCTCTTTTATTATATAGGACTAGAGGCCCGGTGCACAAAAATTTGTGCACTCGAGGGGTCCCTAGCCTGGCCTGTGCCCCCTCGCAGTCTGGGACCCCTCGGGAGATAACGACCTGCTGGCTTAGGCCTGGTCCCGGGTGGCAGAGGGCAGGCCCAATCCCTAGGTGCAGCCCCTGGTTGGGCTCAGAGCAGGGCCGATTGGGGAGTCCGGGCACCACCCCCTGTCATGCACAGAGCAGGGCGGATTGGGAGGTTGCGATGCCACCCTCAGTCACGCTCAGGGTAGGGCTGATTGGGGGGATGGGGCACCGCTCCCTGTCACACTCAAGGCAGAGTCGATGGGGAGGTTGCGGCACCACCCCCTGTCACACACAGAGCAGGGCCAATCTGGGGGTTGAGGAGCTCCCCCCTGTCACTCACAGAGTAGGGCCGATAGGGGAGTTGGGGCATCGCCCCCTTGTCACACACAGAGCAGGGCCGATCAGGGGGTTGGGGCGCCGCCCTCTGTCACCCACAGAGCAGGGCCGATCAGGTAGTTGGGGCGCCGCCACTCTCACACTCAGGTCAGGGCCGATGGGGAGGTTATGGCTCTACCCCATCACACACAGAGCAGAGCCCATGGGAGGGAGGTGGTGGTTGGGGCGCCGCACCCTGTCACACACAGAGCCGCAGGGCGATCAGGGGGTTGGGGAGCTCCCCCCTATCAGGCACAGAGCAGGGCCGATCAGGGGGTTGGGGTGCCTTCCCCTGTCAGGAACAGAGCAGGGCCGATAGGGAGGTTGTGGCCCCACCCCCTGTCACACACAGAGCCGCAGGGCGATCAGGGGGTTTGGGCGCTGCCCCCTGTCATGCTGATCCCGGTGCTGGGAGGCCTATTACCCTTTTACTATATAGAATAGAGGCCTGGTGCATGGGTGGGGGTTGGCTGGTTTGCCCTGAAGGGTGTCCTGGATCAGGGTGAGGGTCCCCACTGGGGTGCCTGGCCAGCTTGGATGAGGGGATGATGGCTCTTTGCAGCTGGTCACACCCCCTTCAGGGTGGGGGTCCCCACTGGGGTGCCTGACCAGTCTGGGTGAGGAGCTGAGGGCTGTTTTCAGGCTGGGACTGAAGCTCCCAACTGCTCCTTTTTTTCTTTTTTTTCTTTTTTATTCTGGGCCAGCTTTAGCCTGACTCCAGCTCTGAGGCCTCAGCTGCTGAAAGCAGGTATCTGGTTTGTTTAGGTTCTATAATCGAAACTCTGTATCAACTCTAGCTCTGAGATCCCAGCTCGCTGAAAGCTGGTTTCTGGGGTTTTGTTTAGCTTCTATATTTGTAACAATGTTTCAAACTGCAGGCTCAGAGGCCGGCAAGGCAGGCGGGGAACATTGGTTTCCTCCGTCACTGAAGCAAGCAAGCCTCATGTTCGGTTTAAGCTGCCTGGCTGCCGGCCGCCATCTTGGCTGGCAGTTAATTTGCATATCGCCCTGATTAGCCAATTGGAAGGGTAGTGGTCGTACGCTAATTACCATGTTTCTCTTTTATTAGATAGGATTACTGCACTGAATTTATCTTATTGTTTCTATAAAGATGGCCTTAAGGTATCTGCTTCAATAACTTACAAGTTTGGTAATAAAGACATTTCTTCTCTGTGTTAAAGATAACTAGTATTAGTTTTTAAGCTATAATTTAAATCTCTTACAAAATCTAGTGACTTGAATTTTAGTGCCAATTCTATCATTAACTATTTGCATAGTCTTTGCCAACTATATTATTTTCTCTGATTCTCAGATTCCTCATATATAAAGGGCAAGGATTATTTAGGGGAAATCTCTTCCATTTTTGAAATTCTGTTGTTGAATGATTTGTTCAGATCAAAATAGTAAATAGATAGTCATATATGTAAATTATAGTTTAGTGAGATTACAAATTTATTTTTTCTCATTAAACTTATATTATTTTTTACCTAAAAAGATAAAGTAAAAAGCCTATAACAGGGGTCCTCAAACTTTTTAAACAGGAGGCCAGTTCACTGTCCCTCAGACCATTGGAGGGCTGGACTATAGTTTAAAAAAAACTATGAACAAATTCCTATGCACACTGCACATATCTTATTTTGAAGTAAAAAAACAAAATGGGAACAAATACAATATTTGTATTTGCATGTGGCCCGAGGGCCATAGTTTGAGGACCCCTGGCCTATAACATTGGAAATGAAAATATTTTTATTTTTAAAATACCAGACCTAGGAACACATCTTCATATATTCTATATTTCTACTTCTTGACATTTCTTCCCACTGGAATAGTATCCTTTGAAAGTATCAAATTCAGTAGTTGAACTACAATTATGTTGAAGGAAGCACATATGCATTATGTGTATATGTTCAGTTATCCTTTGTTTGTTGATTTCAACATCATAAGTATGTTTAAAGTATTAAGGGGTGAAGAGGAACAAAGCAGTAGCTCTTTAAACCCACAGACACCAAAGGAAGTTAGGTAAAAGTGAGCATTTTGGTCAACAGCACACTCATGTTCCACTGTGTGGAAAATTACCATTTCTCCATTCTCTTTGAGCCCCTCTACCATTCTATCTTTGTGGTCTAACATCATAAAAACTCACCAACTCATTTTAATGGTATTAGATCAGGGTGACCTAATAAGATATTTAAAGTCAAAACTTAGAACACAAGTCTGAGTTATGTCATGAATGTTTTTATTTGATAAAATCAGAGATCATTGAATTATAAAAACATTGAAAATAAAATATTTTTGAAAAAATTTTATAAATGTCTAATTGCTTGATTTTCTTTTTTTTTTTTCATTTTTAAGGTAGAATTTTCATGTAATTAAATTCA
Organism: Myotis myotis; assembly: GCF_014108235.1. NCBI lineage: Eukaryota > Metazoa > Chordata > Mammalia > Chiroptera > Vespertilionidae > Myotis > Myotis myotis. The sequence continues at coordinate 38,676,222 of NW_023416390.1, read as the reverse complement.
CAATTTTTAGTGTAAAATCCTAGCAGTTTTGACAAACTTATACAGTTGTTTAACTACTACCAAAATCAAGATATAAAATATCCCTAACCAGTTTGGCTCAGTGGATTGAAGGGTCCCAGGTTCGATTCCAGTCAAGGGCATTCTGGTCATGGGCACATCCCCAGTGGGGAATGTGCAGGAGGCAGCTGATCAATGTTTTTCTCTCATCGATGTTTCTAACTCTCTATCCCATTCCCTTCCTTTCTGTAAAAAATCAATAAAATACATTTTAAAAAAAAGATATAAAATATTGCCATCATCCTGAACATATCTAGTTTTTATATTCTCCATTTTATTAATTACCACTATAATCTGTATAATTTCCTTTCTTCTGCTTTTCTGAACTTGACGTTATTTTTTTTTCCCCAGTGTTTTAACATGGAAGATCACATTTTTGATAGGAAATCTTCCTTCTTTTTTGATGTAGGTGTTTACAGTATAAATTTCCCTCTAAACACTTATTTTTATACCATAAGTTTTTATATATTATATCTTCATTTATATTCATCTCAAAGTATTTTCTAATTTTCCTTGTGATTTATTCTTTGACCCATTGGTTATTTAATACTGTGTTGTCTATTTTCCATATGTTTGTGAATCTTTATAGATGAATTTTGAAAGAATTGGCATCTTAACAATATTGAGCTTTTCAGTATGTTAAAATGATATATCTCTCCATGTATTTATGTCTCCTTTTATTTCTTTCATTAGTGTTTTATAGTTTTCAATGGATAGATCTTGCACACCTTTTATAAGATTTTTATTAAAGTACTTCATATTTTTGGAATTATTATAAATTGTATTTTATTTCAATTTTCTATTGTTCATATATAAACTTATGATTGATTTTGAACATTTGCTCTAGATCCTGCAACTTTGCCAAATCTACTTAATCATTTTAATAGTTTTGTCATAGTTTCTTTGAGATTATCTATGTAACAATCATGTCATATGCACCGGGCCTCTAATTATGTATAATGTTGGTTATATAATCTTTCTAGATATTCTTTATCTGATTGATGAAGTTTCCTTCTATTATTAATTTGCAGAAAGTTTTTGTCATGAACAGATGACAAATTTTGTCACAGACTTTCTGCATCTATTTTCTTTTTAGTCTATAGATACGGTGAATTTCATTGATTTATTTTTGGTTTGAATTAGTTTTGCATTTTTGAGATGTGATGCTTCACTTCGTCATGATATGTATTATCCCTTTTATGTATTGTTGGATTAGATTGATTATTGTTGCAGATTACTGTGTCTATATTTATGAAAGACATTGACCTGTAGTTCTCTAGTAATGTCTTTTCCAGTTTTGATGTCAGAGTAATTTAACGTCATAGAATTAATTTTAATTTTCTGAAAAATATTTTTATAGAGTTGGTATAATCTTTTACATTTTTGGTAGAATTCATTAATGAAGCCATCTAAGCCTGCAGGGTTTTTTGTTTGTTTGTTTTTTTGTAGGGGAGATTTTTTTTTTCATGTGTACAGCACAGCAGTTAGATAATCACATACTTTACAAAGTGTTCCCTCTGATAATTCAAATGCCCACCTGGAACCATATGGAGACTTTTTTTAAACTACAAGTTTATTTAATATATATAGGATTATTCAGGTTAATATTTATTTTTTGGTGTTTTTTATTGTATCATTAAAAGAATTTATCCATTTTTTCCTTTTTTATTTTGTACATATTTTTATTGATTTCAGAGAGGAAGGAAGAGGAATGAGAGATAGAAACATCAACAATGAGAGAGAATCACTGCTTGACTGCCTCCTGTAGGTCCCCCACTGAGTGGGATTTATCCATTTCATTTACTAAAAGTTATTGGAATAAAATTTTCATTATTCATATAATCCCATTAATAATTTGGAATTTATAGAGGTGCTCCCTCTCTTATTCCTGCAACTGGTAATATGTGTCTTCTCTAGTTTTCCCTGACAGTCTGGACAGAAGTTTATCAATTTGATAGATCTTGTAAAAAAATAACAACTACCTTTTGGGGTCATTGAAGAGCATGCTTGAGGTGTTGGAGAGAGAAGAGAAGGGACTTGCTGCAAATTTGCCCAATTCTATGCACAGGATATCACTGATAATGTGGGAGGAATGCCCTGAAAGAGAAGCTTCTGTTCACATTTTACCTAAATGGAGTCAATGATTTTAGCTTTCAAGTTTAATATGGAGAAAAATATAGCACCTTATAATCCAAAGGCAAAGAGGGTTCTATCTTCTCAAAAAAAAAAAAAAAAGAAAGAAAGAAAGAAAAGAAAAACAACAACAGCATCATAATATAATCTCTTTGAGAAGATGATTTGCTTAAAACAAACAATGAAGCAAATCACCTAAGGCCTTCTGTAAATCTAAGAGCAAACAATAACTCCACAAGGGAAAAGTTGATTGTTATTTTAGAACTCCTCAAAATCAGTGTGATCCTAGTGTTCAGGGAACGGTACTCTCTTGATAACTGTTTATTCTCTAAAAGAATTATCATACAAAGTACTTGCCATACTGAAAATTAGAGAACGTAACCATAATTTATTATGAGATAATTTAAAATTGAACTATAATAATAGAATAAATATTGCAATATTTGTAAGACACATGCAAATTAATTATTTTAAAAGAGGGGTGAATAGAGTCCCATTCCTCTCAAGACAGCATCTTCTTTGCTCAGTCCCAAACTGAAGGAGCTACCTTTTCTGATTCTTGTCCAGAAGGTTGGGAAAGATACTACATAGTCCAGGGGTTGGGGTGGAGAGTAGCACCCAGAGTCATCCATACCCTCCATGTGCAATAAGGTAGCAATTTCTCCCTCAAAATAAACCCATATCACATTGAAAATAAGTAGCCCCTTTGCTTCATGGTCTGAGGGCTCCACCTTGGAAGAGGACTGAAAGCTAAGTTTGGACCGTAGTGCAGTTGTTAGAGCAGACAATTTAATTTCCTGGGGGAAATAGTTGTAGCATTTGGGCCAGGTGATCATGGCCACGTTTCTAAAGAAGATGCAGATTGTAACTCTGAGGCCAGGGAGACCCATAGAAGAAACGGTCAGCTAGCTGAGTGTTTCCATGAGCAGCTTCCTTTCTCACTCTGTCAGTGTTGCTGCCCCTTTCCTACTTTTGGTGCAGGGTGCTTTCCCCTGAATCTGGGCGAGCCTGAGACTAAAAGAGAAGTTATTACAAAATCAAACCATACCCCCCTCGTTCTTTCTCGTGGGATACAGACTTTAGAAGCTCTGAGATTATATGGAGTCTAGCTGCCCTGCGGCCACCATCCTGCAGAGGTCATTTGGGATGATATGTAGACATAGAGATGTCCAAGGAGACCCAGTTCTTCCTGCCCCCGACTGTTTGAGTCCTTTCAGCATCAATCCAGACCTGTGAGTGAGTCTTCAGGTGTTATAACCCCCAGACCTTATTCTTAAAGAGGCCCAGGCATAGTGAGGCAGAGGCAAATGGTCCCTAGCCTGCCTTGTTCTAATTCCTAACCCACAAACTTCATAAGCATAATAAATAGTTACTTATGTCACTACATTTTGGTGTAACTTGTTGCATAGAACTAGGTAACTAATACAGGCATCTGACCTGCTGGCAGCCAAATTATAGAAAGAGGAGGTGATTTACTTTAAGAACTGTTGATAGAGACAATTAGATTTTTTCTTTCTGAAATTTTGACTTGAGATACAGTGATTCCAAGTAAGTTGTTAGTTGGAACAGGAGCATAAAGACACAGAGCAAAGTCTGTGGCCGGGTTGCGAAGACAAACAAGAGTGTGTGTAGTATGCAGAGTGGAGCATGAGACACTTAGGTGGTAATGACAAAAGACAGAGTAAAGTTAAATAACTATAATAAGAACATAAATGTCTAAGAGTGAGGGTTCTGGAGTGAGACTCTGTGACCTTGGGAGGTTACTTAAATTTCTATGCTTTAGTGTCCTCCTCTTATGTACAAATTAATGTATGGCATTTGTAACAATGTCTAATACATAGTACATGTTCGGTGTTATAATTGATATCCATGCAGCCCTTCTGCTGAGGTGCAAAGAGTTAAGAGTAGAAAGAGCCACCCTGGAAAACTGAGGTACTTCTAGTTCCCATAGTTTTTAGGGGCTCTGTAGGCTCAGCTTCCGTGGCTCCTGAGTTCCCACGAGACCTGGCTGGTTGTCTGAGAGTCTTGCCTTCCTTACCCCTGACATCTAGTCTTACTCTAAAGCACCATTAATTAAGAGAGCCGTTCTTTGTAACCAAAGATGTTATGGCTGGTAACAAGGTTCTCAGGGTATTTATAGTAAAACTAGAGGCCCAGTGCACGAATTCGTGCACATTGAAAGGAAATTAATTAGATGGTGGCCGGTGGGGCAGGACTGGGTGAGACGGGCTGGACATGCCCTGGAGCCAACCTCCTGCAGTCCCTCCCCAGCCAGCCGCACCTGGGGTGGTGCTGTGGCTCGAAGGGCACCTGCGGAGTGAGCAGGGTCCCTCCAGCAGGTGGGGTCCCTTGGCCTGGCCTGCGGGGATCGGGCTGAAACCGGCTCTCCGACATCCACCGAGGGGTCCCGGGGGCACTCTGCAAAGTTGCTGTCGTACAGGGAGTGGAACGCAAACGCAAGTGTGCAGTAAACCAGATGTGGGGCCGACAGTGCCCCAGCAGCAACATAACCCACGGCTGAAGGCAGAATTGTGCAGCCCCACAGGAATTGGGCTCCCTCCTCTCTGGTTTCAGGGTGTGTCACCCAAGAACTGCTGCTGCCAAGTCACTGCAGCTCACCAGTTCCTACATTGAGCATCTGCCTCCCGGTGGTCAGTGTGCGTCATAGCTACCGATCAGAGGGACACAGCATATTAGCCTTTTATATATATAGATGTGTGTGTGTGTGTGTGTGTGTGTGTGTGTGTGTGTGTGTGAGTGTGTGTGTGTATGTGTATCTGTTAGCCACCAGATAGATGAATAGACAGATCTCCCTATTTACATGACTGAGGTCCCCTTTCTCTTTTGCAAACCCCTGTGAATTTGAAATATTTAAAACTTCTTTTTAAAAAAATATATTTTATTGATTTTTTTACAGAGAGGAAAGGAGAGGGATAGAGAGTTAGAAACATTATGAGAGAGAAACATCGATCAGCTGCCTCCTGCACATCCCCCACAGGGAATGTGCCCACAACCCAGGTACATGCCCTTGACTGGAATCAAACCTGGGACCCGTCAGTCTACAGGCCAACGCTCTATCCACTGAGCCAAACCGGTCAGGACTAAAACTCCTTTTTAATACGGTGTTTAATGCCTCTCTGATCACTGAGCTCTAAGCTCCATAGGGACGATGGCTGTCTTTTGCTCACAGCTGGATGACCAGAAGCTAGCTCTAGGGAGAGTTCCCTGGCTCCCCTGATGTCTGTCCTGCAGAGCTGACAAGCCGGGGACTTTTGATCCCATACATCTCCCGGGAAATGCTTAGGAAATTGGAGGAGCGTTGGGTGTTGGTTCTTTGACCTGGTAGGCAAGCAGGCTTAGAGCCAGCCTCTCCAGAGCAGCCCCGAGACAGAGAGTTTATATAAAAAGTTGGGAATAACAAAATTGAGCATTTCTAAGGATCTGACAGTCTCCTCTCCCCAGTGGGCATCCCCTGGGCTCTAAGCTTGTGCTCCACGGGGAGTCTCCCACTCTGTCCCCAGCCCCGGGGAAGCGGTTTGTTCTCTGCCTGTACCTTTTTGGCTCTTGGCACCTTTCTTTCTGTCATTATCTGCCCTGTGACAGCCTTGCACTAGGATGGATGTGGACAGAGAAAAAAAACAGTATATGTTTGTGAACTCACCAACCGCTAAGGAGGTTTCTTTAAAACAAAACCAGAGTGCTGTAGACATTGCAGCTGAGGTTGGGTAAACTCACCTTTCCATTCTGCTCCCTTTATCCATTTTCTTACAGTTGCAAAAATTCCTCATATAGCGGAAAGCATCCTCCAGATTTCCCCAAGCAGTCTGCTTTCTTTGAATAACACCCCATGCGTAAAGAATACAGCTAACCACAAACAAAGCACCAGAATTAGCGTGTAGCTGAAAAGTTCCATCTTGGAGCTTAGCTAAGCAGATCCAGTGAAGTGCTCTGTGTCTACTTCCAGCCTTGTTCCTGGGCAGGGGAGATGTAATCTGGCCACCTACTGCCTACATTGTACTCAGGAGTGGAAGGTGGGAGCAGTCACGCTCTTTCGCATTTTGGTCAAATCTCTGTGCATTTCTGTTGGGTTCAAAAGGAGAGATTGCCGAATGTGGAGTCTAATGCAAACCTGACTTTGCTTCAGGAAAACCCTCTACTTGGAAGCGAGAACCCTGGCTCCCTTCATGGGGAGAAGCAGCCACAGAGATGAGGAGCAGCTTGTGCTGGGACCTAGGGAAATCCTTTGGCTCGCTCCTCTGGGCCTCAGTTTTCTCTTCTGTGTAGTGTTTCATTCAGCCCCTTGTTTTTATACTTTTATTAAACTATCCAAATACACAGGAAAGTAGAAAAATGGTGCAGTGGCCACCCATCCATACATCATCTGGGTTTAATAATTTCTACCATTTTGCCATATTTGCTTCATCAATGCATCTATATCTCTTAATTTTGCCAAGTCATTATATTTTATAGAAATCAGGACATTTCATCCTTCTCATCATGCTTTGTAATCTCTCTCAAAGAAACATGTTACAAAATATTATGCTCAAAATATGGCATTGATGCGATGATTCTGTGAAGTTTATTTATTGGTTTATTCAGCCACTAATTTATGCATCAAATATTCAGTGACCACTGGGGAATCACAGGTAACCCCTTAAGTAGCTGTCCTTAAGCAAGCTCATAGGAGCAAAATTCTAGACTAATACAGAGAAATGTTACAAAATGGACAGTATTGTATACATGGGAACCCATCAGGGAAGGAATGTATCTTCTGATTCATATAATTTTTGCCTCCCCCCCCCCGCCCCCCCCCCCACATTCCTTGAGGAAGGAGAGAGGAGGACTGGTCCTAGCTTCATCAGCTAATACAAAAACACTCTCTGTAGTCAAGCTTATTGTCCCCACTCCCCATTTTTAATCTAATTCAGGGGAAGTGAAGAATGTTATGAACTTCTTTACTTCTGAATCCTCCTCTGTATTAGTCAGGGTTCTCGAGAGAAACAGAACTAATAGGGAAGGTGTGTGTGTGTGTGTGTGTGTGTGTGTGTGTGTGTGTGTGTGTGTGTGTGTGTATGCGCACGCGGGCGCATGCATATAAAATAAAGAATTGGCTCATACAGTTATGGAGGCCAAGAAGTCCCATGCTCTTCAGTCCAAAGACCTGAGAATTTGAAGAGCTGATGGTAGAAATTCCAATTCAAGTACAAAGGCAGGAGAAGACTGATATCCCAACTTGACCACAAGGCAGAGAATGAATTCCTCCTTTCTCGGCCTTTAGTTCTATTCAGGCCTGCAACAGATCAGACGAGGCCCCCCCACACTGGGGAGGGCATTCTACTTAACTCAGGCTACTGATTCAAATGCTAATCTCATTCAGAAACACCCTTACCATCAAACACACAGGAATAATGTTTAACCAACTATCTGGGCACCACTGGCCCAGTCAAGTTGACACATGAAATTAACAATCACATCTACCTTCCTCCTCTCCTCCTCTACCTCCTTCTTCATCACTACCTTAGATTGGGGTTCCCTAGAAGCAGGACCTCAGATGAGGACTTGTAGAAAAGTGGTTTACTAAGAAATGCCCTCAAGAAAAGAACAGAAGAGGAGCGGACAGTGGGACTGGGAAGGTGAGGAGTCCAAATGCAGATACAATAGGAGGCAAAGTTCCAGTGGTTCCAGGGTGGTGGACTTTGTCTCAGTCCCATGAAGACGCTCCGGAGGCATGTGGTCCCCCTCAGAGTGCCTGGGTCTTGGAAATTAGGGTCTTTGTACCCACCCAAGTTCATGGCCTTGGGCTGTACATGGAGGAGATAAATCTCCTGGTACGTTTTGTTCTCTGTCCAGCAGGAAAAGTAGGCTTTGCCAGCCTAAGGGTAGCCCTCTGATGATGAGGTGTCTCGGGTGTGACTTTTGGAAGTGAAAGCACCATATTCAGGAAAATCTAATGGGACTTGAGGGAGTGGCACAGATATGTGCCACAATTGTGATGAGAATTCTTAGCAATGATCACGATAACTCAGTGTCGTCAAGGGCTCATGTCTGAGATATCAGACTGTGTGCTTTCCAGAAATAATATTATTCAGTCTTCACAACAAATGTAAGGAAGTCAGTATAATCTCCATTCTATAGGTGAGAAGGCTGAGGCTCAGAGTGAGTAAATGAACTGTAGGAACAGCAAGGGATGGACACCATTCTCCTCTCCCCAAACGCTATCTGTCCTTTGCTTCATATCCTTGCCCACCACCCAAAATTATCCAGGGAAAATATTATTACTAGCCATGCAAGATAATGAATAGAATGCCAAATTTCCATTTATGGAAGAGAAAAATCTGTTTCATTTTTTATAGTTATACTCTCATGTATCTTATTAACTGTCCGAGGCATAATTCTGAGTCAATTAAAAGTAAACTACTGATGAAGAGAAAGTAGGTCTAAGCTCCAAACAAGCATGGCTTCAATGTCTTTGAAAGTTTATTTTTTTAAAGCTACTTGCAAGGTACTTGGCTAATGGAGTGTTTTTACACCCATATTTACACTCCGGTTTTCAGAAATTTGTTGAATATAAAAGAAGTCTTTAGATGACAGATGTAGTGTAATTTTTCAGTAATAAGACAGCATTTTCAAATTTAGCCATTCACTACTAAGTGTAAAGAACGTGGGGGGGGGGGGGGAGATGGGGAGGAGGAATTGTGTTTAAGTCATAAATGCTGGGAACTTCCTGTGCTGGTGAGTCATATAACTTCACTTCCTGAAGGCTCTCAAAGGGACAGCTGTGTGTATTTCAAACAAAAATAAATAGGTTTGTATACTTTACTACTCCAGGGTAGCAATTACTGTGCCTCCTTCATTAAAAATGCCTATATGTGAAGATATAATTAGCAGATTTAGGAACCTTTATGTTCCTAACCTTTTCTGTCGTGATAGTTTTGTAAAAGAAATACTCTCAAAACACAACTTACTCCTCTCTCCTATATGTTAATTTCGAATGTGTCTTAGAAAGGGATGTAATTCAACCAAATTACAGCATTGCTCTAGAATGGATTTCCGGTTGTTTTCATTAGTGATTTCCTCACCCAGCGTCATTCAATTAATATTTTCAGTTGATAGAACTTCTCAAAGAATAGAACAATTGCAAAATTGACATCTCCCACATTAGAGCTTCTCAATTATAGCTGTAGAGAGAAATTAGAAGTTTGATAAATTTGCACAAATCCACAATATTGAATATGTTAAAAAGTTACTCTGAGAATTCTTTCTTATTAATTTTCACCTTGTATTTTAACATGTTTGGTTTCTTTTTCGTGTTTAGCATTAGTTTACATAGAGGATTGCACTTTAAGGAATGCTTTAGGGAATGCAAGTGCATACACAGTTAAAGTTACCCTGCCATGGTGCTGAGATGAATTCATATGGTAATTAGGGGAAAGAGAGCTTGAAGCTCTAACTGGCCTTCTTCTAATCACCTTCATTATGAAAAACAGAGCTAAAATAGGTTATCATCTTTGTTTTGTGAGTATGTGTGTTTTCTGTTAATCCTGATCTGAGGATATTTTTTCCATTGATTTTTAGAGAGAGAGAGAGAGAAACATGGATGTGAGAGAGACACATTAATTGATTGTATCCTGCTCCTGCACACACCTTGGGGCCATGGATCGAGCCTGCAACCCAGGTACATACCCCTGACCTGGAATCAAACCCTTGACCCTTGGGTGTATGGGCCGACACTCTCACCAGTGAGAAACACTGGCCAGGGTGTGAACATGTTTTTAATTTAAAAAGAAAGTAAGACTTCTAGAAATCTCAATAATGCAGATTCATAGAAGAGTAGCCCTTTCAACATAAGACCCTTGAACTTTTTGACATGTTTGTTTGTTTCTGGTCTCTGATGAGTGGTGGTTCCTGTTTTCACATAGTGGTATCATATGTATGTGATTTTGCAAGGAACCCATCCGCCTCCCCTTCCTCTCCTTCCCCCCCCCCCCCCCCCCCCCCCCCCCTGCCACACACACACAGTTCTTTGTATCCAGTGTCCAACCCCAGGGAATCTCTATTCCTAGAACCACCCTTTTCTTTTCTCCACTCCCAATAACCCAGCTGAATCTCCTCAGGGAGTGAAGGAAATGATTTCAAGATTCTCTGAGACAAGGGATTAAAAAACCTGTTTACTAGCTAGACATCTGAAATGGGTAAGTATGTGAAAAAAATTAGTCAGTTATTTAGCATATACTATATCTTTTGTCTCCACCCACAGTACTTTACTGTGAGGGCTTTACCTTCCACGCATCATATCCATACCAGTCCCTCAATCGTTTCCCCTCTTCCTTACTGGTCTGGGAGTCACCTGGATGGAGCTGAACGAGACAGAGTTCTGGCTGATCCCCAAAGCCATACCACACAGGATGGCCTGGTGCCCACATCCCTTGATCTGTACAAATGCCACATGTGCAGCAAGACCACAGCTATCAGGAGGGCATAGATAATACTGTAGTAATTCTGTATATGGTCCCTCTCCACCTCAGCAAAGAGAAGTCAGTTTTAGACCAAAAAAAGCTATATAAATCCTTCCTGTTTTCTAATCCATGGATTTCCTCACATTAATACTCTAACATTTTTACTGAGTTAAAAATCCCTTTTCTTTAAGGATAAGGATTGAAATTTTAAAACATTTTCAGTTGAAAATCTTGGGGTAAAAATTATAGTAATGAGAAAAAGGAGTAAAAAGGTGAAACATGTGCAAAACAGATGTTACACTCATAATTTCATGCCAGAACAAATTACAAATCAGGACCTCACTTTGTGATTTAGGTGATGTACACTCTATACAGATATGTATAGGCTGAAAAACATTCTCCATGCAAAACTGGGCATTTTTACAATTCTGGGGACCTACTTTCTAAATGCAACCAGGCTTAATTATTAAACTAAAATATCTTCCTTTTTTGTGGAGATTGCCTATAAACCTTGATGTTAGCACTGCATGGGAATAAAAAGAACTGTAAGGCCCATGAATGAAATGGAAAACTATGAATAGAAAACTTGAAAACATTTTCATAAGAAATAGTGAAATACAAAATATAATAATTAATAAATAATGATACAAGAGTAGCCTTTCCATTTAACATACTTACAACTGTAAACTTACTTTTGCCCACCCCTTTATGCCTTTAGTGTTTGGTGATGTAAAATGTATTAAAATGCATAGGTTAAGTTTAAGGCACTTTGTTAGAACACTGGTGGTTCTTACAGTAATAAAAATATAAAAGAAACAGTTTGGATGGAGAGATGCAGCTTTTAAACCCCAGTTTCAAAATGACAGAGACTCCCTAGTGTAGATATCCATACGTCTTTAAAAAATGTGACATAAGCATCTCCACCTCAAGGGGATTTCAATGTAATATGATACATTTAAATTAATATCCTATTGATTTCAACTATTCTTCATAACCATCGTCATTAAACAAGAGTAGGTGCCTTAATTTGGGGTCTAAGAGTATTCCCAAGGATCTATAGATGGGTCTTGAGAGTCCCTGACTCCTCTAAAATTGTATATCATGCCTATTTATTTGTATTTTTTTAGAAGAAAGTGTGTATCATACATTCTCATGTGGGTTCATGACTTTTCAAACATTAAGAAAGTGTGTTGGAGGAGATAGAGCTCCAACAGTAGGAGATAAATCGATTTATCTTAAATAAAAATGAACCCATACAACCCACAAAGCTGTGCAAGTAGCCAAAGTGTAAAACAAATTAAGTGCTGTATTTATGTCTTCAAACAAGTCAATACAACAACTCCAGTAACACAGTTTTTATTTGGATGGCTATGTTAGAAATTCAAGCTATTTGTCATCAGACACCCTCTCTTTACAACTGGAACAATTTAAAGAGCCATGGGAACCAAGAGTAAGTTGCACTGTGTTGTACACCATTGGCAATTACTCCAGAAAGAGCTGGGAAGTGACAGGAAATGAGAAATAAATATGTGCTCAACCTGATGATCAAGGGACACTGACATGAATAAAATGAAGAAATCAGATTAAGTACCAGGTTCTGGGTTGCAGAGTACCTAACTAAATTAAATGCAATTCAATTCAATTCAGATATCATTAACATGAACTATTAATATTAATTATTTACCTATTAGCATAGGTTCCTGGTGAGAAAAATGAAAACTTGAAACATGGCCATGTTATAATTTTTCTTGTTTCAACAACAAAGATAGCTTGAAAAAATAAGTTAAGAACTTAAAATTTGGGCTTTGTAACCCAGTGATGAGGATGTGAGCAAGCAACAACCATAGCGGGGTGGATTTGCATTATGTTAATTTAGCTACATTGGAAATAACTTCCCCAGAAATCCTTGCCTACCTACTTCCAGGTTAATGTGAGAGGCAGTTGACATTCTGCGTAAGATTTGGTCAGTGGAAGTGAAGGAAAGGCAGGGATATTGTATATCAATGCATATTTATTTCTATTTTTTAGAGGAAAGTGCATATCACACATTCTCATGTGGGTTCATGACTTTTCAACATTAAGAAACGGTGTTGGAGGAAACAGCTCCAACAGTAGGAGACAAGTAGATTTATCAGAAATAAAAATGAACCATACAACCCACAAAGCTTTGTTCTTTTCTGTTTGGAAGGTAGTTCAGAGCTCCATGCTCTGCCAGCAACTGTTGCATGTTGCTGCTGTTTGCTGGCTCACCTGTGGGTGTGGGGCTGTGGTGGCCTGCAGCTCCTGCCAGATCTTCATCTGCTCTAACTCCTGAGCCAGCTCCTCTGCAGGACACCCACATCATCAAAACTGGAGGCTGTGAGCGACTGACTTTGGTTCCAGTATATCCTTGCTCTCTCCAATTCAGGCCCATCTTTCTTTCCTTCCTGCCATCTTCAGGCCTAGCACCAGATACAGAAGCAAAGATTGTATCACCAGCTCCCACATTTGCGTAAGGTCAAACCTCCATTATAAAACTATTGTTTGTGTCATTCATAATGGTTCTGCTTTTCTAGTTGATGTTATATACCCTTATGTACCCATATAACCAGAGGGATATACCCAGCAAAAGAATTTGGGATAAGGGATCAATTATTGAAGTCAGAAGTAAAATTCTCGTACTTTTTCAAAATTTTTACTTGCTAAACCATTTCCCATGCTAATTTGTTAAAATTTATAAAATAAAAAAGTGTTTTAAAGTAGTTTTGTACTTTTTTGGGCTTAGGAAGTAATTAGAAATAACAAAAACTCTTATGGATCAGGTTTAATTTCCATCACTTTTTCATAATAGATGCTCTCTTGTAACAGTTAGTAGTGCCAGGGAAAATTGAGGATCTGTCTGGAGTCACTCTCTAGAGTCTAGACTCTTTATTTCTTTAAGTTGACTAGGAAGGACAGTGATCTTTTTAGAAAGAGAGGTCATACTTTATTAAATGTAACTGGTCAGAGCTAACATTTATGTAATTAGATAACTATCTTATACCTATTAGTCGCCTTATCTGCTTTTGAAAATGTTTCTAGGAGTAACTAAATACCACATTGGCCCAGTAAAAAAAGGTTTAGGAAGAGAATGATGGAATGAATTAAAGTCACTGGGTCTTAGGGAAGGATTTGTTACCTGGAATAAAAATCAACTCAAATTAGATTTAGTTAAGAAGAATTTATCAGAGATGTAGATTTTCTTATCATAACCTAAAGGTAGTAATATAGCTCTCTTTGTCTCTTCTTTCCTGTCTCCCTTCCTTTCTCCTTGATCTCGTAATACTTTGAAATGAACCTGTTACTCATCTTTTTAAAAAATATATTTGTATTGATTTCAGAGAATAAGGAAAAGGGAGAGAAAGATAGAAACATCAATGATGAGAGAGAATCATTGATCGGCTGCCTCTTGCACATCCCACACCCAGGATTGAGCCCGCAACCCAGGTATATCCCCTGACCAGGTATCAAACTGTGGCTACCTGGTTCATAGGTCAACGCTTAACCACTGAGCCACACCAGCCATTTTTAGGTTGCATGGCCTTCCAGCATGAGTGACTCTGACCAACTGGCCAGTGTCTCTTGACCCAATCTTGGGAATATTGATTGTGAGAACTTAGCCAATGGATTGACTATGTTAAAGGAGAGCTTTCATTCTTGGTCCAATCAACCAAGGGCAAGAACAAACTACAAAAATGGCTGCTAAGTGACACTGGAGGATCTTCTCAAGGAAAATGATATGGGCTAGGCAGGTATCCTGAGATAGTTCCTACTGTACAATGTTTTCTTCAATACTCAGTTGAAAGCAATTGGAGTCAATTGCTGTTCTTAAGCAGAGAATCAGGGCACCTTTTAGCTCCATCATATTCATACATAGAAAAAACTTATTTCTACTCTAAACATGAAGATTACTTAGATCATATTTTTAAAGCATTGAGCTTTTTAGTAATAAATACTACATAAAGATATAGCCATTGTAAATCTTTCAACATCTTTTATTGTCTTGAAAGGCCAATGAAAAAAACGTTTATTCTAGAAAAGCTGTTTGACCAATCAGAAATAAAATATTCAGGCCCTCCATTTTCACTATGTGATCATGATAAATAAGTAACAATAATTGTAAGAGATTTTATAATGTATCTCATCCACCTGGGGTTTACTTCTTCTTTCTGAGTAATAAGAAAATGTTATGCTCCCTCAATGTTCATGTAAAGAAAATATTTCTTTTAACATTGAGCCATAAATAAAATAAATTAGACACTTCTGACATGCATGAAAATTAGCACATTGGGGTTTAGAAATTATAATGTATAAGAAGAATAATGAAATTGCAGAGTGCTGAAAGTAGAAGAGAGTTTAGGAAACAGTGATTAAATGGTTCAATCCAACGCTTTTAATTTCCAGATTTGGGATTTGAAGGTTAGTGGAAATTAGGTAGCTTTCTGTGAACTAGTTTATATTTAAACTAGTACTGGACTTTGTAATCCCAAATACAACCAAAATAGCAAAATCTTGACTTTACAAGTATATCAGTGAAATTAAAACTTTCATATCTTCTTTTTCTCCTTTCAGCATTATTGTCCACCCAGTAATTTATCAATATAACCATACAGCTTAATGATGTGACAGAGAAAAATTGGTTGAATCTTCCCTATGATTAGAGAAAATTATTCTTTTGCACATAGAGACTTTTTTATCGTAAGGTGGTGCATAGGATATGTTTTTAATAAAATTAATTGAAAGTGATAGTCTTAAGGATTCTCACAACATTTATTGACATAGTTGGCCATATCTTTGACTTTTACAAAACCAGAATTGTAGATTTCAAGGGTGAAGAGAAGATTGAGAGAATAGTACAAGGCTTAATTTCCTACACATATTGGCACTGAATACCAAGGGCAGGAATCATATTTAATTTACTGTACATGCCTGAAATATTAGAGATGCTGGCAAGAACAGAGAAAAAGAAACTGGAGCTTTAAAGTGTTCATTCAGAAAGAATCATAACTCACTATTTTGAAGTTACATGAGCCTGAAATATTATCACTCTATGATGGTCCTTGTCAAAGGGTAACATTAAAAAGTTCTAAGATTTAGAGTAAATGAAACATAAACCTAAGAGGCTAGCTAGTTGTATCCGTATGTCAGGGGAAATTGGCGGGAGTCATTTTAACATTGAACTATGTGCAATTGTTTGTGTATTGTCCTTTCTCCCCCACAGACACATTCTGGTTGCCTTCCCAATGGTCAAGTCTCCTGGCTCATTTGTGAACTTAAATTTGATCCAGGGAAAGCCTTTTATGTCTATTATATCACATTCTGCTTTCGTTTGATTTATTAAATGCATTAAGCACAGTGAAATTTCCTATGAGAGCTAGAACATATTAATAAACTTACTTTAAAACTATGTTTATGTTGTGAGTTATAGAATTGCAAATTGTCAAAGACATAAGGGATCATGGCAAAGGAGCACACAGTTGCTTGGAGTCCACACATTTCTCCAGCACCTCGCTTGAAATCTGGCAATTTCCCTGAAAGAGCCCATAGAGGAAGCATATAGAAAGCAACTCACAGCACATATTGGAACAGATGTGCCTATGGAGTGAAGTGCCAAATCGAGGAAGGTATTAATAGAGAATGTGAACACTGGAGCAACTTCTGAACTTGATTCAGAGACTGACCACACTTTCATCCAATTTTTATCATCTGTCTTATTGACGGGAGGAAGAAGTTTTACTTGGGACCAACACTCGTCCCTTTAAAATGTGAGCTAATGGATGCATGTGAAGAGCAATACAATTGCGTACCTCTTTTATTAGTTGATGGATTTAGAAGGTTGTAAAACAATATTTAGCAGCCACAGCAGCTTGCATCAATAGTGAGCAGGTCACTTAACTTTTCTCTGCATCAGTGTCTTTAAACAACTCAATTACTGGTCCAAAAAATACTGATTGTCCACTAAGTGTGAAGCATTTTGCTAATCCATAGGATGAAGGAGTGAGGCAAGTGATGAGAGGTCAGAATGGAAGGGTATGCAGATGCCAGATTTTAAAGGGTTTCGTGTGACATACTAAGCAGTTAGGATTTACCCTTTTTGGTCTGTTAGGTGTCACTAAAGGACTCTAATCAGGCAGGGACATGATTAGGCCTGGCTCTTAGACGTAACACCATGACAGTCGTATGCAGGATGGATGGAAAGAGCTAGACTCAGGAGACAATAGTAATTAATTGGACTGGAGATGATGGTAGAGCCTGAACAATGGCCATGTCAGTGGTGATGGAGAGAAAAGGATGGGTTTGAGAAATTGTTAGGAAGTTCAAGCAGTCCGAATTTATGATTGATTAGATGTGAAAGCTAATAAAGCAGCATGACTTGATAGTGATTGATAGGATGGTAGTGATTTCTGGCTTGTGCAAAGTGGGCATTTGTGGAATTTGCATAATCTTAATTCACTTTTATAATGAGAAGTAACTGTTAAAGAAGATGGTTAACTTTGTCTATCAAATTGTATCTGTAAAGCAAGGAAGTGCATTTTCAGACTGCATATGTAATGCAAGCAAGGTTAAAACTGGTTTCTGTTGTTTCACTTTTGCTAATAAATAGCTTAAGAAAACTGGTATAAATTGCCAGGCTTTATGGTTCATATTTATAAGAAGAGCCTTCACTTCCCTATGGAAATGAGTAATGGCTTTTTACAAAATTCCATACAACGCTTTGAGGCCTAACATGACATGCCTTGATAGACTAGAGCATCTGAAAACTCAGTTTCTAACTCCAGAGAACAAATGCTGGAAAATAGAACTGATGGATACTTGACTTAAACTAATTCCTTAAATATGTAGCCATGTATATTATGTCATTTATTGCTGAACTCTCTCAGCACTTAGAAATATGAGCCCTGAATAGCCATGTACAGGACCACCTGTCTTCATGGCAGTATTCCAAGAATCCACAGTCTGGTTGGTGCTTACCACTCACAGGAGAGGTAGATGGTCACCTTCTACTTGCCATTCTCAGATTCACTTTTTCAAAGGAGAGTATTGCAAGAAGCTAACTTTATGTTAAGGCAGATATATCAGAGTGTGCTTTGGGCACTTGGCAGCTTAGAATTAGGTGTTTGAATCTGAGGGGAATCAGGTAAGGTACACTCTCCATAGATATTTTGTAACATCTCTTTCAGCTGTCTGCCCTTGGAGTGGAACACATTATGAGTTGGTTAGTGATGAGGTAACCCAACAGTGAAGCAGACCAGGGATATTGCATTTTACTCTAGACTGGTTAAGTATTAGGAGAGTAATTTTTTGTTGTTGTTTAATTGGTAGTTGTTTCTTTGTTTTTTAAGTTGATTTTTGGGGGGCAATTTCCTTTCTCACAACTGTAAACTGAGCTCCTGAATTGTTCTGGTATCTAGTAAAAAGAAGAAGTCATGATCTCTAGTGGAATGAGTATTAGCTATGTTTGTAAGAGACAGATATCAACTACTGAAGATGGAACATGAAGGCTGATATATTTCGCTTAGCATAATGCTCTCCAGTTCCATCCATGCTGTTGCAAATGGTAAGAGTTCCTTCTTTTTTACTGCAGCATAGTATTCCATCGTGTAGATGTACCACAGTTTTCTAATCCACTCATCTGCTGATGGGCACTTAGGCTGTTTCCAAATCTTAGCTATGGTGAATTGTGCTGCTATGAACATAGGGGTGCATATATCCTTTCTGATTAGTGTTTCTAGTTTCCTGAGATATATTCCTAGAAGTGGGATCACTGGGTTAAATGGAAGTTCCATTTGTAGTTTTTTGAGGAAACGCCATACTATTCTCCACAGTGGCTGCACCAGTCTGCATTCCCACCAGCAGTGCACGAGTGTTCCTTTTCCTCCACATCCTCTCCAGCACTTGTCCTTTGTTGATTTGTTGATGATAGCCATTCTGACAGGTGTGAGATGGTACCTCATTGTTGTTTTGATTTGCATCTCTCAGATGCTTAGTGACTTTGAGCATGTTTACATATGTCTCTTGGCCTTCTGTATGAAGAGCATTATGCTAAGCGAAATAAGCCAGTCAGAGAAGATACTATAAATATCACATGATCTCACTCATTTGTGGAATATAATGAACAACATAATCTGATGAACAAAACTAGAACCAGAGTCATAGAAGCATCAAATAGACTGTCCAACCTATGAGGGAAGGTGGGGGGTGAGGAGGTAAGAGATCAACCAAAGGACTTGTATACATGCATATGAGCATAACCAATGGACACAGATTGGCAGGGGGGGCTGAGGGGGTTGGGGATGAGTAAGGGCATGTGCTGGGGGTTGGGGGCGGCCGGGGAGAGGTCAATGGGGGAAAGAGGAGACTTATGTAATATGTTAAATAATAAATAATTTAAATTAAAAAAAGACTGATATATCACAATTCTTTGTTTATGATTCAAATAATCACACTGTCAAAAGTGATAGAATTTACTGGCTTCTTTAATATCACAATGTTTGACATTTACAACATACCATAGTGGTTAGTGGTTAGTATATGAGATTAAAGTATGACCTAGGACCAAGCTTTAAAAACCCTCATCTGACATTTACTAGCAGTGACACAGTTATTTAACCCCTCTAAACTTCCATTTCTTCATTCATAAATACAGAAATGATTATAGCAATCTCACCTGATAATTGAGCTCAAATGTAAATATTCAATAAATTGTTGCTAGTTAGTACTATTACAGTATTAGTAGAATAGAAAATCCTTCTTTATTGCACAAAATACTTGAATTATTTTAAAATCTTAAGAATAAAAAATAGAAGATAAGAATAATTATTATTTTTTAGTATATAAGAGAGAATAAAAAGAGAAGCCAGAGTGAGTGTGTGTGGGTATATCTGTGTGGATTTATGTTGGATGCCTATGTTTATAAACTGTTAGGACTAGCATAGTTAACTTCATTTGAGATTTCAAAATTGAGCTTCAAATTTGGATTTAAGATTCCTGACTGCCAATTAAAAATAGGAAGGAATATGTTCAAGTTATATAACTTTTCAGTATCTATATGGAAAAAGTATAGCAATTATTTAGGCAAACTAGTCTTCCTTAATAATTTTAAAAGGGATTTTTTGTGAATATTTATATACAGAAAATTTCATGATTGGGTAGGTCATGTTTTCAAAAGTATATCCCTGAAACAAAAATAGTAATGTGTTGTTTTTTGTTTGATCCTTTGGCAAAAGTCTTATTTTAAAATTTTGTTTTATTAATTACAATTTTCAAGGACCATTTTTCCCTTCTATGCCCTCTTCCACCTCTACAGAATGATTAGTTTTCAGGCATGTTGGTCAGGTGCAAGGTTAAACAATTAAAAGGGTTTCCTAAACCCTAGAAGACCTTGTTTATACAACTCACCTGAAGTCTTATAGGAAACACTGATTATCACTCTAGCCCTATTGGATCAGAATTAGGGCAGGGGACATCATAGGGAATCTGTATTTTTTAAAATATATTTTTATTGATTTCAGAAAGGCAGGGAGAGGGAAAGAGAGATAGAAACATCAATGATGAGAAAGAATCATTGATTGGCTGCCTCCTGCACACCCCTCACTGGGAATTGAGCCTGCAACCCAGGAATGTGCCCTGACGGGGAATCAAACCATGATCTCCTGGTTCATAGGTTGATGCACAACCACTTAGCCACACTGGCTGGGCAGGAATCTGTATTTTTTATAAGAATGCTCGGTGATTCTTGCATTCAGACAAGTTGTGAAACAATGGACTAAGTCTCTTCTTGGAACCATTTTGGAAATGAACTTTGCTTTATAAATTTATTATTCTATATCCCCACACCCTCAACCTTTCAGAACCACAGAACAATTTATATATTCTTCATCAAAACATGATTGCCAACACTTAATTGCTTTACTTCTTTTGCTCACAGAATTTATCAGATTACAATCTACATAGTTTTCTACACAGTAAGACTTTTTGTCACAATAGAACAGTGATGGCAAACCTTTTGAGCTTGGCATGTTAGCTTTTTGAAAAACCCTAACTTAACTCTGGTGCTGTGTCACATATAGAAATTTTTTTATCTTTGCAACCATAGTAAAACAAAGACTTATATTTTTGATATTTATTTTATATATTTAAATGCCATTTAACAAAGAAAAATCAACCAAAAAAGTCAGTTTGCGTGTCACCTCTGACACGCGTGTCATAGGTTCGCCATCACTGCAATAGAACTTGTGAGTACATTTTTCACTAGCAACTCCTGTGGTCTAGGGGTCATGTTGCTGAGCCCTAAACTTAACATTTAGAAAATATAGAAGACTAAAAAAAAATCTGGTTAATTCAGGATTTATACATTTAATACATTGAGATATGTCTGTTAATTTTCCCCCTTAAACAATGGATATAGGGTATAAGATACTGGAATAATTGCACAGGCTGTCTTCTTTTTGTTATCCATTTAAGTACTACCAAATGTCAAATAGTTATTTACTAGATTTTGCAAATATTATTTTTTAAACGTGTGATGTTTTAATTTGACATGTAAAAATTCACTCTCAGATCTTTCATTTCCAGGGGTGAGCAAACTTTTTGACTCGAGGGCCACATTGGGCTCTTAAACTGGAACGGAGGGCCGGAACAAAAGCATGGATGGAGTGTTTGTGTGAACTAATATAAATTCAAAGTAAACATCATTACATAAAAGGGTACGGTCTTTTTTTTTTTTTAGTTTTATTCATTTCAAACGGGCCGGATCCAGCCCGCGGGCCGTAGTTTGCCCACGGCTGATTTACACCAACCAAAGCTGATGTTCCTATAGGCTCAATTAGCAACCAGTGCTATAGAAATGGTAGTTCCAGCCCTGACCAGTTTGGCTTAGCAGATAGAGCGTCAGCCTGCGAACTCAAGGGTCCCAAGTTCGATTCCTGTCAAGGATATGTACCGTGGTTGCAGGCGCATTCCCAGTGGGGAGTGTGCAGGAGGCGGCTGATGGATGTTCCTCTCTCATCGATGTTTCTAACTCTCTATCCCTCTTCCTTCCTCTCTGTAAAAAATCAATAAAATATATTTTTTTAAAAAAGAAAAAAGAAATGGTAGTTCCATCTCTGAATCTTATATGAAGAAACACAAACTGAAATATCTTCCTCTTCAAAGTGATGTTTTCTTTTATAGATCTACCTTTAACTGTTGTTAAATAATCTTTGGCCATGTAAAAAAAAAACATTTATTTTTTACAAAATACTTTGGCAAAGTAATGTCAGGAGAATACAACCTCTCTCATATCTCTATCCCATAACGTATTTTAATGTAGGTGTTCTCTGTTCTTGTGTGTGTGTGTGTGTGTGTGTGTGTGTGTGTGTGTGTGCTGTTTTTAATTTTTTTTTTCCTGCTTGTGGATAATAAGAATGAACTCATTCTTTGTGTCTACTTTATTTTGTATTAAGCAAGAAGGAAAGTAGCTAGACAATATTTAGTTACTCAATATCTCCTTATTTTGTGACCCAGCACTTTTTAGTGATGAGAAATCATATTTCATGTAACTTTTCAAATTATATTTACTGAATACATGAGAGGCAGCTTTTAAGGACTCACTGAGAAGTTGAGACATGTTGTTTAAGTATAATATGCTCTTAAAAAATATAGTCCTGTTACCAGCCATACTTCCCATATCCTTGAATATTCCATCAAAAGCATTTTAGCAGCATATTCCTGGAATACACTGCAGGAATTTACTAAAGAAACACTGCTTTTTATAGTTTAATACACACTTGCATGGTAGGGTTACTATTTTCAAGAAGGTAATTTGCTTCCAAATAATGAATCCTTCAATCTGCTGTTTTTATTTTCAAATTCATATGTTTCTGTATGTGATTTCAGCATAATGCTGTTGGGCTTTTTTATATTTTTTGAAAACTATAATCAATCTTTTTCACTAAGATATCCTTATTAAAGGAATCCTTGAAACATAGCCATCTGACAGTTGGAGGACAATTGTCCACCGCACAGAGTAAGGACTTTTCATGTTGTTTGATTTTGCTTGATTGGTGGGATGATCTTCTCCTTTAGAGTTGATGTGGTCATATTTCATAACACAACTGGTGCAAAAGATAGCAATACAGAAAAGCAGAAAGTCAAACCTTCGGTGATAAATATTTCTGGTGGCAGTGACCCTTTGTGAATTTTAAAAGTGAATTTAAGACCCCTTTTTGTTATTTTCCATGTTTTAATCTTGGTGACTAAGTCTGCCTCTGGAATCAAGGTGTTTTATTATTTGACAAAGCATTTAATTATGTGTTTGTGAGTCCAAGTCTATCCTAAACAAGGCTGTTGGGAGTGACGGCATCAGTTACAGCTTGTTGGAGGCATCCTTGTAAAACAAATGATTTTTCTTGTATGGTCTTAGAATATAACAATTTCAGAATAGATTTGTTAAAGATGTCCAAACTGCATGTGCACTCTTATGTTTATGTATAATTTTCAGTTTTGCTGGGAGCCGGTCCATCCTTGCAGTTTCAAGGGACCTGGCATATATGGCATACTGTTCTTAATATGTTTGCTCACCTTCTTGGCACTATGTGTTTTAACCAAGGTCTCTGAGAAAGGTTGTTTCCCCAGGTAGGGATTTTCCCCTGAAGTTAGGGAGGGAATAAAACCTCTTAACTAAGTGCCAGGAGGGTAATTAATCACTTTAACTATGAACAATCATGCTTAAGCTACATAATCTTTACTCCCTGGAATGGAGATAAGAAACGCCCTAACCTTTGGAATAGAGATTGATAGAATTGGAATCAACTGGTATAAATACAGATGTAACAACACAGAACTTAGAACACAGAACTCAGAAGACAGAACCTACACACAGAACTTAGAAGACAGAACCTACACAGAACCTACAGACAGAAGAACTTCACTGGAGAGAACATGGCAAAAGATCCTGGACTGAACCTGACTACAGAAATTGGCAAAAGAACCTGACTAGAACCTGGTGACTGAACCTGGCTGGAGAACCTGGACAGAACCTGGCTGGAGAACCTAGCGAGGGAACATGGCTACAGAACCTGGCTGGAGAACCTGGAGAACCTAGCAAGAGAACATGGACTCAGAACTTGGCTGGAGATCCTGAAGCAGAACTTCACTGGAGATCCAGACCAGAACTTGGCTGGAGATCCTGGCTAGAGATCCTGGCTAGGCTGCTGATCAACTGAACGCTGTCTCTATGTCATTCCTTCTTCGCCGACTCCATCCACACCTTTGGGGACCCCTGGACCTGCTGGGGTTGGACTCCGGCACAGTTTATAAATTTACTTAATCTTATCCTTACCAAAGGCAGCCGAATAAAAGCTGTGTTAAGTTTGAAAATATTAAATGCCCAAAGAGCTACATTATTCAAAGAAACTAAAATTGTACTTTTATTATTTAAAATAAGTATATTATGGAGAAATACATATTTTTTAAAAAGCTGTATACTTTTAGAGCATTAATTTCTTAATATAATAGGAACTAGATCCAAGTTACAAAACCTATCATTCCCAAGACTTGCTAATCAAACAAACTTATCATTCAATTGAACCATCATCCTATCCCTATCTAATAATAGAAAAACATGGTAATTAACCATACCTCCGCTACGCTTCCCACTGGCTAATCAGAGCAATATGCAAATTAACTGCCAACAAAGATGGCGGCCGGCAGCCAGGCAGCTGAAGCAAACATGAGACTTGCTTGCTCCAGTGATGGAGGAAGCCAAGGTTCCCCGCCTGCCACAGCCCAGCTCTGAGATCCAGTCTAAGCAACAATGTTGCAATTATTGAAGCTAAACAAACCCCAGATACCTGCTTTCAGCCAGCCGGCCTCGGAGCTGGAGCTGCAACAAAGTTTCAATTACAGAAGGTAAATAAATCCCCCCCAAAAAAAAAAAAATGAAAAGAAAAAAAGGAGAGAATGGGAGCTTCAGTTGCAGGCTTCGCCCGCCTGAAAACAGCCCTCAGCCCCTCATTCAGGCTGGCCAGGCACCCCAGTGGGGACCCCCACCCTGAAAGGGGTGCGGGCAGCCTGAAAACAGCCCTCAGCCCCTCATCCAGGCTGGCCAGGCACCCCAGTGGGGACCCCCACCCTGAAGGGGGTGTGGCCAGCCTGAAAACAGCCCTCAACCCCTCACCCAGGCTGGCCACGCACCCAAGCGGGACCCCCACCCTGATCCAGGACACCATTCAGGGCAAACCATCTGGCCCCCACCCGTGCACCAGGCCTCTATCCTATATAGTAAAAGGGTAATAAGCAAACTGACCCTAACAGCAGAAAGACTGGGAATGACTGGTCACTATGACACACACTGACCACCAGGGGGCAGACTCTCAATGCAGGAGCTGCCCTCTGGTGGTCAGTGTGCTCCCACATGGGGGAGCTCTGCTCAGCCACAAGCCAGGCTGATGGCTGCCAGTACAGCGGTGGTGGTGGGAGCCTCTCCTGCCTCCTCAGCAGCGCTAAGGATGTCTGACTGCAGCTTAGATCTGCTTCCCACTGGCAAGTGGACATCCCCCGAGGGCTGCCGGGCTGCCAGAGGTATGTCTGATTGCCATCTTAGGCCCAATCCCCCGGGGAGCAGGCCTCAGCCAGCAGGTGGTCATCCCCCAAGGGGTCCCAGACTGAGAGAGAGCATAGGCCAGGCTGAGGGACCCTGCCCCCCTGATTGCACAAATTTTTGTGTACCGGGCCTCTAGTTTATTAATAATTGTTAATGTGAAGAAATTCTATGGGATACAAAGATGAATAAGACTCTATATTTGGGAAAGTAGAACATATGAAAATTATAGTTACTCTTTTGAAAATAATGAACCAGTTTTCTTTCTTTATCTGAACTATGATCAATCTAAAATACAGGTTCATCCCCATCTATGCACTTTAATATCAGCCACCATCACTCCAGTCCACGTTGGTAGTCACTACTTCTGCTTCCACTATTTCATTAAAAATTAGCAAACAGGAGTAAAGAAACCTTGAATGTCACTGAAAATCATCATCTTCACAGAGTTTTACATCAAACTGATATTATTTTAGAGAATGCATCTCTTTCCATTTTTCTATTTTATTTAATAACTAGGGGCCCAGTGCACGAATTCGTGCACCTTGAAAGGAACTGTGGGCCACAAAGCTGTGGTGGGCACAGGGGTGGATCTCGGCCCATCCTCCACACCTCTGCTGGCCCCTGCTGCCATGGCTGCCAGTTCCCTGTCTGTTGGCACTCCCACTTGCATCTGCTGATGGCGCAGAGTGATTGGGGCTGGCACCGGCTGAGGGTGTGAAAGGCAGCTGCTGGCCCCAATTAGCCCTCAGGAGCAAGGGAAGGTAGAGAAACCCTAAGGGGTGATTAGGGCCAGTAGCCGCTGCTTGGACCCGCTGACAGTGGGTCCAAGCAATCGGGGCCAGCAATGGGCATTGGCTCCGGGTGCAAATGGGGCTGGCGCCGGCAGCAGGTGTGAGCACTGGGTGGGACTGCGGCTCGCAGGAGAAAAGAATTTTCAGTAACCACCAGAGGCCCCAATGACAGTGACTGCCGCCCCACCTTGGTCTGGCACCCCTGCTCACCTTCTCCACCATCCTGCCACAGCCAATGCCTGCCATGTTCCATGTGCACCCCCTGGTGTTCATTGCATGTCATAGAGACTGGTTGTTTGGTTGTTCAGTTGTTCGGTTGTTCCGCCGGTTGGTCTATTTCCATATTAGGGTTATATGTATGTATATATATATATATATATATATATATATATATATATATATATATAATTTTTACTTTGTGTTTTTTCTTTTCTTTTTATTTTACTTGGAAAAGTTCAAAAAAGGTTTTCAGATTTCTTCTTTATCTTGTTCTCATATAGGATCTCTCTTTTTTGTGTGTGTGTGCATGTGTATCTCATTTTTATAACATGATACTGCTCTGGAAATTTTCTTGAGGCCACATTTTAACTATTGAATTCAAATCCACAATCATTTGGGGTGGTAAATGGGTGCCCAGAGACTGAGGATAGAAGTAAAAATTAAATCAATATTTTCATTTCCATCTTGGGTCAGACATAGCAGTGAGAAGAACAAATGATATAATGACTGAGGTTTAAATAAGCTTATTATTAATGGCTTCTTCATGGGAATAAAAATGATGAATGTTAATCTATACATTGATTTATACATATATTCAGTGATATATTAATACTTCTGAATTATTTCAAAGGTGTTTTGCTTATGCTTAACAATCAAATAGGAGCCCAAGACAAGTAGCAGTTTAGAGAACAAAACCACTATTGGTTTGTAAGGTTCCGGTTTGTATCCTTCATACAACATGGGCTGATATAAATTTAATATCTAGTACATTTTATAAGCTATTAAAGAACATATCACTTAGTGCACTACCTCAAAATACAAGAGAGAAACCCTAGCTGGTTTGGTTCAGTGGATAGAGCATTGGCCCACACATGGAAGGGTCCTGGGTTCAATTCCAGTCAAGGGCACATACCTCGGTTGCTATTCTCAGGTGAGAAAAAGGGATGTGGTGAAATATTTAGATATCAATGAAGATATCCTTAAGAAACCAATAATTGGAGAGAAACCAAGATGGTGGCATAGGTAAACACCGGAAATTGCTGCCTCGTACAACCACTTCAAAAATACAACTAAAGGACAAAACAGACATCATCCAGAACCACAGGAAGGCTGGCTGAGTGGAAATTCTACAACTAGAAGGAAAGAGAAAAGCACAATGAGACTCAGAGGAGGTGCGGAAGTAAAGTGCAGAGGTACGAAGGCGTGCATGGAAAGGGCTGGCAACTGAGGACACGGTTGTCTTTTTCAATCGGGAGGGAGTCTCAAGCTCCCACCTGCTCTGAACTACAGTTCCGGGTGAGTCTCTGGGGACCCAGACTCACACGGGCAGAAACTGGACTGTCTGGCAGAAGGTGGAACTCGAGGGCGGTTTTCTCTCAGAGGTGCTTGCCGCGAATACCATGGGACACTGAGACCTGGGACCTCTTAGGGCAGGACTAAGGATCGGCCACAGCTGTTTGCTCCACCCTGTTGATTCCCTGAGACCCTGCCCCACCCAGGCTGTGTGCAGAGACTTTTGCATATGATTGACCTGGCCCTTTGCAATCTAAAATTACCTAACAAACTGCAACTGGGTCAGAGAGACCCAGAATATCCAAAATAAGGCCCAAGGCCCCACAGCAGCTTGCATTGCTTCACAGCTGGGCCTCATCTGGGAACATCCAAATCCCAAACAAAGAAGAGTAATCTGCAGATCTCTCCATAGCTCCTGCTGGGTAGCCTCAGACAGAGTCTAAATTAGCACCTTCTTAGAGATCCAAGTGCCAGTGTACCCAGTGGTCAGAGTGGGACCATCCAGATTACAGCTCCTCAGATCCATAAGGGACACACTCAGGGGGCAGACTCAGTGAGCACCAAAGCCCCACTGAAGCAAGTCTTGCCCCAGAAGGGTGTCTCCAGCACAGAAGTTCTCCCACTGTAGACACAGCTGATTCTCACAGCCAATTGGCCTGGAGGTCAATTCCTGCCAGTGATACCAACTACAGTCAAGGCTTAACTACAACAAGACTGTGCACACAGCCCACAAAGGGGTGCACCAAGAGAGTCCACCTCTGTTAAGTGGGGAGGCTGAGCTACCGGGCCCTATAGGACACCTAGCACACAAATCCACCCTATCAACACAGGAAAACAACCAAAATGCGGAGACAAAGAAACAGATCACAAATGACAGAAATGGAGGAAAGCAAACTACTGGATATAGAGTTCAAAACCACAGTTATAAGGTTTTTCAAGAATTTTCTAGAAACCGCCGATAATTTTAGTGAGACCCTCAATAAATCTAGTGAGACCCTCAAGGATATGAAAAAGGACCAAATAGAAATTAAGCATACACTGACTGAAATAAAGAATATTTTACAGAGGTCCAACAGCAGACTAGAGGATCGCAAGAATCAAGTCAAAGATTTGAAATATGAAGAAACAAAAACACCCAACCGGAAAAACAAAAAGAAAAAAGAATCCAAAAATATGAAGATAGTGTAAGGAGTCTCTGGGACAACTTTAAGCGAACCAACATCCGAATTATAGGGGTGCCAGAAGAAGAGAGAGAGAAAGATATTAAAAACCTATTTGAATAAATAATGACAGAAAAATTCCCCTACCTGGTGAAAGAAATAGACTTACAAGTCCAGGAAGCACAGAGAACCCCAAACAAAAGGAATCCAAAGAGGACCACACCAAGATACATCATAATTAAAATGCCAAGAGCAAAAGACAAATAGAGAATCTTAAAAGCAGCAAGAGAAAAACAGTTAGTTACCTACAAAGGAGTACCCATAAGATTGTCAGCTGATTTCTCAACAGAAACTATGCAGGCCAGAAGGGAGTGGCAAGAAATATTCAAAATGATGAATAGCAAGAACCTACAACCAACATTACTTTACCCAGCAAAGCTATCATTCAGAATTGGAGGTCAGAGAAAGAGCTTCACAGATAGGAAAAAGCTAAAGGAGTTCATCACCACCAAACCAGTATTATATGAAATGCTGAAAGGTATTCTTTAAGAAGAGGAGGAAGAAGAAAAAGGTAAAGATAAAAATTATGAACAACAAATACACATCTATCAACAAGTGAATCTAAAAATCAAGTGAATAAAAAATCTGATGAACAGAATAAACTGGTGAATATAATAGAATCAGGGGCATAGAAAGGGAGTGGACTGACAAGTCTCGGGGGGAAAAGAGTGTGTGGGATGCTTGGAGAGACTGGACAAAAATCGTACACCTATGGATGAGGACAGTATGTGGGGGGGTGGTAAGGGCAGAGGGTGGAGTGGGAACCGGGTGGAGGGGAGCTATGTGGGAAAAAAAGAGGAACAACTGTAATAATCTGAACAATAAAAATTTAATTAAAAAAAAAGAAACCAATAATTATAGAAAGTCCAACATTTGGAAGCGATTCCCTTAATATCATCATATGATAACATACTGACTATTTAACAGAGTTAAAACAGCAAACAATAATAATCGCAAGAATGTTGTATGCTTTTATTTTGTTTTTGAGGAAACCACAGTTGCGGTTACAAGCATTTGTATCCTATATAATAAAGAGCTAATATGCTAATTAGACCCAATACCCGAACAACCTTCTGGACAACCTTCCAGATGAAGCTGGGGCTGTGAGGGCTGAGCCCCTTGCATGAATTTTGTGCATTGGGCCTCTAGTATACACATATATAAATTAATTTCAGAATGGAAGGGAGAGGGAGAGAGATGGAAACATCATTTATGACAGAGAATCATTGATGGGCTGCCTCCTGCATGTCCCACAGTGGGGATTGAGCCCATCACCTGGGTATGTGCCCTGACTGAGAATTGAATCATGACCTCCTGGTTCATAGGTTGATGCTCAAACACTGAGCCATGCCAGCTGGCCTCTGCATGCATTTTTATCCCCAAGAAGCTGCTCCTTTAAGGAAGATAGACAAGTAAACTGTTAAATTACAGTACAGAAAATGCAATAAACAGTCCTATAGTAACCTGGAGGTTATAATTTTATGACCGATTAGCCTATTGATATTCAAGATAAATAGAAAGTTAATATATTAAAATAGTGTGTATTATTATATACATAGGATAAAAAAAAAACGTTTTCTTTAATTTGGACTGACTAGAATATGAGACTAGAATATAAGGAAAATAGAGGGGTGTCCCTCAGCCATGCCTGCCCCCTCTTTCAGTCTGGGACCCCTCAGGGGATGTCTGCCTGCCGGCTTACAGACATCCCTCTCACAGTCTGGGACCCCTCGCTCCTTACTGCCCGCCTGCAGCAGAGGCAGGAGAGGCTCCCACCACCACCATTGGATTCGCCAGCTGTGAGCCCGGGTTCTGACTGAGTGGCACTCTCCCTGTGGGAGCTCACTGACCACCAGGGGGCAGCTCCTGCATTGAGCATCTGCCACCCTGGTGGTCAGTGCACATCGTAGCAACTGATCGTTCCACCATCGTTCAGCCAATTTGCATATTAGGCTTTTATTATATAGGATACTGAACCTCCAGGCCTGATTGGAAAGATTGGTCCTTCAGATCTTATCACAGTCATCATTGTTCATCCAGTCACACATCATTCCACTGCAGAAAGGTAATATTAACGAAGAGAAATCAAACCAGTGGGAATGTTTGGGGAATAGGTAATGTGCTTTCTGTTTTCATTCTAGGCAAAAATAATTCACTTGATCATCAGGAAGCAATTTGAGTCCTTTTGGATCAAAGCAAGGTATTTATTTCCCTATTATTTTTTTCTGAGTCTGAAAACTACTCTATGTTTTTAAAAGTGACAATTCCTTAAAAATTCCATCTAGCTTTATTTACACCTTATTGGAAACACAGGTAGGAAAATATTTCAAAGATATCCAACCTTTCATGGTTTCTAAACTCTTAGTAACTTAGTAAACTAAGACTTTCAGAGTCAGTTCCTGCCTAAATACTCTGATAGCACATGCCATTTTGGTTTCTTTTAGACCCAGGGGAAATGAAAATACCTTAAGATACCAAAGGTTACAGAAGTGTTTTATACCCATACCATCATAGTGAGCATTATATTCTTATTCACCTTTGTTCAGAAACAATCTGACTTTATAATAGACATATCTTAAGCAATAGAATTTAATACTGTAGCTGATAAAGAGGATTCAATGGCTTTCCAACAGTAAACTTTAGGATACATGAAAACATAAATGAAGATTAATTCTATGTGTGTGAAGCTGACTGTGGATTAGGCATTTTCAATAAGGCCACCAGGCTTAAGAGGTAACTTAAAAAAATTTAACTTGGGCCGAAACCGGTTTGGCTCAGTGGATAGAGCGTCGGCCTGCGGACTGAAAGGTCCCAGGTTCGATTCCGGTCAAGGGCATGTACCTGGGTTGCCGGCACATCCCCACTGGGAGATGTGCAGGAGGCGGCTGATCAATGTTTCTCTCTCATCGATGTTTCTAACTCTCTATCTCTCTCCCTTCCTCTCTGTGAAAAATCAATAAAATATATATATTTAAAAAAAAAAATTTAACTTGGAACCCTGGCTTTAACGACAAGGGATAGGAGTGGTTGGTGAACTAAATATTATGAGACAACTCAGATTTTTTGAATATTAAAAGATTTTTCCAGAAGAAAATGGGTCAATCTCATGTTATATAGCAACTATGATAATGCTAATGGTTGCAGAAAATAACTTAAGAATTGTGTATTAAAATATGTCTGACCTTGCCCTGACTAGTTTGGCTCAGTGGATAGAGTGTCGGCCTGCGGACTGAAGTGTCCCAGGTTCGATTCCGGTCAAGGGCATGTACCTTGGTTGCGGGCACATCCCCGGTAGGGAGTGTGCAGGAAGCAGCTGAATCAACGTTTCTCTCTCATCGATGTTTCTAACTCTCTATTCCTCTCCCTTCCTCTCTGTAAAAAATCAATAAAATATATTTTAAAATAATATGTCTGACCTGAGATTATTTTGTCTGTGGCACATAGGTTTAGTTTAATACTTAATTCACAATGCATTCATGGAATCCTACTTCAGTGGCGAAGTATAATAGAGCGTGTAGAGTTTGCAGAATGTCTTTCATAACTGATAGAACCAGACAAAGAGGAAAGATAGCGATCCTGTGGTTAGTGAGGTCTTGATGTCTCTTGAAGGTCTTGATCACCAATGTTTATAGAGGAATTTGAAAAATGGGCAGTTGTCAAATGTGTATAATATCAATCATTTCACAGGTAATTTTATCTATGAGAAATTAGAAGGTCTGTTGTGCCAGCCTATGTTTTCTAAAACATAAATGAATAATGAGAAGTGTTTTCAGAGGTATTTAACCTCATGCCACACGCTTGTTTGTGTGGCATAAAGCGAAACTGAGTGGCCTCAGCACCCAGGGAGTAAATGTGTGTGGTAACTTGAGGAAACCACAGTGTATAATAACTAAAGGATGTTGAAGGCGCTAGAAAGCAAAAATTAAGTTACAGCGTTGGCAGCTTTATGTTGATGTTAAACAACATTGCTTCATGCTATCATAGCACATATTTTCAATATTTCAGTTTTTTAATAAGGCAACACCTCTAAGTGACCAATTTAAGGATCTTTAGGACCATTTTCCAACGCTTTTCCCTCTCTTTGCTCTACATTACTTTCTAGAGTGATCTTGTACGCACTCATGGATTCAGTTATGGCCTATGTTCTAATACTTCCAAATCTGTACTCCCAGTCTCCTCCTTACCATATAATGACATCCTACTTACTCGACGTCCTCATTTGGATGTCCCCTGCCCACCTCAAACACATCCCACACTACATCATCTTCTCCTTCTTTTAAAACTCCATATCTGCTTTTCTTCCTGTGGTCCTGATCTCAATAAATAGTCTCACCACTATCCACCTATGTAGTCACACATGAAACCTGGTCATCATGCTGATTCCTCTCTTTTTCCTACATCCAATGGACCACAAGATCTGTCAATTCTATCATCTAACTGTCTCCAAACTGCATGGTGGCCTCTCAACTTGCCCCAGTGTTCGGTTAACTGTGGTTACAAACTGGTTTTTGTGGTCATCATGACTGTTGTAATTCTTTGACATCTCTGCTAGAACTAGAGATTTGAGTCTCTGTATCAATTACCCCCCTTTAACGATGTAATACGTGTTCATCTAGCTATAGATCTTCAGAGATTTGAGTTTAAGCTTACTTCTTCACCAAGAGGCTGGGGACTGCCCTTTATTACTGCAGGATGTTTTTCACTGTCTAGAATTTAAGTTAAAAAAATTTAATTTCTGTTTGGGTAATGATGCAGAATTTCAGATTCTTCTTCACAAGCTCAAAGAAAACACATTAGACTTTTCTGACTGTAAGTGAAGGTTCATATTGCTGTAAGAAAAAAAACTGTTTTAAAGGATAATAATTATAATTATGTGGCTTTCTTCATTTTACCACTGAACCTTGAATAATAGAATGTTAAGTGGGTTACTCCTCCCTCTTGAATTGCTAGTCAACCACCATATTTGTTATTTTAAAAAGTAAAGAGCCCTACAAATTGCCTCAGAAATTTTAATTCTTTATATTATAATTTAAGTGTGGTTATTTCCCTCAAGAATAGAAAAAATATTTAAAGATAAACCTTGTGAACTTATTCTTTTTATTACACTACAGTGAAGGGAGCTAACATTTATTGCATGTCCATGGTATGCCAGACAATTGACCTCACTTAAATACCACACCAAGTGTGTGAGATATAATTCTCTTCTTCACATTTTATTGGTGAAGAAATTAAATCTCAGAGAATTAGGGAAAGTTTTCTAAGGCTTGCCGTAACCAGTTTGGCTCAGTGGATAGAGCGTCGGCCTGTGGACTGAAGGGTACCAGGTTCGATTCCGGTCAAGGGCATGTACCTTGGTTGCGGGCACATCCCCAGTAGGAGGTGTGCAGGAGGCAGCTGATCGATGTTTCTCTCTCATAGATGTTTCTAACTCTCTATTCCTCTTCCTTCCTCTCTGTAAAAAATCAATAAAAATATATTTAAAAAAAATGTTGGAAAAAAAAAGTTTTCTAAGGCCACACAGGTCCTACCTGGGATCTAAACTGGAGTTATCCTGACCTCTAAAAAGTATGCTCTTAAGTAGCTATCACAATACCATAACCTTTGAGATTTTAAGAAATCTTGGTTATTTTCACCTTTATATTAATCAAGAAGGGGAGCATTTTTAGAAAGAGGGGGCCATTTATTATTTTCATTGGAGGTATAGGAATCATGCTAAATATTCAATAAAACTTACCTTGGCATGTGCCATGGTTTAAACTGAGAAGTACTAGTGTGCTTAAATACTTCTTTTGAAACAATTAAAATGTAGATTAAAGTCCAAGTGTGAAATGAGAGCCTTTGTATTTTGACTCCTTGGGGACCCAGTGCACAAAGCACAGATGCATGAACCTCGGGGCCCTCTTTTGGATGACTGGGAGGGATGACACAGAAGCCAGCCGCTGAGAGGTATCAAAGATTGCGGCTCACATTTTCCTTGACCTTCAGTCCCAGGCAGAGTAACCGTCAACAGAAAAGAAACCATTGTGTGAAAGAATTGCTTAAAATACTTCAGTTGCTCTGTGGAGGCACTGTTTGTGGTTTGGAGAGCTCTAGTGACAGTTTGAAGCTGTTGTACCAATTCTGAATATATATATATATATATATATATATATATATATATATATATATATATTAATGTGGTGTCTTTCTTATCTTGAAGAACATGCATTAAAACAGTTGAGGGATGTTGACAAACTGGGGTCTGTAAAAAAAGCACAGGTCTTGACATTTCCTTGCTTCATAATTTGTGTTCAGTTGGCAATGTGCATGTTGATAAAGGACAATGTTAGTGCCTGTTTGTGATGTGAATCTACCAGTTAGAAAATAATCAATTATGGATTTATTTCTTGTTTTCTTCATCTCTTGACAGCTGTGAGCAAAGCTGTTCCAAATTTCCATTACATTATAGAAAGTGTGTTACTTCCTTGGATAAATAAAATATAAATACAATTTCATTTTTCAAGGAGATTATTAAGCTAATGTTGCAAAAGAATTATTAATCTTATTATAGTTAAAAGTTCATAGTACTGAACAGAGAAACTCAACCTGATTTTAGAACCTAAAAGTATCTTGCAAGTCACATGTTAAGTGCCCAATAAATGTCTGTGAAGTTACTAGACATGAATATAGTTCTTGTTGAGAGTTCTAATTTCTCAGTTGTACTTCCATTTTCATGTATGAAGTGGAAGTATTTATTTCTGATAGTTCGGGCTTGTCTCTCAAAGATCCTTGAGCACTTTAGATAAAAATAACCATATTATTTGTTTTACTGATATCACACACACACACACACACACACACACACACACACACACACACACACTAGCCATGAACTTCTTCCATATTGGGAAGGTAAGAATACTTGCTTTGCCTGTAGCTTAGAAATCAACATTTTCTGCCTTTGACCTCAAGACTAAGAAGTGCTTACATATTATTTACCATGGTTGTTTACCACCTGTTTTCTTAGGTCTGGTATGTCAAACTTTTGCTATGGTTTCTAGATAGGACAAGCTTCCACAGATGAGCCACATTCAGGTAAGGCTGTCCTAAACAGTCAGTTCATAAATTCCAAAAAAAAAGCTACTATAATTTTTCTTTGCCAAACTGCATAATTTTAGTATGTTTTGGTCAGACTGATTAGACCCAGAATGCATACGTAGTCCCTTACAGATAATGCATTCAAAATGTTGATGCATGGTTTGGTAGATATGTCTGAGAGTTTCTATATTACCTGCCTTCTTTGTTGATTCAATTGTCAACTCTGCCTAAATATCAGACTTCACAAACTACTTCCTCTTAAGTTATACTTTAAATGTGCCTGGTCAGAAGCTTGATACTGAATATATTAAGTCAGTGCTGGGATTTGAACAGCATTAATATCTCACCAAGGAAGAAGCGTCTAACTCCTAACTCCTGACAATTTAGGTGCTCCTAACAAGGAGTTGGTTTTTATTACAAGGAGATGCTTTGTGATTTCACATAAGTGGAGAGTGAGATACAGAGACTTTACCATGGGACTAAGATGGACAAAAGGGAGGAGGAGATTGGCAGACTGGGATGGATAAAGAAGGCAGATAAATGGGGGAAAGAAAAGAAAGTTTATTATTTTGAAATTTTCTGTAACGTCTTTACATGTTTAAGGGGATTTTTGTTCACAGCTCAAAAGAGACTCAGAAATGAATTATACAAAAAAAAGAGAAATACAAAAGGTAATGAATTATGGAAAAGAGAAAAATGATATGAGACGTGAAAGAAAAATGTCTAGAAAGGTACTTCCAAAATGGCTATAAATCTTCTGTTCTTTTTCAATCTTGAGAATCCTCTGGTTTCATATTCTCTGCTTCTTTAGACAGGATGTACATTTATAGACTGTTTACTTAGTAACTGAAACCTTTGCTTTTTCCTCTTTGAAAAAAAAAAATTCATTAAATGTGAAGTTAGAAAAGAGAAGTTTACTCTCAGCCACTTAAAAATGCAAACCTCATCTGGGGACCGTTATAGAGATTCAAAATATTCTTTAATAACCTGAAGTGATGAACTTTAAAATAATTAGGTTATTCCTACTCACTGTTGAGATTTCTTAGAACTTTTTTCTGCATAATATTTTAGTTCCATCAGGGACATTTGAGTGAGATCCACTTTCAGTACCTGTAATGGCAGTTTTTGGCTTTACAATTATTTTACAATCCTTCCAATAAATCAATAACCACTCATAACACAATAGATCTAAGTAAACTATGGCTTTGTCCCCTGCATTGAAGAAATATCTCTCTACTTGAAACCTGTCTTTTTAGAAGAAACCAGTCTCTTTGATGAGGGCACAGTGCTGGGCTCTGAGTCCAGGCTGTCTGAGCTAGAGTCCTGGCTTAGTCACTAACTGTCCAGGTCACCTGTGCAAAGTCATATGTACTCTCAGAAGGTCCTCCCTGTGTAGATACTATCTCACAAAATCAGGCGATTGAAAGAATGAATAAATGCAAAGAACTCAGAATTTCTGGCATAGGAGAAGTATTTGATACACTTAAGTCATTAGGATGCATTGTCCAGTATAGGAAAGAGCAAAAATCACTTCAAAACATTAAAAAACAGAGCCATAAAAGAAGTAAATATGTTTATACTCAGTCAAGGTGAATGTTATTCTTTAAAACTAAAACATCTACTATCTTTTGCATAATTGGAAGTTCAATAAATATTTGCTGAAGAACTGGGGAGCTAAAAGAATAAACTATAGAACTGTAGATATTCACTAAAGAGTATTTATTGAGATCTAATATGAGCTAATAACTGCATTAGGTCTGTTTTGCTTAAAGGAAAAAAAAAGATATAACTTATGTCTCCAATGTTGTTTCAGTTAGTAGAAAAGAGCTCACATATATGAGAGACATAAGATAAGGTTTTACAAGCAATAGGCAGTCAATTAGTGCTCAAGTACTCACTAAATGAATGAATGAAAAAATTGAAATAATTATAAATGACAATAGAAACGGAAGGAACTATAATGTAGGTATTCCAAGGATTATAAGAGCTGAATGGCTTGATCTAATTCAGAAAGTAGGGCTCAGGCTGGTATTTTAATGATGTGTACATTTAAGCTTTTCATTCTCAGCCCTGGTTGCACATTATAATAGTGAATGCCCAGATGCCAGCCAACAAAATATTGTTTGAGTGGTCTGCGGTAAAGCTCAGGCATTTATATGGTTTAAAAATGACTGAGGTCATTCTAATGTTCAATCAAAAGAAGAATCTCTTGTATAAATGGTCAGAGGACAAATAAACAAAAAAAATCCCAGTCAGAGCCTGTAGGGAGAGGGATGGTAGTGTGGGGGAATTTGTGTGGAGGGCCATGAAAAGATGTGCAGTGGTTCAAAAGGGAACTACCCTAGCTTCATATTGAAGTAATTAGTGGTAACCTGGGGTGCCCTGGACAGGGTTGGAAGTGACAGATATATGACTGTCTCATATGCATCAGCTTTGGACAGTCCCAGCCCGAATCCCCTGGTTGCCTAATCTGTACATACCATATATTTCTTATCTGAAAAGTGAATGTGGCTATTTCAAAAGGGCCACAGGGCAGCAGGGACATGGTGAAAGGAAGAGCTGAGTTAAGTGAGTTAAGATCTTGGGAAAATGATAATGTCATGACAGAGTCAGGAAGATGAAAGTGCACAAAAGGGAACAAAAGCCAGTCACGTGATTCATGTGTTTATAAGGCTGTGTTTTGAGAAGTAAAGCATTCAAAAAATCTCCAAATAAAATACATTGTGGATCAGAAAGATGCTATTTTATGGAACAAAGTAAATCCCCTCTCCCTAGCCACTCACAATGAGTTCCACCTCAAAACTGATTACACCAACTCAGAAATGAAACTATCCTATATAATAAAGAGGTAATATGCAAATCGACCATCATGCCCTCGCACAAGATGGCCACCCCCATGTGGTCACAAGATGACTGACCCCATGTGGTCACAAGATGGCCACCACAAGATGGCCAGCAGGGGAGGGCAGTTATGGGCGATCAGGCCAGCAGGGGAGGGCAGTTGGGGGGCAATCGGGTTGGCAGGGGAGCAGTTAGGCATCGATCAGGCCAGCAGGGGAGTGGTTAGGGGGTGATCAGGCTGGCAGGCAGAAGTGGTTAGGGGTAATCAGGCAGGGAGGCCAGTGAACGGTTGGGAGCCAGAAATCCTGGATTGTGAGAGGGATGTCCGACTGCCAGGTTAGGCCCACAGGGATTGGGCCTAAACCGGCAGTTGGACATCCCCTGAGGGGTCCCAGATTGGAGAAGGTGCAGGCTGGGCTGAGGGAACCCCCCCTCCAGTGCATGAATTTTGTGCACCGGGCCTCTAATAGATGTATAAGGCACTTTAGGCAAAATAACAAATGACCGTTTTGAAAGTTTTCTTAGTGTTTTAAATGTTCATATTAGAAGCAGAAGTATGTAAGTCCCGTGAGAAAAAGTTAAATGAAAATAGGAAGTACTGAAAATGAAAGCCACATACATTTTGTAAAAAATAACCAAACTTTCCAAATTCTCTTAGTGGACCTTTTGTACATAAAAAAATTGAAATTGTTAGAGCTTCTCATGAATATTATCCACATGGCAGTTCATATTAGTATTGGCATTTCTAAATTAAAGGAGTGTGGTTGTTTAAAATGTGGTCATATTAAGTAACCATTTAAGCAATTTAATCATATTAACTGATGTCTTGACATATTATAAAAAGACAAACAGGTGCTAAGTGAGGAGGAGTGATCTAGAGAGAAATGTTGACCTGTGATTAAATTGCCTTTTTATCTGAAGCTATTATATTAATTTGCTGGGTCAACTTTTAAAATGGCTTCCAGAAATCATTGGTCTAAATCAGTGATGGCGAACCTTTTGAGCTTGGCGTGTCAGCATTTTGAAAAATCCTAACTTAACTCTGGTGCCATGTCACATATAGAAATTTTTTGATATTTGCAACCACAGTAAAACAAAGACATATTTTTGATATTTATTTTATATATTTAAATGCCATTTAACAAAGAAAAATCAACCAAAAAAATGAGTTTGTGTGTCACCTCTGACACGTGTGTCATAGGTTCGCCATCACTGGCCTAAATATTTCCATTATCTTTATGTATTATTACACATTTGCTCATTTTATTGCCACAAGAACTCTGAGAGACAGAGTAGCTACGTTACCTTACACAACAGAAGAAGGCAAGTTACAGAGAGGGCCTGACTGTCCCAAGACAATGTGCCTGGCTAAGCAATAATGATGACTAGGCTGAAACCCAGGTTTCTTGAGTTTCCGTTTTAGAATGGCTTCCCCAGATTCTTTGTCCATCAGAGTCGAAGAATGAAACC
This sequence comes from Myotis myotis, assembly GCF_014108235.1. Taxonomy (NCBI): domain Eukaryota; kingdom Metazoa; phylum Chordata; class Mammalia; order Chiroptera; family Vespertilionidae; genus Myotis; species Myotis myotis. The sequence continues at coordinate 38,636,063 of NW_023416390.1, read as the reverse complement.
ATGGACAGACAATGGTATAGCAAAGGTGGAAATTTATTGAAAAACAAGCACAGACTCCCACATGGGGAGGGGGAAAGAGTCCCACTGAGTTCCTTTCACCCCCCCTCCCCCGTTTATAAAGGCTGCAGTTTTTGTGTCTTGATATCCCCTCTGATTGGCCACTATTCCCCTTTGATTTGGTCAATATAGGAACTCCTGAGCTCAAAGGTCAAACCTCACATGGGATATGTGAGGCCCTCCCTCTTTATTTTGTAAATATAGACCATTGGCTACCCCCAGTTCCCTTGTCTTGTGGAAATGTAACTTCTGCTGCTTCCAACTTCCTTGTCTTATGGAAATGTAACTGTTGCCTCTCCCAACTCCCTTATCTTATGGACATGTACCCTTTTGCAACTCTGTAGCCCTGTGTTTTTTCCTATGGACCTCCTTAATTTTAAAAATTCCCTAAACCTGCCTATTTCCACCCTAAAAATTCTTACTTCAGTAAGGCTAATATTAATCATAAAGGAAGGAGGATTCCCAAAGTGCTAATTTTTGCCTCTTTATTTTTCCTTTAAGGATATTTGGAAAAATTCCAATATGAAACCTGCCCTGAACAATAGTTTCCAAAGTGAAGCTATTTTATAATTGATTTCCTCCCTTTACAATAACATGTGTTGGTGTGATATTTCTGGGTCCTTAATCCCTCACTCCTCAACAGGAATCTCTTTCTTTATTGAGAGTTGCAAAACCAGGAGAAAGCAAATGTTCAAGGCGTTAGTGGCCACAACTGGAAAAAAGAGAGAGAGAGGGAGAAGTATTCATCGTCAATCTAGCTAGAGTGTAATCTTTTTAAAAATTTACCTAGGTACTAATATTGTCAGGTTTATTCAATTTGCCTAACTGTGAGTTCACACTATGGCCTTGCCCTGAAATTCCTGGGTCACCCTATTTTCGCTTGTCCTTGGTAATGAGAGGGAAACCCTAGACAGCACACTCCTTCAGCGCAGGGCCGTGCTGCCCCGGGGTGAGCCGGCCCTGCCCGGGGTTCGCAGGCCTGACTAGAATAAGGACAAGGAGCCTCCCAGGAGCTTCATCATTCGTCCTTTATAATCATCGTCTGTAGGAGCTCACGGCTCAGTAATCAAAAAGCCCAATTTTGAGACATTATTTTAATAATATGAGTTAGTCATAAAACCCTAATGTTGTATAAATTAAATTATAATACCGTAGGTCCACTACTTTTATTTCTTAATTGAATGTAAAGTGATCCAAAATGATCTATAGAAATAATTAAACTTATAAAAGTGATAAATTGGTGAAATTAACTTGTTAATTATTGTGAGACGTTGAAATATTAGTACTCTCCAGTGAGCAAAAATATTGGATAAATTAAGTGATGATCTTTTCTTACTTTTCTCCATCTCTTCTTAATTCTCTAAGAGTTCCAATATCTACTAGTACATTTTAAAATACCTAAAGCAATTGAAGATTTTCTTTTATTTGAAATAAGCTCAAAATGCTTTTTTCAATCAGGCACAGATATATTTCTTAGATGACATTTCAGATGTCATTTTTAAAACACCTGAAATGTTAACATCCTGTGGAGCACTGATGAGCAAAATAGAGCCAGAGGCCTGGGTACCTGGAACAGACTGACAGTTGACAGAGGGGAGGGAGTGGGGAGGACTGGATGAAAGAAGGTGAAGGGATTAGCCAAAGAACATATATACATAGCCCATGGACACAGACAACAGTGTGGTGAAGGCCAGAGGGAGCGGGGTGGGGCTGGGTGGAGGTGGGCTAAGGGGGGGGGGGGGGGGAGGGGAGAGACATCTGTAATAGCGTCAACAATAAAAAAAAAAGTTGAAGGTGGCCCAACAAAGTACTGATGGGGTGGCCATAATAATCTGGCCACTCAGTGTGTGTGTGTGTGTGTGTGTGTGTGTGTGTGTGTGTGTGTGTATATATATATATATTAGCTTAAATTATCAGCCATCATTACCTAAAAGATAACAAGTAAAGATGTAAAATAAGAAGAAGACAAGTAACACCAATAGATAATACAATAATTAATAAATAATAATACAGCAATAAATTCTGTGTATCATGTACTCATGGACTATAAACCTACTTTTGCCCATCCCTGTATATATGTATACTATATACATTTATTTATTAAACTGAGGTATGGAGACATTTCCTATAATGACCAAAATAAAACCTAGTGAAGTCAGAATACAAACCCAGCCAGTCTTACAGTGTGTTATACTATATAAACAATTTTAAGATTATATAGGTGTGCACCCATTTGTCAGAAAAATATATCTAAAAAGAAAGGGAGGGAGGATATCTACATCTGTAATTTATATGAAGAATGTAATTCTTAAAAAATTTCCTTTGTAAATGTTATATTGTGTGTTAATGCTCATAATATTTTATCGTATATTCAAAAGTAAGTATATTTTAATGATGATAGGGTTTTATAAGTCAAACATTGCAAAGCATGCATTGCACTGTTCAGTATGAGAGCCCCTAGGCACATGTAGCTCTTGAGAATTTAATATATGGCTGTCCTGAATTGAGATATCAGTATAAAATTATCATCAGATTCTGAATATTTAGTACAAAAAAGCTAGTAAAATATGTCAGTAATAACTATCGATTACATGTAAACATTATTTTCATTATATTGGGTTAAATAGAATATATTTTATTAAAGTAAATTTCACCTATTTTTAGTTTTCATAATGTAGCTTTTAGAAGATTAAACATTACTCAGATTTATCTCTGTTGATACCAGTGACTCAATGCATTGAGGATTTATTGTACTTCACTCGCCTCCCCTTCAGCATCATTTCTCTAGCTTGGTGGTAATCTACACTTGGTTGATCTCATGTGCTTTAGAATCACCTGAGAAACATTTAAATACACTTGGGCCCCACCAAGAGGTTCTGGGATGGGGCCCCAACATCACTTTTTTTAAGGCCTTGCATTTTAATATGAAACCAGGGTGGAAAACTACTGCTCTAACCCTCTGAGCCTAATAAGGTTGTGCAAGGAACGTAATGACATTTCTTCCAGTAATATGTTAGAAGTTAGGTTCTGCATTTGCTTAATTAGGTAGGGATTTTATTTTGTTGAACAATGAGTTAGAAGGTGTGGGAAACTTTCATTTAGATGAATATTTAGAAATTTTTGAGTCTTTGCTTAGTTAAATTTGTTTAATCATTGCTAGAACAATGAAGCCTTATCTCTATTGCTTTCTACCCTCCAAATTTGGCCAAGTAATACACTTAAAGCACTTTACATAGACCAATAAAAGTTTCAAATCTGCTTATATTATGACTATGAAAACTAAATGTGGTCAACAGTACTGGCTCAGAGATTGTCTTTAGAAATCACAAAATGGATTTTTTTGGGCCCCAGATATTCCAATGCCATATAAATAAACTGTGGTAAACATACTAATAGAACCCTTTGTGCCCTTATGAATAAGTCCCAGTTTTATAAAATGCCAATAATAGATTTTTTTTATCACATACAATTATGTGCCATGGAGTCAATATTCAATCTCTCATTTTTTGTATCATTTTAAAAATAAATTTATTGCCTTTCTGCCATAATGTCCTGCTCCATATTTTGACTCCCAGTGTTTATTGGATAGTAGTGATAAAATACTGCTGATGTGGAAAAGAAACTGCAGGAGGATAAATTTGTGACATAAAATTGCCTCGAAGGAAAAATTATTTATAAAATCTGGGATTTTTTTCTGGCCTATTTAGTACCAGCTATATAATTATTTTCCGTTTGGAAGATACCATAAAGTGAACCATAGGACTTAAACATTTATTAGCATTTTAGCTGTTAAAATATTACATTCTATATGATTTCATTGTTTTCCAAATTACTGAAATTCTCTTATCAGTTGATTGTATTGACAAGCTAGAATATAAGATCCTTGAGGACAGGCACCTGTATGTCTTGTTCTGTCTCCCCAGTGTCCAGGAAAATAACTAACACATGCGTTTTTTAATTGAAAGAAAAATGGAGCTTTATGGCAGAATTGTTCAAATTATAATATAACATCATTATGATAAACATGTCTTGTGGTGAAATAAAGTTGTAATTTAATCACTCGCTCTGACTTTTTCACTTTTACTGCTTTGGAAACCTTGTTATTGTTTCACAGGGAACTTCTACCAGGAATACAAAATGCTTAGCAAAGTAATCCTAATGATTGCTGACAAATTAGTCAAGTCTCTCTGTCATCTGTCATTAATATATTTTAATAGGTGTGCTTAAAAGTGAATAAAACTTCCAGCAAAGAGAAATCCATACATTTATTAGTCAAATAAAAAATTAATCTCAACTAATTATGAAATATTTAATTTTCAGACCCCCACTATCTAGGAAATGGGATTGTACTAGATAAACCCTGGGAAATCTACACTAATAAAAGACAAACATGCAAATTGACCATACCTTCGCTACACCTTAAGCCATGCCCACCAGCCAATCAGAGCGATTATATGCAAATTAACCCAACCAAGATGGCGGCTGGCAGCCACAGAGCTGGAGCAAGCAGGAGGCTTGGTTGCCCCAATGATGGAGGAAGGAAAGCTTCCCACCTGCTGCTGCCAGCTCTGAGCTCCACTCAAAGCAACAAAGTTTCAATTATAGAAGGTAAATAAACCCCAGATACATGCTTTCAGTGGGCCGTGGCCACAGAGCTGGAGCCTTGGGTTGCCCCTGGTGATGGAGGAAGCCAAGCTTCCCTCCCACCCACCCTGGCCAGCTCTGAGCTCCACTCCAGGCTACAAAGTTTCAATTATAGAAGGTAAATAAATCCCAGAATAAAAAAAAAGAAAGAAAAAAGAAGAGGCTGGAAGCTTCTGTCACCAGGGGGCTTGGCCAGCCTGAAAACAGCCACCAGCCCCTCATCCAGGCTGGCCAAACCTTCATGGGGTGAGGGTCCCCACTGTGGGGGGCTTGACCAGCCTGCAAACAGCCATCAGCCCCTCACCCAGGCTGGCCAGGCACCCCAGCAGACCCCCACCCAGATCCGGGACACCCTTCAGGGCAAACCAGCCAGCCCTCACCTATGCACCAGGCCTCTATCCTATATAATAAAAGGGTAATGTGCAAATTGACCCTAACAGCAGAACGACTGGGAATGACTGGTCACTATGACACACACTGACCACCAGGGGCCAGACGCTCAATGCAGGAGCTGCCCCCTGGTGGTCAGTGCACTCCCACAGGGGGAGCTCTGCTCAGCCACAAGCCAGGCTGATGGCTGCCAGTACAGCGGTGGTGGTGGGAGCCTCTCCCGCCTCCTCAGCAGCACTAAGGATGTCCGACTGCAGCTTAGGCCTGTTCCCGCTGGCAAGTGGATATCCCCCAAGGGCTGCCGGGCTGCCAGAGGGATGTCTGACTGTCAGCTTAGGCCCAATCCCCTGGGGAGCGGGCCTAAGCCAGCAGGTTGTCATCCCCCGAGGGGTCCCAGACTGGAGAAGGCACAGGCCGGGCTGAGGAACCACCCCCCCCCCCCCCCGAGTGCACAAATTTTTGTGCACCGGGCCTCTCGTATTTCTATAAAGCTGAATTCTGGGTTTTGTTTTCTGTTAAATGACAACAAAATATAATAGTCACAAACTTATTTTCTGGAATTATAAATGAACTGTATTTGAATCATGGTTCCCTAGTTACTAGCTCTGTTATGGGCAAGTTCTATAACTTCTCTACACCTGTTTTAAAGAATCCTCATCTTGCCGAAACCGGTTTGGCTCAGTGGATAGAGCGTCAGCCTGCAGACTGAAAGGTCCTAGGTTCGATTCCGGTCAAGGGCATGTACCTTGGTTGCGGGCACATCCCCAGTGGGGAGTGTGCAGGAGGCAGCTGATTGATGTTTCTCTCTCATCGATGTTTCTAACTCTCTATCTCTCTCCTTTCCTCTCTGTAAAAAACTCAATAAAATATATTAAAAAAAAAAAAAGAATCCTCATCTTTAAAATAGGCAAAGTAATGATACATACTCAGAGTCACAGGGATGTTGTAAGAATTCATTTAGGTATAGCTATAAAGCAGCTAGTATAAGCTAGTGCTCAATTAAATATAAACTATTGATATTATTGATTGCATGATCATGGGCAATTATATACTATTTATGAAAATAGAACTGCAGAAACCTTGACCATAGACCCTTCACCTTGATCAGTCTTTTTCATGAACTCCTCCAGTCATTTTAGCACAGCCGAGCCAACTTGTTTTTTGTTCTCTGATGTTATTGCTGCTAACTATCTTAGGGACTGGAGCTAATGGGCTGGTATGCAAATACCAATCCTAATACTCTTAGCTAACAACAGCAACAAAAGCCTATAAAAATGTAGTGTCTCGGGGTGCATGTGGGAGGCAGCCTTCTGATGTTTCTCTCTCGCATTGATGTTGCTCTCTCTCCTTTCTCCCTCTCTAATATCTGAGATATTCATTAGACATCCAGTGAAGATGCTGAGTGTGCAGTGATTCCCAAGTTGAGTTCGGTGTAGCGGTCAGAGCTGCAGACATAAATTTGAAATCATCAGCATATAGATGATCTTTAAAACCACCTGGGATATCAGTGTAGCTTATAGATGAGAAGTCCAAGCACTGAGCAAAGAAAATTGGTTTTAAAAATATAACAGTAATAAAAATTAGGCTTCCTCTTTTTGTGGCAGCCACTTCTGATTAGTGTTGGTTTGTGCCAGCCAACACAGACCTTCAAATAGGGTTTGGCAACATTTCTTTTGAAGCCTATCTTACTCTATAGTTCACACTTCTCTAGATGAGGGGCTCACCATACAGTCTCAAAGCAGCTTCCCAATATCCTCTAGACCAGCTGTGGGCAAACTACGGCACGCGGGCCGAATCCGGCCCGTTTGAAATGAATAAAACTAAAAAAAAAAAAAAGACCGTACCCTTTTATGTAATGATGTTTACTTTGAATTTATATTAGTTCACACAAACACTCCATCCATGCTTTTGTTCCGGCCCTTCGGTCCAGTTTAAGAACCCACTGTGGCCCTCGAGTCAAAAAGTTTGCCCACCCCTGGTCTAGACTCTTCGCAGTCCTGTGAATCCAGGCCAACGAAAGCCATGACCCCCCAGCCTTCCAGCTGGAGAAGGTCCTGCTTGCCTCTCTCAGTTCCAATGGGGAGTTTAAGAATGCTGCTGGTTCACATCTGAGAGAAAAGTTCTTCAGTACCAGTGGTCTCGTTCTCTCCTTCACCTTAGCTCTTAACCCTCCAGGTCAAGGTTATGTGAATAATGCCTAGTTGGGTTTGCTAAAATGTATTCTATTACTTTCACCCATAATCCATTATTCTTTTTAAAAAATTCCATTTTGTTCTATCCTTGTTGAGTTTAACCATATTTTCTAAAGTAAGTTTGTGGTTTATTAACCTGGGAGAGACTTCCTAAGCAGGGGAAGGTTTGTGGTTTATTGACCCTGTTTCTCTGGTGTCAGGGACTGAGTCAAGCTCCTTGATAGATACAACCAATCTGTGAGAAAACTGAGGCATGTAGCCTTCATGTGACTTTCATCAAGATCACATACCTGGTAAGGGAGGCCTTATTAGACTTTGCATTCTACCAAGTAAGTGATTATGGTTTTCTTTCGACCTTTCGGAGATTTTTGTCATTGATTTGACAGGATTTGTAGTTTTCCAGAATGAAAATACTAAAAAGTTAGTACCAAGGTAACATCATTATCCTTATTAACCATTTTATGTTTTGACTCTAAGAAATTCACAACCATGTTTTACAAGTCAAGATACACTGGCTTTATAGAGAACTTTTTATCATAGATGTCTGGATATGACTTGTGAGTTTTAAATTCTGTAGAAATATAAAAACTTTATCTTAAAAATATCTATCTGAGGAAACAGGAGACTTTTCACTTCATGAAGTTGAATTTATTAGCATATAAGGCCTCCATGAGCGAGCTACCCATTTCTCCAGCTTCTCTCTTCCCAGGTATCATCCTGACACCCTGCTGTTCAGCTGTATTTAATCCCCCACATTCTCCAAACAGGACAAGAGGACAGGATGTTTCTACCTCTGTGCCTTGATTCACATCTTTCCCACTTCTAGCAATGCCCTTTGCTCTGTTTTCCCCTGTGAGATATATATATATATATTTCATATATATAATTTTCACCTTCCAAGGCTAAATTCAAGCACCATCTGCCCAAGAAGTCTTTCCAGTCACTATTGTTCCTGCTCGTACCCTGTAGAACTCCCTCTTGTACCCTGTAAGTGCCCCAAATGTAAAAATCATCACATTTTATTCCACTCATTTCTTTGCATGCCTTTCTCTTCCATCAGGTTTTGAGCTAGTGGAGGCCTGGAATACCACATTTAATTAGTGTGGATACCCCTACACAGTTCCAGGTGCATAAAGATGCTTAATAATATTTAGTTATAGTCAGAGGCGTTTTTTAAATCTTCAACAGCCATACTGAACAAGAAATGACCAATCTAAGCAGATGTTCAGATGGTCAAAAGGATCACCATATCAGCTCACCAAAGTTTGCTTTATTTCCATTTCATGCCTTCATTATTTTTATCTTTGTGGATATGGTAAAGTAGTATACTATAACCAAATCATTTAAAATATGTGGTTCTTTTCAAAACCCAATTTCCTTAAACAGTTTTGTTTTATACTCCCCCCATGTCAAATTCCTTGATAAAATCTTACCAGACCTTCATATTAATGCATATTCCAAATTATTTAAAATAAGGCTTTTTGTCTTCAGAATTGATTGTTCTGACCTTCCACATGTAATTTTGTATCACATGAGTGCAGACACAAAAGCTGGGTCACTGAAAACGTTGAAATTCTAAGTCTTTTATGGAGAGATTATTAAGGTTTATAACTATCTTAACCCTTAATAAATGTTTAGTACAAATCCATGAACTGTCAATTAAGTCCCCTCTGCAAGGTGAGAAACCAGCCTACAAGACTAACATAACCATGGATACAGGTAGGAAAAGATCCAAGCTGCTCGATTAAGGTGCTTGCTTTTGATTTAGGGATGTACTTTTCTTCTTCTGAAGACCCTTAACAAGAGTTAAGTTAAAACAAAAGTGGAGAGATGTATGATGATATTTTCTGTGAATATATATATATATATATATATATATATATATATACACACACACACACACACACACACACACACACACTATATCGAGGATTTAGCCATACTATGAGACAGTGCCTTTTGAATTTCAGCATGTAGGACCACAAATCATGTCAAATGCTACTTAATCTGTGGAAAGTATTTACAACAGGCCAGTACCCCCTAGAATAAAAGAGAAGATTGGATGTGGCAGACCATGATGGAGGGGAGGCAATAAAGGGAAAGCACAGCTTGAAGTGCAGTAGAACTGGGTGACTTACACCTCCCTGCTGAAGGCAGCAGACTCGCAGTTACGGAACTGCTAATCTGTTCTACTGTTTTTTAATCAGATGTTGGCATTATCTGCCACTAATTGCTTTTTCATTTCCACTTGTAATTATTCCATTGCATGTTTGTAGTGAGAAGCTGAAAATGAGGCAGATCACTGAGAAAGAATTAATTGTTAATGAATAATCATCAGTAGGAAGCCAATTTCATTATCTTCAAAGAGGTAGCCAGAGATTAACCACTAGCTGTGGTTCTTCTACTTTCTGTGCATGACTGTGAAGTAATCACAAATAATCACGCCCTCCAACTTCATCAATTATTTTCTATTATGTGGATTGATACCCATTTTTGTCTTTGTTGTTTAATGATAATGGCAGTGTTCATGCTGGGGAGTGCTAATTGGAAGGTGTTACATTCAGTGGGCTCTCGGCCTAATTATTAGAGCATCTTCTTCATTAGCACTTGATCCTACTAGGGTTGCATGGTGGGAGTTACTAATTTTTCCAAGTTACAAGAATATTATATTAGGAAACTTTTGCATGTCCTTATGCCAAGTAACACACAGAAAATTTATACCTGGTGAAAGTTGTAGACCTAATAACAGAGACTTTCTGTTTAAATAAATAAAACAGGATGTTTTAACCTCATATGAGTCTTTGAACATGAAACCTACCCTACAAGCTGGGTCTGCCCAGGACTATTGACAAGCACTCATTTCTGCTTTGTTTCTGCCATTTACCAATCTTTGTTCCTTCCGATCAGTTCCTACATACCCCTGGGATTATTATATGAAGCTCTCCATGTCGCTTTGCCAGTTAATAATGGAAACATAAAATGAGCTTAGAAATTTCAGTGATTGGGCAATGTCTATCCACACAGACTTAGGGAGAAAGTAAATGCATAGCCCTATTTCACATTTGTGCAGGGCCGCAAAACTTCCCAAGGATCCTTTGTGGGTTTTGGCTCACAATATCCTTTAACAGAGCAGTACAATTTGCTGCTGATATACCTGCTGTGGCCCCAGAAATTCCTATGGCACCAAACCCCCTGCCCAGCTTAGCCCCGCACACCCACCTGCAGCCCTTCCCATGGTGCTGCACAGTTCTTTACCAAGTGTGACTAAGTAGGCTGCCCCTTACATCGGAAAGGTCGTCCTCAGGGCTCCTAATCACTCCCAGGCAACCAAGGCCCTATATCTAACTGGACCCACAGCTAAAGAAAGGCATGGCATGCGGCAACATCAAGTGTACCGGATTACCAAGCAAGTTTTGGAATGATCTCCAGGAGAGAAACTTGCAAAAGAGAGAAAAATTGGGTGTAGTTGAAAGAGTGTGGGTTTTGGTGTTGGTCCTAGCCTTTTTGTTAGCTGTGCGAGCTACTGTGAATTATTTAACCTCTTGGACCCTCCGTTTTCTCACTAGGTTGTTACAAAGATGAATGAGAAATGATATATAGAGTGTTAATCCCAGGGCCTAGCACCTCATCAGTGCGTGCCTTAGTTAGGAGCAGATCATGAAGAACCTTAAATTTTTGAGTAACAAGTGCTTTCCTGGAAATGGAATGCAAGTATCTGAGAATATTAGAGTGAGTACCCCAAGTCCTGCAACAGACAAATCCTAAAAAGTCAATGACAGTAAAAAAGAGTTTATTTCTTGCTCATGGGAAGTCTGTTGTGAGGTGGTCTTTCCTCTATCCAGTGAGTTGGAGATTTAGACCCCCTCCATCTGATGATGCTGCCATCTGAAGGTCATCAGGGAAGAAAAAGAGATAGCAGAGGCATACTGTCGCTCATGTGCCATCACCAGAAGCGATGCTTGGGTCAGTTCACATTCCTATATGCCAGAATTCAGTCATCTGGTTCCAATCCAGTGGCTGGGAAATATGGCCTGGGAGGAAGGCACAGTATGATAAACACAGTATTGTATCTGCTATGGTGTTCAGAGAGTGAAATAAGCAGGAGCTCTGTTTTAAAAAGATTATACAGCTTATACTTAGAGATGGTTGGAAGTTGGGAAAAATAGATGGGTGTATGTAGGGAGAGGCTATAGGGTTAAGCCTTGGACTGACCTGTTGGCAAGGCCACAAACAAGTCCCAGCTTAGAGGGCACAGCCCTCTTAGCATAATTAGGCTTGACCTTATGAGCTTCCTAGATTTTATCTGGGTAGCTAATGGGCTGTGGGAGGTGCAGCAAGTGCTGCCAAAACAAGTGAAACTCACAAGAACATTGTAACTATGGTGACCACTACCCTGTTTACCTCTGGCTATAAAATAAAGGCTCAGCTTGCCATCTGGGTCTCTCTCTGTGGCCTCAGCCAGGCACAGGAAGATCCACCTAGACCCAGCTTATTCTCTTTGTCTATCTTTTCTACATCTTTCACTGCGCCCTCCCTCCCCCCACCCCCACCCCCCCAGGCTCATGGAACCCTTGGCTATGCTGGCACGGCACAAGTGGGGCTAGCTATAATATATGAAAATAAATCTTGATAAAATTAAGGAAACTACTAACATATCTTTAGAAGCATTCATTCTGTCAATCAAGTCAGCTGTCATTTATTCTTATAAACGTGATCTTTCTAGTACTTAATACATTTTCAGTACTTTATGTAAGATATAAGAGCTAATTATATAACACCAGGCTCACATCCTATACATTTCCATGGGAAGAATTTGTTTCTGAATCAAACATAAAGATTAGCAGAAAGCCTCAGAAATGAGCCCAGAACAGAATCTGTCCTCCAGTGAAAACTTCATGCCTATAATGCTATTCTCCCATTTTGTCATCTCGAATCAATTTTAATGCCTTATGTCTCATCAGAGAGTGGTTACACTCTGACAAGTTCCCTCCTGCTGCAACATGGCAGCTACTGAAATATAAATCACTGCAGAGAATTGCTGGATTTAGAGCCAATTCTTCTAATCGAAAACAACAGCAATGTTAATTTCAGCTTGAGAATGATGGCTTTTGTATGGTGATATAATGGTACAGACTATAATGATGTCAACTACCGCAATAAAATATGCTGCAAATGGGCTACCTTTTTTACATTTAGACTAGGGTGACTTCTGTCACATTTCTCTTTTTGGCATGGAAACTGACAATCTATTAAATAAATATTGATCCCTAGTAGTCTTCAAAGCAGGTTTAACCATTTCAGGATTTTAAATAACTTCATTCTTTGCTTAACTACCTTTTCCCTAAATTCCTAAGGGATCTTTTGATGCTAGTCACTCTAATGAGTTACCAAGTGATTCATGACTTCAACCTGTTATCATGCAAAATACATTTCCAGTTGGAAGTCTTTACAGATAGTTTTGCCAGAAAGTAAGCAACCACTCTAGACATTGAAGTAGTAAGTTTTATTTATGCAGTGTATAAAGAAATGTGATTTTTTTAAACCTCAGTCCTCTAATGTGTCCAAAAATTCAATGTGGCCAATATGTGATCAAATGAGGAACTCTATTTCAATGATAAAATACAATCTGGATTACCTGTGGGTAAATTATCCATTTCAATAGTAATAGCTATGGCTAGTCTTTACTTTCCTGTAAATTTTCATATCACTTCTATCCTAATCGTCCCCCACAAAGTAATCGTTGAAAACACAGAATTTTTTTAAATTAATTAATTAATTAATTAATTAATTAATTTATTTATTTATTCTTACAGAGAGGAAGGGAGAGGGATAGAGAGTTAGAAACATAGATGAGAGCGAAACATCAATCAGCTGCCTCCTGCACTCTCCTTTCTGGGGATGTGCCCACAACCAAGGTGCATGCCCTTGACCGGAATCAGACCTGGGACCCTTCAGTCCACAGGCCAACGCTCTATCCACTGAGCCAAACCGGTTAAAGCCAGAATTTTTTTTATTAACCAAGACAATATACAATTGAGAAAGTCATCTATTTCTCAAAAGCTGTGCTTCAGAGTCCTCCCTCCCCCAACATCTCAGGTGCTAATTTAGCACTGAATATTTTTTATTTTTAATAAAAATTATTTTATTCTCACCTCCTTTTGCTGCTTTCCAAAAATAAATATCTTTATTCTCTTCCCTATTAAACCCTATTCTTAATAAGGGTGGATCTAAATAGCAGCTAAATGAAGAATTGGAGGTAGTACTGCCGTTCATGAAGAAATTGCATATTAACATTCATTCATTTTCTTCATTCATTTGACTGACTGCTAAGTGGCCACTCTGCCCAGCACCATAATAGTTACATCAAAGGACTTTCCAAGGTATTTTAGTACTTTGAAATAACTAAGAATAATCCTATTCTCAAAAAATGTAGCCCGTAGTTTTTTAATTCCTAGACTACCTTATCCCTCTAAAACATATACTGATAGACGAAAGTTCTGGAGTGCATTTTCTTCAAACCCCGTTAATTCACTCCTCCAGGAATCAAGAGCTCTGCGTGCTGTCAGGAGAGCCTGGCCCAGATGAGGCTGGTGCTCTGGCTGCAGCTGTAGCCACTCCCTGTGCCGGTTCAGACTCAGTGGTGGCTCAAGGTAAACACTTATCTTCAGTGTCCTTCCTTTTGCTCTTTGTACCTTTCAGTTGGGATGGAGGATATGGGTTATTTTTCAGATGGCAGGCACGGGGGGAGCAAAAGTAAGTTTATAACTGCTTGTATGGAAAATAATGCAATAATTAATAAATGACAATGTAAGAATAAACTCTGTGTTTTGCATACTCACAACTGTCAGCCTCCTTTTGCCCCACCCTGCGTATGAATAGATTAAATCTACTAGAACCCAGGCCACAAAGCTGTCTGTCTATTCTTAGTTAGATGGCATAAACAAAAAGAAAAGAGAAGAATCTTTCAGGTACCAGGAAAATATGCAAGTGCATTAAAACTAAAATGAATCAGCTTGGACTATACCATGTCACATTTACAGCCAAAGCCAAAATACAATTCAAGTTCTGATTACAACATTCTGAGCAGTTCTGGTAACATCACATGTGGCTTTACCTGAGCACATTAACTGTTTACCACTGTATGACTGTTCAGGCGATTCATACATTTTGGTTCTCATGGTTATGTGTTCGGTGGTTCTTTTGCAACCGAGAAAATATATTGTGGTCTCACTATTCAAATCTTGGACAACTGCAGATTAAGTATTCTAAAATTTGGGTGACTAAGCATTTTGCAAGACAAATTGTCTTTACTCATAGATTTTTTTAAAAAGAAAATAAAGGGAAAGGTCAAACCAATTAAATAAAGATTTATTTTTAGAATAAGACCTCATAATCTGTTTTAACAATATAAATTGGCACTAAAGGAATTGGAAAAAAGTGTAAGGAAAGTGTAATGACTTTTAATGCCAATTATTAGATGAGCAAGTTTAGTATTTGTAAAGTAAGAAGTTTAAAGCTTTTTAACATGATATGAATTTCATCCCAGGACATAAAAAACATTTACAAAAATTAAAAGACTGGATAATACTTTTGACTAGCATTTTTGCAGTATGACACAAAAAGTAACCATCATCCTCCCTTTTAGTATTCTCCCTCTCCAATAGTCCCCATCTCTAATAATTGACATCATCATGTTCCAAGAAGGTAAGTTAGAGATATGAGCATCATTCTTGATTATTACCACTCTTTCAGCCTTGATGGCTAATCAGTCTCTGAATTTTATACTTTGGTAAAAATGTGTTGAATCCTTAACTCTTCTCCATTCCCACTGCAGTATCTCTGTTGGTCCTTCCATTAACTTAGTCCCCACTTTCTCCAGGCCTCCTTACTGATGCCAAAGTAATTTTCCTTAAGCACAAATCAGAATGGATTGTTTTTAGTTTAAAACCCCTCAATGGCTTTCAATCATCCTAAGGATAAAGTTTAAAATCCTTAGCATGGTTTACCAAGCTCACCTTAACCTCATCCCTATTTATCTCTCCAGGTTTACCCCTTGCAACTCTTTGTGCTCCTGCTATCCCTCATCTCAAACTGTAGTAACACTGGGAATGCTAGTATTACTACTAGAGGCCCGGTGCACAAATTCGTGCATGGGTGGGGTCCAGCCAGCCCGCCCTAATCGGGGCTGATCGGGCCAGCTCAGGGGAGGGGACACAGGAGGTTGGCTGGTCAGTCCCATCAAGCTGGTTGGCCAGCCACAGGGCTTGTCATAGTGACTGGTCGTTCCAGTCATTCTGGTTGCTTGGCTTTTATATAGATAGATAGATAGATAGATAGATAGATAGATAGATAGTAGATTACAATTGCTTCAATTATTCCCTTCCTATATCCACATCATTTTCTCTGTAGTTTTGCAACTTTCTATCAAGAGGTGAGTTCAGGCATGTGACTGGCTTTGTCCAGTTGGATGCCAATAAATGTGATGCAAGCAGAAGCTGGAAGAATCACTTCTGAGATTGAGTTTATTCACTTGTGCTGAGCCATTACTCTTCAGGCCCAGATTAGCCTGCTCAACCCAAGATGAGGGTGAGAGACTCATGAAGCAGAGCCAAGTTGACCTGGCCAAGATCAGCCTGGATTAGTTCACATCTAGTTGACATTCAGATACAGGAGTGAATCCAGCATAGATAAACCGAAACTTGTAGACACATGGCAGATATTTATTGTTGTACTAGGGGCTCAGTGCATGAATTCATGCACCTTGAAAGGAACTATGGGCTGCGAGGCTGTGGTGGGCACAGGGGCGGGTCTCAGCCCATCCTTCACGCCCCCACCCAGCCCGTCCTGCCATGGCCTCCGGTCCCCCGTCTGTCGGCAGCCCCACTCCCGCTGCTGCCACTCCCATGCGCTGATGGTGCCAGCCCCGCTCGCACCCACTGATGGCACGGAGCTATTGGGGCTGGCACCAGCAGCAGGTGCAAGCGGGGCCGGCACTGACAGCAGGTGTGAGTGGCGGCTGCGGCCCCAATTGCTCCTCAGGAGTAGAGGGAGGTGGAGAAGCCCTCAGGAGCAATCGGGGCCTGCAGCTGCCACTCGCATCCTCTGACAGCACCAAGTGATCGGGACTGGTGCTGGCAGCAGGTGCGAGCTGTGGGGCCAGCGCCAGCAGCTGATGCGAGAGGCGGCTGCCGGCCCCGATCACCCCTCAGGAGCAGGGGGAGGTGGAGAAGTCCTGAGGGATGATTGGGGCCGGCAGCCACTGCTTGCACCCACTGACATCAGCAAGTGCGAGCAGGGCTGGTGCTGGCAGCGGGTGCAAGCGCTGGGCAGCACACGAAGCTAAGAATTTTCAGTAACCACCAGAAGCTCACCCCGATGACAGTGACCAGTGCCCTGCCTTGGTCTGATGCCCCTGCTCACCTCCTCCATCATACTGCCATGGCTGATGCCCGCCATGTTCTATGCTCTGCCGCCTGCTGCTGATGCCCACCATGTTCTGCACATGCCCCCGATGGTCAGCACACATCATAGCAACTGATTGTTTGGTTGTTCTGCCATTCAGTCTATTTGCATATTAGGGTTTTAGATATATAGATAGTCACTGAGATTTGTTGTTTTTTATTACACAGATGTTTTTAGGACAAAACCTGATACAATCACCAGCCAGGTTAAAAACCTTTTGAGGACAGGGCTCTTGTTTTATTCCTTTTGTCCTGCACTTAGTAGGGGCTTATTTAATGAATATGGATGGCTTCATGAATAAAGAATTTTTCTCAATTTCTTTTGTGTTATTCTGAGAGACATGCTAATAGCCACGATGGAATGCTTCAAAATCTAATATCACAGGCCAATTCAATGAACGAATCTGTAATTAACCATTACATTATTCCTCCCAAGACTTCCGGGATAATTTCCTTGAGTCTCTGCTAATCCCCTGACGTGGTTAGTGTTTAATAACTCTTAACAATAAGAACTTCTGCTGATAAAGTTAAGTAGCCATCAGTGAATGATTTGCAGATAATAACTAAGTACTGAATGGAAAATTTTTTATAGCACAGCTCAACACAGGAAGTTGCATTTATTTCAAGGCAGTCTTAGAGCAATTGAGGAGTGAGCCCTTTTTGATTTCACCTCCTCTTGCTCCTTTCCCCAAATAAATATATTTATCCTCTTCCCTATTAGACCCTATTCTTAATAATGGGTCTAAGTAGCCATTAAATGAGCAATTGCAGACAGTATTGCCTTTCATGAAGAGATTTGCATATTAACATTCATTCATTTTCTTCACTTATTCGACTACTGAGTGGCCACTCTGCCCAGCACCATAAAAAGTGTTGGGGATGTAATGGTGACCAAGGCAAACAGGGATTCTCCCTTCACGAAGCTCATGATGTGGGGGTGAAAGCATGTGGGAAAACACAGACACTAAACAAGAATAGTATGTGCTTTGAAACAAGTAAAGGGAACAGGGGAGAGTATGGCAAGACTTGCTACCCTTGTCTACAGGGGCAGGGAATTCCCATGGGGAAATGATACTTACACTTGAGGAAGAAGTTCAAGTTGGTCCAAAAAGTATGGGAAACTCATTCCAGGCAGGGGATCTACTTAAATAAAGGTCCTGAGGAGAAATAGACCCTAGTTTGTGCTGGGAACCAAAGGTATTCAAGCTGGCTGGAGTGAAAAGAAAGTGGGGGTGACCCTTGAGGATGGTACTTTGCATAGTGTTCAAAGTTTTTTAAAAGTGTGTAAGAGTAGTTAATGCCTGAATACCTGTGCTGCTTGTTACGCTGATTCTGGAGCTCGCCCCCATACTGCGTGTCAGGATCTCTCATCAGAGCCCCTGGTCTGCGTTCTCGCCTGTAGTGCACTGTTAGAAGCCTTCTGCCCCTACATTTTGAGAACCGCTGGCCTGAATGAATAACATTCTCAAGGTAAAAGACTCTCGGGTATCAATAGCAGCTGAAGAATACAGAGGTTTGAGTGGAATTCACAGGGTTCCTGGAGCTGGTAGAGCAATACCACATGGGACAGGACCCGCAGAACTGCTGATTCTCAGTGTTAAATAGGAAGACTGGGTCATGCCGAATAGGCCCAATAGTTCTTTTCTGAAAACTTTTATTCAGTGTGGAAATATCAAATAATTTTAAAACAAATTTCATGCTGATTTTATATATCACAATAACTCCCGAGAAGCACCTGAAATATAACAACTACCATGGATGTTCTCTTAATAGACCCACACACTTTACCTACTTGCTGGTCTTGTTAATTCTGTCCCATGGCACCCAGATGCTTGTGGAAATAGGCTCTTTCGGGTTAAGCACACGCCTCTGCTGCTGCTTAGTGCGTTTTATTCATAACCTGTTCCGGTTCTATTTATTCTCCAACTTGTTTATTCCATTTGTTTCTTGTTTTGTAATGATAAAACTTAGTTAAATATTAAATAGAAATAAGCAGTTGAGGTGTAATTGTTAAAAAGTTTTTGTATAAACACTAACTCGAATGCTTTGTGAAGTTTTGAAAACTTCATTAACATTGCTTTCAAATTAAGTGCAGGTGAGAAAACAGAAAAGTTCAGGAAAAAATAAGCCAATAGACTCTGCTTTGGATTATTGCTTCATCTATGTCTTTAAGTTCTTATTTCACATGTGCAACATCAAACACACAAAACAGAGTAACTGTCACTTGTTGAGGATGCGTATGGATTTGTTTGTGCGACAGGTCAGCTCAGATTTCCAGCCAGTGGCCCGCACCAAAGAAATGATCTTGGCCCTACATATGGAGTTTGGCAAATGAATGGGTCTATTGCTTAAATTCATATGTTAAGATATCTGTGTATCATTTTTTATGATTCCCAGCTTTGACCTACATTTTAAAAATTAAACAAATAGCCGTGGGTTCCTGTCACATCAGATAAGAAGCCTTTTACTCTGTGACGAATAGAGGGATTAGAACTCTAACCACCAGGTGCTTGTTTACTGTATGAGTGTACGGTGGGTCAGAAGCAATCCCAGCTCTCTCCGAATAGAAATGGGGTAATATATAGTCTGAAAAGCACTGTACACATGTCCTATATTATTGTATTTTTGGTGACAATAAAAGGAGTTGTAAACAGGACTCTTTGTTTTTGTGGGGGATGTATCATTTGCTCCTTGGTTTATTTATCTTACAGTGCGAAGCTGGAGGCACATTTCTTTGTCTGAGATCACCAGGATTGTGGATACTCTTCAGAAGGTGTTTCTTGCTCTGATATTTACTCTCTGGTTATAATGGCAGGTATAGTGAGAACAGGGAAATTCCCAAACCTGCTCCCTCTACAGTCATCAACCTAAAGACCCAAGTGCAGAAAAAAAAGAGTTTCCTTTCTGATGAAGCCAGAATCTCTCTCACAAACCCACTGTAGCCTAAGAAAGAAATTGTCAGCTAGAGACGCTGGAATTCAAGAGCACCAACAAAAATTCAGCTTTTTAGCAAATGCAGCTAAAGAACCTGGATGAACATACTGTTTAAAGAGCCACAGTAGCCTCCACTTCCTAGTGGTGAGGGAGAGGGAGGGAATTATAAAATTTGGGGTTGTTTTCTAGGATTAAGTTTCTTCCAGTGGCATAGATAGGGTGTCCCAAAAAATGTATGCACACATTAACAGCTGATCACTCAATTGATGTTTCTTTCTTTTCCGATTTAATCCATTGGAAGTCATATTTATTCAAAGTTTGCATACATTTTCTGAGACACCCTATATTTACTAACTCTTCTTTTTCTCATTTGTTTTGAAAGAACTTATACTATAAAAATTACCCCAAGAATCCTTAGAAATGGGACATCTGAACGAATAATCAAGGTTGGTGCCTGGCCTGGTGGTCATCTTTGTGGAGCCCGTGGTCATTTATATGGTGTCCTCCAGGGTCCCTACGCTTAACCACTGCTACTTAAGCAACGTGTTTGTTGGCAATTCTAGATGCCAGATGGACATGTGCTAAGATGATGTGCGCGTTCACCTGATTTTTCTAAATATCCCACAGTAAATGAATACATGGATGTCCAGGGAATACCTGCACTGCCATGTTTAAGGTTTCTGTGCACATTTTGTGTAGCATTACAAATTAACTGTCTAACAGAATTAGGTAGAGCAAATATATATCAGATCCATGATGCTTTGTGAATAATGGACTAGCCACACAGGTGCATAACATTTCAGATGAGATTTCCTTCCTTTTATGGGCAATATATGTTGTTAAAAGATTGTGTGGAAAGTGTTCCAGAAGTTCCTTGTCATTTGCATAACAAAACTTGATGCATAGTTTATCACACAGCTCAAGTTTTCGAAGTTCCTTGCCATTGTTATGATATTATTTATACTGCTATTTCCCTGAGGAAGTCGAATTTTATCATTTGTTCTGATGTTAATTGTTATGCTTTGAAGGACGCTGGCTGTATTTTCTTCTGTTCTGGGGATGCTGGCACAGCCTGGTGTCCAGTAATTCTCCCGTAAAGCACTCTGCCCTTTCGCCTTGGAGCATTGGTCACAACTGTAATGATGTAACTCATATAATGACCTTTCGTGTTTGTTACCCCCACTAGATTGCAAACTGTGAGCAGTCAAGGTTCATGGCAGAAGTTTAACTATGTCCCCAGCACAAAGCAGGTGGCAGTATTCCTCATGAGTTAAGGAATGTATAGACAGAAGGGAATCAGGAATCCTGGGCTTTCCACCACTCATACTCTTCTTGGCTTTTCTAGGGTTCTTGTGCCAAGTGGGGTCCTAGGAGGAGGCAGAGGGGACCCAGGTACCAAGCTCCTCTACTGTTTCCAAACCCCTGCTCGGTCCATACTCAGGCCTTTGGCTCTGGTGTCAGATGTCCTGCCACTGGGGCCATTCACAGATGGGGACATCATTTATTCTGAGACTAGCAAAGGTTTTAGTATTCTGCCATCAATTTGCTGCCTCTTCATATGGCCTTAGTTACCCTCAACACCACTATTCACATAACACACACTCAGGCACATTCATAGAAAAAAATATGTTGTAGAAAACTGTACTATTTTAAGTGCATTCTTTACCTTCTGAAGTTGACCTCAGAGAGGAAAATTGGGAACGCTATATAATTCTCTTGAGTGCCACTGTCAGAGACAAAACATGGGGTGATTGGAATACAATTTAGCAGAATTTTACATTTCAATGTTGTTGTTTTTCTCACTATTTTGACACAGTTATCTCACCACATACAGCACAGCTGTAAATTAAATCATTAAAAATATGTGTAACATTCTAAGTCCGGGAGAGGGTTAGAGAAGCAGAGACTTCAGCAAACAGTGACAATAGATGAAAATGAGCAGTGACCGCTGTCTAAGGAAAAGCATGTCGAAAATCATTTTGTCATAATAAAAATAATTTTAAACACTAGTGAAGACAGTAATCAGATCTGATAATGGAATATGGGCATGATAATACCTAAAATTCAAAAATTAAATCAAGAAAACAAATAGTATATAAATGTTAAATACTAAAAAATTGCATGTTTATGATTTGGTGATTGAAACAACAAAATATTTTATGAGATGGTAGGGGATCAAGAAAGTTGATGTGGCCAATTATAACTTTAAAGTCAACAAATATCTGGATCCTTACCTCGAGTACCCTACTTTCACTTGCAAAATAACCTTTGAAATGACCTTCCCACTTTCTAATCTCTCCCACTTGTTCATCAGGCTCCTTTCCTGACCTGCCTTAAGTCAGTTTCTCATTCCTATAGTCCTATCTTATAACCCCGTTGAATGTTTTCCATGAGGCCTTCTGTGATAACTCGCTAGAAGTGATGTCTCCCTCTTCCAAACGCTGTAGAACTTTATTAGCACCTCTTTTTTTATGACTCTTAGAACTTTCTACTTTGTATGTTAGGGAGCAGTGCACAGTTTTACAACTTCCTTACTAGTCCAATGGAGGCACTGTGTCAAGCATTCTGATACTCATTGTATGCTACCTCGTATGTTAGGTCACTCCTCATTCAAAATTGTAAACGCCTTGAGAATAAAGATGGTACTTTATATATCTTAGTACTTGCCATCAGTTAGTACTTACTCTATATTTAGTAGTTATTATCAGCCCCAAACAGTGTTTCACATATGTTTCTTCTATTTTTGTTCATGAGGTGTCCTAAGCACCTAGAACACTATCTGGCACATAGTAGGTACTCAGTAAGTATTTCTTGAATGTGGTTGTATACATATTCAGTAAAAGTGGATTTCTAACAACTCTGAGTAAAAGGTTGACTCTTTTGACAGCAGCATCCAGGAGTTTGAAAAGTAGAAAACCACGTGTAGTCCAGGCAGGTCTGTGCAGCAACAGACTGGTTACCTGGACCATTTGTATAGGCGTGATCCTTCTTTCCCTTTATCTTTGGTGCACTTCCTTTGGGAGCCACATGCCAGGGCTGAGTGGCCTCTACTTGGAAATGCTGTCATTCATGATGTAGAGCAACTTGCTATTTCCCCTGCCGCCAAGGGAGTTTTGTCTGGCTGTCCTGCGTAGGCATAGGCCACCTGCTTCCTCCTTTGGCATTTTCCTTATTCATGTGGTAATTTCCAAAATGCATTTTAGTCACCTTGCATAAGGTGGACAACTTTGCCTTTCTTCGCTTATTATGAATAGACATCTAATAATTCATCTAAACGTGGAGGTGTGTACGCTTTGGGGCACGGTTTTGTTTTCTGCAGGGAGGAGTGATTTGGCATCCATCTGCCTCCCCCACCCTCCACCATTTTAGTTGATGGAACTGAATTGGAGAAGCAAAAAAACACCTAAGAACCAGGATATATGGGTTAACTTTCACTGCCAATGTCATGGGTACAGAGAGTCTTTATGATAAAGAAATGTTCTAATTTAGTAGAAATTCTTGATGCTACTCAGTCATTGAAGAGGGCAATACTGTTGGCAATACTGTTCCAAATCATGGCATTTGTAAAATGCCACTGAGGTGGCTGTCACACTTCTTCTTCACTGCTGGTCATCTGATAGTCTCAGCAGACACACCTTGACTCATTCTTTAAATTCCAGGAATTAGACCTCTCTTCAGAAGGGAACCTAGCGTCTCATGACAAGGGCCCAACCACTCATATAACTTCCTTAGATGCTTTCCATCATCTTCACTGAAAGTTAGCAGAGAGTGGTATCCTCAATAGCAGAAGGCTGAAATCCAAAGGAGACTCACAAGTTCAGTTTCTCGATTTTCAAGCCCAGTAGAAAACAAGCTATTTTGAGTTAACGAGGGGAACCAAACCTAAAGGGATTTCTGTTTTCTCTGTAAGTTGAGTCATTGTGAATTCCCTCCCCTATGTCACAAAGGGGGCTTTTGGGACAAACCTTGCCTGCCCTTCAAACTAAAGTGACTTCTCTTTTAAAAAAAAAACCTCATTAAAATTCTGTCACTGTATACCTCTCTAAGTTCCCTCCTCCAAGTACATTCTCTATACAAACTCAAATGCATTAATATTTTATACCTAATTAAAAATAACTCCAAAAATTGTCATGTCACAATGGGCATACATCAACAATGTATTTCAACTTGAACTCTAGAAGGAAAAAAGACCTCAAATTATATGCATGAATATGCAGTGAGTCTATGACTCTTTCAATTACAAAAAAGGAGGATAGGTATTCATGTAAGAAAATGAAGACATAAAATGGAATTCTGTGTTACTGTCAAAGCCACAGAATGCCTGTTATTCTTTCTGGCTGTGTGACTATACAACCTAAATATCTAATTGAAAAAGTAGAAAATACAATTCAATTATTTTACCCTTATTATTGAGCATTTTTTAGACATTTCCCTCCATCAAAGATAAATAAGTCACTGGTCACTTAAATATGTGCAACGTTATATAAAACATTGCATGAGAGAATTATTTCTGTTATGAAATGAGATAAATTATTTTCCAAAATGACTTCTGAAGAATATGATCTGTTTATGCTCAGTGATAATACAAAAATGACTCATCATTTGTTTGGAGAGAAATGGATTTTTTTTAAACTTGTATCTTGAAATATATATATATATTTAATTTACAAATTGGGATTAGCATGTATTTAATGCCTAGAAATACTATCAAAAAGTGATTTAGATAAATAGAACAGAAATCATGGAAAACTAACATTCTAGACATTAAAGCCTGAAGGATAGTTTTGGTTTGCAAAGTAGCATTGGAATGATTTTTTCCTTGGTAGACTCAAAGAAAGAAAGAAAAAATAGATTTGGATTTTATGGTTTCTGATATTAGTCTGGACAACAAAGCTCTTTAGTAAAGACTCCAGAAAAAGCAAAAAGGTTCTTTTATGAAGGACCTGAAAAGGTTTTCAAGAGAACTTAAAACTTTCTTTTCTGAACTCAATAGAGTATATGACATTCTGTGTAAATTGACACCAAAACTCAGTTAAAAAGTCATGATTTTAATAAAGTAAGTTTGGAATCTAATCTATGTCATAAAATATCAATCCTACCCAAGTTTCTGGAGCATGTATAATGAAGTAAAGAAATGAATTCACTCTAAAAAGAGAGTGGCCGTGAAGATTGTGTCAAGAATAGACTGGTAACCCTTACAAAACTTCACAAAAAGATTGCCATTAAATTGACAAAAAGTGTATCTTTGTTTACTCTTATTCTTTATCAATATGTACTTTCTCCAAAGACTGAAATATTTGCAACTGCTTTGCAGACTACAGTTCATTAAAAATAATTGTAGATTAAATGATCTCACAACACTTCTGCTTTAATTCAATGGGAGCCCTCCCAAACCATATTCATAATGAAAGATCCTGCAGCTACACACATTTACTTCTGTTTTCAGTCTGTGGTTATTGGTCCACTAAAAATTTTAGTCATGAGGTAGTTTGTCTATATTAGATGTTTTGTTGTTCTTTACTTATGAGCATAATGATAGAGAATTTCAAAAAAAAAGGTGTCAAGTTAAAGTAACCCAAGGTATTTAAACAAAGGAATGTGTACAGCAAACATGTCAAACTCGCGGCCTGCAGGCCACGTCTGGCCCAGAATGAATATTTTTGTGTCCCAGGCAATATAATGGTATATAAGAAACGTTTTAATAAAAATTTCATCACTTAATTTTTACAACATCCTATTATACATAATTATTAATAGTGAACTACAATGTTCGATAATGACTGATTACTATAATCGTGTTGCATTCATTTTCCTTACATGCAAGCGCACCATTTCTCTCCACTAAAACTAGCGTTGAATATTTTAGCAGCTGATTGCCATGTCATTAGTCTTGTACTGACTTGTTTGGTGTGCGCAACAAGAAATATTTCTTTTTCGGAGAACACGAAAAATAGGTTTATTTGTGTTACACTTATTAATTTGTGCAGTTATTCAGTGTCTGGTAAGTTAATGTTCAAGAAAAAATGTTAATTTTTATTAAAATCTTCTATTATTTTATGTTAACAATTATTTATTTCAGCCCTTTGTATTCAGCATGTCTCTATCGAAATAAACCTACATTTTTGTGAAAATTGAAGCTTTTGTTTTTTGGGGCCCACATAAACTTAAACCTTGTTTATTTGGCCCATGTTAGCCTTTGAGTTTGGCATGCTTGGTGTACAGAATCTCATCATAGCTTAGACAATAGTAGTAATCTTGATTTGATTGTAAAAATGTATGTTTTAAAGTGTTTGCTTATTGTGCTAGAATTGAATAGAAGATGGCAAAAGGTCAAAAACCATGTATTTGCATTCCAGATGTGAAAAAAAAGAAATGGTTCCTTTTCAAAAAGGACTGCTACATTTATCCGTTTTAGAAAGGGCAACATAAAGTAGCATGTAGGGGTTTAGAAAGGCAGCTCTATACAGAATACAGAACAGAAGCAAATGGTTTCTCTTTTTACTTAGGAATCATTGTCTAGTAGGTTTTAATTTGCATAGTTGCAATCATGTCAAACAAAGGCCCCCCGAATGGATTTATATCCCATGGTCAAGAACTGACAAAATGCGGTATGAACCACAGACAGTGGTTTGGTTTGAAGGAAAGAGAGAAGGAGAGATGAGCAAAGAGGGGGTACTATTTGTTTGTTTGTTTCTTTGAGATGAGAGTTTCACTGTTAAAGATTCTCTAACACTAGGCAAGGATAATTATTATATTTTAATGTTTTGAAAAGGCATATGGTTGGCAACCTTAATTCCTAAAAACTTTTTATGAAATCTATTATTTTGAAAATAATTTTGGCTGACTCATTGTTTAGGCATACTGGGGTTTTTTCCATCCCATGAACTGGGGAGTCTAAACTGGGGAGCAGCTATGGCTTCTGTGGGAGAACAGTGAGTTTCCTTTGAGTGGAGGAAATAGTGTGAGGAACCAAAAGCCTTCGCTGTGCTCAAGGAAGGATTTATACTGTATATTTGCCAGAATGGGTAGAAAAACATCTAAGCTATATGCTTTTAATCAGTTTAACTGGAAGCAGTCAAAATCCCAATAAAATAAATCTTAAGAATACTATTTACATAACAGATTTAAGTGACCTTGAATGTCTTTTTAAACTCCAATTTATCATGTATAAACCCATACTGGGTTCATATGCAATGCATTAATCATCAACCGTATAAAATAAGCTACATAATAAAATTAAATTAAATCTCAATTTATCAAAACATTAACATGCTAACAGCTACCAACTTTGTTAAGTTACAGTGTAAAGATGAAATAAATAAAACAGTAAAATCACTGTACCAAACAATGTAATTCAAGTTAAAAATGCTGTTTTTTGTGGTTCTTTTTAGAAAAAAATAACAAGTTATTTACTTTAATGCAGTGACATTTTATTTTGTGATTAATTTTAAAATAACATTGTAAAAACTACAAACTCATTTTAATTTGACAAGCAGTTGGTAATTAATTTTCAAACAATGCTATGGGAACCCAGAAAGCACTCTTCCTTTGACATGTATTTTATAATTTATTTTAAAACAATGCTGCACAAATCTGCAAAGGCATAATTCATTTGGGAGTTCATTAATTATGCAAATGAGTTGCAATTAACAAATCTGTTCCTAGGATGGTATTTGCATAATAATGAACTTCATGTTTGTGACATTATTTAATAAGATACCTTTGTGCATTTTTAAACAAAACACTCCTGTGAATACTATACAATGAGATGGGGTTGAAAATGAACATCTAGTCAATGAGATTCAAAACTCTACCCAGAAAAATGTTAAAATAAACAGAACTATATCTAATTCAAATAATAAATATGGATATTCTTTTTAAAGCACAGGGTTTTGATTAATCTCAACTTCCCTAAATATCATAAGACTTTAATTTACATTTATAAAGCCAATATACAAATTAGGTTTAAGCAAAATGAAACAAGCAAAGCTATACACTTCAATTAATATTTCAAATGAAGGCAGGTCAAACACTATAGACATGAACCTCAAACTTTTCAGTGGGAAGAAAAAATATAACATTGAGTCAAAAGACTCCCCTTTCCAGGGGGTTATGGCAAGATGACCACAGAACTCAGTTGGCATTCATTTATTTAATCAGTAATCATTATTGAGCATTTATGCCAAACTATACTCAGGTTAGGGCAGTGGTTGTCAAACTCATTAGTCAACAGAGCCAAATATCAACAGTACTTCTTCAAAATAGACTCGCTCAGGCTGAAAACCAACTTCTGTGCATGGGCCATGAAGTTCCAATCGCACTGTACACGTGCCCGCACGTGGTATTTTGTGGAAGAGCCACACTCAAGGGGCCAAAGAGCCGCATGTGGCTCGCAAGCCGCAGTTTTCTGACCACGGGTTAGGGCAAATAAAAAGAAGAATCAGTTGTATGTCTACTTTCAAGTAGACATACAATGTCTAATGAGGGACACAGGCATATAAACACTAAAATTCAATGGAAGTTATGAGAGAGAGAGAAACGCAAAGTGTTAACAAGTACAAAGGGTCAGAAGAACTAACTCAGTTTGGTGGGATTCAGGAAGGTGCCATAGATAAGGGTTGAAATATTAGGAAGGATGGGAGGAAGTTCACCTTGGGTAAGAAGGTCAGAGTATTTGAGCAAAAGGAAACCACATATACAAAGTCATGAAATAGTACATGATAGGAAAAATGCAGAGAAGATCCACTGACTTGAAGCAGAGGCTAGGTGTGGGCAGACAAATGCTTTTGGAGCAAGACTGGCAAGTGTCTTAGAGATCCAGTTTGAAATTGTAGAATGATAATGAAAATGGTGTTACAGTGGATGGGTTTGAAAGGGCAGAGCAATGGGTAATTTTCTCTGAAGTTGATCAATAGCAGTGTCTTGAATGATTGGTGATGAGTGTAGGGTGAGATCAGGTGAATTGATGAGCCAAGTATTTGCCACTCCAAAGTGCTGTGACTCTGATGAACATAAGATCCTGTGCATCTATCATATGTTTTTCCTAACTATTGGTCCTTTACTTGTGCTTTTAACCTTTCTGGTCACATTTCAGTTTGAACACAAGGATCTCTTGGGAATCACTCCATGACCTAGCCTCACCAACTTTCTGCAGCTAGAGAGGCCCTCCAAACCTAGTCTTGTCTATTCTCCACTTAACTAAATTCTACCCAGCCTCCAAAACTAAATCCTCATGGCTTTGAAATTTAAGCAAGTAAATCATCAAATGGCAAAATACAGTCACCAAACCAGCCAAGCAAACCAGTATTACCTTTGGAGCCACTTAGTATTCCTTGACCAGTTTTATTCCAGAATCCCACAGGAAAAAAAGTATGTGGAAAGAAACAAAAGGAAATGTCCATAAGACTAAAATTGAATAGCCCCACTTCAACTCAAGGGCATGTTTTTTTTTCTTTTGTTTTCATTTAGTATAAAAATACACACATTCTTCAGCTTTAATTCTTTTAATAAGCTTTTGCTTTTCTTCCGTAATATGCTCCTGCTGATGGTCAGCAAGTCTTGTCACCTCTCTCACAAAAGCAGAAATAGGGAGGCCATCTAGCATCCATTCTCCATTCTTATTATTCTTTCCATCTTTCCAAAGAAATTGTCATTTTCCCCATCGTGTGCAGTTCCCCTAGGGCAGTGGTCGGCAAACTCATTAGTCAACAGAGCCAAATATCAACAGTACAATGATTGAAATTTCTTTTGAGAGCCAAATTTTTTAAACTTAAACTATATAGGTAGGTACATTGTTATTAACTTAATTAGGGTACTCCTAAGGCTTACGAAGAGCCACACTCAAGGGGCCAAAGAGCCGCATGTGGCTCGCGAGCCGCAGTTTGCCGACCATGGCCCTAGGGTGATAAAGCTAGGTACTCCCTTCTATTCCTTTCACTGGATTCCGTTAGGCCTTGAACTAAATTTAGTCAATAAAACTCTCTCTCCCTGGTTAGAGTGTTGTAAAGGCTGAGAAATGATGAAGTCTCATTTCCTTTTGCAGCAGCTGGATGGGGTACAGACTTGTTCCAAACCTCTTGAATCCCATGAGCTCCCCCTCATACTTTCATAACATTCCCTTTTGCTGTCACTACTGAAGAACTCTGAAGCAATATAGGAATCACAAAATGCTCATGTTAGCCTTCCCCCTAAGTAAGTTTTCTTTGGGGGTCAGGAATAAACAGAACTTCTGAAAAATAGAAAGTAAACTAAAGAAAATGCTACTTGGAACAAATGAAGTCTAAGCAAAGGGCTCCAGGTAAAGACTCTGTGCTTGAGTCACTTGGTAGTTTCAAATAATGGCACTGATCCCTGGTGACTGAGGCAGAGGCTGAAAGCCTTTTGGAAGTTTACAGACATTCAGAGAATTAACTCAGCCTGCTCTCTCTCCTTTAAATTATCTTCCCAACCTAGCTTGACCCCCCTGCCTTCCAAATGAAGAGACAAGCCAATATTATGGCATCTCGAAAGTAGGAATGGGTAACTTGGCCAGATGGTCATGACCCTAATATTGAAAACAGATATACTCTGTATCAGCTACAAGACCTTGAACTTCAGGGTCATTATATTTGCCCAGACAAACTAGCTCACTACAAATGATATCCAGCTGAGTCTGAAATGTATCAGGTTTAAAAGCACAAAAAGAGCAAAAATAATTTCTTTAAGTTATAGCAGTACAGTAATTGCATTGGCTATAGCCATTAAAGTAGCAATTATGTTCATTTATACTTAATGCAGAGAATTGTTGAGAGAGAGAAAACATTGCTAAGCAAAGAAAAATATTTATCAAGGCAAATACCCTCCTCATATAGGTTATATTAAATAGTGTATGCAAAAAGTGTAAGAAAAACCCTTTAGAACTATGTATTTGTCTAATGATGCCATACAAGGTTTAGCCAGGCTTTGATATTCTTTTTTCCCTATGTTTTCCAAATTCTCATAAAGCATTCCCCAAATGTTCAGGATGTTGTCAATGCTGTTCTCTCTACATGCCCACACACAATGAGGCAGTGACCTTCCTTTCCCTCGCAAGGATATCTATTCTGAAGGACTTCCTTCTCATGGCCCTTCTCCCTTTTGAAATCCAGTTGCCAGAAATGGTTAGTCTCTTGGAGTTAAACCAGGTTGCTGTCAGCAGGCATTTTAAAGTGTGATATCTGAGAGCTTCATGGAAAATAGCATTTTCTCTGGTTTGACTTATCTGCATATAAGGCCAAAGGAGGTTTAGGCTTAACTGTTACTAGATTCAAGTTGATTAAAAGAAAAGTGAAATAATGTGCAGTGCCTGATTATTTACATGAGCAGTTCTCATCTCTCAGCTGGGGCTTCTGAGATTTGCATATTTCTTCTTCTCCTTCTCCTTCTCCTTCTCCTTCTCCTTCTCCTTCTCCTTCTCCTTCTCCTTCTCCTTCTCCTTCTTCTTCCCCTTCCTTATCCCCTTCCCCTTCCCCTTTCCCTTCCCCTTCCCCTTCCCCTCCTTCCTCCTCCTCCTCCTCCTCCTCCTCCTCCTCCTCCTCCTCCTCCTCCTCCTCCTCCTTCTCCTCCTTCTCCTCCTTGTCCTTCTCCTTGTCCTTGTCCTTCTTCTCCTTCTTCTTCCTCCTCCTTCTCCTCCTCCTCCTCCTCCTCCTCCTCCTCCTCCTCCTCCTCTCCTTCTCCTTCTCCTTCTCCTTCTCCTTCTCCTTCTCCTTCTCCTTCTCCTCCTTGTCCTTCTCCTTGTCCTTCTTCTCCTTCCTCCTCCTCCTCCTCCTTCTCCTCCTCCTCCTCCTCCTCCTCCTTTTTCTGTATGTAGCCTACAACACCCTGACTGATAGAAAGGACTTACCCGCTTTAATGGTTTATTATTCTATGTGTATTTTGATGGTGTCCAATGCCAAGCAAATAGCAGCAACAAAAACAAAAATCAAAACAACAGAGGAGAAAGTATTGTTTTCCGTGTCATTATTAATTATTTTATCTTAAGTAAAACCATAAGAGCAAGTCCTCTTACACTTTACAGCTGGAAGACAAAGTAGCTCTGAGGATGTGTTAGGTTTCAGGGATCTTCTTGCAGCTTTCCAGGGATGCTTCATATCAGTGTGCTATTACCGCCTGACCTATGCAGGCCCTGAATAGAATTCTGGAAGGCAAATGTGTAGGTGTTTGGCTGCTTTCTACATTGTTACGACACTTTCTGTGTCACTGAGTGCTGCCCCTTTCTCCCCTCCCCCTCCAATTAGGGCTACCAGTGTTGAGTCTGAGGGGCCACTTGGCTAAACTGGTAGTCCCCTAGGGCTCTGAGATTAAATCTGTTAAAACAGGACTAGGAATCATTACATGCACATCTTAGTCTGTAGTTTCCACCTCATGTCAAAAGGGTATCAATGGTAAGGGAATAAAAGATGAAAATATGCTATTCTCAGGAGAGAAAAATGCTCAGGAGATGGCTAGTTCATTCACTGGGAGGCAGTATAACTTTATGATTAAGGCCATAGACTTTGGTCCAGGAGTTATTTCCTAGTTCTACATTTTAAAAGTGGCTCCCTAACCTTCTTTATTTTCTTATTCATGAAACAGAGATAACAATAGCCCCTATACTTTGGGGTTGTTTTGATATATATATATATATTTTTTTTAAACAGAACTTCAAACAGTGACCAGGTTTTTATTAAATGGTAGTAATTTTGTCATTATTATTTCCTATGACATGCAATCCTGTATATAATGAGAAACTGAAGATCATACAGCCTCTTTCCAATAACAGCAGAACTGAAATAAAACAACTTCTCTTATCATCTTGTATTAGATCCATGAAATGGAGAACCCTTAATAATAGTGACTTTAAAAACATACATTGGGTCCTAGCTGGTTTGACTCAGTGGATAGAGCATCAGCTTGCAGATCAAAGAGTCCCGGGTTCACTTCCAGTAAAGGGCTCGTACCTTGTTGCATGCAGGCTTCTCCTGGCCTGGGCCCTGGTCAGGGCTCATACAGGAGGCAACCAATTGATGTGTTTCTCTCTGTCTTTCCCTCTCTCTTCTACTCTCACTAAAAATCAATGGAAAATATCCTTGGGTGAGGATTAACAGAAAAACAAAACATGCATTAGTCAACAGGAACATATAGGTTTCAGATGTGGGTTTCTATGTTACAAGATCTGTATATTGCACTGTGTGCCCACCCAACCCAATCAATTTAATAAAAAATATATACATTTATTTCTCTCTCAAATACAAGAAATCTGGAGTTAGATAGTCCATGCTGGTATGACAGCAACACAATCATCAGCAATCCATGATTCTTTTATTTTTTTGGCTCCCATTCCATCTTCAAGTTTGCCTCATAATTCCAGATGGCAACCAGAGCTCCATTCATCACTCTGCAGTCCACACATCAGAAAGACCAAATATAAAGTTAAATCCCCCTACTGAATCAGACTGCCTTCAAGCAGTCTACCCAGAAGTCTATTCATCTCATAGGTCAGAACTTAGTCACTTGGCCATAACTAACTGTAAGAGAGGAAGAAAAATGTAATCTTTAGGTTGCTTGCATTTTTTACCCCAAATAAACATTTATTCCTGAGAAAGAGGGAGAGAATGGATACTGAGTGGCATCTAGCAGATCCTGGTCTTTCTTCACTCTTGGTAGGAAGGTGAGAAGTTATATGTGAACATAGATGCAAAACCTTGAACTACTAAAGAGCTGATACTAGACCCAAATGTGGGCCTCTGGCTTGCTCTACATTCCAACCACTTTTGCTGACTTAATCTAGAGAAAAAAGGGTTACAGAGGAATGTCCATAATATAAAGCAGAGAACCACAGATTATATACTTTGTAAATCAATGACCCCTTTGTACTCTAGCCATTTCATGATAGGTTTTCTCTATATTGCTCAGAGCATTTGGCCTTGTTGACCCTTGACAAGTTATAAATTAGCCTATTCTTCCTAAAAAGAAAAAATGATATCTACTCTAATGAAGTATATTTAATATAATTTTATTTGAAATTTTTTAAAGGAATGTATTTATTCACACAATTATGTCAGTTTATTGAAAGTATCCATAGACTTAAGAATGCAGGCTAATGTAGTTGCAAAATCTGTCCCTAATCATTTTTTCTAAATATTCATGAGTGCTGATAGTTGAGCTTAATTCTTCTTTGCTGAATAAACATAACCAAAATGTTGCTTCATTTAGATTCAAACATATAATCTGAAAACAGTGACTTCAATTCCAGCTTTTTCCTAAAGGATGCTTAGGATAAGGAAGAAGTGGCAAATATTTTTTACACTTAATTATCAAGAAGGATTTTTAATGTTCTATTATTTTTATTTGGCCTATGCAAATATCTACAAACTATCTTTTGAAGAAGAATTGATTCAGTTTGTAAATGTGTTACCTCTAATGGCCTCAAATCAACAATTATTCAGGGACTGTGAATTAGTACATGGGATATATTATAAAAGTGTTTTATAAGATGAAGAACAATATACATATTTTTAGCTACTTCTGGTTATAATAATGTTGGAAAACATTATGTTCATTTCATAGCAACACAATTAAAACTGAAACTATGCATCTGAGTGAAATGAAAAAAATAAAACAGCCAATTAGGCTATTTCTACAAAGAACTTGGAGTCATGTTGACTATTTGTATCTGAAGATCGAAAAGATAGGGAGGAGAAAAATCATCACCCTACAATGGAAATCAAGTTAAGTGACAAAAATGAACAAAAGAGCCATAACATGGAAAACATGGAAAAAAATCCCAAAAGGGATGAAGTGATTATGGGTTCAGAAGTCAAAGGCCTCCACTGAACTGGGTCTCTTTGCTTTCTGAGACCCCACCACCCTGCACTTCCCAACAAAAGACTCTTCTTTGATTGGATCCCCACTCTTACCTCCATGACCCCATTTTCTTCCCCTGAAACTTACTTAGTCTGACCTCCCTTTCGACAGGGAAAACATGTAGCTCCCCAGAATCTCTCCCAACTTAGGTCAATTGGCTAGAATTTCTCCAGGAAATTTCTTTTGACTTCGAGTTCACATATGCTGGCGAATTGCACAGTATGTCAACAGAAATTTTAAAGTCTAAAAATTCAGTGAAGAGTGATGTTGTCAGATATTGGAGACAGGTGGAATATATCCTTTATAAATTCCAGGTAATCAATAAAAACTCATTGAAAACTGAAAAAAAAATAGAGTGTGATATTTTGGATAAACTAACTCAGGTTAGAAGTTGACTGAACTCAAAAGAAACTTGTTTCTGATGAAGAAAGCCACATTCTTCATGTAACAAAGGCTGTTTTCAAAAGCCAGAGGACTCACGTTATTAAACAGACCATCTAGGACAGCTGTACAAGTTCAACAGTGCAATAACTAGACATTCCACACTGCCGCCATTTGATATGAGTGCCCAGACATGGTCGCTGAGACAGTGAAGCAGGGTTGCTAACACAATGAGGGGGGAAAATTGTGTGAATGGAATGAGTAATACTGAATGGAATTAAGATTCTGCACTTGCTTCACTGAAGAAAATCCCAACCTAAATAAAGCAAGGCCTGGAATGCTAGAAAGCTTTCAGAGATGGGAACATGTGTGAGGCTGCCAAATGGGTCATTGTTTCTAAAAATGATGTGTCCCAAGATGACAGCAAACTTGTTTTTCAGACAACTGGGGTTGGTTTATGCGATTCCTCTGCTACTTCCTTCTTTCTTGATTTGTCCAGACAAGGCTGGAGAGGAATCCACGTGTCTTGCCAAATTGAAGACTATGACGGTTTGGGGTGTTTTGTGTTTTATAAATACCATTTTCATGGGGTAAATGTGAACTATGATATTTAGGGAAGGAAGAAGAAATAGGTCAGGTTGAGCATTTCGTTCAGTAGCCAGGTCAGCAACCTCTGAACTCAGAAACTATAAATAGCTGTCTGTGAATAAACTCTTTTTATTTAAGTTCAGAGAACTTAATATTTTATTATTGTTCCCCCTGATACTTTTATTAAAAGGAAGTCTTTCCAATTGCATTTGCCTTTGATAAGCATCAGTTAGATTTTGTCTTGTTCTTTTTTTAGATTTGTTGGCTTCACAGTGACAGTTGGAAATAGTATTATTTTTTAAAAACCAATTTCTGGGAAATTTATATGTTGCCCTTGCAGTTCCCTCACTCCTACACTGACGCCAGCCAGCTGTTTTTTTGTGTGGCCCTGTCTTAATTAAAGGCCTGGCCATTTACACCAAGCTAGGAGTCATCCTCTATCACATTTCGTTTACCCCCCACATGCAATCAATCATCCAATCTTGACAGTTCTGCTACAGAGATATCTTCAAAATCTGTTGCTTCTTCTCTTTACTCGTGGTCTATCTACACGGCTATTAAAATAACTTTCTCACTGGCCTTCCAATCCTGATTCTGCACTCCCTCTCCCCTCCCCTCTTGACAGCTCCCGCCCCACTCTGCCCCCCCCCCCCATATTACTGGTCATTATAGGCAATACCTGTTTCTGTGCCTAAAGGCTTCCATTCACCCCTAACTGCCTGCAGGCACTAGTATGGCACCAAGGCCACTTCTTATCCTACCTCAGTTCACCTTTCCAGCCTCAACTCCTGCCACATAATCCCATGCCCTCTGCTTCTACCACTAGCTATCTCACTCTTCCCTAAAATTCTATGTCCTTTTATTACACTGTAACTCTACACATGCAGACCTTGAGTCTTGAAAGCCTTTCCTCGCTTTTTCTGCTAGGCCATGTTTTACAAAACCCATCCCACATGCATTTTTACTATGACACCTTTCCCTGTAATGCCAGCTAAAGTGTGCTGGTCCTTAAAGGCAGTTGAAACCTGTAGTCTTATAACATGTGCATGTATTTTTGGAATCACCTTTCCACGTGGCTGTTCTGAACATTCTGTGAGCTCTGTGATAGCAAAAACTGTGTTTTATTCATCTTCTTATCTCCATCTCTAAGCATAGGCCCTGGAATAAAGCCAGAGCTAGGAAAGAGTTTGTTAACCAAATGATTCTGTAATGCAGGCATTTCAGGCTATACGTTTTGAGAAAAGCAAGTCTTTTGTTAGCATTCTCCGAGGAAACCCTACACACAGGCAATGATTTTTTTTAAGCAGCAAGGAAGTTCTGCATAAAATCAATAAATGGAGCTACAATAGCAAGATCATCAATGGGAAATATTCCCTGCTAACATACACACATACATTCAACAGAGATTTTTGAGTATCTACTCAGTGCCAGGCACTATGTAAGACGCAGCAGCTGTAACAGCTCTGGGGAAATATTGAAAAGCCTTTAGAGCAGTGGTTCTCAACCTTCCTAATGCCGTGACCCTTTAATACAATTCCTCATGTTGTGGTGACCCCCAACCATAAAATTATTTTCGTTGTTACTTCATAACTGTAATTTTGCTACTGTTATGAATCGTAATGTAAATATCTGATATGCGGGATGTATTTTCATTGTTACAAATTTAACATAATCAAAGCATAGTGATTAATCACAAAACAATATGTAATTATATATGTGTTTTCCGATGGTCTTAGGCAACCCACATGTTGAGAACCACTGCTTTAGAGCAAGCATGTCAAACTCAAAGGCTAACACAGGCCAAATAAACAAGGCATGTGGCCCGCTGACCGTGAGTTTAACATGCTTGCTTTAGAGCTATTCATTGTAGGAAATTCAGCTAATTTACCTGCAATATTCTTAGGGAAAATGAGCAATAGATTATGTGTATGTGTGTGTGTGTACATCATGTATATACACATATACATATACATATACATATATACATATATACATACATACACACACACACACACGTATACGGAGTGATATTCAAAATGGTTTAACCACCAGCATGGCACAAACAATGACCATTTATTTTGCCCTGAAACCCTTACCCACAGAAAAGTGATGTGGAAAGTGGTAGGAGAAGGCACAATAAGATGATCTACCCACAAGCCTAGAACCTAGGGTGCAGCTTTTAAGAGAGATTGTGTCTCTCCATCTTTATTTCTTCTCAACCTCACAGGGAGGAAAACCAGTGATGAGTAAGAGATTGAAGCATCTTATTTTTTATTATTTGAGTAGCCACACCGTTGGTACCTGTTTCCTAGAGACTATATAATTATGACATTATTTTTTTAAAAAAATTTAAGTTGTTTTTTGTGAAATGTAGGGCATGGTCAACCAAGAGAGATGATAAAGCCCAACCCTTGCTCACAGAGCTGATAATGATCAGTCCGTTACATGCTATTTCACAGCTGATATCTCTTCCAACAGCAAAACAGAAAAAAGGGGGGGGGGGGAAATGGTACTAATTGCAAAAGTTTCACAGATGTCTGCAGCAGTTGACCAGAGCTCCTGGGTTATTGCTTGTCAGACTATTAATGGGTTTGGCTATCCATGACAGTCATTACTTTTCCCCCTCCTGCGAGCTACTTTCTGTGTAATTTATGCATAGGTTTTGCCAAGATTTGACAACTTTCAGGATATTAACATAAAATTACACCGCAGAGCTGAACAATGGGTGGCTTTAAAATTAGCTGTGGTGAAAACCAGTCACACAGAGCTGGCTTTTCCCTTGCATCACTCCTGACTTTATTACCGTTGTCTTTCTTTCCACGTATAAGAAATCACGTCAGCAAGTCTGCACAGATTAGAGGAAGGAGGCAGGGCTGAGAGAGGCGAGATATCCTATGACCTTGGAGAAGGGGTTCTTTGTAACCCAGGCAAGCTCCTGCCAGAGAGCATGCCTGCCAACGGCTTGCACGAACTTAGGCAGCAACCATTCCTGAAATTTAGCAAAGCACACCACATTTTGAAGCTTATGTGAGAGGAGAAGTTTCCCTTTGCCATCCTTCGGTTCCACACAGCTTGCTCTGTGAATGCCGTTACAGAATGCGATGTGCGTGTTAATAAGCCAGGACATCTGGTAACCAGCTTTTTTCTGATTCATTAACTGACTCTGCTTCTGTGGCCAGGGGGGGATGAGAGGAGAATCTGGAAGGCTTTGCCTTCAGCAAATGGGAACTTGATATATGCTTTGCTTCTCTGGTTTTGCCTCAACGTTTAAACATTCCCCCAAGGTTAGCATTTAAATGCAAGCCACCTTTGGTACGCCTGGTCCCATATAGACAGCAAGTAGTACTGAAATCATTCGGTACAGTCTGAGAATTCAGGAAACAGGAAAGAAATCTTGGAAATCTTGTAGTCTAAACCTTATTTGAAAGCAGATGAGGGAAGTGAACCTGCCTGGGATCACATTCGTGTACCTAAGCAGGGGCCAGTCTCCAGGTCTTTTGAGCCTCAATCCAGACCTTCTACCTAACTTTTGTTTTTTTATGTGCCGCACTGTTATTTTTTTAGTTCACCAAACGTTGCCTGCTTTGTTTTCCTCTTTTGACCTCCTGTTCATCGCCTTTAGAACATTGAAGCAGACACAAGAGCCGAATCAATCCTCCTGCCGCCTCTAATCAGTGATTAGGGACTCATTCAAGCATTTATAACAGGTACTTAGGGACAGTTAATTTAAACTTTTGAAGAATGAACAACTTCAATCCAGGTTGTGAACAACCCGAGGGAATAGAATTAACTAACGCACAATGAGAAAACTCAAATGGAAAATAGAACAAGGTTCTCCCAATGAGCAAGATGTTTAAAATAAAAAATACTATTATTCCATCAGAAATTAAAAAAAAAAAAAACACCCAAAAACTTCTTTTTGAAGTAAATCAGATCCAAATGCCCTAGAGAGGGATTTGAGTAAAAGAAGTCTGACTTGATGGTACATGTTGAGAGATGAAATGGACAATGAAGTTTCCATATGTTGTTTTTATGCAGTAATTAGAAACTGTCACACACCGTTTCCTTTTTCCATTTCCTTGGGCTTATTTGCATGTTGGAACTTCCTGTGGAGCAGAATGGAGAGCATCAAACTGGTCCCCAGTTGGAATGCGGGGCAGTGGCTTTGGGTGCCCTCCCACCTCAGAGGCAGGAAGGAAGCCAGGGGTGGGCAGCTTGGCGCCACCCCGGGAGGACCAGGGAGGACCGCTGAGCTGCGAGCGATGCAGCTGCCCTGGATGCTCTTCACAGGGCCCCTCCTCCCTCCTGGCCTGAAAAGCTGACCAAGCCCTGCAGTGGTCATTATGGAGCACGCCGGCTTCCCTAAGCTGATCTCCCTTTTTAAAGCACTTTCATCCCATCCCCTTTATCTTTCCTTTTCTATTTGCCTGGGCAGACTTGAAGGCAGGGACCCTAATTTTCCTATTGCCAGGCTCAATGTGGTTCCCAGGGGGCCATAACAAATCTAAATAAATAACCTTTTCATATCTGGATCTTCATATTTTCTACCTTTTTTTAGGCATCTTTGGCATTGTAAAACAAACAAACAAAACAGAGTGGACCAAATAGTATTTATTTAATAAGGACCATGGCTAGAAGATATATACTCCAGAAGTCTTTTGAATGTCAACTGTGTTCTTAAAATCTGCTGCTTTCTACTACTCAGCTGTTACTAGTGACGTGAGAATCCCAGGAAGCTGGAAGTAGAAAGAAAGGTCATTTGTCTAAGATGGGTTATATACCTGGACAGCTATTCAATTGAATACTTAAGTAACCTGGAACCATAAGAATTGAATTACATGGGCATGATTTGACTTATCACACAGTAAAAGACTTTCCAAAAATCGCATTGTCGTCAGATAGAAATTACTTGAGAAGTTTAAAATGCCATCTTAATTAAATCCTTTAAATAAATTTTGTTTAAGCATCAAGATAAAGAAAAAAGAAAGTCTAATTAATCCCACTTCCAAAGGCAAGCATTATTATTTTGATATTTGTTTTTTGATTTTTTTAGTATGAGTATAGTTGTATAGATATATGAATTTTTCACAAGAAATGGCTAATAATGAAGTAGTATTTTATAATACTTAGAACCATTTTTCATGACATATTTCTACTACAGCATTTTATTTTCTTAATCATTTTTATTTCTTTCAGAGAGGAAGGGATAGAGAGAGAGAGAGAGAGAGAGAGAGAGAGAGAGAGAGAGAAAGAGAGAAGAACATCAATGATGAGAGAGAATTATTGATTGACCTACCGGGGATCAAGCCACAACCTGATCTGAGCCGTGACCGCCTGGTTCATAGGTCGATGCT
The DNA here is from genome assembly GCF_014108235.1 of Myotis myotis. NCBI lineage: Eukaryota > Metazoa > Chordata > Mammalia > Chiroptera > Vespertilionidae > Myotis > Myotis myotis. The sequence continues at coordinate 38,595,200 of NW_023416390.1, read as the reverse complement.
CAATCACTGAGCCGCACCAGCCTGGCTACGACAGCACTTTAACAACTGCTTAGTGTTCTAGCATATGATTATTCTATATTCTCTTTAGGAAATCTATTTTTTTAGGCATCTGCGTTGTTTTACATTTTTTCTCTATTATAATCAATGTGTTGATCATCATTGAATATCCGTCTTTGGCATGTCTCTAATCCCTTGGGACATATTTTCAGAAGTGGAAGTGCTTTAGTGAAAGTCTATGCCCATTTTTAAGGCTTTTGACACATACTGAAAATTGCCTTCCAGAAAAGTTGTATTAATTTAGGATCCCACCGGCAGCACATGCGGCACTTATGTCCTTGCTCCCTTGCCAACACTCAGCATTAGGGTTCTCTCTAATCTTTGGTAATCAGAGGAGTGAGAAATGGTGTCTCTTTGTTGTTTTAATTAATTCATTTTTGCAGCCAGCATTTCTGAAGATAGAATGGCACCCACCCATTTGCTCCTTTACGTGATTGCATATGCCCGTAGCTATACCTCGCTTTCACTATTACTTTCATTTTACAGTCATGATTTTATAGCAGGTAAAACCAATTTGGTTTGACTACAAGGCTGTTTGATCTCCTAGGGAAATACAGATTTATGTAAATAAATCATGGGGTTCATCTTCTTCCTTGTGTCTGGGAAAATACAAAAGACAATGAAATTTAAAATCCATGCTTTGCTTTGTGTTGGAGGAGCAAGGGGGGAGATGTTTGGAAGATAACAGTGTCGCTGGTCAGCCCAGTGGATGGCATTCACTGGCTACCGCACAACTGCTGGAGATGACTGTGTTGGTATCTGTAACATGTTGATGTGTGAAGTGGAAAAATGAATCCTATTCCTCAGGAGAGCCCTGCATATGTCAAGGATATTGTCTCATTAAGCCAATCCATTTATCAACCCGCTGAATGCCAATTAAATCGCACAGGATGGTGCAGGTATATGGTGGGCTGTTGGTGCCAAACTTTATTACAGCTGAGCTTTTCTGGCACAGTATGTTCCACCCCGCAAAATGGCAGGCACATCAAAGCCAAATTAAATGTTCTTGAAATAATGCCTTTAAAAAGGACGAAATGCCACAGCCTGGCAGAAGAGAATGTGAAATGTAATGTCAGTTCTTAGTGTACTTTTAGTTCCAATGAAGATGTCAAGGCTCAGATCCAGCCAGTGCCAAATGTCTTCACAGCGTGCAAATTAGATCAGTGTAATTTCATCAGGAAAATGATCAGACTCGGCTATAGTTATGGCTGAATTCACTGCCGCCGCCGAGGACTGGGCTGAGGACCGAGGGCCCAGCTGAGCTCGCACTGCTATCTTCAGTAAGAGAGAGAACCTGATTTAATGTATTGTTCTCTTGATGCCACTGTTGGAACTCCCACCTCTCAATAATACTGCTAAATGAGCATCTAACATAGATTACAACGATTTTGTTTGGAATTTAAAAGAAAGCTGTTTAGTAAAATTAAACCCCAAGTAAGGGAAATGCTAAGCCAGCTGCTAGGAGGCTCTTATAAGTAGGAGACTTTTTATTTCTGGTTAAACATGAAATTTGTATAAAGATATATATATATATTGGTATTAAATACTTAAAGTATTAATTTCCAGGAATGTATATATGTGTATATACATATATACATACATATATATATATTGATATAAATATTCTTAAGGGGCACAAAAGATTAATAAAACAAAATAAAGAATTCTAATGATCTTTAACTAGAAAACAGAAGCCCAATGAGAATGGTGTGACTAACTTTCAGTATTAAGTATTGGAGAAATGAGACAAGGGATACATCTTGGGAAGGAAACTATAAGTGATCCAACATTTGGAATAAATTGAAAGAAATCAATTTTATAACAAGAGGTCACTATTATCATAAACTTGTTTCCCATTTTGAAATTGTTTCTCAAAGCAGTCCTATTAGAAATACTTCTGAGCTATTTTAGTTTAAAAGTGGATTTTCCTTTTCACGTATAGCTTTCCACCAGAGCAATAGTATCAGGATTCCCTTTGAATCTGTTGCCGTATCCTCAGTAACAATAAAGCAGAAATTCCAATACTTGGATATCATTGCCAAGAGCAGCTGGAGAATTTTCAGTGTTTTATGTTTGAAGAAGTGGTTGCTTTTCAGCCCTTTCAAACCGTATATGTTCCACTAGTACTATAAATATGCACATTGTTTTCATTCCTATTTGCATAATTTAAATGTTTATTGTATGATCTTTATAAAATGTATTAAGAACAATAACTAATGAAGAAGAAAATAAAAATTACCCATAATCCACCATTCAGACATAATGATACTCATACTTTTATATATTTTTTCCAGTATTGAGTCGGTATACACCTTTTTTTTTTTTTTTTCCAATTCAGGCCCTATTCTTTTGTCTCATCTTTAATAGCATTTTTATGCCATTAAACAGTCTTAAAATTTATTTTAGTGCTGCAGAATACTTTATTATGTGTAACATTCCCTTCAAATGCATATTTGCATCAGTATTTAGCTATTTACTTTCACAATGCACATCCTTACAAATAAATCTCTGTTCATATCTAATTAATTTTGGATAGATTCTTGAGAAGTGGAATTAATGAGTTCAAAGTATGGATTTCAAGGTTCTTGTTTTTACCCTGCTACTTTTCAGAATCTACCTATAAATCTATAAGAAAATAACTCTATAAAGTCATATCCATAAAACAGTTCATTTTTATATTCCACCAACCATATTATGGGTTCCAACATTAAATTTTATGGCAATGCAAAGAATAGTTCAAAACACTCTACAAGTACGTGAAATCTGAGGGTAAGAATATGGGTGCCTTCCGTCTCTTCGTATTTAGCACTGAAAGATGTGCTGTATATTCTCAGTTACTGGAAAGTAATTCATTTGATTGATACAATTACCTTAGAACATGCTTAAAGCCAATGAAAAATCATTAGCTCAAGCCATGAAACTATTTTGACATTCTCTCAGTATATTTAATTGGTAATAGACAAACCAATCACTTACTGAGAGCTGTTACTTTGAATTACTTTTTATTCCTGTGTATGTCTTCAGAGTCATTTAGACTCTCTACTGTGGAACTTTCTTTTATTTCCTATTTTAGCACAAGACCTGAGGCTACCGCTGGGTCTCTTGCCAATACCCAGATGCCAAGCCTTGGAACATTCTAGTAGCCACATCTGGCCCTTTGGTGAGCTACACAGGCAGTTGTGCACTCAGCACAGGACTGCCTCTGGGGATGTCACGTGGCCAATCAACCTACTGGTATTCAGGCTGGGCGCTCTGTAAGGAACCATTTGTCTTTCTGCTCACTTTGGACATGTAGCAGACAGCATTACAGATCTCAATTATGTATAAAAATACTGTTTTCCACACAAAATAATTAGATTTGAAATCTTACTTCTTGCGTTTGTTAATGTTGCATTCCAGTCTGGTTTCTAGCTTTCTGTGAAAATTGTCAGGATGCAGGAGAGACAGTATTTCAGGTTTGAACAGCTGCACCAAAATCATGAAAAGTAGTCAGCTTTACATTTAGGAGTTTCTTAAATTATTGACAGTTGAAAAAAATGTTACTACCTACAAATCGCTTCCTCAAAAATAATGTTCCTAATTTACTGTGTTAAGAATATGCTCTAAATATATAGAATGCTGTGATCCACTATGATCGTTTGTTTCTTATCATTAGATGGCTAAAGATTTGTTTCAATGTCTTTTTAATCAAGAGATTAAAATCCATGTTCAAACAATACCATTGATTTATTTAAAGTTATTATCAATTTAACATGAAGAGTAATCCCAACTGTTTCCCATTTTGAGTATGCAAGATTAATCAGACACAAGAAATAAATGCAATTAAATTAACATATTGCCTCCAACAATTTCCTATTTTTCAAGGAAAAAGAAAAAGTCATTTATGAATATTTGTCTAGTGTGTGAAAAATAAGATCTAGTACAATGTCAAAACACGTGGACTTCAGACAAATCTTTATCCTATCCTTTTTTGCAATTGCAAGATTTTGGCTTCTTAGTAAGCTCTGTTATCATGACACTACCATGTAGTTCATTTTCTTATTTTTGAAAAAAAGATAACATTTAAAAATTTTTAAATTAAAGTATAGTTGACATACAGTATTATAATATTAGTTTCAGGTATACAATGTAGTGAATTGACATTTGCATACATTAACTATTTTTAAATGTACATTGCAGTGGAATTAATAATATTCACAATGTTATACAACCATGACCACTAATTCCAAAACTTTTTCATCACCAAAAACAGAAACTATATACCTGTTTAAAGGAAACAATGAGACGTGCATTTTAAAACAAGCTACTTCTTCCTGGCCCCGTGGATTAAGTGTGGGTGATGAGCAGAGAGCCTCTCAGGCATATGCCCCTTTCTGCATCTGGTTTTCTGAGTAATGTAAACTCTATGTCATATTTTCACCCACTGGTAGGTCCTTGACGAGAGATTATTTACAAAGTGGAGAAATGAAGGGCTCCCATTCAAATTACGTAATAGCAAATCCGATTAATAAAATTCATGTGAGATCCTTGACATTCATTTGCCTTCATGCCTAATCATGACTCCCAGATGTTGGATGTTAGACTTTTCTTAAAATGTAGGCACGTAAAATATAAATTTTTGGTCTTTTTTCTTTTGGAGATTGATGTTGTTACCCAATTTGGAATCCCCTTAAATTGTACTGTATTTTTAAACCACTTCTTATACAACAAATTTTAACAAAAATGCTTTTGAATGAAATGTATTCACAAATATTGAAAAATGCTGAAATAATAGAATAATCTAAACTATGCAGCTTGAATTTTTAGGATAATCATTTATAATTGTTACCCAGGAAAAAAAGTATTAAGAAACTAATAATATGTAGCAAAAAGAAAATAAGGGAAAACATGCTTCAAAAATTGTATACACAAACTAAAATATAACAGACACAATGTACATGGGCTTTAAGAACAAGAAAGGAAAGGAGGAGGGGAGGGGAAGGAAGGGGAAGGGAAGGCTGTTGTCAGTTTTGTTAAAGCCATGAGGCTTTCAGGGTAACTGTAAATTAACCTGCCCTAAATTCGTAATTTTCTAGTTCTTGGCTTATTACTACTGGCTCAGTCACTACAGACTTATTCCTGATACCTTATTTATTTTTAAAATACTTCTGTTTTATAAGTTACCTGGATTTTCAACTTGTTTTATACTTCTCTAAATACCAATAATACCATCATTTCCTAATTTTCCTTTTTTGTTTGGTTATTTCATTTTCTATTTTATTTAAGTATAAAAATATGAATTAATACATACACTACAAATTGAAATTTAAACTTCTTCACAGAAAGTAATTACTGTTTTTATGCCACAATATAAAAAATGAGTCAAAGAACAATTCTGTTTTAAATGAATTTGCCTGGCTTTGATTTTTATGGAAATGGGTCTTTGATTTATGCTTTGATTCAGACAAGAAGCAAAGTATTTTATGTTTAAAAGATTTTTCAACATGCTTAATAGCTACAGTTGAAGTTTCTTTTATTTCCCCAATGAATTACTTTCATAATATGAAGAAATGACTCCCTCAAAGGAAAATCATTTATTACACCTGAGCCTTTCTGGTCCCGGTTGTACCACATGCTGCTTAGTAATTTGCAATGATTCAGGAAGATTGCCATAACCACTCAATTAAGCAATGGTTTTGGATACAACCTATAGCATTAGGCGCATCCTTGGTTCACATTTAGAACTGTCTTGTTAACGAGACAGAATTCAGCAACCACTGTGTTCTGAGTGTCCCATAAAGAGCAGACAACCTATCCTGGAGAACTGAACGCAGTCACTCGTTTTCTTTGGTCCAGCTAGGCAGATGTAGCGTTGCCGTAGGGTAGAAAGGAAGCGGGGGGAGAAAGAAGTGGACAGAGATTTAGGAAGTCTAATTTCTAATTCTGGGCTGGTACTTTTTGGTTTTGTATCCTTGAGTAATGATATTCTCTGAGCTTCAATTTCCTTTTCTATGTGGAATGTGAGCTACAGCTGATAATTTCTCAGACATTCCTAATTAATGACACACCTCTATGTAATTTATCCTAAAGGTAGAAACTATTTTCAAAAGTGTTACCAGGGTAGTTATGAGAAGTTCCAATGACTTATTTCCATGCAGGATCCTGAAGCAACATAATGAAAAATCAGTTAAACACGATTAAGACAGGATAACTAATTTAAAATTGTCAAAATGTGTAATTACTTCTGGACCAATGATATAGAACTGCCAGGCCATGTACTTTAACAGTAGATTTTTATAGCCAGAATCAACCTTCCCGTGGGGGAAATAGACACATGTCCCTATGACTAGGAAGTGAGACTTGAAGGATAAAGGAAAATGAGTGAGTTCTGAACATAAATTTTGCTGAACTCATAAAGATGACTTGAACCAGTCTTATATTTTTAAGGTTTGAAATAAGCCCCTTCTGACTATGAAAAGTAAGTAGAATATATTTAACTAACAGCGTCGATATAGTCATCTAAATAAATGGATTGTCTTGGTACATAATTAGATTTAAAGAGAACACTCACTTTTGGCTTTTTTCATTGTATCATTTAATAATAATCTATTTGTGAAATTCAATGTATAATATTCATTATTTTTTACCTTATAGTTCTGTTTAAATGAAGTCGCTGAGTATTAATTTACATAATGCCTAGGGCAGTATTCCTGTGTAATTCTTTTTGCATAATACCTGGTATTGCACCTGGTATTGAAATTTGAAATGCTTTGCAGTGCTCCCTAGTACTCTGCAAAGATCATAGGTTTTGGAGTTTGCCTATTTAGTTTCTCTTCAGATCATTCTTGACTGGACAAGGCAGTTAGAGTTTTTGAGGCAATTCTCCATTTATAAAAATAAGCATTATAATAGTATCCAGAGTCTTTTTGATATTCAATGATATAATGACTCATTTATTTTCAGGGTAGTATCTATGCACATCCATTCAAATAAAGTTTTATTCCCATCTCCCTAGATATTTATTTTTTAAAAAATTGTTTTATTGCTCAAAGTATTACAGACTATTATATATGTCTCCTTTTTTTTCTCCCTTTGACCCTCCCTAGCCTCCCAGTGTCTTGTGTCCATTGGTTATGCTCGTATGCACGCATACAAGTCCTTCCTTTGATCTCTTACCCTCCCTCCCACTCCCCAACCCTCCCCCGCCTTCCTGCTGTATAGTTTGACAGTCTGTTTGATGTTGCTCTGCCTCTGTATCTATTTTTGCTCTTCAGTTTATAATGGTCTTTATTACCCATAAATGGGTGAGATCATGTGGTGTTTTTCCTTCATTGACTGGCTTATTTCACTTAGCATAATGCTCTCCAGTTCCATCCATGCTGTCGCAAATGGTAAGAATTCCTTTTTTTTTTTACAGCAGCATAGTATTCCATCGTGTAGATGTACCACAGTTTTCTAATCCATTCATCCGCTGATGGGCACTTAGGCTGTTTCCAGATCTTAGCTATGGTAAATTGTGCTGCTATGAGCATAAGGGTGCATATATCCTTTCTGATTGGCGTTTCTGGTTTCTTGGGATATATTCCTAGAAGTGGGATCACTGGGTCAAATGGGAGTTCCATTTTTAGTTTTTTGAGGAAACTCCATACTGTCCTCCATAGTGGCTGCACCAGTCTGCATTCCCACCAGCAGTGCACAAGTGTTCCTTTTTCTCCGCATCCTCTCCAGCACTTGTCGTTTGTTGATTTGTTGATGATAGCCATTCTGACAGGTGTGAGATGGTACCTCGTTGTTTAGATTTGCATTTCTCAGATGATTAGTGACTTTGAGCATGTTTTCATATGTCTCTTGGCTTTCTGAATGTCCTCTTTGGAAAGGTGTCTATCTAGGTCCATTGCCCATTTTTTGATTGGATTGTTTATCTTCCTTTTGTTAAGTTGTATGCATTCCCTATAAATGTTGGAGATTAGGCCCTTATCAGATATGACATTGGCAAATATGTTTTCCCACACAGTGGGTTTTCTTGTTGTTTTGTTGATGGTTTCTTTTGCTGTGCAGAAGCTTTTTATTTTGAAGTAGTCCCATTTGTTTATTTTCTCTTTAGTTTCCATTGCCCTAGGAGCTGTATCAGTGAAGAAATTGCTTCAGCATATGTCTGAGATTTTGTTGCCTTTGGGTTCCTCTAGTATTTTTATGGTTTCCTGTCTTACATTTAAGTCCTTTATCCATTTTGAGTTTATTTTTGTGTATGGTGTAAGTTGGTGGTCTAGTTTCATTTTTTTGCATGTATCTGTCCAATTTTCCCAACACCATTTATTGAAGAGACTGTCTTGACTCCATTGTATGTTCTTGCCTTTTTTGTCAAATATTAATTGAGCATATTGGTTCGGGCCGATTTCTGGGCTCTCTATTCTATTCCATTGATCTATATGTCTGTTCTTGTGCCAGTACCAGGCAGTTTTGAGAACAGTGGCTTTGTAATACAGCTTGATATCTGGTATTGAGATCTCACCTTCTTTGTTCTTCTTTCTCAGGATTGCTGCAGCTATTCGGGGTCTTTTTTTATTCCAGATGAATTTTTGGAGAGTTTGTTCTAGATCTGTGAAATATGCCGTTGGTATTTTAATGGGAAGTGCATTGAAATTATAGATTGCTTTGGGTAGTAATGGACATTTTAATGATGCTGATTCTACCAATCCAAGAACATGATATGTTCTTCCATCTGTTTATGTCTTCCTCTCTTTTTTCAATGACCTATAGTTTTCTGAGTACAGGTCTTTTACCTCTTTAGTTAAGTTTATTACTAGGTATCTTAATTTTTTTGGTGCGATGGTAAATGGGATTGCTATTTTTTCCCTAGATATTTCCTAAGAATGAGTAAGGGCACTTGTCAGCTTAATCAGGAGTATGAAAGGGGCTGTGGGAAAACAGAAAGGACAAAGACAGTATTTTCCAATTTTTCAAACTATGACATATGTACCTCATCTTTTTAAAAACAAAAGCCCTAAAATAGGTTTATCACAGCATCTGTGAGTATTGATTGAGATGTCATAAGTGCTTTGAGTTTTTTCTTTACAATTTCCAAAATAGAAATTGCTTGTTTTACTTGATTATGAAGGTTATTCACTGTTATAATTTTGATGCATATTTTTCAAAATTTTTCTGTGCCTAACGAGAAATATTTTTCTCAAAATAGGGCTCTATATGTAAAATATTTGAAATTTGATTTTTTTGGTCTAATAATATAAGTTGAAAAGCTCCTGTGCCAAATATAGATTTACTACATATTTTGAATAGTTGAATAATATTTCATTAATGGATGTATCACAATTTATTTAAGCAGTTCCCAATGGACATTATCCTGCTTATACGAGTAAAAAATTGGAAGCTGTAATTGACTTCGCTGTACATAAATCCTTGTACACTTGTTTGATTGCTTCCTCAAGACAGATTATCAGCATCTATCCCCTGTATTCAGGCCTTTTACATATGGTGCCAAAAGCCAATGTGTTAGTTACCTGCTAACCACATTAAACAAGCACTCCCAAACTGAGTGGCTTGAAATAACAATAATCGCTTATTATCTCCTGTGGTTCCTTGTGAGTGAGAAATTCAGGCTCAGAGACCGCTTACCTGTGCTCTATGATGCTGGATCTCAGAGGGAAGACTGGCAGTCTAGGGGCTTGGCCAATCACTCTATTTCTAGTTACCTAGTAGTTATTGCAAGGCATCAACTAAGGGCCTAGCTTTTTCATCGGACTGAGTTTCAAGAAAAAGGGGGGAGAAAGAGAGAGAAAGAGAGAGAGAGAGAGAGAGAAAGAGAGAGAGAGAGAGAGGAGAGGAGAGGAGAGGAGAGGAGAGGAGAGGAGAGGAGAGGGAGGAGAGGAGAGGAGAGGAGAGGAGAGGAAGAGAGAGAGAGAGAGAGAGAGAGAGAGAGAGAGAGAGAGAGAGAGATGAAAGGAGAGGTGAAAGGAGAGGTGAAACCATGTTACATTCTATGATCTAGCGCTTGGAAATCACACAGCAGCAGTTCTGCCACATTCTATTAGTTGAAGCAATTACAAAGGTCAGTCACTCAGGTTCAAGGGGAGGGGACTTGGGCCCCATTGCTAGATCTTGGAGTGTTGATGTCACATTTATAAGAAATACGTGGAATGGGTTTATATTGCTGCTTGACTGATGTCTTTAGAAAATAGTCTCTACCATAGCCAGTATTAGAACTTTTGGTAATATATCACCAAAGTGATCTCCATCAATAATATAAAATTTGGGTAATATCTTTGCCTATCTGGTGAGATGAAAAATGGTATTTTACTGTCATTTTAGTTTGTTTTTATAATCAAACATGCCAAACATTGGTTGTTTTTTGCCATTTATATTTTTCATGATTTTTTTTATTTGGCATAACCATTATGTTTCTATAGATGTATTCATTTGTGTAATAGTGGTTTATAAAACTTCATATACCGTATTAAGAATATAACCCTTTGTAGGATTTGTTGAAAATCTTTTTCTCCGTGTTATTTTTTACTGTTCAATTGCATTATTCATTCTTTATTAACTTTTGAACGTTTTCTATCTTGCATGCCATGCTTAGATATACCTTCCTTACCCCGGAATTATTTTAGAAATTTTACTTTTATGCTATTTACTTGTTTGTAAACTACATCAGAATGAATTCCATACAGATTAAAGATAGGCTCTAACATTTTTCCAGGTGTTTTAGTTATTAGTTTTGTTTGTTGAAATAGTCAAAGCAGCAACAAGTTTTAAAGATAGTGATGTCCAAGAAAATGGGGAAGAAACCCCACGCTGGATTTGTTCTGCGGAATAATGCCTGCCTGCTCTACAGGTTAGGAACATCCCATTTATCATGTTTTAATTCCCATATGTTCTTGAGTCTCTTTCTGGACTTTTTATCATTGATCTCTGTTGCAATTCATTATCACAATGTTTTCATCATGAGAGTTTAAAAAATACAGTTTAATACCTGGAAAGCTCCCTTCCTCTCAAACTGCCTCCTAATTCAGGAAGAGCGGCTTAACACTTCATCCTCCGTCTACTTCCTCCCTGGGATCTTATCCAGGCTCCGAGCTTTCATAGTTCAACTCCTTAACTTTATCTCCGGTTCATGCCTCTCCTGTGAACTCTCAACCGAATTATTCCCTGCGAAGCTGAACAACCCTCTTTGTTTCCATAGGTCCTTCAAACCCTTGACATTTTTTTCTTTAGGTCTTCTTTTCCTGCAGTCTTCTCCACCCCAATCAATTGCATTTTACCATCTTTGCAGGGTACAGTGAAAGGCAGATTTAATTTTGTGGTAGCCAGTCACTTTATCAGTGTAGAAATGGTCAAATTCTTCTAACATATCAATTAAAATAGGAAATGTGACATTTGGGGGCAAGTTAAGTCTGCAGGGAATCTAGAGGTCAAAATTTGCACCTGAATTAGCATGTGAACAAGGGGTGCGAAAAAGGCCAGTCAAGGGCCCTTGGAGGAGTTTAGTTTTTGTATTTATAGCAGGGGAGCTGATGTCTTCAGCTATTGTGGTTTCTTGCTAGTTTCTGGGGGCTACACAGTGTTAATAAGTTTTCCCACAAGCAAAAATGTACTATCACACCTACATTTCTCATAGAGTATTTTTCTTGAAAATACTTGATGTATTTTTCTATATGTTTTAAATAATTACAGTAAATATGCAGTTGTAGTTTAAAAAATTGAAGGATCAAAATGGTCCTGAAAAACATACCAAATGGAGATGAATTATAGACTTCAATCAGAAGTAAGGTTAACATTAAAAATCACACATTAATACAAGAGGAAGTTCTATTTTTTTATTATTGTTAGATTGATAAAGTGGCAACTCTAATAAAATATAAAAACAGTGGAACAATATAAGATGGCTTTGAGAAAAACTAAAAAAACATGCCATATATGAAATAAATAACATAATTGAAAACATTATTATTTGGTGATTGATAATAAATAAACTATTTTGCATCTGGTGACCATCCTTATACTATTTGGTAAAAATAAAGAGTCACAAACAGCAACTGTTTTATGAATAGCATATCCAAAGAAAACAGGAAGGAGTCTTGTACTGATGATCCTCCATTTGTCTTTCTAGATTCATTCTCCACTCATCTCTGTGGTGCTCTTGCTCCAGCAGGCTGACTTCCATGGGCTCTCTCACCCTTTTACTTCCCTCACTTCCCTTGGGTTCATCCAGTGGGAAGGACTGGGTAGATTTCAGAGAGCAGCGGGCTGGGGAAAAGGAAAGCCAAGTAGTGAACCACAGAGAGAGTGAATTTTGGCAGTGAATAGATTCTTCTACCGACATCACAGCTCAGTTAGTTGGTCCATTTCCCACTACTTAGCTCTCATCACACTCAGTACCATGTTTTTGGCACTTTCGTAATGGCTTTCCACAGTTGCTACCCCTGGGGTGCTTCACCATTTCTTGTTTGTTTCCTTAACCCTGCCTCACCTCTATAAATGTCCCCTTCAGTAAGATCTCTCCAGTATAAGATCTCTAATAATATATATATTATTGATTTCAGAGAGGAAGGGAGAGGGAGAGAGAGAGACAGAGACATCAGTGATGAGAGCGCTGCTTCCTGCATGCCCCACACTGGGGATTGAACCTGCAACCCAGGCATGTGCCCTGACCAGGAATCAAACCATGACGTCCCAGTTCATAGGTCAATGCTCAACCACTGAGCCATGCTGGCCGGGCTACTTTGGTTTCTTTAACTGTAGTCATAAAAGGGAAAGGTGCAGTTTGTGAACCCTGCTTTGATCTTCCTGACAAAGCTATTCATGATCATGTACTACTCTTATTATTAAATCACTCAGTCCTACTTAAACTTCTTTGGGGTGGTTTTTCATAATCCAAGCGCCAAGAAAATAGTAGGATAATGAAAAGGAAAATAAGACAGAGTACCTGTCCCTCAAGAGGGTTGGCTTGCTCAGGAGACAATTTATAACATTTGAAAATTTTAAACAGGATGATGTATGACAGAATGTAATAAAAGGGAAAACAAATATAAGGGAGAGCAGAGAAGAACATGGTGGTGTGATAGCAGGAAAGGCTTTGCTGAGGAGGTGAGACATGAACAGGGCCTGGAGGAGATGAAATGCTCCCGTGTGACTCCACCACTAAATGCTTCCTGTCTGTGTTTTACTGCTGCCAACCTTGCATGGGAGATCCCATTTCCCAAACCTGGGTTTTTGCCCATCTTCTAGGTTATAAAAATGATTTCTCAGCATAGGTGTTTTGTTTTGTTCAACTTTGTAGTAGGACCATTTTTATTAATTATGCTGCTGACCTTTTTTTTTTATTTGTTTACCTTTCACATGAAAAATTGTTTAAATTCCCATTTATAGGGAGAGAGCTCTCTAGTAAACTTTATCATCCTGTAGCTGCCATTCCCTTTTCCTTACAGGGAGCTGTAATATTGCCTTTTCTTTGACAAAGTGGTTTAAAAATTTGTCTGAAAAGTTGTCTCAGTCCAAATGTTGAAGGCAATACATGAAAAATATTATTGAATATGCAAAGTTAATGTTAGAGGAATGTGAAAGTGTCACACATATGGGAGGTAATTGTAATGATAAGAAAGGAGTTTTTTATGCTTTCCTACTGGTGTATCTTTCCCACAGAGTTTTGACCTCTGCCGGGAACTTTCAGAATCTCTACTGACCCTCAGTATAGTTTTAATTCAAATTTATCTTAAATCTGAGTATTTCTTCATCTGTGTAAGGATCATTTTTATCTTTATTTGGACTTTTTATATCTCTTGTCCATTTTTATGATGGGTTGTTATGCTTCCTATTAATTTGTAGCGGCTTTGTACATATCAGGGAATTTGCTATTTCTGTATGATGTGAATTGAAAATATTTTCTGGCTTGTCATTTTTTTTTTCTTCTCCTAAGTTTTCAGATATTTAGGTGCTTGTTCTAACATGCACATATATTTTACATATATGTAATAGTCAAAGTTATCATTTAAAAAAGTATATCTCCTGGATTTTGAGTCATAGTTTAAAAAAGCTTTGCTTCTCTAAGATTATAAAGAAATTCTCCCTTTTATTCTAGTACTTTTTAAAAAATATGTACTTTTATTCATTTCAGAGAGGAAGGGAGAGGGAGAGAAAGATAGAAACATCAATGATGAGAGAGAATCCCCTACTGGGGATTGAGCCTGAAACCCAGACATGTGCCCTTGACCGGAATTGAGCCTGGGACCCTTCAGTCTGCAGGCTGACACTCTATCCACTGAGCCAATCCAGCTAGAGATAGTACTTTTTTTTTTCAACATTTATATCTCTCATTTAACTAAAATTTATCTTGGTGTACAGGTACAATATGAATAATCCCATATGTTTTTTTTCTGGTTTATTTATTAAATAGTTTATCTTTTATCTATTGATTACATTGCTACTGCATCAGTTATTAAATCCTGATATATATTTGGGTCCAACTAATATTCTCTAGATAAAGAGATCCTGAGTAGTTCTTACTTTTTTCTTTTATTTTTTTTATGTTTAAATTTCCTACAAAAGACATATGATTTTTATAATTAGAAAAAAATAAATTTTAAATTTTCTCAAAGCCAGTATATAAAAATATATACATTCTTAATTATGTTACGATCTTAATTATGTTTTTAAATATATAGAAACAAAAGTGAATTTGTTGGGAGAGATTAACCAAAGAATTTATATGCATTTATGCATAACCCATGGACACAGACAATAGTGTGGTGAAGGCCTGGGGAGAGGAGTGTAGGGAGAGGAGGTCAATGGTGAAAAAATGGGGAACATCTCTAATATTCTCAACAACAAAGGTAAATTAAAAATAAATAAAAGTAGCCAAATGTTAGCAGAGATTCTTTCCACATGGGCTACTTTCTTCCTCCTTTTATTTTTCTGTTGCTTTTTCAATTTTATACATTAATTATGAATAATCTTTAAATTTAAAAAATAAGTGTTTTGTGGTAAGCAAACTATGTCTTGTGTCACATAGGGATTTGAGGTTATCTTCAGTATTTATTGGAAATTAAATTTGTCTTCAGTATTATGTGGAAAGTAAATTTGTTTTATCTGTCACTGATTTTCATTAACATTAGTTAGATTTTCAGATTATATTTACTCAACCCCAAATTCCTTTCATATTCATCAAAAGGTATGTTGCCTGTCGATCCCATGAAGTTACAAATATATGTAAGTTGTACAATAAAGAACCAGAAGAAACATTAAAATATATTTCTAAACTTCGGCTTTCTATAGTTTCAAACTAAATTTTAGTTATAAAAATAGAAACATTATTTCAATTGCGTCACTGTACTGATAGCAATGTAATAATTTGTGATTTATATTTTCTTATCATGAAATAGCAAGCCTCAAAACAATTTCACTTTGACATATCAATTTTATAAATTAAGTACTTCAGAATAATTCTTTTTTTTCTGGAATTGCAAAACTTTACTGAAACATAATTTTAGAGTGAGTCATATCTTTAGGTATATATAAAAGGAGTACAAATAATTGAGTTTTTATCAATGCTGTTAATCTTTTAAATTTGTATTCTCTTGCATAATGGCCTCAAAGGACTGTTTAGTTAATAAACAATGAACAATGTACTTTCAAAACACCAGTCAAATACACATACATAAGTAATCACTGAAATTGAAGAGTACATTCCATTATTTCCTTTAAAACAAATTGCAAAGTAGAACTAGATCTCATAATGAATTTTAATTTTTAAAAATTTCATTTATATTTCCTTCATTTCATTTAATATGTCTTCTTAGAAATTACTCCTACTTGAAAAACTAAATCAGTTTTAGATTTGTAAAGTCTACATTTATAGGACTTCAATTAATGAGGATTTTTCATAACCTAAAATGGCATGGCCATTCAGAATAGCACTGCTAAGGTTTCTACTTTATGCCTGACCACAGAAAGAGATGTAAAGTACAGTTATAGCCAGAACTCTCCAACCCAAATGTGCTTAAGTTTGTTTATCCAGTAGTACCACATGCCATACAGCTGCGCACTATTTAGAGGTTTACTAGATACCCCTCTGTCTAGGAATTTTTTCTTTCTGATTTTCTGCTGTATATCACACTGGGGACAGTTTAATGGAACTACACAAAGTGTTTTCTGAACTGCTGCTATTTCTAAATAGTTATGATGTCTTTGGAGGCATACTTCTTCAAAAGACAGATTTCCTAAAAAGGGATTCTGGTTCAATTAATTAACTTAGTATACTGAGCATATCCATTGATACAAACAAGTAGAATTGTTATTTTGCCCAACAATGGCCTAGGTCAGTGATGACGAGCCTTTTGAGCTTGGCGTGTCAGCATTTTGAAAAACCCTAACTCAACTCTGGTGCCGTGTCACATATAGAAATTTTTTGATATTTGCAGCCATAGTAAAACAAAGACTTATGTTTTTGATATTTATTTTATATATTTAAATGCCATTTAACAAAGAAAAACCAACCAAAAAAATGAGTTCGCGTGTCACCTCTGACACGCGTGTCATAGGTTCACCATCACTGGCCTAGGTGCTGGGGCTGAAGCAAGGAATACGGCACACAGATGACTGTTTGTGTAGAGAGCTCGTTTATCAATAAATAATCAAATATTTAAAGGAGAACATTCCAGGAAGAAAAGATAAGCACATAAAGAATGACTGGTGATGCTTTCCTAGAAAGTTCATTTTCTAAGCACTCTAAAATAGTATAATTCATATCAAGAGGTAGCCAGTCTCTCTATCATGACATCGGGTCTGTAAAGGCTTTAGAGGGAGAAATAAAGGATAGGAAATCTAAATTAAAAAAAGAAACAATACAAAGGTGACTGTTGACAATAAAGTCACCTGCGAGCAGGAACGCCAAGACAGAGGTGGCCGGGGAACACGTGGCCGTGGGAAGCGTGGTGGGCGTCGTGAGCTGCCATCCCTGTCCCGGGCTCCAGGTCTGGAGAGCCGGAAGCGCTCTTTAATCATTTACTAGCGCCTTCCTGTCCTACAGATAGAACGACTGGCCCCTGGAAAGTGATGAGACTCACTCAGATCGTGGTTAGAAATTTAGAACCAGAACTAGAAGCTAGCCTTCTTCGTATATTTAATTTACATCTCTACCGATATTTGCTTTCATCTGGGTTATCTGCACTAAGAAATGTGATCCATGGGCTAGAATCAAGAAGTGGTCGTGTGGAATCTAGATTTCCACAAAATTAGCTATTCACTACATTTATGATGTGGCAAAGAACGTGTCTGTGGGTCAGAACATCCTGCCAACTATTATGATTCTGTCTCCTGGAGCCTCTTTCGATGGGATTATGGAGAAATCGGCCTCTGTTCATTTCCCCCACACCGTGACCCCAAAGCAGTTTGACAATGTAAGAGGTATAGGAACTTCTGTTCTGTTGAAAGAGGGGTGCTTGAAAAGGCCCAAAATAGAGACAAAGAAAAATCGGGCTAGGGCGATTAGCTCCTTAGTTATTTGGAAGGAAGATTAAAAGACACCGTGGTCTGGTCTGTAGTTAAACCCCAGGATATATAATTTTAGCAGTCATCTGGGGCAGCCAGTGGCGGGGTGTAATTATGGAAATGCTGACACAGCAGAACATAGCACAGAGTGGAAACCAAATTAATTTTCAGCATGCATGCCCAAGACCTAATAAGAAACTCCCGCCGACGACGAGAAAATAATTGGGAAATAAAAAGAGTGAGTGAGAGTATGTGAGTAAATATAGAAAATGAGCTGGATTCTCCTTACCCAGTCTCTGCTCTTTTCACTAGCTCTTTGCTCCCCGGTCGGAGGAAAGAACAGCATCATGAGACTCTTCCCAGCGAGTCCTCTGCGTGAAGGTAAGAGCCTGGACCAATGTGCCTAGGAACTTTTTAAAGCAATCTGCTTCTGCTGACACGCGGAGGGAGATAATAAGTAAGAAAAATAGGTAATGCGTATTCGTAAGTTGTTATAGAAGTCGCATAAAATAACACTGTGACAATGATTCTGAATTAACCATGGACCCAGTTAGTGGCCCAGGAAAACAATAAAATCACACACGAGGATAGAGCTGAGAGATGGCAGCTGCTTTGAGATCTTTCCAGAAACAGAAAGGAAAAGCAAGTTGTTTAACACTTGGAATTCAGAACTTCAGGTCGCATCTCTGGGCCTGCTGCTAAATTGCTCGTGGCTACAGAGTCCGCCTCCACGGAAAGCCTCTGATCCTCTCACGGTCAGAGGGAGTGAGAGTCAACACGTTGTCAGGTCGGAGGCACCGTGTACAGGCTCAGCGACAACAGGAGCAGCAGGTACACGGTGTTGCATCTCAGTTCAGCTCCATGTGACGGAAGTTTCAGAAAAGAGGAGAAAAAAACAAAGCTCCCTGTGAGCAATGGTAAACGGAATTCTCTATCGCTGTTTCCCAGCCTTGGTCATCGTATTATTTATATTCTTTATCCGTTATTAGTTTATACGGTTGCTTAACCAACCACCCCCACATTTAGCATCTTAACAATAACCATGTTTTATGTCACACGGTTTCTGTGGGGCAGAAATTCAAGAGTGACTTAGCTGAGGCGGCTCTGGGCCCGGGGGTCATACAGGTTGCAGTCCAGAGGTCAGCTCACTCACGTGGCTGTAGACAAGAAGACTCAGTTCCTGTGGGCTGTTAGTTCCTCGGCTGTTCAGCAAATGGGACTCTCCCCAGGGTGCTTTTCACGGCAAGGCTGTTGACTCCCCTCAGAACAAATGGCCAAAGGTCAAAGTGAAGCCTCAATGACTTGCTCTAGCTTTGGAAGTCACACTCTTTCATTCCCACAAGAGCCTATTGGTTACATATCAGCCCTATTCTGTGTAGAAGGGGATTTTAGGGCATGAATACCAGGAGCTGGGGACCACTGAAGCCATTTCGAAGGCTAGGTACACAGTCGTGTACCCACCAAAGTCAAAAGTTTTGCCTTTTTGCCCTGGTCTGTGTAGTTCAGTTGGTTGGGCATCGTCCTGTGCACCTAAAGGTTGCCGGTTCCATTCCCAGTCTGGGCACAAGCCCGGAACGTGGGTTGGGGTCTCAACCCTGGTAGTGGGTGTGCAGGAAGCAGCCAATTGATGTTTTGCTCTCACATTGATGTTTCTCTAATCCCTCCCCCTTCCTTTCTCTCTAAAATCTAAGAAACAAACAAAAAATAGTTTTGCCTTTTCTACCACATACCACTTATAATATTATTTAATATTTTTCTTTTTATGAGCTTTTTAAAAAATTATTGATTTGAGGAAGAGAGAGAGAGAGAGAGAGAGAGAGAGAGAGAGAGAGAGACATCAATTTGTTATTCCACTTACTTATGCATTCATGGGTTGCTTCTTGTATATGCCCTGACTAAAGATCAAACCCACAACCTTGGCGTATCAGGATGATGCTCTGAGCTACCGGGCCAAGGCCTATATGAACTGTTTTAACAAACCCATCTTAAGCAATAATATCCATGCAATCCTGTTTTGATGTGGTCTTTATACTTATTTTAATAATTTCCAAATAAAAATATAACTGTTAAAACACAATACATTTTTTCTTGGATCTCCTAACAGCAACTCAAGCATCACGAGTGTTAGATGCACTACCTTTTGGAAAGCACCTCTAGCACAAACTGGAGCTGGCCTTGCTTGAAGGAGATCCTTCTACTTCTAGGTCTAGTGTAAGTCAGGAGACATTTGTTTCCTATGACATCGTCACTTTCACTAAACCCTCTTCTAGAAGTATAAGATAACAGTACTTCAGGGTAGACTACAGTGCTACAACAATGTCCATTTGCTACAGTGGTTATAACTGTCACTTGCCAGCTATCATTTGTAATTACTTAAAACAGAAGCAGTTTAAAGAATGGAACCATAAAAGTCAAGCAGATTGTTCTCAGGACATAAAACTAAACTCACCTTATTATGTATTGTTACACTGCTGTCCACTCTCATTACCAAAGGCCATAAAGCAATTTTAACTGTTCCCTGGAATGTCACCAGCACTAAACGTCTTTGCTTTACTGTTCTGATGAGCTCAATGTAATACTAATATTTTAGAACTCTTCCAGCTGGGAAATCTAGTTATATTTTAGAACTTTTACAGCTGGGAAATCTAGAAATGCCTTCCGGTCTTTGTGAATCTATTAAAATATTTGATTTGGGTAACCTTGGTGTTACCTTAAATATGGTTGGGGAAATCATGTTATAATCACTGAGTTTTACTAGCAACCAGCCCTTTTTAATCCTAAAATCAGTGTTCTGAAACGGAGAGCCTCTTCTGTCCCATGCTGGTGACTCTCTCTTGTTCGGTGTCTGTGGACTCTGTGATGCTGTCCTGAGGGCACTGTATTTACTGGCGTCCTTCATAGCCAAAGGTGACAACACAGACAATGTAAGAGTGTGGCTGCTGAAAAGAATCTGTGCTGAGTTCACAGAGCAACTCCATGCTTCATCGGGCAAAGGCCGTGACCAGTTGCAGGGTTAAGATTCTGTAATTTTAACATATACCTGTCAGCTTTACATTGTTACTTCATTTGAGAAGAAAATAATCTCTTTTACTTTAATTCTAAATTCTTATCTGAATTAATGTATCCATTACCTTCTTCAGTTTTCTTCACCATCTGTTTCATAAAATGGGGGAGTCGTGGGGAGCTGCAAAGCAGGACGTCCATCCCCCACGCCAATGCTGTTATCTTCCTGAGTGTTTCCTCCTCCTTCATCAGTTTCCTTTGTTTTCCAGTTTCCTTTTATTAGGATATTTAACCTCCAAGAATAAATGCTTTGCAATTTAAAGTTGTATATGCCCAGCCTCTGCTTCATTAAGACTAGGGAGAGGAACATGAGCCTGATCTCTGTTATCCGAGTTGTGACGTTGGCATACCCGAAGATAATTTATACAGTTATTATTTCCCTTTTCCTTTACAACCAGGTAGGAAGTAAATATGTCTTCATAATAAAAACTCATTAAAACTGAATTAAGTAAAAAGAGATGCATTGTAAAGCTATAAAGACCATGGTGCAGGTATCTAAGAGAGTCTGGCTAGATCTGGAGCGGCAAGTGGACCTGGAGGTCATGCTGGGGCTGTTCTGGCTAGCTCTCACCATCGGCTCTCTGTCATCTTGTTTCTCTCTCTGCTTCTTCTTGCCTCTGCTTGCCACTGGTCACCCACCCTTTGCACTCCGTGACTATTTCAATCCAACCATCATCAAACCAGTATCTTTGTGTGTCTCCAATTAAAGAAAGAGAAGGAGATCTGAATGTTATTTATACCTACCTTGTGTAGATTCTAAGGAAGATGATATAGAGAGTCTGTGTTTACTGAAGTGGATGAGGATACAGAAATGCACAATTACAAAGGAAAGACATTTTAAGTTGCTTTGAGAGAAGAAAAAGTTAAGAGAGAAATGAATTGTCTTGGAATCCAGTAAGAAACTTGATGAGACATTGAAAAGGACATACATATTTAATCAGGACTTTTGCTATGGTTTGTTGGGTATGGTGTAATGTAATTCTCTTTTTTGTTCCCTATCAAATCTTCTGTAAATATCTATTTTTGCTAACATTTATGTGGTCAAGATTCTCTTCTGGGGATTCTGACTAAGTGCCAAGTCAAGGTGAGCAGAGCTGAAAGCAGAAAGTCTCCCGTCAGCATTGCACTCATGCTTGTGGAACAGAAAAGGGACCCTGATTCCTTAGCACTTCTGTGACTTTCCTCATGTGATTCTACCTCCTCATCAAAAACTCATTTCAGCAATTCCAAAAGCTACTCTACATCCACCCAAATGCCACTTTCCCCAGCCAAAGTTAACTTCTTCTCAACTCCTATAGCACTTAGTTCAGTACTCATTTAATAACCCTGTCATGTTGTGCCTTGCACTAAACTTACTCATTGTATGCTTCACCTGCCCTATCAGAATGAAGCAACATCTGTGCATCTCCGATCTCCCACAGGGCACAGGCACAGTGCCTGGCACATAGGAGCACTCAGTAAATGTTTCTTAAATTGAATAAAAAGGTCAGTAACTCAGTTCACGGTTTGGTTCACACAATGTGTGTTCTATGCAGATTTTTACAGTGCAATACTAGAAAATACTAGGCTAAAACATGTGCACTTATATAAAGGCATTATCCTAATGAAGATAGGTTGGCTTCTTGCTGATAAAATAGTGTACTTACATCTACCTGCCACAGAGTCTTTCTTGAAGATAAATGGGAGCATGAACATGTACACACTTTGGGAAGTAAAAATAGGCTACATAAATAAAATATATTGTTTATTTCTTTAACCACTATATGAAGTAGTATCCCTATAACTCAAGGTCTTCCTGTGCTATGGGAAATTACAGTAGGTTCTGGGTTAATCTGAATGGTACTCACATTTTGAACCATGGACCAGAGCCAATCCATGAACTATTACTGATCTACAATAAGATAAATGGAAACATTGGGGGTGAGCATTCAAAAACATTTATGGCAATTTGGCAGAGCAATATAACTGAATTTAATAATAAAAATGTGGCTTATGTCTATATGCCTATGTTTTATTAGTTTCATTTTGCCAGTAATGCATTTTTGTTGTTATACAATAGAATTGACCTACAATAGATTGCAGATGAAAACAGCACGTCGGAAAAGTTGGGTCCTTTAACATAGACAGTTGACTGACAGTTTACCTCTCCTGCTTGCTTACCCCAATTGCATGGCTCTAAGTAATTCTCTCCAGAATGAAAGGTATCCACATTGTGTACATGGGGGAAATGAGAAACATAAATGTGAACATATAAAATACTAATATCAACCAAATGTCAATGCAAGTTCATATCAATATCAACAAAACTGATATAACAGAATGATACAGTGAATAGTAGTAAGAAAAGGCATCTAAAATACGACAGTTTCTATTCATAGCATTCATTTTGATGAAGGTCTTTCTAAACCTTTTGTGCATCTTTAACAATCCTCTCTGCAGACAGGAGTCTGTAGTAAATGAGCTTGCATTCTAGAACTTCTAGAGAAAATGGCATCCTCTCCTGTTGCTAACTGAATTTGGATTTGCTGGGAAGAAACATCCACGCGCCCATTTAGTTTAACCTCAATCATAAATTCCCGGTCATCTGTAAGCCTTCTCTATGAAAAATTATTTCAGGAAGCCAATAAGCCAGTGTCTTTAAAGTACAACTGAGTCTTGGTAATTCTTTGCTTTCTCCCAAGTTTAATGCTGACTTTTCTTTTTTTGGATGCTAGCGTTTTATGGCTTGTCTTCTTAATGTGGGTCAGAATGATATTTTGAGCAAACAGTATGTGGTTCTCATTGACAGAGCATCTTATTTTCCCAGATTACCAAGAAAATACATTTCATAGGGATTTAGAATATGTTCTATAGATTTCTCATCCTATTAAAGATAATATTTGCCAGTGTCTTAAAATTAATATCCATGAAGCATGTTGCAGATCTTGATTGGAGGAAACCTGGATTCGTTGTTTAGGTCACAGAACCAGAGGCACGGCTGGGTTAGACGTCAGGTTGTGTGTTGTGCCTGGTGTGTGGGGTTCTCGGAGACAGTTCCTCATGCGTAAGAGGCGGAGGCCGTGACACTGCATAAATCTAGGAGAAGCAGGAGTGGCTTCATTTCATTGACAGTATAATTTTGACTTTCCCATGTTTCACTTTGCTTTGCTTTCCTTCCCTGGCTAGTCGAATCTGGGCCTGGGCTGCTCAGTCCTGTATGAACTGTAAATGGGAACATTGACAAACCCCCTGTTATGGTCCTCCGGGCTGCACACTCCATCCCTACCTCTTTCCTCCTACTTTCAGACTCAGATTTTCTTTATTCATTTTGCAAAGTAGGTTATAATTTGTCCATTTTTTTTTTCAAAAAAGGAATTGAAAAGTTTTATAAAACTGATGATGCCCCAGTAAAGAGAAAGTCAGTTCCTGCTAGCCAGATTGCTTCCTATAATACATTAATATCCAAATCTATTCTAAATTATGTGCATCTAAAATTACTTCTTATATCACTGTTTGTGGGGGTAAAGGAAGTAGGTTACACCCACCAGAGCACTCCACACATATCACCTTGTCCCTGACGACATTTCTAGGCTCCCCAATACAGCTGGCCATCCCTCACCAGCCTTCTCACTCTCCTGCCTCTCCCTTCCCTCCCAGTGACAGATCCATCATTTCTGGTCCCAGATGTTTCTCCCCAGCTGCTGCTTAGGTATGATGTTTTAATCTTCCTTGTCTTTCTCCCTGTTCTTGTGTGATGGGTTGACTCAGCAAGATAGACCACCGACTCAGAATTTAAATTTAGGAACCTTTATTAAGCTGGCCAGCTGTCTGCAGTCCCAGCACTCCGCCAAAGCAAAGGCTGAACTGCAGCCCTGACTGCAAGAGTTACAGCATATTTATTTGCAAAAACTACCAAGTTACAAAGCCTTGTTTACGCAATTTGTTCCCGACACAGTATAGCTTTATCACCTTCCTATCTATGTTTTCCGGGAACAGAGAGCACAATTTATTGAGGAGGGACCATGAGACCATATCTCAAGACCTGACCTGATGTCAGTACCTTCCTATCTGTCTGTTCCAGGAACAGACAGCACAGCGCGCCCCGATATGCAGCCCAGTACACTTGTTGAAAATTCAGCCTCCCTAAACACATGGTAGCTAGTTCCATCTTTCTCTATCACCCAGTTCCCCCTTTTCTTTTAAACTCATCTCCACTTCCAAACCCAGTTCTGGCTCCAAATTCTTGAGAGGGGAAACATTTTCAATGAAACTGAGAGTCTGAGAGCTTGGTGATTTCAACAGTGGCCCAACTTTCTCTGGCTCCTTCCTATAACTCTCTCCTATCCCTGGTTATATTGTGAGTCCTGCCCTAGCTGGTTTGGCTCAGTGGATAGAATGTCAGCCCACAGACTGAAGGGTCCCAGGTTTGATTCTAGTCAAGGGAATGTACCTCGGTTGCAGGCTTACTCCCCCCTCCCCCAACCCCACCACCCACTCGGGCCCTGAGCTTGCAGGAGGCAACCAATCAATGCGTTTCTCTCACATCAATGTTTCTCTCTGTGTGTCTCTCCCCCTCCTTTCCACTCTCTAAAAATCAATGGAAAAAATATCCTCGGGTGAGGATGAACAAAACAAAACAAAAAAAATCGTGAGTCCTGTTTTGCTGAAGGTAATTGTATAAATGGCATTGTTTGACTAACACCTGACCGGATACTAGAATGTAAATAGTCCAGGACGCTCAGGCCCCAGTGGAAGCAAGCGGGGTCTGGCAAGCCTAATGTTTCTTGTTGCTGGTTGACAAAGGGCCTGACAGTATACCTCCAGCATTTCTGCTCATCTACTCTTGATTTTTAAAAAGGTGCCAATTCAGAAACCTGAAATATCACTTCCCGCTGTGCTTCCCACTTTCCGCCCTCGGGGCCTGCTGTCGGCACCCTGCCGCTGGCATCCCCTGGGAGTGTTCACCTGGCACCTGCAGCAGCTGCTCCCCTGGCAAAGCAGCTGTGAAAGCGGATCAGCCAGGAGTTTTCACTTGAATTCGTTTAAACTGAGCACAAAAGATGTGGCAGACATAACTAGACACGTTTTCTAGCCATTTCTTTCAAATTTACCATCTTAGCCTTATGCTTAGAGCAGTGTGTTTGGTCTGTGGCTTGGGTATTTGGAAGAATACCAAAAGCCTCCTGTCACAGATAACACCCTTTTCCACATTAACCCTTCAGATCTCAGTGACCTTCTAAAGAACAGATAGAACTGACGCTCCCAGGCCTGGCTTCTCGCTCAGTCGGTGACAACACATTTCATCTTTCCTGAAGCGAGCAATCTGTCAGTTTCAACATTTCAGTTCTCTTTCCCTCCATATTTATATCTGTAGCCAAAACGGATTCTTTTCGCTTACCAGCAGCTCTCAAAAAAATTAGGTTTTTTATCCATCTATCTATCTACCCACTTATCTGTTTATTTATTTAATATAGTCGCTGTTTTACCATCTGTGTTTTGAATGATTTCGTACTCTTTCTTTTCTCTCACCCTGAACCTGTTCATTTTATTTTTATTTTTATTTTTTTCCAAACCTGTGGCTCCTGTCCTCCTTGCTTTCACCAGGCTGTCTAAGACTCTTGCTTTGCAGTTCCCTTCCTTTTCAACTGTCCCTGTGCTCCCAGGTTAAGGTAATTCTATTTGAGCCTTTTATTATCCACTACCATGTGTGAGTCTCATTTCTGATTGAATTTCATCTCAGAGGTGGAATCCTATACAGATCACCTCTACATATCCCTCTACAGATCACACACAGATCACCTCTGCAGATCACCTCTGCAGATCACCACTGTCAAAGAAAACAGAACTGGATCCTGTCCACAGTCTCATCTTGGATGTGTCCTTGGAGAAGCCACTTCAGCACGATCCCGAGGGTCTCTAATATCTATGTTTACATTGTGCTTACACAGTGTGGCCATGTTCTAAGGGCTCCATACATAGAAGACTCTGAATTCTAGCAATGCTAGGAGATAGGAGCATTATTTTCCCCATTCACAGGTTAAGATACTGAGGCTCAGGGGGATAAGTGACTCGCTGGTTACACCGCTCATCAGAGAGAAACCAACTTACCCAGGCAGTTTAGCTCCAGAGTGTGTGTTTTTTACCACCACGCCCCCAATAGTGCTGCAACACCGAAGATTTCTGCATTCCGTCTCTTCTCTAAGTCCCATTAGCTTCTTCTACATGGCCAGGCTCCACATTCTGACAAGCCAGGGGAAAAATAAAGATTCTCGCTTACACTCATGAAATCTTATGACTTCCTCTTTACTCACCACACTTCCTTTCATTTCTTGGTGCAAATTGAACTTAATTCCTTTATTGCCATGGCTTTGCCCCAGAGCCTTGCCTGCAACTCATTTTACTAAATATAGATGGACATTTATAATCCTCTTACTGACATTTCCTGTCATGAGGTGCAGCTTCACAGGGAACACTGGGTCCTTCCAGGGTGCTCACAGCCTTCATCTGAGGACCCAACTGCAGAGTCTAGAACAGCGGTTCTTAACCTGTGGGTCGCGACCCCTTTGGGGGTCAAACGACCTTTTCACAGGGGTCACCTAAGACCATCGGAAAACACATATATAATTACATATTGTTTACAGTTGCAAAATTATAGTTATGAAGTAGCAACGAAAATAATTTTATGGTTGGGGGTCACCACAACATGAGGAACTGTATTAAAGGGTCGCGGCATTAGGAAGGTTGAGAACCACTGGTCTAGAATGAAAGTCCTTATTCTCCTCCTTGAGTGATTTGCTAACCATTACACAGTGTAGGTCATTGTAGAGCACAGCGAACCATCTGCAGTCCCTTCCCTTTTCGATCAGGGCTGAAACTCCAACACATAATAAAGCCGACTCAACCAGAACAGCTGGCATGGTGGCAAAGGAAGGAGCACACAAAATGGCATGGATTTAAACATTTCAAATGAGTGAATAAAACGTTTAATTTTCAAAAAGTGAACATTCGAACTTGATAATCCAGTAGCCATATGTTGTGCAAAAGTTTAGCGGCATGAACTGGAAAGTCTTGGACCGAGGTCAAGCTATGCAACTCCTCCTCCGAAAGGAAAAAGGCAGGACTCTTGTTTTCTACTTGCTCTTTGTTTTTGTGATGATGAGCACAGGTTTAGTTGGTGATACTGAGGAATTAGCCATGATTCCTCTTTTTCATTACCCACCACCCACTTAGAAAAGAAAGAAAAAGTTTTTCTCTGGCTTATAAAGCACAACACATCCTGGCCCCTGACTACTTCTCTGACTTCAATTCTCCCCTCACCCCTACACTCTACTCACACTGCACTGCTTTCTGTTCCATGACCATTCTCAAGTCAGCACTTTCTCTGTCCAACATGCTCTCTCCTCTGACCTTTTCACAGCTCATTCTTTCTTGTCAATAGAAAACTGCCTGAAAACTGTCCGGTCAGTCTATCATATTGTCTGATTTTAATTCTCTACATTGCACTAAAGACAGTTATAAAACCTTCAATTGGGATTTTTACCTAAGTTGTAGCTGAGTTCACAAAACTAGAGATGAAAAATACTCCAGTATTCTAAAGTGAGAGGCTGAACCACGTATAAGGGCTTTTCAAGGAGGGAATAACTAGGTTTTGCAGCTCTTAGTGGTCTATGAAATGGGTTGGAGGAATCAAGAGAGATATTGGAGATTATAAATTATTTTTTTTGCAAGAAACTGATGGTGTGCTATGATTTGCTCCCTCCAAATATATACACTAAAGAGGAACAGGATAGGGGGTGCACCCCCTCTTTTCTGTCTGCTGTAGAGACTTTGGTAAGATTAAAGTTAGTTGCAAAGGAAAAAGAAATCTCTACTCACAGACACTTGTTTGGAAGGTTTCTATAACAGGATGTTTTGTCTACTGGATGCCAAGTAACCTCTAGATATTATATGTTTGTAATTCTCCTAACTCTTCAGTTCAGCATGAAAATGTAACCATTCCAGAAATTCTGCCACTTCAATTAGATCTTAGTGATCACTTCCTGTTGAATGACCATCATAACTAAGACTCGTGTTCCCTTGGAGTCACTGTAAGATCAACATAGAAAGTGTAAGAAAAATAAAAATTTCAGATTTTTATTTTGGTATCAAATTACAAATACTTTTGTTGCTAGAAGAAAGTTGAAATCTCTTCGCATTAACACTTAAAAATTAAGCTCCATCATAACAACAATAGTTAAATCCTAAAAATAGCTCCAATTACTTCCTTGTAAACAAGAGACTAGGAAGCTTCCTAGACATGTTTCATCAGTTTGATCAAGAAATAGTTACTGAGCTATTTTTGCAAGGTGTCAATGAAAGAATATGTAGCCAAATAAATAGTCTTATAAGATTTTATTTGAGCCAAACTGACAACATTTGCCAGGAAGCAAAATCTCAATGGATTGAGAAAGTGCTCCAAAGAATGGCAGTTTCACAACATTAGAATCAAAGGAAACTTCAGGGGGCTAGATGAAATTCTTTGTTGGTAGATTAGGGAGGTGGAAAAAGCAAAGTGGGAAAATCTCTGAGATTGGATAAAACAAGAGACACATACTTCTTTTACATTTGTGGGTACAAGATAGTTAATAATTAACCTTTATAGCACATGGAGATGGTATTGGTGGAACAAGATAACAATGAGGGGATCTATGGGCTTATGCTCTTGTGCCCTGAGGGGTCTGGGAAATCAGATTACTCTGACATTTTAAAGAACGTATGTTATTTTAGATGCAAAAAAAAAAAAAAAAAAATGGACTCCTTTAAGGTAAACATTGACCTTTGTCAAAGAGGCTATAGGCCTGGGACTTGACTACTCACCATGGCTCACTTTTAGTTAGGAATTTTTATGTTCAGACCATCCTATGTGATTACTTTCAGTCTCTGAGTTTGTAAGACTCACCCTGCAGGCCTCCCCTGAGCTTGTCAGGTGGAGTATGTGGCCCCCTTTTTTGTCCACAAAGGTGCCAGACCATGTTCAAGTTCCTAAGACAGAGCATGGAACAACCCAAAGTTCCTGCTCTTACCCAACAAAGCTCTTTTCTGACAGTTATACCTTCTGTGAAAATATTAATTAAGACACTTGCTAGTGTAGTTTTCCAGACTTGCTTGATAGTAAGACTTGCCTGGGTAGCTTATTAAAAGCACAGATTCCCATTCTTTTACAAATGGCTCAGATTTGTCTTAGGCAATGGTGGAGAGCATTGATTGAGAATCCCAGCCTCGGGGTAGTCTGGAAAAGCCTACCAAGGAGGGGCTGTTTGAGTTGAGGCCTGAATGATGAGAACATGCAGGGGAACTGAATTTCAAGCCCAGGAAATAGCAAGGACAAAGGTCCTGAGACAGTTTTAGGTGGCTGGCTTCCAGGAGGAGCGGAGCAAGCCAATCAAGCCAGAGCTTCACCAATCAGGAAAAGTTTGGCCAAAGAGGTTGCAGAAGAAGGCAGGAGCCATGCTAAGGAGTTTGGAAGTTTTCTAAATCAGCAGGTAGCCTTTGGATTGTTTTTAGAAGAATGATAATCTGATAAACATTTCAAAAAGATCTATTTAAAAAGACTATTCATCAAAATCAAACTTGAGAATATACTCCAAACTCACCTGGGATAATGTCTTTAAAAAGGTTGTTTCCTAGTCCATATCCCACATCTTCTGAACTAAGGCCCAGACACATGTACTTCTAGCAACCCCTCCAGGGCAGATTCTAGACCAGTGGTTCTCAACCTTCCTAATGCCATGACCCTTTAATATAGTTCCTCATGTTGTGGTGACCCCCAACCATAAAATTATTTTCGTTGCTACTTCATAACTATAATTTTGCTATTGTTATGAATCATAATGTAAATATCTGATATGCAGGATGTATTTTTATTGTTACAAATTGAACATAATTAAAGCATAGTGATTTATCACAAAAACAATATGTAATTATATATGTGTTTTCCGATGGTCTTAGGTGACCCCTGTGAAAGGGTCATTCGACCCCCAAAGGGGTCGCAACCCACAGGTTGAGAACCACTGCTCTAGACTCTGTTTTCTTTACTACTGAATACCCAGTGGCTGCCATTGAAGTAGTGGAGACACTGCTTAATTCCTGAAGATCTTGTAAAATGTTCTTAATGAATATGTAAATGAAGAAGCAAATGGCCTTTTTTAAAAAAAATCATGCATTTTACAAATTAATTAGCATTATTAGCAGTCCTTACATATTTCAAATATTCCCTAAACAAATGAACTATAATTTAAGGTAGTGTTTTAATAATTTTCTGAATATTATATTCTGCTTTCTCTAATTTACCTAGATCTGATCAGGTCTCTCATCACAAAAGATTGAGTAGTTGATTATTATCCTATATAGTAAAAGGGTAATATGCAAATTGACCCTAATAGCAGAGCAACTGGGAATCACTATGACACACACTGACCACCAGGGGGCAGACGCTCAATGCAGGACCTGCCCCCTGGTGGTCAGTGTGCTCCCACAGGGGGAGCTCTGCTCAGCCACAAGCCAGGCTGACGGCTGCCAGTACAGTGGTGGTGGTGGGAGCCTCTCCTGCCTCCTCAGCAGCACTAAGGATGTCCTACTGCAGCTAGGCCTGCTCCCCGCTGGCAAGTGGACATCCCCCGAGGGCTCCCGGGCCACCAGAGGGATATCTGACTGCCAGCTTAGGCCCAACCCCCCAGGGAGCAGGCCTAAGCTAGCAGGTGGTCATTCCCCGAGGGGTCCCAGACTGCGAGAGGGCACAGGCAGGGCTGAGGGACCCTCCCGAGTGCACAAATTTTTTGTGCACTGGGCCTCTAGTAGGTTGTAAAAGGTAACAAAGCAATAATCACACTTGAATAGTTTTAGTTGCTCAACACTTAGTGTTTGGTCACATCTGTAGCATCTATAATCCATAATTGTTAAGAGGAAAATCTTATGAATCAAGACAAAACTACAAAGTTGGAATTTTGGCATTTTCCCCTCTAATTTTTCTAAAATTCAGCTCATATACATGGACAGGAAACGTGTTCACATTCATATTGTTGTATTTGTAAATGATTGTAAATATTTTTCTAAGAGCAAAAGAAATGTTATGAAATACAATAACGATCCATAAAACTTAGAAGAAAATATTAATAATCAAATATATATTAAAATATGCTCTGGGTAATTAAAAAGGACAACTTAGGAAGACATACTTTTCATAAAGTAAATAGGAGTAATATATGAGAATCAGTGTAATTTATAACCAAAAACTACTAAAACTTTTTTAAATTCTTGGGAACAGCATAAATTGGTTTAGAAAATATATTTAAGTATGAATATACATCATTTTGACAGGTAATATACAAAGCATTAAGTGTAACTAGATAAGTTATAAACCCAATCTATATTGGGCAGATCCCATATTTTACTCACTTTATCTTCAGGGATTAACACATAGTGGACCTTCAATAAATGCTTCATGAATGACTGCCTGAATGGTTGTCACAGTTGATTTATATCATGAAGGTAATGAGATCAAATGCAAGTTCATTCAACTGAACATATCTGTTGTCTAGGCACCAAGATACACTGTATCTTTCTTTTCATCCAGAAACCCAATGTGTTCTTATTCATATAATCCAGTTTCATATAATCCTTCACAATTTGTCAACAAATGTTATTAGTCATTGCCTTCATATGCCAAGAGCAGGATAAGTATATAAGTGTATATATCTAGATCTAGATTGAGATACATACATACACACACACACACATATGTTCTAAATATATATATATATTATCATTATTTGTTGGGATTTCAAAGTGGAAAAGTTAAGGCCCATTATTATAGGCCTGATGCACATTATTGAATTTTGAATGTGTTCCAAAGAGATCTCACTAAAGAGTTAGTGTGTTTAGAGCTAATAGAAATAAAAGGTTTTTTGGGGAAAAAATGTTGAAACTTTTTGCACAACCACTTTACTCCACTGTCTGTCAAAGCTTATGTGCTTCCAAGGGAGTAGTAATTTGTGCATTTCTATTTTTAAATCATTCATTGTTCTAGTTAGATATTGTGAGTGTATGCCAATTCCTGAAAGAGTCATGCAGTGATAGTTGGTGCAATTATGTTGTACTCAAAATAAATTCATGGTTAAAGCAAATATTTAACTGTCAAATACCGGATTGCATGTAAAAAAATAAAGAAAAGAAAAAGAAACTAATCCTGCATAGCTCCTGAAACTTCAAACCATACCTTCCTTTCCTTCTGCACTTTATAATTAGAAAACCAAATGAGAAACTTTTCTGGGCAGCCTGGTTTAAGAAACCCACCTGTTTTCTCTTTTTAAAAATATATTTTGAAGTTAGTATCTTCAAATATTTAAATAACTCAGAAAACTGAAATTGAATTGTAAAATGTAACCCATTTAAATGTTACTATGAATATTTGTGAAACACTGCAATTTGATAAATACTGCAATTTGATAAATGACTTACGAGGCATTAATTATAAATAATATGCACTGAAAAAGAATCAAACTCAAGCTCTGCAAATAAAACACCATCTGGGGAATGGCAAGCATCCCATGGATCACCCACCAACCCTTACATTCAGTGACCTTTATATTTCTCCATCTTGGCCACTCACCTTCATGGCTTCATCTGGGACCTTGTCAGAGGAGCTATACTGAAATTTTAAATTTAGGTGTTCATTGCCTGATGACCAAATCCACTCTGTTAGCTCCACCATGTCTGTCTGCATCCTCTCAGGAACATTTAGTGTCTTGACTCCTCTCTTTTCTCTGTTACCTACCTTACCTCTCCAAGTGAAATTTCATGCTCTGTTATTTCAAAGGCTTTCTTCCTAATTTCTCTACCCTCTTCTCCTGTTGTCTTTCAGTTTGGGTATTTGGAAAAACCCAGCCATGGCCCAATCTAATTCTTCACCTTTTCTGAAAGAATACCCACACTGTTCAGTACTTTTGGAGAAATTTCATACAAACTTGCAGATTGAGGTATGCCTAAATGCATGATTTTTAGTCTAAAATGGATTCTCAAAGAGTTCTGCCAATTCTATGGTTTATTTTGTTTTTCAAAATATTTGGAACTTCTCTGCCGAAACCGGTTTGGCTCAATGGATAGAGCGTCGGCCTGCGGACTGAGGGGTCCCAGGTTCGATTCCGGTCAGGGGCATGTACCTGGGCTGCGGGCACATCCCCAGTGGGAAATGTGCAGGAGGTGGCTGATCAATGTTTCTCTCCCATCGATGTTTCTAACTCTCTATCTCTCTCCCTTTCTCTCTGTAAAAAATCAATAAAATATATTTTAAAAAATATATTTGGAACTTCTCTTTTTGAATCTCCAACCCTCACTCTCTTTTTCATCAGGCGACCTTCCTTTAGCTTCATGAGGAAAAGAGGAGCCAGCAAAATAGAATAGCCCTAATCTCCCACTCAGATTATAGATTCCCCTGTATGCCAACCATACTTTCCTCCTCCCCTCCTATGGAACAGGGTCTCTGCTAAGGCTAGCCATTCTATTAGGGGAATCCCATTTCTTCTCACCTTTTTAGGAGACTATGCTCTAGTTGCTAGCTCCTTTTTCTACTGTATCCTCAAAATCTCTCCCTATACTAACATATTTTCACAAACAATGGGATGATCAAGTCTTTCCATCATAAAGAGAAAAATACATAAAACCTCTCTGGACGTTCCTCTGAGGCCTCTACCCCTTCTCTCTACACCCTTTAAAAAGTAGTTAACCTTTTTAAAAGAATACTGTACCTGCTAGTTCCTTTTCTTCACCTCTTA
The DNA here is from genome assembly GCF_014108235.1 of Myotis myotis. Taxonomy (NCBI): domain Eukaryota; kingdom Metazoa; phylum Chordata; class Mammalia; order Chiroptera; family Vespertilionidae; genus Myotis; species Myotis myotis. Next base: position 38,560,812 of record NW_023416390.1, on the reverse strand, counting down.
TTGATTCGTTGGTCTATCTGTAATCTGGCTTCTGCCTGAAAAGACTCTCATCAAAGTCACAAATGACCATTGTGTTAATCAAAATTCCAGCAGGAACAAGATGAGGCATTCCACGTAGGAATTATTTGAAGAGAATGTAATAGAGACTATTAAGGGCCATTGATAGTGTGTAGTGAGTCCTCAAAGGATAGCACAACACTCCAGAGCTGATAAGTGCAGGGAGTTCTTTCTCATCTGAGCCCAAAAACGATAAGCAGAGAGAGCTGCGGGATAGGAAGCGCGGTTTAGATCAAGGAATGTGTAGCCCACAGCAAATTCACAGAGAAGAAACAGAGGAAATATATCCCCATTCACTCTCTTAGCCTTCTTCCCTCCTTCTCATTTCTTGCCAGTGCTCACCATTGCTCTAACTCAAACGGAAGGTAGAATGCAATAGACTTCATTGAGGTGAGTCATACTGGCCAAACTGCCTGGGAATGGAGCGAAATGAACTAGGATGGGGACAAACAGAAGAGAACCCGCACAACCTTACTGCTAAATCTGTCGTGCAGTTTTGAGTCTTCTTACTCAGGCTTTCGGGAGCGCTTAACAATGTTGTCCTCTTCTTGGCACTCTTCTTTTTGTGACCCTTTTATGCCACGTCAATCTAGTTCTCTTCACCTGCAGTGTCCGTATTCTATGCCTTTTTTTTTCTTTTTAATTCCTGGTGTTCTTCAGGGCTTATAAAGACAGATTTTTCTCCTATTGCCCCTCAGTGGCCTCATTTATTTTTATTACTTTATTCACCATCTAGAGTGTCATGATTCCTGAGGCTGTGTTTTGAGCCCAGATCTTTCTCCTGAGTTTCCCTCATCTGCCTCCAGTGCATCTTTACTTAGAAGTCTTATAGGTACCTCAAGATCACCATGTCAAAAATTAAACCATCATACCTAATCTCAAATCCATTCTATGTGCACTTCCTATTTTATTAAATGATACCAGCATTCTTGCAATTGCCCCAAAGCAGAAATTTAAGGTTCACTTTGACTTACCACATTTACAATTCATTAGAATTTCTATCTTTTTTTTTCTCAAATATTTCTCAATTTCATTGATTTTGCCAACACTATTCAAATCTAGACCACCAATAGGTCCTCATTTTTCTGAGGATAAAATCCAAATTTCTCACCTTGGTTTTCAGGACTTATTCTTTCCCATCTGAGACGCCACTGTACTACTTTCCAAAAGAGCAACATTTTTTTCAGTTGCTTAAGCATGCCATGCTCATCTCACCTCTGGACCCCACACATCCTTCACCTTCTCGGTGTGCCACTTGCCTACTCTTCATCAGAATAACTCCCGCTTTGCCTTCGGGCCTCCGTATAAATGTCACTTCCTTCATTCATAATCCAAACCTTCATAAGCCATCTTCCATAATCCAAGCCCGGACATTGTGGAGCTGCCCTATGCCTTATCCTAGAGTATATTGTGCTTCCCAACATGCAACTTGTTTGACTTGTGTACATGCCCCTCTAGACCCCACGTGATGTGCTCAAGGACTGTGTCTTTCCTATTCCGTGCTGTATCCCCAGCATCTAGCAGAGTTGCAAGCATTTTAAAATAATGAAATTGCCTTTGAGGATATGGAGGCATTTTAAGGAGTAGGAGTAGAGCATGGAATTGACAAGGTGTAGCAAGGTGGCATTGGAGATGGCATTATACTTCTGTCTGAAGTTTTATGGTTCTTCGGAGGGCAGTCGTAAGCCACAGTATATTTTTAAACAATGAAGTGATAGTCAGGAGTTGTATTTTAGAGAGAGCAGTTTTCCTGCTGATTGTGGGATAAACCAAAAGAGAGGAGAACCTGGAAGTTGGGAAAATAATTTTGAAGACTTAACAAATTTGGGCAATATGTTAGACTTGCTAAGACTGCAAAGAAAGAGACAGCTATGGGAGCTGTTTGGAAATAAAAACAGAAACACTTGGACATAAGGGCAAAGGACAGGAAGAAGTAAAACATGACTGATTTTCATCCTGGTAACTAACAAAAATAGTTCTGTCAGTTATCAGAATAGGGAAGTGGGAAAAAGGAATTTAAGGGAGACATATAAAGAGAATTAGAAAATATAATGAGGTCATAACATCTAAGTAGAAATGTTCTGAGAAATGGGATATAGGACAGCACTTGAACCATCTCTGCGGTTTCTCAAGGTAGAATGCCCTTTTGTGACCCTCAAAACATGTGTTCTGATGCCAAAAGAAACACTGTAGGGCCTGAGGTTTTGAATGTGCTACTGTCTAAATTCTGAGTCCTACCAAAGACTATTAATGATGATGGACAGAGGACAGAGAAGCATAAACAACATCATGTAGGTGTTAAACCTCTCTGATCAGGCAGAGTTGAAGAGCAGTGAAGAAAATTCCATTGCTTGCTTTTTCTATTATAAATCACACCTAGCTGAAACTCTGCTCTCCGATGACTACACTAGTTCTCTGCTCGCAGCCTTTTATGATGCTTGTTAATTAATAGAGAGGGTGCTTAACATGCACAGAAAGTGTTCTTTAGTATGTAAGTGTTGGGAGTCTGCATGCGTGTGATGCATATGACACAGTATTTTGTAAATTACCTCCTTAGGCTTTCTCCACATGATAAGAATACAATCATCATCTGCTACAGAAATGCCCTCTTTACATAAGGCTATTTCTGTCATTTTTTAAAAACAAAGTACAACATATTTCAAAGGCATAAAACAGCTTTTTCTTTTTCCTCACAGTTACCCAAAGCTGTTTTGTGGGGTTAGCTCTTTCCCTCCCCTGCAATGCCCATGACTTTTTAATTCTCTGTATTTGGCAGATGTTTAAAGTGACTCTTTTATGTGTATTTTCTCGGACTCTTCTCAGATCCCTCATCACTAGAGATGTCTCATTTATATCTCTCAACTTCTCCAGCTGTCATTTTTCCTCTAGTTCCTGGGTAGCCAGCAAGTCATCTCCAGATTCTTTCTGCTGAGGCCTCTTTGACCTTCTAATAGTCTTGTTGGGAAAACCCCTAAAAAAATCCAGACAGCTCTCATTTATGGTTACCATCTGGGCCTCTGTCTATAGGCCATTCAATTACTCCAAGCGTAGCACCCTCCACTGTCACCAGAGGTCACTTCAGCCAGCCACCTGCCCTCAGGCGATGCTCAGGTGACTACTGTGTTCCCATAATTCCAGGAAATTTTCTGTGTGGCCTCTGAAGCCTTTCTCATTTGACTCGCCGTAACAAGGATACACCTTTCAAAGCTCTCCTCAACAGAAAGAATCCAAGTACTATGATGAGTCTCTCTAAAGAATTCTCCTGGAAACCCCTCCCCTCTCATGAGCTTTCTAAGCTTCTTTATAAGCTGGAATTGAGTGATTGGCTAAGGGTATCAAAAGCCCCTCCTGTACAAATACAGCTAAAGTTAGTTAACACTTCATGTGTGAAGTGGGAGTACACTTGTCACCTCTAGTTTGGGCCTCAGCTAAACCCCAAACAGAAAGAGCCCCATTTAACTTCCTGTTACCAATGAGATGTAAACACTTACCAAAATCATAAAATTAATATTTGACTATAAGATAATTCTGGTTAAATAGAGCCTTGAGAGGGTTAATGAGAAACACTATACCAGCAGGATAACAGGCAAAGCTCATTGCATAGGACATAGAAAATTCATCTAACCCCACCTGTGGTGCTTGTTTCCATAGAAACTACACTTTCAAACACATTGCACTTCAACAAGAAAATAAACTCTTTTCACGTCTATGAAGCACAATTACAAGAGAAAGAAATGAGTCATATGCTTTCATTTCAGAATATGTATGTGTGTGTTTTGTGTGAAAAACTAGAGAACAAATGAGGGATGTTTATTCCAATAAATGTGAAGTATGTTCTACAAAATTATTCAGATATTGAAAGAATACAAAAAAAACTACAGATTTCTCTTTCAGCTTCATTTTTTGTTTGTGTAGGGTTTTTTTTAGTTTCTTTATGTGCAGGAGGGCCTACATGATCTGAGAAGAGAACTGACCTCTTAAAAACCTAATTTTAACCTTACATCATGACCTCCTTTGCTCTTTGGAAAGTTTTTAAGTTTTATAATTGAGGCATACTCATGGAATGAGTGGTCTAGAAAGACGTATTGCTGTGGTTAAATAGTGGTGACCTTAAAAGACATGGTGAGGTTGTATCCCCTAGCACCTGTGAATGTGACCTTATTTTGGAAAAAGTTTTTTTCAGAAGTAATCAAGTTAAAATTTGGTCATATTTCAATGACCAGGTTCTAAATCTAGTATTACTGGTGGTGTCCTTATAGAGGAAACACCCTGTGAAGACAGAGACACCTGGGGACTTTAAGTCAGAATGACAGAGTAGGGACCCGCTAGTGTGGGCCCATAAGTGTCAACCTATGAACTAGGAGATCATGGTTCAATTCCTGCCCAGAAAGCATGCCCAGGTTGCAGGCTTGATCCCCAGTAGTGGGCATGCAGGAGGCAGCTGATCAATGATTCTCTCTCATCACTGATATTTCTCTTTCTCTCTCTCTCTCTTCTTCTCTGAAATCAATAAAAACTATATTTAAAAAAATATATGGCAGAGTAGATAAATGCTGGGCTCGCCTCCTCCCATAACCACGTCAAAATGACAACTAAACTATAGAACAACCTCCATTGAGAACTACCTGAAGAGATGTGTAGAAGTCCTACAACTAAGGATATAAGGAGGAAGCTACATAGAAACTGGTAGGAGCAGAAGAGACTCAGAATGGGCTGTTCCTACACCCACATGTGGTGTTTAAAAATTGAGAGTGACATCTCAGCTATGAAGGTCCACCCTGAAGAGTGAGGGCTCCCAGCCCACACTAGGCCCTACAATCCAGGGTTCCTGTGCCAGGAAGAGAAGTCCTCATAATTCTATATGTAAAAACCAGTGGGGATTATGGCTGATGGGATCTGAGCTGAGTGAGATGAAGGGATGCTAGAGACCCAGACATTACTCCTAAAGGGCCCACACATGGACCTACTTGCTGATGACTCTCTTGCTCTGAACTCCAGCACTTGATCAGCAGCTGGAAAGTGCCAGGGACACCCAAGAAGGAACTAAGTTGTCTAGCTCCAGGGTGAGGGCTGGAGGGGCAGCTTTCTCCAAGACAGAAATGCTGGCAGAAGCCATTGCTCCTCTGTTGAGCCCTCCTGCAACCCAGCCTGCAGGCTCAAGCAGTCTCCAAGTCTGAGGGTCTATCAACCCAGATAACACTATTGACCCAGTCCTGGTGATCCCTGAAACCCTACCACACCCAACTTGCAGGCCCACCCAAGATGCTTCAAGTGGCTTTTCCATGCAAATGGCTTGTCTTGGCTCATACTTCAGATTTTTCTAACATCTCTTAAAGGTTCACAAACCCAAACAAGGTCAAGGGAACTGCACCACTAGGCCCCACAGAGCACCTATTACATAAGGCTACCCTGTCAAGACAGGGAGACATAGTAGCTCTACTTAATACATAGAAACAAACTCATGGAGACATCTAAAATGAGGAGACAAGCGTATCCCAAATGAAAGAACAGAAAAACTCCAGAGAAACAATGAAACAAAATAGAGACAAGCAATCTATCAGATGCAGAGTTTAAAACTTTTATAAGGATGCTAAATAAATTTAGGAGCATAGTAAATGAACTTAGTGAGAACTTTAGCAAAGGTACAGAAAATATAAAAATGGAGATAAAAAATAAAGAACCAATCAGAAATGAAGACTACATTAGGGGGAATCAAACATAGATTAGATGATGCAGAGGATCGAATCAGCAATTTGGAAGATAAGGTAGCAGAAAATACCCATTCAGAACAGAAAAAAAAAAAGAGAGATTTTTAAAAAGGATAGTTTAAGGGTCCTCTGGGACAATGTCAAGTGTATCAACATTGTTAGCATCAAAGGAGTACCAGAAGGAGAATACAGAGAGCAAGGATTTGAAAACCTATTGGAAGAAATAATAATGGAAACTTCCCTAACCTGGTGAAGGAAATAGACTACAAGACCAGGAAACTCAGAGAGTCCCAAATAAGCTACACCAAGATACATCATAATTGAGAAAGAAATCTTACCTTTTACAACAGCATGGATGGACCTGGAGAGTATTATGCTAAATGAAATAAGCAGTCAGAGAAAGAAATACCGTATAATTTCACTTACATGTAAAATCTAATGGATAAAACAGATAAACAAATAAAATAGAAATAGACTCATAGATACAGAGAACAGACTGACAGCTGTCAGAGGGGAAGGGGGTTGGGAAGCTGGGTGAAAAAGATGAAGGGATTAAGCAAAAAAACAACAACAAAAACACACACACACAAATCCCTCATTGACACAGACAACACTATAGTGATTACCAGAGAGAAGGGGGTGAGGTGTAAGTACAAGGATACAGGAAGATAAACGGTGTGATAGAAGAGACTTGACTCAGGATAATGAACACACAATACAATATACAGTGGATGTACTATATAATTGTACACCTGAAAGTATATAATTTTATTAACCAATGTCACCCCAGGAAGTCCAATTAGAAAATGTGTATTCCTCACAGATTCTATGTTTAAAATGGTGTTTTACCAGAGTCACATAATGTCATAATATTTTCAAGGTGGCCCTTGCCTTTTGAAACAATTAAAAAATTGTATTTTTAAAATTTATTTTATTCTATATAAAACCAATTATTGCAGGATTAGTTCATTTTAAAATGCATTTAATAACTTGTATTAAAGGAATGGGAAGGCTATGCACATTTTAATATACTCTCTCTAGGTGAGTATGAAAAAAACAAACACTAACAGTTAAAGCCAAAGAGGGAATTTTAAAAGCAGTAAGAGAAAAGCAGTTAGTTACCTACAAGGGAGTCCCCATAGGACGGTCAGCTGATTTCTCAAAAGAAACTTTGCAGGCCAGAAGGGACTGGCACAAAATATTTTAAAAAATGAAAAGCAAGTACCTACACCCAAGATTACTCTACCCAGCAAGGCTATTATTTAGAGTCAAAGGACAGATAAAGAGCTTCTCAGACAAGAAAAAACTAAAAAGTTCATCTCCACCAAACCACTATTTTTTTTATAAGAAGTGTTAAAGGAACTTCCTTAAAAAGAAGAAGAAAAGACAAAAAATATGAATAATAAGATGATAATAACTATATATCTTTCAATAATCACTTTAAATGTAAGTGGATTAAATGACATGGGTGTCTGAAAAGATAACAAAAAAAAAAAGATCCATACATATGCTGTCTACAAGAGAACCTCTTCAGATTGAAAGACACACAGAGACTGAAAATAAAGGAATGGACAAAATATTACATGCAAATAAAAATGAAAAAAAAAATCTAGGGTAGCAAAATTTGTATCAGACAAAATAGACTTTAAAGCAAAGGGTATAGCAAGACACAATGAAGGACCCAGCTTCTGAGTATTTATCTGGAGAAAACCATACGCATCCCTATGGTCATTGCAGCATTGTTTACAATGGCCAAACAACCTAAGTGTCCATCTATGATGAATAAATAAATAACGAAGAGGTGGTACATAATATACAATGGAATATTACTCAACGATAAAAATGAATAAAATGTTGCTATCTGCAACAACATGGATGGACCTAAAGGGTATTAAGCTAGGTTAAATGGGTCAGACACAGAAAGACAAATGCCATATGATTTCACTTATATGTGGAATTTTAAAAGCAAAACAGAAACGAACACTTAGATACAGAGAGAACATTTTGATGGTTGCCATATGGGAGAGGTGTTGGAGGGCTGAATGAAAAAGAATTAAGATGTGGAACTTGGCAGTCATAAAAACAGTCATGGTAATTTAAGGTACATTATAGTCAACAATCATATCTAATAATAGACAAACATGGTAATTGACGTACCTTCGCTACGCCTCCCATTGGCTAATCAGCAAGATATGCAAATTAACTGCCAACAAAGATGGCGGTTAATTCGCATACATAGGCGCGAAGCGGCGGAGCAAAGACTGAATGCAGCTCTGGCCGGAGCAGCCAAGGCTTAAAGGCAGCTCCGGCCGGAGCAAAGGCCTGGGTCCCAGGTGCCAGAGGAAAACCGGTGCCGGCAGCCAGGGGAAGGGAAGGCCTATTGCAAGAATACTATATAATAAAAGCCTAATATGCAAATCAACCGAATGGCGAAACGACTGGTCAGCGGACAGCACCATGCCAGCCAAGGCAGGTGCCAGTAGGCAGAGGGAGGGGACGGCGATTGGGGGGCGGCAGGGCTGGCCACTCATCAGCCGGCACTGTTTCCTGATCGCCCTGATTGCCCCACCAGTCGCCTCCCACAGATGGAGGCCACCAGTGCAGGCGGTGGGGCGATGGGAGGTGTGGGGCTGGCTGTTCACCTGCTGGCACTGTCCCCAAATTGACCCACTGGTTGCCTCTCACAGAGGGCTCCTGGACTGTGAGAGGGCATAGACCGGACTGAGGAATCCCCCCTACCCCCCAGTGCATGAAAATTCAGCACTGAACAGCCAGCAGGTGAACAGCCAGCCCCACACCTCTAGTAATGTAATAACTACATATGGTGTAAGATGGGTACTAGACTGCCTTATGTGATCACTTTGTAAGTTATATAAAATGTCTAATCAATATGCTATACTCCTGAAACTAATATAATATTGTATTTCAACTCTAATTGAAAAATACATAAATATTAAAAAAAAAAAAAAAAAAAGCACAGACATACATACAGGGAGAATGCCACGTGATGACAGAAGCAGAGATTAGAGTGATGCAGCTACAAACTAAGATACACCAAGGATGGGCAGTCACCTTCAGAAACTAGAAAGAGCCAAGGCAGGGGTTTGTCCTCTGTCAAAGAGGGCACATGCCTCTGCTGGCACTTCGATTCTAGATTTCTAGCTTCCAGAACTGTGAGAGAATAAATTTCTGTTGTTTTAAGCCCACTTTGTTAGGGCAGCCCTGGGAAACTGAAAAACACAGAAAAGAACATTTTAGTTGCAAATGTAGAAACTGTAAGGTAATTTCCTTATGAAATTTGGGCTCCACTGTATAATTGGCTGAGTGAGAAAGTTGCTTGAATTGATGGTCTGTCTTTTTTTGGGAGGACTGGCATTTCCAGTTTTGGTGCTGATATATTGACTATTGTTGGAAGCACTTGTTCCAATTCAGTAACTGGTCTTGTCCTTTCTGACTTGAGTGTTGTTGATCTTAATAGATCTCAAGCCGCATCACTCTTCAGCAGTCATAAAGGAAAACAGTCTCACTTCTCAAGATGATGGAAGAGCGCCTAATAAAATTATTTGTAGAGAGAAGAATTTTTAAATATCTGTGTGTTTTTTTTCTACTAAAGGATGTAAATTCTTTAGCTTGGTGGCAAATTCTGATGCAACATAAAAATAATTCAGTTAAAATTTTATTATTGCCATGGATTAGCAGTATATTTACAGCAACTACATTACCCAGTCTGCCAACTCAATGACAACCAAGAATGTGAGGTATTAGTCAAACTACAAAAAGCCACAAATTAAATACTAACTGTTCACATTAGACCGTTTATAATCATATTTTTGCATTGTAACCTTAAATAGGAGTCATTTATTTGTGCTTATTTTACAAACTTAAAAATTAAGGAGTCTTTATGGGCTGATGAGAATATTCTAAAATCATGTTGTGAGATGGTTTTACAACACTGTAAATTTATGAAAATCATTGAATTGTGCACTTAAAATGTGAAATGTTTTTCTTGCAAATTATGTTGATAACGCTGCTTAAAAAAATAAAGATTCTCTGTTCCTCATAGGGCCTATCTGCAGAACTGGTGATAGTGTTTACATCACTCTGATAATAGTCCAAACAAAACAAGATGCCTTGCATATGTTGCAATTTTGTCTTGCCCAAAAGATGTATGTGGCTAAAGCAGGACCCTGTGGGATGAAAGAAATTCCAGAGACAATGATCCTCCAGAGGATGAATAAGTGTTTCTCCTGCAGTGGATGGAGAGCCCTGGATTAATTTGAAGTCCTTTCATGGCATTACCTTTACAAGAATTTGCACTGCTCCCAACTATACCTGGCACCTCATCTGACACACTGATGATGTAAGAAGGATTTAGTCAAACAAATGACACAATCTGTCTCCTTGGAACCACTGAAGAAGTGTTTAGATCTACACAGGGTTTGAATATATGACTCTGACCACCAATTCATTGGCCTGTTCCATGATAAATCTTCAATGTTCATAGACTGAGCAAGGAGGTAAGTGAGAAGGAAGGAGTGAAGAGGCTGCTTTTTGAGGCATTGAGACATCCCATGTATTCAGGATGGAGGTGCCCTGACTTTTTCTTTAAAGAAGTTGGGCTGATCAATAAAGCACAGTCTTCACAAAAGCCCTCTGAGAAACATTGACACTGCTCTCCACATGCCTTTACTCTGATTTTCTTATAAACAGCTCTCAAGCTACTTGGATATTAGGACATCTGAGTGTGTTGGACAGTCTTGATCCTCCAGCCTTTTCCATAAAGTATCTCCATTCTGTTGGGGTGTTGGGTGGCCACCTTCCATAGGCCACATCAACTATGTCCCTCTCCTCTGGCTTTGGTTGGCCTTAGTCATTGGGAGGCCCTGGTAGATTAGTGAGTTGAGAGGAAAGAAGTTAGGGATTTTATTTCATGGCAGACCTTGGGCTGTCAGCAGCTTTTTTCTTCAACAAGAAAATCCTCCTATAGGGTTGCTCTACCCAATAACTGCTTTCTTGCCTTCACCTTCAGGTCTAGTGGTAATACTCGCTTTACCCTCTCTTTAACCTACTTGTAACCCTGACCTCACACTTGATTAAATTATCTTTATTTGCCCTTTTTGAGTGTGACATTCCTTTCCTGATATACTGAGGCCATTCTTTCCATAGAAAATTTGTTTGCCAAATTCCTCCTTGGGTTGGTCATGGGAGCCTCTGAGTACTTAGATTTTAGTCTAGTGTCAAACTGCTAAAGATCGCATTTTTATGAGGATAATTGACTAAAATATTTTCTACAAAATTATTATGTACAGCTAAGCTCACAGCTCATGGATATAGCGCTGCCACTGTTCACATTGTTCAAATATCAAGAGAATGCTAATCCAAAATTATTGTTCCTAGTTCAAAGGCAAGCTTAAGGGATTTTTTCTTTTTCTTTTCTTTTTTCTTTCTTTTTTTTTTTAGGGACAGAAAAAAAATCTACAATTTTGGGAATCCCTCCATGCATCTACCCATCTAACCCTTGTTAGTTTTAATGATCCACTGGGTTGGGAGGCCAATGCATTAACCTCCTCAGTATATTGTATTGCAAGGAAGGCATAAGGCAAGACACTAACAGCCACCTGTGTTCCAAATTTCTTACGAGGAAAGTGTCTGAAAATGTAGAGGTGTTTTACTCCATAAACCAGCAAGACCCAAAGGATACTGTCTAGAAATTCTGCTTTATCAAAAGAAGAACTGACTAGTAGTTTCCATATCAAAGATCAAGCTCCGCTGAGCCCAGTGGCCTTTGTGTGGCAACCACAGTGTTGGCACACTTCTCAAGTGTTTCAAAATGGTCCTCCAGTGCTAAACGGGGCACTATTCATTTGCTTAACAAGCTGCTCTCCTCCCCCCCCCCCTTCAAAAGACAATAGGGAAAGATAAATTGCATTCTAGGCCAAATCTGAGTAATCACACATTTTATATTAGAGAAGCCTAAAAAATACACTTTCTTTTCTTATTGTTTTGCATATTTTTAAATACTTCTCAGCTCACAAAAAGCTGAGTGTCAGCATAAAGTGATTTATTTTATGGTGAAGTTTCAGGGATTATGTAAAGCCTGTAGATTATTTGGAGACCATTTTTCAATAAGATATAGAGAAAGGGGAAAGCAGTTTCATAAAACTTTCAAATGTACCATAATGAGATTTCAAATGAACTATTACTACCATGATCTTAGAATAACTAAAATTATTATAACCTATTCTTAGGACATGAGTTTTGATACTGTATATGTTTTCTTTTTCATTTTTAAATCGGTACTTTTGAGCAAATTAATGAGTTTACAGAGCATTCTCAAACTGATTTCTGAAAAGCAGAATATTTTGGAGTTAAAAAGTTAAACCATTTTTCATAGCAATATACGTATTTCCTTCTGCTCATTGTTCAATTATGTTGATGCTCAAATTTTTTTCCCACTGTAGAATAGACAATGGCGCAGGTTATGAGTTAGACCACTGAATACGATCATTCATAAGATAAACTAGTGTGTCAGTATTTCTAACTAAGGCAATCAGTCAGGAATTTATCCTTCCCCTTGATTTATGATTTTGAGTCTGTTGGCAACTGTTTGATACATTTAACTATGTACAATAATTAAACAAATGCATCTAGCTATAAGTAATTTCATCTGGAATATCAACAATGTTATACATAAAAATCTAAAATCTAAATAGTGTAAGCAATTTACTTTACACTAAGATGCTTGAGTTCTACCAAGTAAAATGTATTTTTTTTTTGCATTTAGAATGCAAATGCTTCCCTAACCTCCTTTCCCCAAAAGATAATCTATAGCAGAATCTGCAAATGGATTTGAGCATAAAGCTGACCACATCCCTTTTATTGCAATAAAGAGTGCATCATCTATGGTGTTCATTTGTATATTGGCGCTTTCTGGGAAAGGAACTGCATGGTACTTTGAGAAAGGGCAGCATGAGATTGTCCATGATTCGGGAAAGTTAAAATTAGAGGCCGTATATTTATTCCACGTGTTTAATTTAGTTAGTGACCATAGATACATTTACATGGTGGGGACTTTCTTTTTCCTTCTCTAAAGCATTGTTCTTAGTAGGCTGGGGCAGTGTTAGGATTTGAGGGTTGATGTTCACATAATAAGAGAGAATTAAGTAATTTTGCAGAAGGATGGCCCTGCAGCCTACTCTCTAGTATAGTGGTTCTCAACCTTCCTAACGCCGCGACCCTTTTACACAGCTCCTTATGTTGTGGTGACCCCCGATTTCATTGTTACAAATTGAACATAATTAAAGCATAGCGATTAATCACAAAAACAATATGTAATTATATATGTGTTTTCTGATGGTCTTAGGCGACCCCTGTGAAAGGGTTGTTCGACCCCCAGGTTGAGAACCGCTGCTCTTGCACATAATGTATAGTCTATGACTCCATGGCACTGGAGCACTTCCAAGATTGTTAAGAGACTCCATTTAAAAACGCTAAGGCAAGAGGCAGGCACCCAAAAAGAGGAGCAATCCTGTTTTCTAAATGAGCTGATGTGCTGAAGCAAGCCTTTAAACTTGGTTTAATAGTAAGAAATATTTGGCCTCACAACCCAGTACATACTAACACACACACACCATCACACCATCACGCCATCATGCCATCACACCATCACGCCATCACACCATCACATTTATATACAGTTGAAACTAAATTGCCTGGCCAGTGTGGTTCAGTGGTTGAGCATCAACCTATGAACCAGGAGGTCATGGATTGATTCCCAGTCAGGGCACATGCCCGGGTTGAGGGGTCCATCTCCAGTTGAGGGTGTGCAGGAGGCATCCAATCAATGATTCTCTCTCATCATTGATGTTTCTATCTTTTTCTCCTTCTCCCTTCCTCTCTGAAATCAATAAAAAGATTTTTTTAATTAAGAAAAAGAAACTAAATTACATAAAATGATACTTATTAAAATTATAGCCAAAGCACTATTTCACTATTTTATTCTGTTCATCCTATTTTTTGCTATGTTAATCATGACCCAATAAGTTATATCATGCCACACTAAAGATTTTGGAAAGCGGGGCAAGGTGCATTATAAAGAATGACATGTACGATGAGCACCTGTTATTCTCCAGTTTCCAAGTACAGGTGGCCAAGAGAACATGAACTTCCTTTCATCAGTGCTGTCTACAAATTCTTTCACTTTTGGCCTCACAAAGACTGATTAAGTTGGAATATCTAAGACAGTACTCAGAAATTTTGAATGTCTGATTCATTGAGACAAGTAAAAGAAAACCTACGTTGAGTCACACAATCTCAGTTGAATCTACTTACAGAGAGTAGGTAGTAATTGATATTTATTTAATTCATGACCATCTGAAATTATAAATTAAGCCCATGTTTCTCAGATTAAAAACTTGGATAGTCTCTTACTCCTAGTTACCTAACAAGACAGTGGTAAGGAGATGAGACAAAGAGGCTGGCCTCCCTTTGTGCCCTCTTTCTCTCTTGGAAGGGGCGGCTGAGCCCGGCTCTAGCCTGAGAATCTGAGAGGAAAGATCCTTTCCCTTAAGTCAAGCCATAGAGGATATAACTGGACAGACACCTGAGGGGTCTTTGGGCTTCTGCCTGAACTTCTGCCAGTAAAAAATTCATCAATTTGGGTTAAGTGGCAACTCTCAGGAAAGGTAAGTACTTTTAGGAGAAGGGATGGCCTATAAGCTTCTAAACACTTAACTGAGTTTATGTGAGTCCTTTGAAAATGTCAGGTCACTGAAAATAAATGCAACAGGACTCGGGACTTCGATGTCCAACAAGCCAAGAGCATGAAGGAAAGACCCCAGAAGAGAACACACGCTTAGCTCCTGAGGGTCCTGGTGAGTGAGAAGGCACCGTGAAGACACACAGAGCATGAACGAGGAGTGGGAGGGCCCCAGAGATGGCTTTAACCCCTGGATTATTCTGTGTAAAAAGCAAAGCTGCTATAAATGCTATCCCAGAGGGTCTTAACAATAGAGAGCCTTTAAAAATAACTTCTGTCTCTTCCTCACATATCCATCTGGGGCAAGTAAGCAGGCTGCTATGCTCCACACAGTCAGCAACCCTGGCTCCTTCCATCTTTCTCCATTAGCATCTGGAGTGTTTCCCTTGTTCCCATAGGAATGCTTTCTAAGGAAGATTGCTTAGAAGTAAAATCTGTTCCAGCTTGGTTGTAGGAGAAAATGCATGGGGGGAAAACACATGTGTTCAGTGTTTCAACTCCAGGAGTGGAAGAGGTGCATGGCCCTCCATTTAATTTCCCCTGGTGAACATGAAGTCAGTCACATAGCCTTGTGTAGCTGCAAGGACTAGGTGAGCCAGTGGCAGTGCTACACAGTTTAGTCCCTGGCTTGATGGGCAGAGCCCTAGCCTAGCTGCATTCCTAGAGAAGAAGGGGAAAATGAACTTTGGTGCCCAGCCAGCATTCCCTGCCACAGCTACTCTTACTCAGCCCCGGCTTGTAGAATATATCTGTCTACTGTCCAAAGGCAGGCTGTGTGGTGTACTAGGATTCTGGGACTATGTATAAAGCATTTTTAATGGTGCAAATTTCCCTTGGACATTTATTATCAGGTCATTGACATAACTACAAAGCCTTTTGAAAAATAACCTCGTATTAATTGTAATCCAATTTTTCTATTAGCTTGGAATGCTTTACAATTCTTCTGGGATGAAAGCCATAAGTTAAAAGTAAATGTCTTTAATCAGTTCCAGATTTTCAATCTAAATCCTATTATAAATCTTGCTCCTTGAATTTAATATATACTATAAGAGAAGAGGTATGATAGATAAGTCATATATTTTAAAAATATTGGTTTGAACAGAAATCAGGCCAAAGCTGACACTGCCATCTATACTGAAAATGATCTTGCATATAAGGAAAGTTAATGTGGGTTCTTTCCATATAAAAGAGTGCAGAGCCCCGATAAAATTGTCTGGTAAGTTTATGAATAATCTAGCCTTGGATTTTAATGTCTTCGAAGATGTTTTCTTAAGGAGGGTTACTTCAAATAGAATTTGAATGTAAGGGAAGGATCAGTTTTTAGCTAAGTGGGAAACTGGAATTCAAAACCCAAAATGTGGAAGACACCTTAGATTCTGTCCAATTTAGAGGTATTTCTTTGTCCATTTTAATCTGTGACATTCTCTCAGAATCAGTGCCCCAGTCCTAAATCTTTGTTAGGTAGCTCTTCCTTATAGTAATGAGAAAAAGTCTCTAATTCTAACATCAGTGTGATCGTGTTGTAGATGTGATAGATGTCAGCAGAAGACTCAGGTGGGGTTTCAAATGGAATCAAAGGCATACTGGTAGAACTTCAAATTCAAGCTTTGCAAATGCAATTTTTTAGCCTTGCTAACACTCAGTGAATTATCCTCATCTCGGGTTTTAAAAGAGATCGAAGATGTCAACAAGGGCTTTGCTGTTTGGTTTTCATTATGAAGGTCCCCAAATCATTTCTACTACTCTGCACTGTTCTTTCCAAACAAACCATCACCTGATCTTTTAACTGCCTGTGCTGGCTTTCTCTTTTAACTTTGTGAATTTCAGTCATGCAAGCCTACTGTGTGATGGACTGTTCGAAGTGCTGAGCATATAGCTATGGATGAGATCAATTCATGCTTTTATGTCCTAGTGGAAGCAGCAGGAAAAAAAAAAATCTAAGTATAAAAGTATGTAACAAAAATATACATCAGAAAAATAAAGTAGGTGTCTTACAGGGCCTGATCAAGGGGGTTCTCCCTGAGGAGGTGACATATGAGCAGGGAATAAGGGAGCAAGTCAAGTGAAAATCTGGGTGGGGAAAAATCTGGGCAGAAGATTGAAAGTGCCAAGGGAACAACATTAAAAAAAAAAAAATGTGGCATTTTGGAAGAATGATAAAAAGGCCAGGACTAGAATGAACTGAACAAAGCATGAGGTAAGGTTTATGCAAAATGAAATTGCTAAATGAAATGGAAACCCATTGGAAGGGGTTGAGCAGGGAAGTAACATGGCTTGGTTTATGTTTTGAAATGACCACTCTGGCAGTCCTGTAGAGAACTGATAGTAAGGGGACAAGAATGGAAGCATTAGTAAAAAGGCATTTACGGAAATGGGGAAGATGGTGACTTAAACCAGTTTGAAAATGGTGGAGGTGGTAAACACATTAAAAAAAAAAATCTATAGGTGTTGTTAGTTACCTTCCCAGAAGCTATCCTCACTTGGATAGTTTGCTAACAGGGCTCCCATCTGGTGTGCCAACCCCTGGTAATGAAGTATGATTGGTCTAATCATATCCTGATGACCCTGACTCCCCTTGGTAGATGTTCCCTTGGCCAACACAGCTCAGAGGATCCTGATGATCCAAAAAGACTTCAGAGAAAGTTATCTGGGCACACTTCTGGGAAGGCTTTCTTATTGATGATGGAAGGAAAGGCATTCTGTCCAAACCAAACACTTGAACGCTATGGCAAATGTAACATTTTCGAACTAAAAGATTACCCTGTGAACAAATGTATTTGAAAAAAACACTGTGATAGAGTGCAATAGCTTTATTCCCTAGATTTAAAAATATTTATGTGCCTTATGTATGTTCAAGAGAAAAATAAAGAACCCAGATTTTCCTAAATGTATGTAACCATAGAGTTCCCATTTGGGGATTAATAATCTGGTTCACAGAATTAATCTTCTTCAGAACACCATTATGATAATATTGGACAAAGGAGTGCATTTTGTAGAATCAAATAATAGTCTTCAAAATGTTGGTGTACCATTCAGGAAGGAAAGAAGGAAGGAAACAGTTAACAGTCTTTACAAATACAGTAGTTCATTTTGTTAGTATTTAAAAGCATTTAATTAAATAAAAAATCTGAACTACACTAGAAATTTTAACATGACAATTTATAGTTATCGAGAGAGAAAGGATTTCAAACTATAATTCATTGAATGCTAGTAAAAGATCACATGCTGCAAAATTTTATCTCATAATAAAAAAGGATTAATATGGCTTTTAACTAAATGTCAAAATATATTTTCATTACATAGGCTAATTTAATTTCTCTACTATAAGATGTTGGTAAAAAAGAGTGATTTACACTCAGCTGCTCAGTTCTGATTTTCTCTGCTGGCAATTCTGACAGTAGACTTTATATTTACTGGTATAAGTGTGTAATGAAACTCAATCAAGAATATTCTCTTAAATCCTTACTGCTTACAGTGTTATCCATAGCCTAGCAGCTTTGGGATTACCTGAGAACCTTTAGAAATGTAGAATCTTGGTCCCCACCCCAAACCTACTAAATCAGAATTTCCATTTTAACAAGATTTTCAAGTAATTCATAAGCACATTAAAGTTTGAGACACACTGCCTTCAAATACATTCTCCAGGTGTTTTGCTATCATTGAAGATTAGAGGCCCAGTGCACAAATTCGTGCATGGGGGGGGGGGTGGCGGTCCGGCCAGTTCATCCCAATGGAGGCCCATCAGGCCAGGCCAGGGGGGGTGGGGCCACAGACAGTTGGCCAGCCGGCCCCGCCCCCAATCGGGGTGGGGAGGCTGATGGGGCACAGATCAGGCTGGTTGGCTGTCGCAGTGCGTGTCATAGCCACTGGTCGTTCTGGTCATTCTGGTCATTCCGCCGTTTCAGTCACTGGGCTTTTATATACATAGATTGTTCTGCTACTACCTGGGGTGAACAGCAGGTTTTACTAAGAACCTGACACTGGGATTCTATCTCATAACCTTCATGGTGCACCCACTTAAAATGTGTGATTTGCAGTAGAGCAAAAATACTTTCAGAGTGTAACATACACCATACTTTGTGCAGATCTGGCCTGCAAATGCTGAATAATAATTAGTTACACGTCTATCTATGCTCACTTAGTAGGGAACAGATTTACAAAGCAGTGTGTGTGTATGTGTGTGTGTGTGTGTGGGTGGGTGTGTGAAGGAGAGAGAGAGAGAGAGAGAGAGAGAGAGAGGAGAGAGAAAGTGCTAGCACACTTGGAAGTATGCGAGTATGCTACCTAGACTCCAAGTTCACCAATTAGCAAAATTGTAAACAGCCAAGTCTGTTGCCACTGACTTCCCCAGTATAATACCTCAACTTTATTGGAAGTATTAGTATTTGGCATTTAGATTTTTTAAAAGCTTCCTGTGGGGAGGCACAGGACAGGAGTTGGCTTAAGGCAACTGCCCCTGCCTTGACTTTTCCAAACAAGTCTGAGCCTCAGGGTGTTTGCTGGAATCTTTACGCTTAGTCTTCAGATGCCCTTGCTTAACAGACACTACAAACGCATGTGTCTTCTCAAGGATACTTAGCCTGTTGATAATATCTAATACTTAATTTTAGTTCAAGCTGTTGTTACAATAAAAGCCTAAGAAGGCAGGCGAATGGGGCTGTTTGGTTCCTATAGCCAAGCAGACCCTTAGCCCTCTCTTTCACAGAAATGTGTGTCAGAGTAATCATTCATCTGTTGCTCAGAGCCTGCTGGTGAGCCCCAGCAGCTTCCATCCTAGATTCTAAATGAAATTTCTGAACCAAATTTTTCTAAAATCCCCAAGGTTATTAAAAACTCAGCCCACTCTCAAGCACATCACCAGACTACCTGGGTAGCATACTCACATAAAAATTCAAGAACTTCTGATCTTCTCAGAGCCTGGCCTTCTCTACACACCAGTCTACAATGCAACACAATTACATGCTGATCACTCAGCCTAGCACCATAACATGGGGCAGTGATATTGGGAAGATTTGGCATCTGCCAGTAAGGTCTGGTGTGTTAGGTTGAAGTACAACCGTGTCCTTGGCTGTCTTCCTTCTTCTCCTGAGGAGTCCAACACTTGGCCTTCCTATGTAGACCTTCTTGCTTCCCCTCATTTTCCACCACTTGTTAGCACAAGTGTCTCCTGAGTTCTGAAATTGTCTATATAATTATCTCTGGAACACATTCTGTTGTATGTCTTTCAGAAAATTCAGCACAGTCAACCCTGCCATCATTATCTTCTCATTGCAATCTGCTTCTCTCCTTCACACTTTATCATAATGAACCGCAAGACCCTGTCACCCAAGAACTGTGGATACCATGCTCAATTCCCCCCAGGCCCTCACCACAACCCTTCCTCTTCAGCCCTTTCAGACTCATTTATTTTGAGCTACTGACATCTCTTTGTGATACTAACACACCAGTCATTTAGCTAGACTGCCTTCTTCTAATTTCTTATCACTGTGAACTCTTGAGATGTGTTATTCTACTGCAGCGGTTCTCAACCTGTGGGTCGTGACCCCTTTTGGGAAAGGGTGGAACGACCCTTTCACAGGGGTCGCCTAAGACCATCGGAAAACACATATATAATTACATATTGTTTTTGTGAATAATCACTATGCTTTAATTATGTTCAATTTGTAACAATGAAATTGGGGGTCACCACAACATGAGGAACTGTATTAAAGGGTTGCAGCATTAGGAAGGTTGAGAACCACTGTTCTACTGCATAAAATATTTTTCTGAATGCAATAAAAAGTCATACTCCTTAACATAGCATATGAGATTTCCATATCTAAACCTGCTTATGTCTTCTGCTTCTGTTCTTGCCACTCCTTGATCTACGCCCAGTGCCTGAAGTTCCCTGAATGTACCATGTATTCTCATGCCATTCCAGTGTTCCACCAACCAATTCGGTAAACACCTAATTGTACTTAAAGGTCCCCCCCCCCCAACCCTCAAGCCCCAGATAAAACTTTTCCTGACTCTTAGCATTGGCCACTCCTTTGTTTTATATATATTATTATATGATAATATTATATATTCTATTATTATGTATATAATAATTTTCTCAAGTGTGGGATCCTGTCTCATTTATGTTTATATTTGTAGCACCAAGCACATTGCCTGGCATAGTTGAGATGTCAGTACATATTCACTGAGAGGAAGAATAAATTTATAGGCATGGAGTGAATTCAAAACAGGGAACTTGTCTGTAGTCTATGTGCTGGTGCCTAAATGTATCATCACAAAGCCTGGTTTAAAATGAAATGCCTCTGGTCAGACAGCATTCACAGCATGGCCTAAAAGAGTGCTATCACAGTCATTCTTGTGCTGAGAACTGAGAGGAAGCAGATCTCTTAAGGATATGGGCACTGACAAGTCGTCAGGGGGGTTCCAAAAGAAGAGGGGCCGATTTTATCTGTTAACAGACATCTGAGTTATACATACGGAGGAGCATAAAAGAACAAGAAGGCTTACGCTCAGACAACTGTTCCTTCACTTTAATTCCCATACAGGAGACCTTTTGATGTTGTTTACAAGTCAGACTGTGATCTCACTTCAAACAATATCCGTAGCCTGTGTACACCTCCTTTCCTTGTAGCTGAGTTCTCTATTGTGGAAACAAGGAATTCCCCTAAATTGGAGTGAAAAAGCCATTTGGAAGTCTTGTCTGTGAAAGATTATCAAATGAAGTTATGAAACCAGGGTTGTTGTTTTTGAAGACAGGTTTCATGGCTTAAAAAATAGTCTGGTGCTACTGATAGTGTGGCTTAGAATGTGAGTCTGTTACGTGGGCAACGGAAGAGGTTTAATCCTGCCCTACCCCCGTTCTGCTCTATGGTTTTTATTTTATAAACAGTCAAAGTCGATTAAAATGTCCATTGGCAATAATTACTGTCAATATCGACATTGATCCCCAAACAAGGATTCATGTCAGTCAAGCCACTAAAATTTCATTGGACTCAATGAAAATTTTTTCAATGGAGCTATGAAAGTATTTTTGCCCATTCCCTAAACTGTTATAGTTGGAAACTGAATTGGATTTCATAAAGATTTATGAGCGCTTCCAAAATCACCTAACGGCTGAAAGCCATATAGTAACCTCTCTGTGTCTGAATAAAACAAGAGGCTTGTAGAAGTGACAGTTGTAAAAGAGCAGTGAGATTAGATTTGGATTGTTTCCACCCAGCCCTTGCTCCGTCTGCTGCAGGGTCTGTGGCTCTGCTGCTAGCCCAGGACTGTCTGCTGCCCCCTAAAGAATTATGCAAGCTTGCTGAAGCCTGGGAGTGCAGTATCTAACATTAACTTGTTAGAGTTCAAGTTAATGTGAGTAAAACTCACTCCTAATTATTGGCAGAAATATAGAAGGGTAATTATGACTCAAGTGTAAATAACTTGAAAATTATTCTGAATAAGAGTTGGAATAGGTTTATTTTTACATTTTTACCTGAATTTAGGTAGGAGAGATGGTCTAGGGATTATCTATATATATAAAAGGCTAATATGCAAAGTGTCCCTTTGGGAGTTCGACTGGGAGACTGGGAGTTCGATTGCTTGCTATGAGCATGCGCTGACTACCAGGGGGCAGCGTGGACGAAGGAAGACCCTGGCCAGCAGCCAGAAGGCCCCGATCAGCCCTGACCACCCGCCAGCGCTAGAGACCCTACCTGTGCACAGATTTTGTGCACCAGGCTTCTAGTTTTCAATGAAGTCTCATGATTAATATCTGACTTACATGGATCTAGAAAGTCATTCTGTTTAATTCCCTGTCTTCAGCCTCATTTCCAGTGCTTAACTTATGCATGTGAAAAGCCATAGACTGGGCAGAGGGCTTCCTCAGAACTGCCTTGAGAGAAAGAGTGGTTCAGAGTTTGCATTCCCAAGGCTTCCTTCATTTACAAGGAAGAAAATTGTGAATCTGAAATCGACTAAACTAAAAATTAAACAAGTAGATACTGTCAACATTTAAAGACAAGATTTCTTGGAAGAATGATGGATGAATTCTCAAAGTAGGCTCTTTTTCTGGTGTCTTCAGATACTGAGACTCTCTTCTCTAGGCCCTGAGCTGTATTGGAAAAAATAATTGGGGGGAAAAACAGTACATTTGAATATCAGACCACGCCTTGAATTTCATCTCAGTCACTTATTAACACTGTAACATCCTCCCCAGCAGTCTCCATAGCTTTAAGGTTCCAAAGCCAGTCTAGACAAGCCATAGATGCTCTACTCCACTCAAAGCAAGTGCCCAGGAACATTCAGACCTCCTCTTGTTTTGTGAGTTTCCACCTGTTTCCTGAACCTTGGCTTTGTCTTCTTTTCCCTCAATTCTGTTCTTTGGTTGAATGGATTAATCTTGGTTTCTTTAACTCAAACTTGAGGAAGGTCTTTCTACTTTTGTCCAATTCTGTTCCCAGAGACCCACTGTTATGGTCGTCCTGCTGGATAGGCCAGTTCAGTCTCCTGCTAAGGGAATGTTAGAGAGTCAGGAATGTAGCCCCTCACCTTGAACAAGCCACTTAACACTCTGTAAGCCATCATCTCATCTCTAAAGTGAAAGAAACCATCCTGCCTAATTCAGTACTTTTTTCCCTAGGATCAATGAAGTTAGCATAAGTAACCTATATAGTTTACTTAAGTAGCCAGGAATAATCCTTAATAAGACAGCATTACCTCTTAGCTAACTGGTAAGTATTCTAAGTAGCAGAGCATTGACTGCAATTTTTAGTTGAGATGCTTCTAGAACTCTATATATTAAAACTGGTATCTTAGTACTTTGTACTAGTAATAAAAGCATCAACTAGGATTGAGTAAACTAACAGAGGAATGTGAGCTGTGAGTAACTTATAATACTATTAACTTGAAAAAAATCAGTGAGGTAGACTTCTGATACTGATGTCAATCTCTCCTCTCTGAAGAATCAGTAATAATCTTTACTCCGTTGTGGCCAAGACAATTGTTGCTAGTATGGTCAATGTTGTTTCTTATCTATTCTTTTGACCTGGTTCTCTACACCCTTTCTGCTCATGCCCCTGTTAGTACTCTTGCGATGTTGATGGGACCTGGGGTGGCACTTCCTTTTATTAAGATTCTTCATTCTAAACAGAAGCTTCTCAGTTTTTCAAACGCAATTACTCCAAGCTTAGTCTCCCTTAATAAAGGTTCTAGTGTGCTGCAATTATACCACAGAATTATCTTTAATCAGGCTGTGACACTCTAGGAATGTACTGTCCCTGAGATCTGTGATCTGTCTGGGTGTCTTTGACATTTTGTCTCTGACTTTTGAAATACTGATATTACTTGCTCACTTATTGATGAGAAAAATAACTCCCAGATTAAGCCTATGGTGAAAATCTTGTCCCCAGGATGCTTCTGTTTGTTTTTAATTTTAAAATGGAGTCCTGTCACTCCTGGTACATTTTATATAATTTCTTTTTGCACTTTACCATGCCCCTGGGATCTCAAGCTTTACCGATAATCACTTCACATCTCTTTTAGTGCATCTTGGAAAATGTACTTTGTGTGGTAAAGATCCATACAAGTGCAGTTTATTTTTTGGTCATTTACCTGAAGACCACACTATAAGAGTACAAAGGGAAACGAGCCTTGGAGAAGGAACTGTAAAACACTAGTCAAACAAAAAACAACAACAACAAAACCTATACATTCCTTTCCCTTCATTAATCACTTCTGACAGTAAATGTGTGAGTTTTTCGCACCAAGTAATTCTCCAGTTCTCTGCAAACACCAGGTTGGTGTACTATCCCTTAATTTGGCTCTGAACTAACTACCCAGAGTTAGCAGACCCCACAGGTTAGGAGGTCGGCCCATAAAAGCGATGCCAGTCACAAGTCTGGGCCTCCTGAACTTATGACCAACCAAATAAAAATTGAGGATTCCCAAGACCCTCTCCTCAGGTTCAAAAAGTTGATAGAATGTCTCACAGAACTCAGGAAAACACTACTTATGTTTAACAGATTATGATAAAAGATAAAACTCAGGAATAACTAGATGGAAGAGGTGCACAGGGCAAAGTGTGAAGGCAGGGAGAAGCTCAGAGCTTCGATGCCCTCTCTGGGCACACCACCCTCCCAGAACCTCCCAGTGTTTATGAACCCAGAAACTCTCCACGTCCCATCATTTAAAATATTTAATAGGCACAATTGATCAAAACATTGGCCATGGTGGC